>NC_045559.1:155591553-156264887 GCF_009819795.1 Aythya fuligula
AAATAGATAAGTTTTATTACCCTTCCTGTCAGTGAATCAGTGAATGACAGAACTTAATTGATACAACCTTGCTGAAGTCCAAGGAGCTATTTTATTTATGTGACACATGGGCCTTACCTTAACAAACATATCAGACCATATTATTTTTATAAATACTCTAGTCAACTCAGAATGATGTAGAAGACATGTCAACACTGTGAAATATAGTAAAAAAAATCTGTGTTAGTGAAGAACTGATATATATTTATCGCATTGCACGGTAATATCTGGATTATCTCCTGTCTGAAACCAATATATTTGTAGTTATTGAGAACATGAAATTGTGCCATATTCTTGTAAACTTTCCCACTAGACTGCACTTACAAACTTCAACACTTTGATATTCAGATATATCTACATAATTTACAGGACTAATAGGCATTTTTGAACCATTGCAAGTGTCTTTGTACCTTCTTGTGCCTTTGTACCCACTTGTACAGGTCTTTCTTAAGATCTTTAGTGCTATTTTTATATCCTTTCATACAATGAAGAGTATCATGGCTGCATAGCAAGTATTTAATGAAATATTGGTTGACAAATATTTTAGAATATCTAAAAAAGACTGAGTTCTTATGCAAGATGGTAGGACCTTTATCATAAAATTCTCTATTTAACTGAGGGTTATGCTGCAGCTTTAAATAACCTGGCATGCAGGAGGCTGTCTGAAACATGTCATCCATGAAAATAGATATTGTTGGGAAGTGGTATGGGGAAAACTATCAAATGCTTCTCAAAGCTTAAAACCGTCAGTTAGATGCAACAGGGTGACAATGTCCTTAGAATTCTTTAGTGATGTCTTAGAGAACTTTTGGTAGTATATCAGAGAGTGAAGTAATTGTGATTCAGTGTGCAGATGTCAGTAAACCCTAAAGCTTAAGGAGCTATATGGCAAACAAAATTCCACATGCTTCCAGGGCTTAGAAAAGGAATTTTTGGAGAACTGATCTGCTGATCAGATCTGCTGAACAGATCTGCCTATCTGAACTGATCTGGAGAACTGATTGATTACATAGACTAAAATAATTACAGTATGTTACAAAATTACAGAATAAATTTGTGCAGTTCATGGATTTCAGATTCTGTACTTGTAGTGGATATCAAATAGACTTAGAGCAAAGTAAACTTGAGAGAACCTACACTATTCAAACTTCAAAATAATATAGACTTCTCATCTGATTTTTTTGGGCTCCAAACATTGAGGGGTGGAAAGAAGGCCAAATTTTTCAAAACAATAAAATAGATCAAATTTTAAGAATTTTCTGATTGTACTTGATCTAGTATGTTTTAGTAACATAGTTGTAATTCTATGGGGATATATATATATATATATAAAGAACTAGTTTCAAAAAAAAGAACTAGTTTTGAAATCACAGTGTTTGTATATCTACGTGAATATTAGGATATATTTCTATATTTTTTTATAAATGAGATTTATTGGTGTCTTAATGCAAAGCCATGTAATACCATAGTATGTACAGGTACTACCCCATATTTATGACCAGGCAATCCTTTTCAGTGTTAGACTGAAAGAGAATGCAATTAAACAGTATTTGAAATATTCTTTGTCAATCTGTAGTCAGAATATATGTTTCTAATAGACTTTATCTTTTAGTACTATTATAGTTAACTTCTTTAGAGGCTATATGGACAAGTTATTATGTTTACAAAGAGGTTATTACTGTTTGATTTTGTTCTGAGATTTGTTTCTTGGGAACTGAATAGTAATCTTGGTCTGACATCCCTGAGGGAGTGGCTTCCCTCCCCTGGAGGGAATTATTTGCATCTCCAATTTCAACAGCAAATGTAAATATACAAAAGTAACCATTGTTTGAAACAGAACCTGTGACATTGATTATCCTGTCCTTCACAGTAGTAAAAAATGTCACAGTAAAAAACTTTACTTTTAATATTAAATAGTATGCACATACAGGTTTACATGGAAATAAAAGAAGATGTGAATTACAACCAATTCAATTTTAAACACAGTAATAAAATTTGTAAATTAACTTTATTATTTTTTCCTTTAACCAGAGGACAAAAGATTTTACTTTGCACGTCTTTTAAAATAATATGTATCAAGAAAAAAGTTTTCTTCCCCTTCTACTCAGGTTTAACTTGCTTTTCTTGTTTAAGAATGAATTATTACTTTGAAAAATTCAATAATAGGTTCCATTGGAAAGGTAACCAATTTAAGCTTAATAACAGAATTTTAACTCCTCTTGTGTTTTGTTTGGTTGGTTTTCTTTCATTTGTGGCAAGAGCTTTGGTTTGTCTATCTTGATTTATTTAAATTACTGTGACATTGTCCTGGTTTCAGTTAGAACAGAATTAATTTTCTTCCTAGTAGCTGGTGGAATGCTGTGTTTTGGCTTAGGATGAGAAGAGTGCTGATAACACCCCGATGTTTTAATTGTTGCAGAGCAGTGCTTATACCAAGCCAAGGACATCTCAGCCTTTTGCTCTGTCCTGCCAACAGGCAGGCTGGGGGTGCAGTAAGAGCTGGGAGGGGACAGACCCAGGACAGGTAACCCAAACTAGCCAAAGGGGTATTCCATACCATCTGACGTCATGCTAAACAATATATAGGGGTGGCTAGCCGGGGGGAGGGGGCTGGACTGCTCGGGGTTAGGCTGGGCATCGGTCAGCGGGTGGTGAGCAATTGCATTGTGCATCACTTGTTTGTACATATTATTATTACTTTCCTATTATCACCATTGTATTATTATTATTATTATTATTATTATTATTATTTTGTTATTATTATTTTCCTGTCTTATTAAAACTGTCTTTATCTCAACTCACGGGCTTCACTTTCCATTTCTCTCCCCCGTCCCAGAGAGGGAGGGGGGAGGGTGAGCGAACGGCTGCGTGGTGTTTAGCTGCTGGCCGGGTTAAACCACGACAGACATTTACTAGAAGTCAGAGAATTCATTGTTTGAGCTTGACAACTCATCTGCCTCTTGCATTCTATTCATTGTTGCATAATCTGATATATTCTCACCAAAATAGATGAGTATGTTTTGATAGCCAAAACACATTTTGGCCAGTGATATTAGATTATCTACATGTAATTCTGAAGAGCTGGGTTTCTTCTTAGCAAAGTCAGAACCAGAATTTTACTTTCATTCTGTAAAAGATGTTTTTCAATGATTTATCTGTGTTATTTTGCTACCAATGTTTTATTACTTGAACAGATCTCAACTATTTCTTGTCCAGAACTGCAAAACTTTGTTTAAATATGCAGTGACTTAATAGAAGTCAACAACTGATGAATCATTTCTATATGTTACAGTTGATAATTGCTGGAGATTATTAGAAAGGAGTTTTGATTAAATCCGGAAAAAAACAACTACATATCCATTATGAAGGCAAAGACCCCAGGCAGGATTAATGTCACCTAGCTTTAAACATCTAATTTTGGGATTGTTGCCTTATGCTCGATTTCTGCTCAACAGAGAGAAATATGTACATCTGTTTCATGTTTGTTCTGACCAAATGTAGATGTCCTTAGAATGAGAAGAATTGTAGTGTAGAAGTTTTAATTGCTCCCTATTTTCTATAAGGGGTGTATAGGGAGACAATTAAAGATATGCATATCTACACTAAAAAATCTAAAAGCAAACAGAATCCTTCCTTCCTCTCCCACTGCAAAGCTCCTTTCAGCTTATAAACACTAAGAAAGCATTACCTCTCCTCCAGTTCAGGCTTTTAAAGTTTGCTTTATTACCAAATTCCTCTCATCATAAGAAAAGAAACAATCAAACAAATGACAATAAACAAACAAACAAACAAAACCACTTATGTACCACCCTGACCACATCTATAGCCTAGGTTACCAAAACCTACAATTTATCATCAGTTATGATAAACTTCATACTTTAATTATTAGAACTTTCTCTTCCTATGGTGTAATTTCCCACACCACACTAAGTGGCAGGCAGCTCTGTTGCAATGAACTGTCTGAGCTCAGCCTCTGGCTACCAGATTTTTGCAGCACAACAGAGGCCAGCACCTACTCAGGTTAACTGTTATGTGGATCACTAGCTCCTAAATGTACAATGGCCTCCCAGTCAGGATCAATACATTCCACCTCTTGATCTACATGGACTTTATGTTTCTTAAACTTACAGTAAATAACATATTACAATAATAACACGGGCTTCTCAAGCCCGATGTATCAGACCCAATATAGTCTATTCAAAATCACTCACAATATACTAGTCCATCCAAATGCTTACATACTAATTCCTGGGGCTATGCAAACTTGTCATATAAATACTTCCACCACAGGACGAAGCCTACCTAAAACATCATTCAGATAAATGAGATCTTGACTGCACTTCTACAGCTGCAACTCATTGAGTGATTCTGATATACTCTGTAAAAGCAGACTAAGCACCAGTAGTTTTTATAAGGGAGTTTATCAAAACTCTGGGTTACATCTGACATTCTCAAATTGTTTAGGTATTCTCAATAAAAATAAATAAATAAATAAATAAACAAACAAACAAACAAACAAACATAGCTGAGCTGTTAGTTATGTAGACTCTTATGATGCTTTTAGAGGGAATTGGAAGGTGCTCATAGTTCAGGTACTAACTGCTAATTAGCTTTATATATAGAAAAAAGTAAAATAATTTAGCTTGAGGTGATGTGACCAATGAAGTCATTGGCATTTTATACCACAGTTACAAATCAATAAATAGTTAAGACAATAGCACATCAATAGGATTAAATAAATGAGAGTCCAACATCATACTGAAAGCTGAGCTCAAGGTGCAACTGTTACACATGGAAACCAGACAGTCAACCAGGACATGTAAGCCTCAAGCAGCTGGAACTGACTGTCTTGTGTTCTGAAGTGTATGGTGCCAGTCATAAATGGCCAGGGAACAGTAATGGTATTTGGTGTGAATGTGCATGTTGTAAAGAATCATGTATATCATAAAATAGATCCTTAAAACAAAAGTAGTTATTTATCTGTGTAGTGGGTTTATGTGGCAAGGTTTTGGTAGCAGGGGGCCAAAAGTGTGGCCTCTGTGAGGAGAATCTAGAAGCTGCCCCTCGTTAGGTAAGGGTCCTGCTGCTGAGCAGAGCCAAGCCAATAAGCGATGTTGTTTTGCACCTCTGTGAGAACATATTTAAGAAAGGAAAAAAAAAATACTTAGCAGCTGGGAGAGTGAGAAGAGTGAGAAACAGCCTTGTAGGTGCCAAGGCCAGTGAAGAAGGAGGGGGAGAGGTGCTCCAGGTGCTGAAGTCCCCTGCGGCCTGTGGGGAGGACCATGGTGAAGAAGGCTGTTCCCCTGCAGTCCATGGAGTACCACGGTGGAGCAGGGTTCCATGCTGCAGCCCATGGAGGAGACTCCTGTAGAGCAGGTGGACCTGTACTGATAAAGGTTGCGTCCTGAGGAAGACCCCTGCTGGAGCAGATTCTGGGCCAGACCTATAGCCTGTGGAGAGGAGACCACGCAAGAGCAGGTGACCTGGCAGGAGCTGCTGCCTGTTGGGGGATCCAGGTTTGAGTAGTTTGCTTCTGATGGATGGACCCCATGGTACAGACCCATATCTGGGGCAGTTCTTGAAGGGCTGTTGCCTGTGGGAAGCCCCCATAGGATCATTTTGGCAAGGACTGCATCCTGTGGGAGGGACCCCACAGCACAGGGGACAAGAGTGACTGAGAAGGGGCAGCAGAGAAGAACCACTATAGACTTACCATAACCCCCATTCGCCATTCTCCTGCACCGCTCAGGGGGAGGAGGTGGAAGAGGGCATATGTGGGGGAAGGTGCTTTTGGTTTCTTTCCTTTGTTTCTAACTTCTCTAGCTTGTTAGTAATAGGAAATAAATCTTACTGTCTCCCTGTGCTGAGTCTGTTTTGCCCATCATGATAATTGTTGAGTGATTTCCCCATCCTTATCTCAAACCTTGAGCTGTTTGTGTCATATTTTCTCCCCCTTCCTCTTTGAGGAGGGGGAGTGAGAGAGCAGTTGTGGTGGAACTCAGCTGCCCACCTGAGTAAAACCACCACAACCTGCTATAAACATCCCATTAAATGAAATGAAATCTAAAATTTATGTTACTGAGTGGTGCAGTTCTATTCTTGTGGCTTCCTCACTGCTAAATTCCTGTGACATACACACAGACCTGTTCATGTAGTTCATCAACTACCCTATAAAGATCCATCTGTGTCTTATGTGTTTTTTTTTTTTTTTTTTTTTTTTTTTTTTTTTTTTTTGTGAACTAATACTATTGTATTGGTTCTCTACTAAAGAAGAGAAAAGTTTTTTGAGCATGTGCCCAGCCTTCAAGGATGGACTATGATTGGTCTGTCATGCAGCATGTGAAGTAGTAGCATTTGAGTCCACAGAAACTCTGCTGTTTCTCTTGGTGGGCTGATGTGATGGAAGTGGTTAACTCACAATCTTTCATATATTTATTTATTTATTTATTTATTTATTTATTTATTTATTTTGGGGAAACAATGTATATATACATACAAGTTTTCAAACAGAAGAAGAGTACCCATTTTCTAGGAAAAAATGATTAGCTGTAAATTGTTAATTCAATTTCAATTATTAAATCAAATTGGAATAAATCATTCTGTAAAAACCTCATAAATTTTCAGCTACCTTGAAACTGTGGACATTTAAGATTTTTCCTCTTTTTAAATGTCTATGTTTAATTAATGAGCATGTGTTACATGTATGCCATAAATGGTTGGCTACCTTTTATTTGACACTGTGCCCAAAGTTTATTACTTTCCAGTGCAAAAGTGAAAGGTTGTCATTCATAAGTTAAAAGAAAGTGAAATTGATGACCCTGAGACATATCATTTAAGTGGAAGCAGGACAGGAAATGTAATTCTGAAAGTTCCTTCATAAATAATTCATGATATTTCTAGAAATAGTCCATGAGCTTTTTATGACATTTTGTAAGCCCTAAAGTTTTTATTACCATGAGTAATACTGCTGTATATACTGCTGCAGTTGTAAGCTAGCATTGTAAATATATACAAAATACATTTGTAAGGGCAGTAAATAGGCCCAGAGTGCACATTGTCATAATTCAGGTTGTATTCTCAGTCATCATCAATTAGCTGACATACTCAGTGCTAAAATTAGCAGCTGATATCTTTGTTAGTTAACTAACTACCAAAAAACAAACAAACAAACAAACACAGAATCGTACCTGCAGAAAGGCTTACTTAGATCTGATATTGTTGCATTAACTATTATTCACAAGGAGTAAAAGATGAAATTAGTTTTGAGGTTCTTTTTTTACTCATGCAACATATCTGAGGCTAGAGCATGACTTTAGAGATTTACTCTCCACTTTGTGTTTCGCCCTTTTGCATCGATTGCGACTAAGTGGTCTGCTACTAGGTTTGGCAACTAACTTCCTTTTTTTTTGTTGTTGTTGGTTTTTTTTTTTTTTTTTTTTTTTTTTTTTTTGTTTACACCAGACAGATAGGTCTAGTGATGCTGTGTGTCTTGGAGGTCCTACAGCTATTTGTGATATTCAAGCAATAAAGAGCAGAAGTAGGTGCATTCTTCATGTCCCATTCTCCACTCATCAGCATGGCTGTAGATAAATAAATAAATCTCCATATAGTCCATATAGTACTAGTATGTTTATTTATTTATTTTAGTTTTTGTTTTATTTTTTCACATGATTATCTGTTTCTTGTTTTAGAAATATGGTAGTTTCTTCTCTTTGGAAGTTTTGTGTGGAATGACAGATTATGCACTGCTTGGGCACATAACACACCCTCTATTTTATTTTGTTTTGTATTGAATGAGAGGTATCATGTTAGACAGAGATGTAGAAAGATACAGTAAGAGAGATGGGGGTGACAAAAATGGGTCTGGTGGACTAGTCTATAAGTCATCCAAACGGATAGACAGACTAAATTTTCAAAAAGGTACGGAAAACAAAGAGTAAAAATCAAAGTGAAATCTGGAAATGAGACAAAACACAAAATATAAAAATTAGTATCAAAGCAATATGAGTCTTCAGATATAGAAGTATATAAAGCATATAGAATTGCAGTCACAGATAATGGGAAACGAAGGTAGAGAGAAGAAATAAAACTTGTCATAGAATGAGTAGACTACCCTAGAGCTGAAATACCTGTGTATCTGTCATTCCCTCAACATGGCAAGTCAAGCTCAGCATAGGCAAAACACAATCATACACATATATCCTCATAAACAGTAAACAGTACTACCAAGATACATCTCAAAACCACATGGCTTAATTCAATACTACTGACATAAGTGACTATCAGGAGATTACTTTGCATGTTGTCTGCATTGCCCTTCGTTAACTCTTCAACATAAACCACTGTACATTCTCATTCTCTCATCACATTCAATATGAGAGCAGCTGACTGTGAACATCCAACCTCATTGCTCTCCAAAAAGAAGCATGGGACCATTAAACTCTCCTTCAAAATATATATAGACAAACCTTGAGGGTGATTTTGCAGATATGGAAAAAAATAAGGGTTTTATTATTATCAAAGTAATTATTTCTGCTTCCTATTTGGTTTTCTGTATTTACTATTACTTCTCACATTTTGAGCAAAAACCTGTTAGTATTAGAATTTTCTGGTCATGGATTCATTTGGACAATGTAATGAAACATTTTATCAATTACATTTTAATGTACTAGGCAGAATGACTTACGTATGGGACTTTAGGGGTTCTGGGGGAAGTGTCGTGGTTCCGCTCGAGTGGGCAGCCGAGCTCCACCACAGCCGCTCTCTCACTCCCCCTCCTCAAAGAAGAACGGGGAGAAAATACAATGAAAGGAGCTCAAAGGTTGAGATAAGAACAAGAAGATCACACAGTAATTATTGTAACAGGTAAAACAGACTCCGCATAGGGAGATAGTAAGATTTATTGCTTATTACTAACAAGCTAGAGAAGTGAGAAACAAAGGAAAGAAAACAAAAGCACCTTCCCCCCATCCACGCTCTTCCACCTCCTCCCCCCGAGCAGTGCAGGGGAACAGTGGAATGGAGGTTATGGTCAGTCTACAGTGCTTCTTCTCCGCCGCTCCTTCTCAGTCACTCTCGTCCCCTGTGCTGTGGGGTCCCACCCACAGGATGCAGTCCTTGATGAACTGATCCGGCGTGGGCTTTGCACAGGCAGCAGCTCTTCCAGAACTGCTCCAGATATGGGTCCGTACCACAGGGTCCATCCCTCAGGAGAAAACTGCTCCAACCTGGCTCCCCTACGGGCAGCAGCTCCTGCCGGGTCACCTGCTCCTGCGTGGTCTCCTCTCCACGGGCTACAGGTCCGGCCCGGAATCTGCTCCGGCAGGGGTCTTCCACAGGCGGCAGCCTCCGTCGGTGCAGGGCCACCTGCTCCCCCGTGGTGTCCTCCACGGGCTGCAGCATGGAACCCTGCTCCACCGTGGTACTCCATGGGCTGCAGGGGGACATCCTGCTTCACCATGGTCCTCAGCACAGGCCGCAGGGGACTTCTGCTCCGGCGCCTGGAGCACCTCTCCCCCTCCCTCTACACTGACCTTGGCACCTGCAAGGCTGTTCTCTCACTCCCGGCTGCTGTATGGCGCAGCGTTTTTTCCCTGTCTTAAATATGCTCTCACAGAGGCGCAAAACAACATCGCTTATTGGCTCAGATCTGGAAAACAATGGGGCCCTTCCCAAACATGGGGCAGCTTCTAGATCTTTCTCACAGAAACCACCCTTATGGCTCCCTGCTACCAAAACCTTGCCACGTAAACCCACTACAGGAAGACAGGCTCGAAATGAGCCAGCAGCATGTTCTTGCAGCCCAGAAGGCTGACTGCATCAAAAGAGGTGTGACCAGCAGGTCAAGGGAGTGATTGTCTCCCTCTACTCTGCCCATGTAATACTCCATGTGGAGTATTACATCCTGGTTTGGGGCTCCCAGCACAAGAAAGAAGTGGACCTGTTAGAGAGAGACTAGAGGAGGGCTACAGAGATGATCAGAGGGTTGGAGCACCTCTCCTATGAAGAAAGGCTGAGAGAGCTGGGGAAGTTCAGCTTGGAGAAGAGAAGGCTCAACGGGGACCTCATTGCAGCCTTTCAGTACTTAAAGGAGTGTTATAAAAAGATGGAGAAGGACTCTTTACTCAAGTAGATGATGATAGGACAAGAGGTCTTAAACTAAAAGAGGATAGATTTAGACTAGACATTAGGAGGAAATTCTTCAGTGCAAGGGTAGTGAGACACTGGAACAGGTTGCCCAGAGAAGTTGTGGATGCCCCATCCCTGGAGGTATTCAAGACCTTGACCAACCTGATCTGGTGGGTGGCATCCCTGCCTATGGCAAGTGCATTGGAGTTAGATGATCTTTAAGGTCCCTTCCAACCTGAGCAATCTTATGTTTCTGTGATAAAGCCTTTACCCCAGTCTTCCTCCACCTTTGCTGTTTCTTAACATCCTTTTGAAAATAGCAATACCGTGACATTCTTTCCATACTGTGCCATCAGAGGTATATATATATAATTATAACATCGATTCTCTCTCATCAATTCTCTTTCTCGCTACTTTAGAGTAAGTACAACATTTACTCATACGCTATGGTGTTGCCCTAGAGATTCATGTTCTTTTGTGCAGATACTTAGGGATTTCCAGAACACATTATCCATTATCTTGCACTAGTTTTCCTGAACATATTCCTTGGTCTCTGATCTTTTAGAACCAGTTTTGTTTGAATAGCTATAACTTGTTCCAATTCATTCAGCCTGATTTTTATTTTTATTTTTTCTTCTCACTTCTCTTTACCTTTTTATCAGTCTTTTGTCATCTGGAAATTTTTACTGTTATTTTCTTCCTAGACAATGCTGACAATGTATGGACTGTCCTGGAGTCCAGGGAAACCACCTCTTGATGATGATGCTCATTGATGACTATTTGGGAGTTAGCAGTCAATCTGTTTGACATATCGTATATTTCAATTTTATATTAAGATAGTTTTAAAGTAAGTGTAAATCTTTTCTAACAAGACTTGTCAATACCTTAGAAAGCTCAAGTGTATCTGTCTTTATATGACCAGCTATTGATGCTCCTGAAAAAGGCAATGTCAAGAGAAGTCCTCCAAAAATATATAATAAAAATGTTTATTAAAGAAAGAAAGAATTGGAAAGGCGATAGTGAGGAAGAATAATAGCTACCAGTAGAGATTGTCTGGATCTATAATAACCTACAAAACATAGTTACCTATGAAAGCTAAGCTGATATCTTTTATGGTCAGCTAGAGAAGAAAGGGTAAAATATCAGCCAGGGAGAATGCATGAGCACTGTGTCAAGTGAATATATCATGGTGTATATCAGGTGACTTACAGACGCACTACCAGCTTGAAAAGAGTGTGAAGGGTCTTTGGGACAATTTTATGGTTATTTTCTGAAAAATGTGTCTTAAGTTTTCATCTATGGAAGTCCAAAAGGGCTTGCATGGACCATGAACATCTTATCCTGTTTTGGAGTCAGTATCTATAATGAACAAACACATCTATAATAAAACATATCTATAAAGAACAAAATTACACCTCAATTCATGGTGATACCAAGGTTTATTTCTGCAAGGTAGAGAAATATGGCAAAAAAGAACAAGTATAGTTTTAGAATGAAATGAAATGATTTTTATGAGATTTTTTAAAAAAGTCTCCAAACATTAATATTTTAATTGTTGCTGACTTTAAGTAGAGTAAGTTATAAAATTTTCCAGGAGGCTTCAGTTTCTATTCAGGAAAAAGATAGAAAGGCTCTAGATGAAATGTATCCCAGAGAAGTATGAAGAGATAAAAAGACATCAGAGACCAATTTAGATCAGTAGAAACAGAAAAAGTAATATGACGCTGAAGACTCCAAAAATTTAAACAATATGCTAGTGGGGAAGATTAATGTGGAAAGAGAATAAATTACAGGAAGCTAAGTACCAAATCGTAAAGAAGACTAACATTATATGTCAAGGAGTTACAGATTTTTCAAATATATACACAGTACACAGAATTTGTGGTATCTTCCTATTCTAAATGTCAAGAAGGTTAAAGAGAGACAAGACATGGAACTGGCAGATCTGTCAACTAGCTATTTACATTTTAAAGATAAGAAGGTAACAAATTACTAAGAAACATGTTTTTCTCTCATGCTGTGGATGTGATCTTTCTTATAGCTGAGAAGGAAAATATTTAAATATTGTTTTGTCTGCACATTGGCATTCAGGTCTTGAAACAACCAAATATTAGGAAAGTACAAAGAATGATGCAAAACTTGTTGTCTCTTACCCCTCCTCTAGTCTCAGCTGGTAGTTCTTGGAGGCATATTTTAACATCTCTCTCGGGAAAACTCAAGATCTGTTGCTGAGAAATGGAGTCCAGTTTTTAAATATGAAGTACAACACACTCATAAAAGCTTGCTGGTGATAATTTAAGAAATGTTATAAATGTTTCATTTTATTGTCAATGAAATAGCAATACAACAGCAACAACAACAAGAAGAGATTCAGAAGATTAGAAATCAAACATAAGATTCATCTGGAAAACAATATGTTAGGATGTAATTATCTATTATTATAGTATTATTATATTATTATATATAGTATATAGATGTATTATCTATTCTAAAACATTGATATTCAAAAAATAGAGAAAAAATGTTCAACGTCTGTAGTGTGCATATTTATAATACAAAAATAATAGTGTGCATTTGTTCTATAAAGGTACAAAATAACAATGGTTGAGACTGAAAGGAATCTTTGGAGATCAACTTGTCCAACCTACTCAGTGAGGCAGTCCCATCTCTCAGTCTTTCCTCGTATAAGGGATGCTCCAGTCCCTTAATCATCTTAGTGGCCTTTCACTGCACAGTTTCTATCAGAGAACTAAGATTACCTCCTTCGGCTGAAATACTCCTTTTAGTCTCTAGACCATTTTCCAGAATGATACTGACTATTTTAGACAGAGTACAAGAAAATCACAATCCATAGAGCAAAACCAGTATCTTCTGAGAGGTTACTTTCAAGAAAATAGTAAGATTTTATTTCAACTACATATTTTTAAGAGATGTAGTGAATATTTTCTCTCTGATGGTGGTTTTCATATCTTAGTCTCTGTTTATAGGAACTTTTTTTTCCAAAATAAAAGTTCAGTAGACACAGAATAAAATCACAGGATCACAGATACAGGATAAAATAAATTGACACAATGAATGTCCAGATGTATTCATTCTGTTCTGGTTTAAAGAAAACAAACAAACAAACAAACAAATAAAATCAATCAAACAAACAAAAAGCAATAGTTATATAAAACTACTAGTTAGCAGTTACCTGTGTGTTGTCATACAGACAGCAGGGAATATAACATCTCAGCACTAGTAAGATAATGTAGTGTCTTGCTAGTTTGATTTCTTACAGAAATCAAATCGTCTTGCCAAGAGTAAAATCAACTGAACCTAGCTTCCTACAGATCCCTGTTTTGTGTCCTCTAGAAACCAACATCTTAGTATCTTCAAGACACTCCGTTTGCTACAGTCCTTTTTCAATGTCTAAAATTATTACCTTGTCTGTCTTGAATATGGTCTCCTTCCTTCCTTCCTGCTCCTTCAGTCTCCCTTTATCTCATCAAGTCCAGCTGTTGTTGCTGGTTTGTATTCTAATCCTTCCCTCCTGCCCCTACCACGTACCTTTTGCTGTCTACTCTTTCCCTTCTAGTACCTTGCACAACCTAACCGGATAGAGACTTATTCTCTTAGGTGGACAAAAAGCTGCAGACAGTACAGATATTCTGAAGCTTTGCAAGTGTTACTGGGGCAGTTGGACAGGTTAAGTTACTCAGTTGCTTGCCTGCTATTGAATACAACAGGTAATGACTGAACTTTTCTTACCTTTCTCTCAGTTTGCTGGACATCTCTCACTGGTAATTTCTTTTCTGCCTAGTTTCTTACTTGACTTATTTCACTTACATATTCACTTATATTTGTGACATTTGTGGAACCTCAAATGGTCATAGTTTTTTTTTTTTTTTTTTTTTTTTTTTTTTCTGTATGAAGGAGAGGTCAGAGTGAGTGAAAGAAGCATAATATTTAGATAATAAATATAGATAATAAATTAGATAAATTAAAATAAATTAAAATAATTTAGATAAATTAAGAATAAATCTAAAGATTTAGATAATAAATTTAGATAATGGTGGCTTAATGGTTTGAATTTTTAATTCAGTGTTTTGGGTAAATCAAACCACTATATTAAGTTCCTGAACATTAGAAAATAAGCTTTATTATTAGTACGCACTTAAATAAAGGAAAACTGCAAACTCTGTGAAAGCTTAGAGGGAAAGCTTTTTTGTGATCAGTCCATCCTACAGGGATGGACTTGATGCATGGAAGAAGAATCTCACCACAAATTTTCAAACAGTGAAGACTCTCATTGACATGCCAGTATATTGTCTCCTCTACAAAAAAAGTCCTTCACTGAGCATACCTTTTATTACACTAAGTTCATATTCAACAGCATCAAGTTCAGTGTATCTCTGTACACTGGTGTTGTGATTGCATCCTAACAAGTCACCTCAGAAAACAGACAAAAATTGATAAGAATTGATAAGAAAAGTGCAAGACCTTGTGGGTTGAGAAAAGAACAGTATTATAATAAAGGAAAATAAAGAAAAAAGAAATAGAAAAAAAAAAAAAAAAAAAAAAAAAAAAAAAATAAAAAAAAACAAAAAAAAAAAAAAAATAAAAAAAAAAAAAAAAAAGAAAACAAACCAAGTTGCACAACACAATTTCTCACTACATCTGACCAATGCCCATCTGTTCCCTGAGCAACCGTAGCCTCCCCATGCAACTCTCCCCATATAGAGGCAACTCTATTTTCATACCGTATGGGATCTCCCTTCAGTCAGTTTGGGTCAGCTGTTCTGGTTTTGTCCTCACAGTTCTTGTGAACCCCAGATGAAAAGAATAACTTTTTCTAGATGAAAGAATAGTTTTGTCCTACTGTCTGGACAATAAAAAAAAAAAGTAAGGAAGTTGATTTTAATGCATATTTCAAAATTGAGCAGTCTGTCTGTATTTGTCTACTGTAAATTTATTCCAAACTGGTCTGAGAACCCTGAGGCAAGGACAGGAAAGCAATTTATTTAGCTGATAATATCAGTAAACTATTCAATATTTGTGAGGTCTTGATATCATCTTGAATTAAAAATTGATTTAAGAACAGAAGGGCTTAGCTTCAGCCTTAAATTGTTTTGCATAAATAAATAAAAAACATCCCAAATATGCCCTAAATATCTATTTGAATCAAAGAAACAAAAAATTCACCTACAAGTTTGCAATGAATCTCCTCTCCTCTCCTCTCCTCTCCTCTCCTCTCCTCTCCTCTCCTCTCCTCTCCTCTCCTCTCCTCTCCTCTCCTCTCCTCTCCTCTCCTCTCCTCTCCTCTCCTCTCCTCTCCTCTCCTCTCCTCTCCTCTCCTCTCCTCTCCTCTCCTCTCCTCTCCTCTCCTCTCCTCTCCTCTCCTCTCCTCTCCTCTCCTCTCCTCTCCTCTTCTTTCTTCACAAATCATCCTTCATTGTTTTTCCTAAACTGTAAGAATTTATAGCAGATTTTATCATTTCTTTTTAAATGAAAATGGTTTCATAACATCATAATTTTATAAATGTTTATAGTCTTGGGATACTTTTGCTATTCAAGACTGTTAAGTACTATGGCTGATGAAGTCTTTTCAATTTTGGCCTAAAATAAAATAAAATTAAATAAAGCCAAAATCTTAATTTCTGCTGTCCACTCAACTACCATTTGTGAAGCATACAGCTCAGACACAGGAATGTACTTCAATAAATCATTTAATCCAATCCCATTTGTTAATTCTGCAACCTTATAGTCACTGTCAGAGACATTTGACTAATCTTTCTCTTAAAAGTGTCTTGGAAAGATGACTGAAATAGACTCTACTAGTACTTCACTACTCATTCCATCATATGTTTTTTTCCTATAGTTTTCTATAAGCCTCCCTATTATCTGTCATCAGAACATAGGTGTTGTCAGTGTCTGCTCCGAAAAAGTATGGGTACACTCCTCATGCTCTAATATCTGATTTAAAACTGAATGAGACTTTCAGCCAGAATAATAGAGTTCATATCCAGATAGCCTCATATGGGATTCACTTGCCTCAACAAATTTGTCTGATATCATTATTGATGCCCTAATAGTTTCTGAGGCACCTGCAGATGTTTAAAAGATAATGTGGAACTTAGCCCTGTGGCTTTCTTTGTGACAGCTAGAAACTTGCAGGATGTAGTAAGGTACAGAAAATGCATTAGACATCAATTTTTAGAGAACTGAATCCTGCTCACAATGTCTAAATTTATCTAGTTTTAAGTCTGGGAATCCAACGGTATGGTCTATAGAAGTGCCTACTTTATCATGGGACTAAAAAATATTGACTGTATTGGTAATCTCTAATATGGTGGAATCCAGATGTGTAGCTCATATGTAGATAGATACATGTATTAAATCTATTTAAGTTTAGGTGAAACACATCCCACCCAATTTATCCAAATACCATAACACTGAGCATGTGATAGCCACCTGGCTTTTGAAACTTCTGTCTGAAATTTGACTTTAGTGTAAATCCCAGAAACCCAAAGTAGAATTCTCTCTCAATCTAGGGAGTTTATTATTCATGTTATGAGGGAAGTTTCTACTATATATATTCCACAGGGAATTTTATGGCCTCAATATCAGTGGCAACTGAAAATGAGTATCAGTAATGTTTATAGTTATTCAGATAGACCAATATTCAGGAACTTGCTCTGCTTCCTACAGGCTGCAAAGAGGGAGTTTTGTTTGTTTGTTTGTTTGTTTGTTTGTTTTTCTTTCCTTTCCTTTTTTTTTTTTTTTTTTTTTTTTTTTTTTTTCCCCCGAGGAAACTGCCTAAATATTATCAATAGAAGGTACTACCATGTTCGTGTTAGAACAACAGAGTGTCTGTTTTAAAATGAATTTAGATGTAACAGATGTGGGTTTAGATGATTGCTACAAATCACCTGCACTAAAAATATCACTGATTAAAACTATTTCAATAAGGCCAAGTCTGTTAATCCTATTGAATAGCTGGCATTAAAAAAAAAAAAAAAAAAAAAAAATAAGTTTATATAGAGCTCTTTTTTTTTTAAATATTTTTTTTTTTCACTACGAAAGCTGTTACATAGCCATGAGTAATAGTCTTAAATCAGCAGTCCAGCGATTCTCTCCACCTCTCCTGATCAAACATAATTGTTGTTGCCAAATAGAAGCAATATCTTATGTTATAAACAAGTGCTTATTTGCTGTCTTCCATAGTCTTCTTCTTCACAAAAACAAAACAAAACACAAAACAGAACAAAACAACAACAAACAGAAAAAATCCTACAGAACTTCTTCAGAAACTGCCTAGAAATAATATAAGGAAAATGGTTATCTTTCTGTGAAGAATGTGTAGCTTAACATAATTTGTTGCTCTTAAATTATGCAAAAGAGTACATAGGACTTCTCTTAATATTAAATGTAATTTATGAGAGGCTGATTATGCTTGATTGATAAGATAACAGCACTGATAAGAATGAGACAGTCTTTTAGTTTAAACTGTCTGTGAACAGCTTACTGAAGAAAAGGGTCTTACGGTTAAAACAGTCCTAAAGAGGTCATTTATTAAATTGACCTGTAAAATCAGTTTTTCTCCACTACACAATACGAAAATGTATTAAAAATATTAATCTGCACTTTTTTTTTTTTTTAATTATCATATTTATCCAAAATGTGATGTACAGCTGAATACTTAATATACAGGATTCACATCGTCTGCCCTGAATGAATGGCTAAAGATATAATGAAACAGGCCTGAAGGTGACTCACTGTACTTATTATAGAATCATAGAATGGTTTGGATTGGAAGGGACTTTAAGGATCAGCTAGTTCTAACCCCCCTGCCATGAGAAAGAATACTTTTCACTAGACCAGGTTGCCCAAAGCCCCATCCAAAACTTCCAGTGATAGGGAATCCACAGTGCAGCCTGTTACAATGCCTCACCACCCTCAATTTAACAACTAAAAAGTGATATTCTTCTTACTTATATCTAAATTAGTGATAAAAATATCATGATTTTTATCTATAGATACAAAAAATGTCAGCAGGTCTTAAATGTTTCAAGCTCCTAAGTAGTCATTTCACATAGCTTTCTCATAAGATCCATAAATATTTTTATATATACAGTTCTATGATGGCTGCTATAAGTTCATCTCAGAAAACTATGCAGTATCTGTTTTTTATACTTATAAGCATCTCAAGATTCATTAACTGCTCAATTTGGTTCAATAATTTTAGGAAACTTTCACAACTGCTTTAAGGCTTTTTCAATAACTATGTTTTACAAATAAAATTACTTGATTGAATAATGTATTAATTATATTTTGTCTAAGGGGTGAAAAAACTTCTACTTTCTTTCATTGCAAATTGTATGGATTTCCATTCATGTGGAATTAAACTGAACATTAGATTTTAAATTAGACTGAAAATTTTACAGTTCTATTTTCAGGCATTTGAGAATTAAAATGACCCAAAATATCAGTTTTCAATAAGGGTTATGAGTTTTCCATACTTCGTATCTGTTATTATTAATGTACCAATATATCCTGTATAAGGATCTTTATAGATTTTTGTTGTTGTTTTGTTTTTGTTAAGTGTCTGTCATTTTCCTCTTTATAAATCCATTGAAAGTAGTCATAATTCTATGGTACAGGAATTAGAAGAATTTCTTTTTTTTTTTTTTTTTTATATATATATATATATAATTCTTTTTTAATATATATTTAAAGATAATTAAAACAATTTTAGTTTTCAGATTTTAAATCCTGGTAGCCTCATGATTTTTAATGATAACTTGACCAGGGCCAGAAGGACATGGTTGGCAATTGTGGTGGTCATGCACTGTCACAGCATTTCTCACCAAATGGTATGAAGTTTGTAGCATCCTTCAGAGAAGAACTAACTGTTAAAAACAAACTTTATGCCTGTCCATTACTTCCCACTTTGTGCCAATAACTATACTTCTGTTGCAAGCAAATTACTCTACATTCAGCTTGTATACAAATTATACATACATAAAATATATCAGGTAGCTTCAGACAGAGATGTATCAAAAGTAGAGTGAAAGGAATCTATGTAAGGATACACCCAAAATCCTTATAGCAAAAGCTACTATTTCTGTTGCATATAAAGATGAGAACAAAATGATAGAAACAACTTTACATGGGACTAATTAATTTAACAAGCATCCTCAGCTTGACCTTTGAAGAAATGGAAGTCTGAAGAAAATGTTAAGACTCAAAATTTGTCAAGTTACAGATAAAAATATGAAATAAGAAAGGAAAGGATAGGTAAGAGGATAGGTTGAACTGCAGCAGAATGTAAAGTCAAAACTTCTTTCTAAAGGAGGGAAGATCTTTTCACTTATTATGAGCTTAAACTTACTTCTATCACACTTTGCATAGAAGAGATTGTCTAAGCAGTTGACTTTATCAGGGAACTTAAATTGCTGCAGATTAGGGAAACTATTTAATTGAAAAGCCATTCACAATTCCCATATTTACTCTGAGATAACAGTTTTGTCCAGTCTTTCTTATTTGAACATATACACTAGGGAATTTTTTTTTTTTTTTTTTTTTTTTTTCTGTATAACATTATTGTGGTTTTATATGTTTCTATACTCATATATTCATCATGGTAGCAATTTAGATTCATATTTTGCTTTCCCCCTTTTGGGAATACTAAAAAATTATTATGCTTCATGGGTCACAGCCATAATAATGTTTGATAAAAAATACTGAAGGAGAAATATGAAAATTTATTCTTAAATAAAGTTTTGAGATATGAAAGAACTTCACCAGAATCATCATGTGAGGACTGCAGACAAATTTTTACAAGAGACATAACAGACATCACTTTAAGGCATATAAGTTTAGGTTGGATATTCAGAAGAACTTTACTGAAAGGGTTGTTAAGCATTGGAGTAGGCTGCCCAGGGAAGCAGTTCAGTCACCATCCCTGGACGTCTTTAAAAGATGTTTAGATTTAGAGTTTAGTGATATGGTTTAGTGTAGGACTTGTTAGTGTTAGGTCAGAGGGTGGACTTGGTGATCTTGGAGGTCTCTTCCAACGTAGATGATTCTATGATTCTGTGAAGTGTGTAAAGTTGAAGTTCTCAATATATAATATTAGGAGGAGAAGAAAAAGCTTTCACACTTATTTATTTAGTATTTAACATTTCTGCTGTTTTTTTGCATTTGTATGTCAAGCATACAATAAATAGATGAAAATGGGTCCAGAGGAGCCATGGCCTTCCTTTGGATTGTTAGTAGTTCCAGAGGAGCCCTCCGGAGGGCACACAAAGGGTCTCAGAGTCAGAGGGCTCTCCTATGGAGAGAGACTGAGAGGGCTTGGGAAGAGAAGATCCATGGAGAACTCACGGAGAAGGCTCCATGAAGGACTCAGCTTTTCAGTACTTAAGGAGGGCTTATAAGAAGTTCAAGAGCAACTTTTTGCTTGGACAGATATGACAAGACAAGGGGGAATTGTTTTAAACTAAAAGACAGGAGACTTAGATCAGAGGTTAGGAGGAAATACACTCAGACGGATGTGAAGCACTGGAACAGGGTGCCCAGAGAATTTGTGGATGCCCCATTCCTGGAGGTGTGCAAGACCAAGTTGGGTGAGGCCCTGGACAACCTGATCCAGTGGGTGGCATCCCTGCCTATGGCAGGGGTTTGGAACTAGATGATCAACTATGTTTCTATGATATGAAAATAAAAAAGAGAATTAAAAAGCACATTATATACAAAAAACAAACAAACAAACAAACAAAATAAAAACAAACAAACTATCAGTCTCTATTTTTAGTAGAACGAATGATGTATTTCTGTGGTTGCATTTTTTGTTTTACATTTTTAAAACTGTTTTAAATTTTCAGCCTTGAATTATGTATTTTGAATTGGGACTTTAAAGGAAACAATAATTCATTAACTTTTCCGATTTCCAACATCTCCCTGAGAACTGGTTTACCCAGTGACTCTATTTTTTGGAAATATAGACAGTTCCTCATCTGAAATGACTGAAACGGGAAGACCTATATTTTTTAATAATGAAGTATTATCCTGGGAAATTATTAATGGTAGAATAGTGTGTCCCCAGTTCACCCCAGCTCTTAAAAACTTATCAAGGAAATAAATAAAATAAACCATTGTCTTAAAAACAAACAAACAAACAAACAAAAAAAAAAACAGCAATCAAGAAGAATCACAGTTTGCTATTTGGAAATGGTTCCTTAGCTGTCTATTTATTTATTTATTTATTTATTTATTATTTATTTATTTATTATTTATTTATTTTCCTGTGCAAAGGCTTCTACTCTCTAACCTCTTAATGTCACTATACCTTATACAGAGACTTGTGATTATTCTACATTGCCAAGGGGCCTTTGATCACTTCAGTATCATCTGCAGTTAGATACTGTGAAGAAAGTAGCTTCTAACATGTCAGGAGATTTTTCAACATTTATTCCTGGAGTATTTGAAATCACTAACTAAAGTTCTAAATTATCAACTTCTAGAAAATTATTGTATTCCTCAAGCTATGACTGATATTCTACAAAAAGAACCAAGCTTTCTGTGTGTTGTTTTCCCCACACCTGACCCACCCAGTACAAAGTACAAAGATCTATCTATTTCATTACTTACTACTTTTTCTTCAAAAGACTCCATGAGTTCTAACTGTGTTTAGCATGGAATTTTTTGCAAAGCAGAACTTTTTCAGACACCTACCACAGTTCAACAGGAATTGTACAGTTAGATTCTTTCTTTAATATATACTTGTCATTTAGTTATTCCCTTGTGGTCTAACCTGGCAGGCAGCTCAGAACCACACAGCTACTCACTCACTCTACTCAGGTGGGATGGGAGAGAGAACTGGAAAAGTAAAAGTGTGAGAACTCATGGGATGAGATAAAGACAGTTTACTAGGTAAAGCAAAAGCCATACATGCAAGCGAAGCAAAACAAGGAATTCATTTGCTAATTCCCATTGGCAGGCAGGTTTTCAGCCACTTCCAGGAAAGCAGGGCTCATCACATATAACAGTTTATTGGAAAGACAAATGCTATCACTCTGAACATCCCCCTTCCTCTTTCTTTACTCCTGCTTTTATTGCTGAGCATGATGTCACATGACACAGAATATCTCTTTGGCCAATTGGGTTACCTGTCCTGGCCGTGCCCCCTCCCAGCTTTTTCTGCACGCCCAGTCTCCTCACTGGTAGGGCAGTATATCAAAAAGTCCAAAACACAGCATAGCGTGAGCTTCTATGATGAAAACTATTACATCCTTACAGTAATTTTTGTTAGAAACATTTGCTTGACGAACCCGATCTAATACTATGATAAAGTGACACATTGGGTGGACGAGGGTAAGGCTGTGGATGTGGTCTACCTTGATTTCAGTAAGGCCTTTGACACTGTTCCCCACAACATTCTCCTCAAGAAACTGTCTGCTCACAGCTTGGACTGGTGTATGCTTTGTTGGGTTAAAAACTGTCTGGACAGCCAGGCCCAAAGTTGTAGTGAATGGAGTCAAATCCAGTTGGAGGCTGGTCACTAGTGGTGTCCCCCAGGGCTCAGTACTGGGGCCAGTCCTCTTTAATATCTTTATCGATGATCTGGATGAGGGGATCAAGTGCACCCTCAGTTAAGTTTGCAGATGACACCAAGTTAGGTGCGTGTGTCGATATGCTCGAGGGTAGGAAAGCTCTGCAGGAGGATCGGGAGAGGCTGCACCAATGGGCTGAGGTCAATTGCATGAAGTTCAACAAGGCCAATTGCTGGGTCCTGCACCTGGGGCACAATAACCCCAAGCAGAGCTACAGGCTGGGAGATGAGTGGTTGGAAAGCTGCCTGGCAGAGAAGGACCTGGGAGTACTGGTTGATAGTTGGCTGAATATGAGCCAGCAGTGTGCTCAGGTGGCCAAGAATGCCAACAGCATCCTGGCTTGTATAAGAAGCAGTGTGGCCAGCAGGGCTAGGAAAGTGATTGTCCCCCTATACTCGGCTCTGGTGAGGCCACACCTCGAGTACTGTGTTCAGTTTTGGGCCCCTCACTACAAGAAGGACATGGAGGTGCTCGAGCGAGTCCAGAGAAGGGCAACAAAGCTGATGAGGTGTCTGGAGATCAAGTCTTATGAAGAGCGGCTGAATGAGCTGGGATTGTTCAGCCTGGAGAAGAGAAGGCTCAGAGGTGACCTTATCACACTCTATAGGTACCTTAAAGGAGGCTGTAGAGAGGTGGGGGTTGGTCTGTTCTCCCACGTGCCTGGTGACAGGATGAGGGGAAATGGGCTAAAGTTGCACCAGGGGAGGTTTAGGTTGCATATTAGAAAAAACTTCCTTTACCTAAAGGGTTGTGAGGCATTGGAATGGGCTGCCCAGGGAAGTGGTGGAGTCGCCATCTGGAGGTCTTTAAAAGACGTTTAGATTTAGAGCTTAGTGATATGGTTTAGTGGAGGATTTGTTCGTGTTCGGTCAGAGGTTGGACTAGATGATCTTGGAGGTCTCTTCCAACCTAGACGATTCTGTGATTCTGTGATTCTATTTTTAAAACACCAGTGATGGGAATCAGCTTATCCCATGACTCTAAGCAAAATATAGTTCATGCAGGATACCTTTAGACCATGATCTCAACATTCACTTGGGAGTGAATTTATTCCTCCTGTGTCAGCTACAGGGCTGGAACTTTCCTGTAACAACATCACTGAATTTATACTTTGCTATTCTTAGAACTGATAGCTAAGCAGAACGGCAGCAATCCAAATTTGTGCCGTGGAGCTTGAGGATTAATTTAGAAAAGATATTATCAATTTGATAATTGGATTCATTTTGTAATTTGATATAATCCTTTTTTTTGTTTGTTTCTTTTTAATTAAAAAAAAAGATTTTATAATCCTCCGCCAGGACCCAACAGACAGCATCACATTCTAGAATAAAATTTAAGGGCTTGCTTCTGAATAATCAGATAGCTTCCCTCGGAAAACCCGGGATAATTGAATTAAAATTTCAGGTGCTCATATAACTAATTCTTGCATATGCAAACTTGAACTGAAGGTTTAATAAATAATATTTTTGTTAAAGTCATACAAGAAACACTAAAAAGTTTCAAAAATAAATAGGGTAATAATAACTTATTCTTAAAATATAATAACAATAGTTCTACAGTCTTTCCTCTATAGAGGCAAAGAATACCATTTAGTAGACTTGCCCTTCCTGAAGTAACCTTCAATTAATTTTAAGGTTTAGAAGGTCTTGTAGTGGGAATTGCTTTTGTTAGCTGTCCCCATTTACAAAAGCTCCTCTGCTCTAATTCTAAAAGTTATTTATTCTGCTAACAGATCCCACTGCCCTCCCCATACACTGTTCCTCTGTCTTCTCAACATGGCTTTATCTACTCTACAGTCTTCCAGCCCCTCTAGAAAACTCCAAAAGATGTGCTAATGTATTTTTTTTTCATGTTAGTTTAGAAAAATAAGCACAGACAGAATTAGAAAATGAATTTCCCATCACACAGGAGGTGTATATGCAACTTATTCCAGTTTTTCCTAGCTTGAAGGAGACTTACAGAAAAACTACTGCTTTCTTTACATCTTAAATTTTCACATGCTGATATCGTAAGTTTTTTTTGTTAGGCTGGATGGCCACACACCTTTACTACACTTAAGCAGAGTTAGAGAATTTAGACTTTTATACAGTATTAAAATTGCAAACTTTTTCATGCCTTTTTTTTTTTTTTTTTTTTTTTTTTTCTTTTTCAGGAATGTTTTTTAAACACAGTGATACAATACAATCAAAACTACCATGTTTGAGGACTACCACTGAACTACAGACTACTACTACTACAGACTACCACTTCAATTAGTATTGTTCACATTCCTCCACTTGTCACTCAAGCAACTCCCTTTCTGGGGCTCCAGTCTTCTCTGGAGATCTCTGAAATGAGGGTGAAGGATGGTATGGTTTGCCTATAATTTAGACCTCAGCCATTAGTCTTCCACATGATTAGTGCATCTGGCAGTTACATATATGAGATGATAAAATCTGCAAATTTAAGAACTGTGGTTGTTGTGTTCCCTTTTCATTGAACTGAAATTGTAGTCTTTAGAATCACTGTCTATCAGCCTGACTCTTCACTGTAGGATCCTTAAGATAATGAGAACTTGCAATGTAGAGTCCTTTTTAACCATATTCATACATACTGCTTTGTACAGATTATGCAACAGATAATGGCAAGGCAGTATTAAAAAAAAAAAAAAAGTAATTTCTAAGAAAGACTCACTCATCTTAGATCATGATTATATTTTAAGGGATTCAATTTTCCTTTCCCATGACAAAATGCAAGTCCTGACTTGCTGTTCTACAATTTTCTGCAAGTGTTCATTTTCTGAATTCAGTCCAGTATTTGTGTAAAGTTTAAGCAACAAAAAAGAGGATCATAGTATTTTAATTTCTGATCTGTCAGATTGCTTTTCCATCTTCCAGCCAAATTTAGATGGTTTGTCAGCTGAATCTGCATTTTTAGTAGCAGTGGCAGATGTAATGAGAGCTATTATTGCCTTTCAGATGTGACAGCCATCAGCTCTCAAGCCTCCAGTGAGATTCTTGTATACTGAATATGAAGTAAGTAAAGCAAATGAAAAGGACACTACTAAGACTTTTAGTGCACACATTTATATCTGTAAGGTCAGATTATACCTGATTTGCAACTTGAAGCATATGGTTCAGACTTTTCCTTATGGACTTTCTTGAGGCTATAATAAATATGTGGTAGGTTTCTTCTTTTATGTGAAGCTAGGGCATCTGCTCTAGATTTATGTATCCCTAAACCAACAAATCAGAAGGGATCACTGTGGTCAGGACATAGGACAACCCTAAATTAGTAGTTAATTAATTTGAACTGCAATGTATGAATGGCGACGAAGCTGGTGAGGGGCCTGGAGAACAAGTCCTACGAGGAGTGGCTGAGGGAGCTGGGCTTGTTCAGCCTGGAGAAGAGGAGGCTCAGGGGTGACCTTATCGCTCTTTTTAGGTACCTCAAGGGAGGCTGTAGCGAGGTGGGGGTTGGCCTGTTCTCCCACGTGCCTGGTGACAGGACGAGGGGGAATGGGTTTAAGTTGAGCCAGGGGAGTTTTAGGTTAGATGTTAGGAAGAACTTCTTCACTGAAAGGGTTGTGAGGCACTGGAACAGGCTGCCCAGGGAAGTGGTGGAGTTACCATCCCTGGAAGTCTTCAAAAGACGTTTAGACGTAGAGCTTAGGGATATGGTTTAGTGGAGGGCTGTTAGCGTTAGGTTGGAGGTTGGACTCGATGACCTTGAGGTCTCTTCCAACCTAGGAAATTCTGTGATTCTGTGATTCTGTGATTCTGTGAATGAAAATTGCAAACCGTTCAACAATGTCCCCCATGATATCCTTGTCTCTAAACCGGAGAGACATGTATTTGATGGATAGACCACTTGGTGGATAAGGAATTGGCTGGATAGTTGCACTCAAAGAGTTGTGGTCAAAAGCTCAATGTCCAAGTGGAGATCAGTAACAAGTAACAAGATCAGACACCAGGCTGTGTGGTGCAGCTGATATGCTGGAGAGAAGGCGTGCCATTCAGAGGGACCTAGACAGGCTTGAGAGGTGGGTCTGTGCAAACCTTATGAAGGTCAACAAGGCCAAGCGCAAGGTCCTGCACCTGGGTCAGTGCAATTCCAAGCACAAATACAGGCTGGGTGGAGAATGGATTGAAAACAGCCCTGAGGAGAAAGACCTGCGGGTGTTGGTTGACAAGAAGCTCAACAAGAGTCTGCACTTGCAGCCCAGATAGCCAAAGGCATCCTGGGTTGCATCAAAAGAAGCGTGGCCAGCAGGTTGAGGGATGTGATTTTCCCCCTCTATTTTGCCCTTGTGAGACCCCACCTGGAGTACTGTATTCAGCTCTGGGGCCCCCAGCACACGAAGGACATGGAAGTATTAGAATGAGTCCAGGTGAGGGCCACAAAGATGATCAAGGGGCTGGAGCATGTTTCCTATGAAGACAGGCCTAGAGTAGAAAAGCCTTTGGGGAGACCTTATAATGGCCTTCCAGTACCTAAAGGTGGCCTAGAAGAAAGCTGGGGAGGGACTCTTTGTCAAGGATAGGACAAGGCGGAATGGCTTTTAACTAAAATAGGGTAGGTTTAGGTTAAATATAAGGAAGAAATCATTTACTCAGAGGGTGGTGAGGCACAGGAACAGGTTGCTCAGGGAAGTTGTGTCCCACCCCTAGAGGAGTTCAAGGCCAGGTTGGATGGGGCTTTTAGCAACCTGTTGTAGTGGGAGGTGTCCCTGCCCATGACAGAGGGAGCGTAAGAAGATCACAGAATCACAGAATTGAAGGGGTTGGAAAGGACCTCAAAAGATCATCGGGTCCAACCCTACTGCCAAATCAGTTTCCTTAGAGCAGGCTGCCCAGGTAGGCGTCCAGACGGGCCTTGAGTATCTCCAGAGAAGGAGACTCTACAACCAACTCAAACCATTCTATGAGACTATGAATAAAAATAAAAAGCTCTGTTGCCATCTGTGGTCCTATAGGAATTCTGTGTTACATGCAGGTGCTTGTGTGAACATGCAGGTAAAAAAGGTCTCGAAACATCATTGACAGTATAAAACTGTTTTTTTCTTTTTATATTCTTTCAGTAAACATACGGATGTTCTCTATTTCCAGTTATTCCTAATAATATTTTGCTTTTAAACAGAAAACAGGAAATATTCTCTCTTCAGTAAAGTGAAAAATGACCTAATGTCAATGAAATGCCATTCAAATTTTTGTTAAAAATGTTAGTTCAGATGAAATGAATATACTGTGGTACTACACTGCAAGGATGTAAGAGCTTTACTAGACCAAGAAATATTTAACCAAAATAACACATTCTGTTGCATAATTTGTCAGTACACTTACTCAGGGATATATGTGTATGTGAAGCTCTGAAAAACAAAGAAACCCAAACAACTGTATATATTTAATACAATTTTTGGTAACAATGTTACAATTATCTCTATAAACTGTGAGAGTTTTGCCCATGGTCCCTCTTAGAGTCTTTTAAACATTAATATTTTTCCTTAGTGGATAAAACTTTTCCTTTTAGTATGAGAAAAAGAAGAACACTGTCAGACTGACAACTCCCTAAAACAAAGCACTAGAAGTTACAAAATGCCTCACGGAGAAAAGAAGAAAAATAATACTTTATTTATTTATTTTAATAATTATTTTCACAAATGAGGCTACTTTGCACACAATGATCAAATAAACACGTTTGACTGAAGCACTATTGCAAAGGAACCTGATGGACAAGAAAGAACAAAACTGAATGCTGAATTTCCACCGACTGGTTCTTCCAGGAATGGTGAGATTTTTTTTTTAATGTATAATATATATATATAATAGGAATTACACGTATGTGATAGAAGTTATAATAATTGATTCTATATACCTGGCCTAGTTAGCTCTCACAATTCTATCCGTTCTACAACATTCCTGAACAAAGTTTTTATACCTCTGCATACTTCTTAGTTTATTGCACATTAATAATTTGCAGTACCATGAACACAAGACAAAAGTTAAATCCCTGCATAGATTGCTTCTATCTACAATTTTAAAATGTTTCATGGCAGTGAAAGGACATTTATTACATGACCAAAGACACTTAAAATGGAACTCCACATTTTTTCATATTCTTTGGGTTTGAAAAACTTAAAATGGTATTGGAATAAAAGGGCAACAGTTCTTACATGATTTTTGACAAGGAACAGTAGAAAAATATGATGTCATCAAAAGAGTTGTGCATAGGTGCAAAGTAGTTTTCAGTAGGAAAAATAAATTTCTAGTAGTAACAACTTTTTATGTGCTTTTTCACTGCCCTTCAAATGGTCAGAGTAATTTAAAAGAGTATTCTAGTGTTTATATATGCCTGTCTTCTACTATTGCTTATTGTCCATTATTCCAAATAAAGTTGTTTGGTCAATCATGCAGCTCTCATACAAATCACCATAGGAGATTTCATCTCATACATCTCATACCAATTCTCATTGTAGAATTCATCTCCTATGAAGAAAGGCCGAGACAGCTGGGGCTGTTCAGCCTGAAGAAAAGAAGGCTGGCGTGACTTCATTGCAGCTTTTCAATATCTAAAGGGGGCTTATAAAAAAGATAGAGAACAACTTTTTGCTTGGGCAGACAATGACAAGACAAGGGGGAATGATTTTAAACTGAAAGAGGGGAGACAGATTAGATGTTAGAAGGAAATTCTTTTAGTTAGAGTGTGGTGAGGCACTGGATCAATTTGACCAGAGAGGTTTTGGATGCTCCATCCCTGGAATTGTTCAAGGCCAGGGTGGACAAGACCCTGGGTAACCTGATCTACTGGGTGGTGTCTCTATCTGATGCGGGGGGGTGAAACTAGATGATCTTTAAGGTCCCTTCCAACCTGATCCCCTCTATGATTCTGTGATGATTCAATGAAGGCTCAGTCAACTTTAAAAATACTTGGAGTGTTACTTACTAACAGTTTCACCCTACTTCAGCAGAAGTTGAAGATACTTAAAGAACAACCGTTAACAAGATAGACATATTTATCTTGAAAACAAACAAACAAAACAAAAACAAAAACAAACAACAACAACAAAACAAACAAAAAAACACAAACGCCATAAAACATCAATAATTGTTAATTTTGAAGACACCGTTCATAAAGAGGCAGGACATGGTCCAAGACCCGATTAAAAGAAATATGTAAGCTTCTTAACATAGTTCACCTAGACTGCACTGTGTTCTAACACCTTTGCATTCCTCAGTTTGGATTCTGGCTATAACCTGCCATCAGAAAAATCCCATTTTCATGCCTCTCTACAAAGTTAAAATCACTGAACTTATAAAGTTAAGAGAAAGAAAGATTCTTGAATGTCCCCTTAGGGTCAGAGGGGGAGGGGGGATAGGTATGTGCTGTAATAACCATAATACTGTGTATAACTCGGAGACAGCAGAACCCTGTAGTTGTGATTACACTGCTAATAAAGGAGGGCTGGGAAATGGTCCATAGTCCAAACCCAAAGCACATCAGACTGGTTTGCACTCATACTTCTGAGAAGAGGGCTTTGTTATGGAATATTTGTTTTGAAAGGAGCTCTTTAATATAGCCCCAAAATGATTCTGACATTGAACGGACGGTTAAGTACTATGGATAAGGGAACTAGTGTAGGCATCCTAAGAAGCCATGTCTGTGGTTAATTTTGGGCATAACTTATAAAGAAAAATAGTTATACTAAGATTGCTACTGGACTATGTTTGATTCAAAAATGTAATTGAGATTCAAGTAGAGTCAAGGCCATTTTTCCTTCCTGGGTGTGTTATTAGCTGCCACTTGATGTAAAAGAGACTGAAATATTGTGATTTATAGTAAAAAAAAACACTCTTCCCAACTGTATTCTAATGAAGTTCTTCAAAAGCTCATTTATTTATTGCTTTTATGGTTGCTGAGCTCAGCCAGTATTCTGCGTTATTTGGTGCCAAATTGCTTCTTAAAGTAATCTGTTAGATGAGTATGACTTTTATCAGATAATATATTATCTTTCTTAATTGTAGATTGACAGTATTTCTAAATGGAAATATAAACTTTTGAATTGACAGCTAAAATTATTACAAATTCATATTTTGCTGGCATTGAATTCCTATTATACGTATCAGAATCTTTGAAATGGCTAATCCACTTAATATTTTAGTTTGCACATTAAGTGGATTCACAAAACAGTGCTTATATGCAAGTGAGAAAGATAACACAGGAAATGGCAAATTGGTGATTACCAGGATTGTTTTTTTTTCTTTTTTTTTTCTTCTTTTTATTTTTTCTGATAAGTAGTTATTTGACAAGCATATTTCATTTTCAGTATATATGTATATTATTTTGAAATAATTACAAAAGGAATTTGATATTTTAAGCATTCTGAACTATTCAGATGATTTCACATTGACGTAGCTTCGCTCAAGTACTAAAAATTGTTTTCCAATAGGATTCATGTTTTAAAAAAGGAACAATTTTTTGTATTCTGTAAAATTTAGATTTGCTAAAACTGCTTATTCACTGCTGACACTAGAAAAAGGAGGAAGTCACATAAGAACTCCTGAGTAAATCATAAAATATTTTTCAGTAAAACTTTGCTGAAAAAAAAGGAAATGTGTTTTCCAGGTTGACTAAATTCACAGTTTTACTCCTTTATGTACTGAAACACAGGTTACAAGCTTGGAAAGGTCTTGCTTTCTTGTATGGGAAAACTTGGTTGCATACTTCAAAATTTAAATTTTTTATAAGGACATAAATAATATTTCTAACAAGAACAGTACAAATAAAGCATTTAATTAGGAGTCTACTTCTTTTCTACCACAACATTCTAAACGTTACACAAAAACATAACATAAACAGGAAAATACTGAGAAAATTCAAACATAGCCTACGTGTCAAAACTTATAAAAAAACACGTTATACAGAGTCTTTGTATGCTTGATTTCTTCTAATCCACTTGGACTGTTCTACGTGTCCTTTCAGTCTGTTGTGGTTCCGCTCAAGTGGGCAGCCAAGCTCCACCACAGCCGCTCTCTCACTCCCCCTCCTCAAAATGGAACGGGGAGAAAATATGATGAAAAGAACTCAAAGGTTGAGATAAGGACAAGAAGATCACACAATAATTATCGTAACGGGCAAAACAGACTCAGCATAGGAAGATAGTAAGATTTATTGCTTATTACTAACAAGCTAGAGAAGTGAGAAACAAAGGAAAGAAATCAAAAGCACCTTCCCCCCATCCACCCTCTTCCACCTCCTCCCCCCGAGTGGTGCAGGGAAATGGGGGAATGGGGGTTATGGTAAGTCTACAGCGCTTCTTCTCTGACACTCCTTCTCGGTCATTCTCGTCCCCTGTGCTGTGGGGTCCCACCCATGGGATACAGTCCTTGATGAACTGATCCGGCGTGGGCTTCGCACAGGCAGCAGCTCTTCCAGAACTGCTCCAGATATGGGTCCGTACCACGGGGTCCATCCCTCAGGAGCAAACTGCTCCAACCTGGCACCCCTACGGGCAGCAGCTCCTGCCAGGTCACCTGCTCCTGCGTGGTCTCCTCTCCACGGGCTACAGGTCTGGCCTGGAATCTGCTCCGGCAGGGGTCTTCCACAGGCGGCAGCCTCCATTGGTGCAGGGCCACCTGCTCCACCGTGGTCTCCTCCACGGGCTGCAGCGTGGAACCCTGCTCCACCGTGGTACTCCATGGGCTGCAGGGGGACATCCTGCTTCACCATGGTCCTGCTCACCACAGGCCACAGGGGGCTTCCGCTCCAGCGCCTGGAGCACCTCTCCCCCTCCTTCTTCACTGACCTTGCAAGCACCTGCAAGGCTGTTCCTCACTCCTCTCACTCTCCCAGCTGCTGTGTGGCGCAGTGTTTTTTTTTTTTTTTCCCTGTCTTAAATATGCTCTCACAGAGGCGCAAAACATCGCTTATTGGCTCAGCTCAGGTCAGCAGTGGGGCCCTTACCAAACATGGGGCAGCTTCTAGACCCTTCTCACAGAAACCACCCCTATGGCCCCCTGCTACCAAAACCTTGCCACGTAAACCTACTGCACAGTCTACTCTGTCCTTTCTGATTTTTGCCCCTGAAAAAATGTAAGTTGAGAACTGGAGACCCTTTATTGTTCCAATCCAGATATTATATAGCTTCTGATCCAGCAACACCTGCTGCACACGGCTAGCAAGCATGGTTACAGACTTCTGATTGGTTCTTTTGATCACGCTTATCCCTCTGTAGGCCCGTCCGAGCCTAGCAACTCCTTCTTATTGGTTCCCACTCCCTTTTATTCTGCCTGGTTACCACTCTATGCCATTGAGTAATCTTCTTCTTAACCCTTAGTGCACCACCGTATCAATCAGCTCCAGTTTATCACCAAACGTGTCCCCCATAAGGAATTAATCTGCTTTCTGAGTGTGCTGTCCTGGCATTTTTTTGTTATTCAGCTCTTAAATAGTGATTGATAGAATCCGTCTTGTGGAATCATTTCTTTTATGCCATGTATATCCCAGAAAAAAAATAAAAAATATTTGGAGACATTTATTAAAACTTTTCTTGAAGAAAATTAAATGCTGCAAATGTTATTGACCAGGCCAGTACTAGTAGTGTGACATAGTACTGTACTTTTGCCGTACAAGTGACAAATAATTCACACAAAAGATAATAGATACCTGAACTCCTTCAAGACATACTGAAGCCTTTCCTATCTATTTTCTATATTTTTCTATATTGTTTTATCTCCCTCTATCTCTATCTCTATCATCTCCATCTCCATCTCCATCTCCATCTCCATCTCCATCTCCATCTCTATCTCCATCTCTCTCTCTCTCTCTCTCTCTCTCTCTCTCTCTCTCTCTCTCTCTCTCTCTCTCTCTCTCTCTATCTCTATCTCTATCTCATCTATCTCTATCTCTATCTCTATCTCTATCTCTATCTCTATCTCTATCTCTATCTCTATCATCTCTATCATCTCTATCTCTATCTCTATCTCTATCTCTATCTCTATCTCTATCTCTATCTCTATCTCTATCTCTATCTCTATCTCTATCTCTATCTCTATATATCTCTATCTATCTCTATCTCTATCTCTATCTATCTCTATCTATCTCTATCTCTATATCTCTATCTCTATATCTCTATCTCTATCTCTATATCTCTATCTCTATCTATCTATTTACCTGGATATTTGATTTAATTTAAAAAATCAAATTGAAATGGTTTGACATTGTTCAAATTTTTTTTTTTTTTTTTTTTTTCTGGAACCTTTAATTTTATATTGTACCAATATTTTGACATCTTTTCTGTAGGAAAAGAAATGTCAAAATATTAATATTGAAATATAGAAAAAAAAATCACTGGCTCAAGTTCTTTATAGTACTCATCACATGTATTTCCAAGCATAATGAGGTTGCAGTCCACACATTTGAAAAAAACATAAATCATTGTAGATGAATGATAAGTAAACTGGGATAAACAGCTATGTATAACAAAGCATGTCACTATGACCCTAGAGCCATGTCTTTACAGTACCTGTCAATGGGTTTTCTGTGGGACATAATATAACATATTGTCCTGGTTTCAGTTAGAACAGAAGTTTCAGATAGAACAGAATTAATTTTTTTCCTAGTAGCTGGTGGAATGCTGTGTTTTGACTTAGGATGAGAAGAGTGCTGATAACACCCCGATGTTTTAATTGTTGCAGAGCAGTGCTTATACCAAGCCAAGGACATCTCAGCCTTTTGCTCTGTCCTGCCAACAGGCAGGCTGGGGGTGCAGTAAGAGCTGGGAGGGGACAGACCCAGGACAGGTGACCCAAACTAGCCAAAGGGGTATTCCATACCATCTGACGTCATGCTAAACAATATATAGGGGTGGCTAGCCGGGGGGAGGGGGCTGGACTGCTCGGGGTTAGGCTGGGCATCGGTCAGCGGGTGGTGAGCAATTGCATTGTGCATCACTTGTTTGTACATATTATTATTATTATTTTCCTATTATCACCATTGTATTATTATTATTATTATTATTATTATTATTATTATTATTATTATTATTATTATTATTATTATTACTTTTGTTATTATTATTTTCCTGTCTTATTAAACTGTCTTTATCTCAACTCACGGGCTTCACTTTCCATTTCTCTCCCCTGTCCCAGAGAGGGAGGGGGAGGGTGAGCAAACGGCTGCGTGGTGTTTAGCTGCCGGCCGGGTTAAACCACGACAGTCTTTTTGGCGCCCAACGTGGGGCCCGAAAGGTTGAGATAACGGCAGATCTGACCAGAGTGTGTTAAACTAAAATTGGTATAAGTATTAGACCTGCTTAATAGTCACTTGTCATAATGCTGATTGCTTTAATCTCAACTCTGCTGCGCCTGTTTTCCAAATTGACTATTATAGTACATTATTTTCCGTATTTGCTCTCTGTCATGTTATTTATCCTCTTCGGGCCCTGGTTTCAGATCATTATGGTACTGAGTGTTGTAGCAATGGCTTATGAGACGATGAGATATCTGGTCATGACTCTAACTTGGTATTTGTACTCAGTAACATCATCGACTCTGTATTTTGGAAACTGTATCTTGGAAACTATTAGCAATTATACCTATTGTTTTTTTTTCATTAGGGAGTCAATCTGTGGAGGGGAAAGGGGAAGATATTTTTTCTTACTTGATTACTCTCCCTTTCTCCTTCACCACCCCTATATCCTCTTGGATCACTCTGCCTTCCTCCTTCACCACCCTCTTACCCTCCGAGCTTGTTACAATAGCTCTCCAAGATATTGAATATTCTTGGGATACTCAGACCAGCATAGTCTTGTTGTTCTGCCTCCTGAATGCACTTCAGATTCTGCTTAAAGTTAAACAACTACTTAGGAAGCTCATCCGGGGATCTGCCCGGAGGCAGTATAGTTGTGGGTGGCAGGGAGTATGGGAGGATATGGGCAGGCATCTAGAGCAGTTGGCACCCCCAGTGTTTTGGAAATTCACCCCTGAACAACTGCAAAATCCTCAAAAACTGGCAGAATGCTTGAGAAAAAGGTGTCATGATTCTGGTAGTTCCAAAGTAACACAAATCATTGTAACATGCTGGGGCCTGGCTCATGCCTATCGAGCTGCCACTGATACTGCTATCAACTTAGTGACAGACCCTGTGGCCACTCCAAGCCCTGTGACAGATCCAATGGCCACTGTGACCCCTATGGTGGACTCTGCAGCTGTTCCAGTCCCAGCTCCTGCAGCTGTTCCAGTCCCAGCTCCTGCAGCCGCCCCAGTTCCAGCTCCTGCAGCCGCTCCAGTCCCAGCTCCTGCAACTGCTCCAGTCCCAGCTCCTGCAGCCACTTCAGTCCCAGCTTCTGCAGCCGCTCCAGTCCCAGCTCCTGCAACCGCTCCAGTTCCAGCTCCTGCAGCCGCTCCAGTTCCAGCTCCTGCAACCGCTCCAGTTCCAGCTCCTGCAGCCGCTCCAGTCTCAGCTCCTGCAGCCGCTCCAGTCCCAGCTCCTGCAGCCACTCCAGTTCCAGCTCCTGCAACTGCTCCAGCTCCAGCTCCTGCAGCCACTTCAGTCCCAGCTCCTGCAGCCGCTCCAGTTCCAGCTCCTACAACTGCTCCAGCTCCAGTTCCTGCAGCCACTCCAGTTCCAGCTTCTACAACTGCTCCACCTCCGGTTCCTGCAGCCGCTCCAGTTCCAGCTCCTGCCGCTACTCCAGTCCCAGCTCCTGCAACTGCTCCGACTCTAGTTCCTGCAGCTGCTCGAGCTCCGGTTCCTGCAGCTGCTCCAGCTCCTGTGGCTGGGTCAGAGAAAAGAGCTGTAGCAGTGCAAGTTGACCCTGCAGAGGGTATTCCAACCTCTGTGGCAGACCCTGTAACAAGGTCAGAGAAACGAGCAGTAGAAGTGCAAGCTGCCCCTGTAGAGAAGGTGAAAAAATGGTATAGAGATTCAGGTCGTTTAGAACGCAGAGAGTCTTCTGCCAAATCTAGGTATAGAGACAACGGAGACGACGATGACGCTGGGCCATCAAGGGTTCAGGAGGAGGAAGATGAGGATGCTGAAAAATCAACAGTAACTACCCGAAGCCTAAATGAGCGTGAGTTACGAGATGTGCGGAAAGATTTTGGTCGCTGTATAGGTGAGCAGCTTGTCACCTGGCTGCTCCGGTGCTGGGACACTGGAGCCAATTGTGTGGAATTAGACGGCAGGGAAGCCAAGCGACTGGGATCCCTTGCTAGAGACGCAGGCATTGACAAAGCAATTGCAGATGTAGCACAATCTCACAGCCTCTGGAGGCATCTCCTCTCAGCTGTGAGGGAAAGGTATCCCTTCAAGGAAGAACTTTTATGTCTACCAGGCAAGTGGACCACTATGGAGAAGGGAATCCAGTACCTGAGAGAATTAGCCGTATGGGAAGTGATTTATGAGGATCCAGACCTCAGACAAACATCCAAAGATCCAGATGAAGTCAGGTGTACATGACCCATGTGGCGGAAGTTTGTACGGAGTGCACCATCATCATATGCCAGCTCATTGGCAATAATGGCCTGGAAAGAGGATGAGGAACCCACAGTGGATGAAGTGGCTAAACAACTCCGGCAGTACGAAGGATATCTCTCCTCTTCCTTACAGGCCTGCGTCTCAGCTGTGGAGAAACTTTCTGAAGAGTTCCACCAACTTAAAGAGAATCTATCTTCTTCCCCACCTGAACCAACCAGTGTCCAACAACTGAAAGAGAACACTTGGGAGAAACTTGCTGAAAAGTTTCACCAACTTGAAGAGAGATTATTCTCCTCCGCACCTGTACAAAGCAGTGTCTCAGCTATCAGGGGTAGGCGTTTATCCACACAAGGAAGACGATATGGTGGGTACTCACCCCGTGCCACCCTGTGGTTTTACTTACAAGACCATGGAGAGGACATGAGAAAATGGGATGGAAAATCTACCGCGTCCCTAGAGGCACGGGTACGTGAGTTGCAAAAGAAAACAATCAAGAAAAAGGGATTCTCTGAAAAGTTTGCTGCTCCAACTTCCAGCAGACAGTCCTTCAAACACAGAAACGAAGAAGATTCTGACCAGGATTAGGGAGGCCCTGCTTCCAGCCAGGGGGAGGAAAGGGATAATCGAGTTTATTGGACTGTGTGGATTCGATGGCCTGGCACATCAGACGCACAGAAGTATAAGGCTTTAGTAGACACCGGTGCACAATGTACTATAATGCCATCGAGATATAAAGGACCAGAGCCCATCTGTATTTGTGGAGTGACCGGGGGATCTCAGCAGTTGACTGTATTGGAGGCTGAAGTGAGTCTGACTGGGAATGAGTGGGAAAAGCACCGCATTGTGACTGGCCCGGATGCTCCGTGTATCCTTGGCATAGACTATCTTAGAAGAGGATATTGCAAGGACCCAAAAGGGTTCCGGTGGGCTTTTGGTATAGCTGCCTTAGAGACAGAGGGCATTAAACAATTATCTACCTTGCCTGGTCTCTCAGAGGACCCCTCTGTTGTGGGGTTGCTGAGGGTTGAAGAACAGCAAATGCCAATCGCTACCACAACTGTGCACCGGTGGCAATATCGCACTAACCGAGACTCCCTGATTCCCATCCATAAGCTAATTCGTCAATTGGAGAGCCAAGGAGTGATCAGCAAGTGATTCACCTTTCAATAGTCCCATATGGCCAGTGCGAAAGTCTAATGGCGAGTGGAGACTAACAGTGGACTATCATGGCCTGAACGAAGTGACGCCACCACTGAGTGCTGCAGCGCCGGACATGCTGGAACTTCAGTACGAACTTGAATCGAAGGCAGCCAAGTGGTACGCCACAATTGATATCGCTAATGCATTTTTCTCCATCCCTCTAGCAGCAGAGTGCAGGCCACAATTTGCCATCACTTGGAGGGGAGTCCAATATACTTGGAATCGGCTGCCCCAGGGGTGGAAACACAGCCCTACCATTTGCCATGGGCTGATCCAGTCTGCACTGGAGCAGGGGGAAGCTCCTGAACACCTGCAGTACATCGATGACATTATTGTGTGGGGTGACACAGCAGAGGAAGTTTTCAAGAAAGGGAAGAAAATAGTCCAAATCCTTCTGAAATCCGGTTTTGCCATAAAACAAAATAAAGTCAAAGGACCTGCACGAGAGATCCAGTTTTTAGGAATAAAATGGCAAGATGGACGTCGTCAAATCCCAGTGGATGTGATCAACAAAATAACAGCTATGTCTCCACCAACTAACAAAAAAGAAACACAGACTTTCCTAGGTGTTGTGGGGTTTTGGAGAATGCACATCCCAAATTACAGTCTGATTATAAACCCACTCTACCAAGTAACCCGTAAGAAGAATGAGTTTGAATGGGGCCCTGAACAACGACAAGCCTTTGAACAAATCAAGCAGGAAATAGTCCATGCAGTAGCCCTTGGGCCAGTTCGAACAGGACCAGATGTAAAGAATGTGCTCTACACTGCAGCCGGGGAGAACGGCCCCACCTGGAACCTCTGGCAGAAAGAACCTGGGGAAACTCAAGGTCGGCCCCTGGGGTTTTGGAGCCGGGGATACAGAGGGTCTGAGGCCTGCTATACTCCAACTGAAAAGGAGGTATTGGCAGCATATGAAGGAGTTCGATCTGCTTCGGGGGTGGTCGGTACTGAAGCGCAGCTCCTCCTAGCACCCCGATTGCCGGTACTAGGCTGGATGTTCAAGGGAAGGGTCTCTTCTACGCATCATGCAACTGATGCTACATGGAGCAAGTGGGTTGCACTGATTACTCAGCGGGCTCGAATAGGAAACCCCAGTCGCCCAGGAATATTGGAAGTGATTATGGACTGTCCAGAAGGCAAATACTTTGGGATATCATCAGAGGAGGAGGTGGGTCGTGCTGAAGAAGCCCCACTGTACAACCAGTTACCAGAGAATGAAAAGAAATATGCCCTGTTCACTGATGGATCCTGTCGTATTGTGGGGAAGCATCGGAGATGGAAGGCTGCTGTATGGAGTCCTACACGACGAGTTGCAGAAGCTGCTGAGGGAGAAGGTGAATCGAGTCAGTTTGCAGAAGTGAAAGCCATTCAGCTGGCTTTAGACATTGCTGAACGAGAAAAATGGCCAGTTCTCTATCTCTACACTGATTCATGGATGGTAGCAAATGCCCTGTGGGGATGGTTACAGCAATGGAAGCAAAACAACTGGCGGCGTTGGGGCAAACCCATCTGGGCTGCTGCATTGTGGCAAGACATTGCTGCTCGGGTAGAGAACCTGGCTGTGAAAGTACGCCACGTAGATGCTCATGTGCCCAAGAATCGGGCTACTGAAGAACATCAAAACAACCAGCAGGTGGATCAGGCTGCTAAGATTGAAGTAGCTCAGGTGGACCTGGATTGGCAGCATAAAGGTGAATTATTTATAGCCCGATGGGCCCATGACACCTCGGGCCATCAAGGTAGAGATGCAACATACAGATGGGCTCGTGATCGAGGGGTGGACCTGACCATGGACGCTATAGCACAGGTTATTCATGACTGTGAAACATGTGCTGCAATCAAGCAAGCCAAACGGTCAAAGCCTCTTTGGTATGGAGGACGATGGCTGAAATATAAATATGGAGAAGCCTGGCAGATTGACTACATCACACTCCCTCAAACTCGCAATGGCAAGCGCCACGTACTTACAATGGTGGAAGCAACCACCGGATGGCTGGAAACATATCCTGTGCCTCATGCCACCGCCCGGAACACTATCCTGGGCCTTGAAAAGCAAGTACTATGGCGACATGGTACCCCAGAAAGAATAGAGTCAGACAATGGAACTCATTTCCGAAACAACCTTATAGACACTTGGGCCAAAGAATATGGTATTGAGTGGGTGTATCACATCCCCTATCATGCACCAGCCTCCGGGAAAGTTGAACGATACAACGGACTGTTAAAGACTACATTGAAAGCAATGGGCGCTGGGACATTCAAAAATTGGGATACGCATTTGGCAAAGGCCACCTGGTTAGTCAATACTAGGGGATCTGCCAACCGAGCTGGACCTGCCCAATCAAACCTGTTACGTACAGTAGATGGGGATAAAGTTCCTGTAGTGCATGTAAGAAATATGCTGGGTAAAACAGTCTGGGCTACTCCTGCCTCAGGAAAAGGCAATCCTATTCGTGGAATTGTTTTTGCTCAGGGACCTGGATACACTTGGTGGGTGATGCAAAAGAACGGAGAGGTCCGGTGTGTACCTCAAGGAGATTTAATACTGGGTGAGAATAGCCCATGAACTGAATTGTACCATGTTAATTACTATATAATACTGTATGTTATCACTACCATGACTATAGGTAACTAATTAGAATGTTTAACCCGGCCGGGTTAAACCACGACACATATATAATGTTATACTATAGTATAGCATATATAATACCAGTACTAATGATATACTGGTGCTAAAAATAGTGTTTTGTCCTTGTTTAGTTTACAAATATGTCCATAAACAATGGGGGTGAATAAAATGGTTGATTAACTTGTTATGAGTTCAGATGAAGCTTATATGTGTATCCACGTTTACATAATAATTACATAATAATTTCCCTTCCACACAATTTTAGTCACATACTTTCAGATCATTTTCAGTGAGGGCAGACTGGATCTTGAATTGAGACTTAAGACAGGCTGGTATAAATGACACACAAGTTGAGCAGGTGAGTCTACTCTAGTTAAGTACATACAGTTGTACAGAAAGAGTCTAGGCTTGTGAATTTTCTTAGTCAGTTTCAGGGCAAAACCAAATGGATGAATTTTGAGCAGCAATTTAAAATGTCCGTTTGTATTTTTACTGACCATTAGCAAGACCCTGTGTACTCAGTAACTGTGGCTGGGAGTCCTCTAACAAATATGGATGGCAACATCTGAGCTAGTCATTTAAATCTTTATGTAAGCAGTAGAGATGAATAGGCACTGAGTAGGCCTACCTGAGTTGTCTAAGCATAGACATCTTGGATTATTTTAGAGCTTTAGAATGTCTATCTGAATAGGGCTGGCTTAAATCAAAGGAAGTCTGTGACAAGCTGTAACCTTTAGAATTAGCAGATGGTGATGAGATGGAACCTCTTAGTATTTCTCAACTGGCTTCACATACCTCAGGTTAGGCAAGTGAACGTGACCTTCCAGTAAAACAAACAAAAAAACCTTGTCTATCTAGATTTGAATGTTAAATTAGCCATTGGATTAAAATCAATTTATATATTAATTATAATCACATTAGAATGATATGTGTTAGTAATGATTTTTTTAGCTGTATCTGTTTGGTCAGATGAATCCATAATTTATCTCAAATTGATGTGATAAATGACTGCTGAGTTTCTTAACCAGTTTTGCAAGACTTCCCCTCAGCTGTCACTACCTGTGATCTGCTAATTCCTTAGTTAAGATATAGAATCACAGAATCACAGAATTTCTAGGCTGGAAGAGACCTCAAGATCATCGAGTCCAACCTCTGACCTAACGCTAACAGTCCCCACTAAACCATATCCCTAAGCTCTACATCTAAACGTCTTTTGAAGACTTCCAGGGATGATGACTCCACCACTTCCCTGGGCAGCCCATTCCAATGCCTCACAACCCTTTCAGTAAAGAAGTTCTTCCTAACATCCAGCCTAAAACACTCCTGGCGCAACTTAAGCCCATTCCCCCTCGTCCTGTCACCAGGCACGTGGGAGAACAGACCAACCCCCACCTCGCTACAGCCTCCTTTGAGGTACCTATAGAGAGTGATAAGGTCGCTCCTGAGCCTCCTCTTCTCCAGGCTGAACAAGCCCAGCTCCCTCAGCCGCTCCTCGTAGGACTTGTTCTCCAGACCCCTCACCAGCTTCGTTGCCCTTCTCTGCACCCGCTCAAGCACCTCGATGTCCTTCTTGTAGTGAGGGGCCCAAAACTGAACACAGTACTGGAGGTGCAGCCCCACCAGAGCTGAGTACAGGGGGACGATCACCTCCCTAGCCCTGCTGGTCACACTGTTCCTGATACAAGCCAGGATGCCGTTGGCCTTCTTGGCCACCTGAGCACACTGCTGGCTCATATTCAGCTGACTATCCACCATCACTCCCAGGTCCTTCTCTGCCTGGCAGCTCTCCAACCATTCCTCTCCCAGCCTGTAGCTCTGCTTGGGGTTATTGTGCCCCAGGTGTAGTACCCGGCACTTGGCCTTGTTGAACTTCATGCAGTTGACCTCAGCCCATTGGTGCAGCCTCTCCAGATCCTCCTGCAGAGCTTTCCTACCCTCAAGCAGATCGACACACGCACCTAACTTGGTGTCATCTGCGAACTTACTGAGGGTGCACTCGATGCCCTCGTCCAGATCATCGATGAAGATATTAAAGAGGACCGGCCCCAGCACCGAGCCCTGGGGGACGCCACTAGTGACTGGCCTCCAACTGGACTTGGCTCCATTTATCACGACTCTTTGGGCCCGGCTATCCAGCCAGTTTCTAACCCAACGAAGTGTGCGCCAGTCCAAGCCAAGAGCAGTCAGTTTCTTGAGGAGAATGCTGTGGGAGACGGTGTCAAAAGCCTTGCTGAAGTCAAGGTAGACCACATCCACAGCCTTACCCTCATCCACCCACCACGTCACTTGGTCATAGAAGGAGATCAGGTTCGTCAAGCAGGACCAGCCTTTCATAAACCCATGCTGACTGGGCCTGATTGCCTGCTTGCCCTGTAAGTGCTGCATGATGACTCTCAGGAGGATCTGCTCCATGAGCTTCCCTGGTACTGAGGTCAAACTGACAGGCCTGTAGTTTCCCGGGTCTGCCCTCCGGCCCTTCTTGTAGATGGGCGTCACAGTTGTTAGCCGTCAGTCAACTGGGACCTCCCCCGATCGCCAGGACTGTTGATAAATGATGGACAGTGGCTTGGCCAGCTCCTCTGCCAGTTCTCTCAGTACCCTTGGGTGGATCCCATCCGGCCCCATCGACTTGTGCACATCCAAGTGCCGTAGCAGGTCACCAACCAGTTCTTCATGGATAGTGAGGGCCACATCCTGCTCCCCATCCCCTTCCACCAGCTCAGGGTACTGAGTATCCAGAGAACAACCGGTATTGCCACTAAAGACTGAGGCAAAGAAGGCATTGAGCACCTCCGCCTTTTCCTCATCTCTTGTAACTAAGTTTCCCCCCACATCCAGTAAAGGATGGAGATTCTCCTTAGTCCTCCTTTTTGTGTTGATGTATTTATAGAAACGTTTTTTGTTATCTTTAATGGCAGTAGCCAGATTGAGCTCCAGATGAGCTTTGGCCTTTCTAATTTTGTCCCTGCACAGCCTTGCTACATCCTTATAGTCCTCCCTAGTGGCCTGCGCACTTTTCCAAAGATTATAAACCCTCTTTTTTCTCCTAAAATATAAAATATCTTCTCTGTATAAAGCCAACATAGTAAATGGAAATAATCTCAGATGATATCAGCTGCCTAAAAGTCAGGCATCTAGTCAAAAGCAGTAAGTTAAGCTTTCATTTTAATTAAACCTGGGGGAGGGGCATGGGAAGAATATATAGAGAAGAATATATAGAGAGTAATTCCTCTGTCTCAATAACTGAGTGTGGTGGGTTGACCTTGGCTAGCTGCCAGGTGCCCACCACACCACTTTGCCACTCCCCCTACTCAACAGAACAGGGAGAGAAAATAAGATGAATTAATTTGTGGGCTGAGATAAGGACAGAAAGATCACTCACCAATGACTATCATAGACAAAACATTCGTCTTGGGAAAGATTAATTTAATTTACTGCTAATTAATAACAGAATAAGGCAATGGGAACTAAAGGAATGAACTAAAAACACCTTCACTCCAACCCTATTCATCCCAGGCACCTCTTCATCTTCAGTCTCAATTCTTTTACCTCCTCCACCACCCTGAGTAGTGCAGGGGGACAGGGAGGGGACTGTGGTCAACTAATAACAGTTTCTCTTCCACTTCTACCCCTTTAAGCTATTCCCCAGCCCCAGCTTCTGGTTCCTTCCACAGGATTAAATTTTTAATATTTATTTTATTTTATTTTATTTTATTTTATTTTATTTTATTTTATTTTATTTTATTTTATTTTATTTTATTTTATTTTATTTTATTTTATTTATTTTATTTTATTTTATTTTATTTTATTTTATTTTATTTTATTTTATTTTATTTTATTTTATTTTATTTTATTTTAAAAATGAGCTACTGGGAATTATTTCTTTATTTTCAAGTCTCTGGAAAAAGCTAATTACATTAGTGGCATCATTGCATCTAGATTTTGAACTCTAGTATGGTATTACAAAGCTAAGTTAAAACCAAATTAAATCCTACAATTGCTGAAACCATTAATTAATTAAGCAGTTGTACTTTCCTTTATAAATGCTGTTCCTATATCACAGTAAAGTAATTTCAGAGAGATTTTCTTTGAACAAACTGACCAGGACAGGAACATCATGCTATCCTATAATACCTAAGATGTTAGTACTGTTATGAGCTATACTGTGGTATATTCTCATTAGAGAAATGAAAAAAAAGACAAAACCAAAACTTTCTTTACAAATAATATTCTTGATTCTGCCCCCATTCTCTTTATTTTATTCATAATACTTTCAGATTCTGAATATTTTCAAATATATCTACTTTTTTTTTTTTTCCTAATGGATTATTCCAACAGAATACTGCAAAATTGCAAATAAAATAATTGGCTATGATTTTTTTTTTTTTTTCTTATCACATACATATGTTTTACTTTCTCTGTAGTTAAATTGAGGGTTTTAGTATTTGAACGTGAGTGAGAATAAAAGGACTAGCTCCCGTCACAAAAAATATAAAAAAAATGTTCAGTAACTACATCCAGTTCCAAATGCCACCAAACAGCTATTACACAGCAACCCCTTTGAACAAAAACTCAGTGGTGCATTACACCCCTGATTATATGCACTCTTTTCTGAAAGGGCCATTATTCTCAGTAGGCATATTTCATTACTATTAATCTGAGCTTAAATCTATGCACCCATAACCATACTCAATGTTCTCCATTGCTGTTTCTTAAAATTAAGCATATAAGAAGGAAACGTCTTACTATTTCAATGCCTACATTTGTCTTCAGTTGTAACAAAGCAGTATTCTCACCAGTATTCAATCATATTGTTTTCAATTATGTTTTAGTACTGGATTCTGTGTCTGGGTTACTGTATGCCTTTTCTTTAGTATCTTGCCATTTCCAAAGAATAACATAATAATATATTACTGTCAGGACTTAATCTGATGCATGCTGTTTGTCTACATCTATGTCTTTCAGCAAACAATATCAACAAAACATGCTTTCTAAAAAATATCAGACTGGATGATGCATTTCAGTGCTGACAATAATTAGTTTTATCAATGGCAAAGGAAGATTTCCTAGTTCTATTGGACCTTTGATTTAAATATATTACCTGATTTGTTAGTGAGCATGTACAAAAAAAGTGTCCACAGTTTATTTTATTGACAAAACTAATTTGCATCCTTATGTCTTACAACTCCATAAAACAATCTTATTAGAAATTAAAAACCTACACAGTCACATAATGCTTGCTTTAAAGAATAATTTGACATTATGTGAAATTGAAATTACCTATATTTTGCTCACATTAACATATCAATAAGTAAATACATAAAGCCTTATAAAAATACTTCTTTTATGCAATGTTTTATTGGGAAACAATGCACTAACAGATGAGAAATATAAACTCCATGGTTGAAAGGTTATCCAGTACCTCTTCTTACATACTTGAGTTTGCATAGCATAAGATTTTTTGAAGGTATTCACATACATATCAGGATCCGTGAAGCTGTTGCTATAGTACACACTTTCCTTTTGTGCATTACCTTAAGGCATTCAGCCTTAAGACAAATCAAATTCAGTATGTTTGCGACGTGCCTGTTGTGAATGTGAGTGATTGTTGTGATTTTCACTTCTTTGAAAACTCTGAACAACTAAAGCATTGTAACTGTTTTAGTAGTTCAGTGACCCAGGAGACCTTATATGACAGCATGCATTGAGAGATGAAATCTGAATATATATATAGATGAGAAGAAAATGTCACTGTTAGAGAGAACTGGAATTTAAAGCAACATCTTAGTCAAATGTTTCTTTAGTCTTCATACTGAGTTTGGGAGCTGGGAGGTAGAATTTTTGTTTCTAAATTAATTTTCCTAACCTTTCTTCTAGGCTTGATTTTTTATTTTTATTAGTGGAAAGTCCGTTAGTGTTACTACATTGCACTTTTTTATCTGTTCAGATTAAAGGACATATAGTTGTAATAAAATTTGTCTGGTCTTCTATGAATGAATGTAGAGAGAGAGACTACCATTCTTAACAGATCAGTAAGGTCATATGTAGAGTTAGCTATCTTAGGATGGAAATATGAAGTTAACTATGTCTTAGGGGACAACCTGAGGGGTTTTATTCAGTTGCTTAAGAGCAGTTGTCTAGAACTATAGATGGCTAGTCCTGTGTCATACCTGCCACTTCTGCCAAGTATTATGGCATCCACAGAGCCTAGCAGTTACGAAAAAGGACCCAGAAGAACCATATATCTTTCTGAACATAGTCCTGGTTGCCGAACTGTACATCTGGAGGTTAGTGATGTGACTCCAATCTACAAGAAAGTTAGGAAGGGTCCAGGGATTTACAGGCCTGTCAGTCTGACCTTGGTACCAAGGAAAGCTATGGAGAAGATCATCTTGAATGTCATCATTATAAAAGGCAGGTCCTGCCTGACTAACCTCATCATCTTCTTACGAAGGTATGTAGAAGGAGAGTGTTTGCTCCTTTAAAGGTTTCTGTTCAAGGGCCCTTGTCCAAGGCTAAAAGGGAGACAGTGATGGGAACAACTCGTCAGTCACAATCATTTATGAGAGCATGTGAGAATGTGGGAATAGTTATTCCAGCAAGGTTATCTGACTAAGAGCTTGTAAGGTAGCAGACAATCACAAGAAACAGACCTCCTGCTCACTGTAATTGGTGGGATAATGAGTGACATGTCACTTAAGGATGAATCTTGCAACTGACAAGATTGTGAACCACGGGGAGCTGGAATGGGAAGGTGAAGAAACTGCAGATCTCTGCAAAACCACTGGGGGAAGGGAGAGCAAGAGGAACAGGATGCAAAGGTAGGTAGAAAAAGGTATGAGAAGACTGGTTGCATGTGAAACAGGGATGCTCAGTATAATTGTCTGGATGAACCCTACAATTAATCAGTGCAGTATTGGGGCTAGCTTTGTTTATCTATCTATCTTATATTTTCTCGCAATTACATCTTTTCTTGATGGTATTTCTGAGTATTTATACTTTCTCTCTTGTGTGTATGTGAACTGCAAGGAATAAGTGCTAGCTACTGGTGAGACCTGGAAGTGGGTGAGTGAACCTCAGCACCTGCTGCTGGAGTCAGGTCAAGGAATGGGCGCCCCAGCCTGTGGTGCCCGCTACTGGAGTGAATGCAGGGGTCTCAGTGCCTAGCCACTGGTGGGACGTGTGTGTGTGAGCAGAATTTGTGCCATCTACTGGAGTCTGTCCAGGGGTGTAGGCCCTGTGGACTGTGGTGTCAGCTTACTGGAGTGAGTAGGGGTCCTAACATCAACAGTTGCAGGGGCCATAGCTCTCAGACTTTGTGCCCCAAGTACTAGCTACTAGGGCGGCTGGCGTGAGTGGACTGTTAGCTACTGGAGTTAGGCTAGAGTCTAACTTTTGGAACATTAAAAAAAATCTTCAATGTAACTTATGAGATATTTTGTAATATTCACTGTGTATTTATTTATTTATTTATTTATTTGCTAAAGGATGGAGGGAGCAAAAATCAGGGAAGTCATTCTTAACTGAATACAATTGTTTTAAGCAACTGTAGGATGATCCTTCTGTGAAATAGATTAATTTTACAGGAACATACTAAAATTTTGTTAAAACTCTAATTCTTGATAAAGTATATAAGTTAATTGTTCATTCTGGCTTTTAATTTTCATGTTATTTTTCTCTCTCTCTCTATATATATTATTTCCATATGTATTTCTATTTCTGTCATCTTTTGACAGACACTCAGGACCTCATTCTAAAACTTTCTCATATCTGTTAATTCTTATGCAAGAAATACTGATGATAATAAGCATTCAGGTTTAAGAGCTCTTCTCACAGTCTGGAATGAAGTCTGGGAGAAGGTTTACAAGATACAGAAATGCAAGAAAATAATTCTGAATGGTGTAATAAAACACTTCCTGTTGAATAAAACAATGGCTTTATAATAGTGATTTATTGTAACCCTCAGAACCTGAACTATAAAATGAGATCTGTACAACTATCTAAGGTTGTCTACTACCTTTTCCATACGCTTCTTAGGTCTAAGACTCTTCATATTAAGCTGCTTGTATTATTTCAACATTTGCAAGTTTCTTATGCATCAGTTAGGCTACTTGTGTGAATTTCCACACAAGAGGATGTGTAAGTCTTTACAAAACTTAACTGTAGTGTTGCATGTGGCTTTTTTTCTTCTTAATTTTTTATTTTATTTTTTATTAAATAGGTTCTTGCCAACTCCACCAAGCCAGATTTCTGTTCAAACAATAAAAACAAAGATAGCTTTGAGATTTGCATGTTTTCGTAGATTTTTAGCCCAAGTGGTGTTACTGGATGTAAAACAAAAATGTTATAAATGTTCCTTTTGGAACCTAACTAGGTGATCTACTGTTCTCTTCCAGACATACTTGGAAGTATTTATTCTAAAGAGATAGGTGTCCTGCCTCTATGAAACAAGTTTAAGTAGAAAGGCCACCTGAAGGTCAACTAAATTCCACTGAAAACACACACAAAGTATAATTTTTCTAGCAGACATTTAACTCAGAGGAAAAGGGAAAGCCTTAGGTGGGCTTTACCCACCTAAGTTCTCTAATATATATGTTCTAAATTTTTTCCAAGAGAACAGTTTCCATCCTTCCTGTCAAAGATTATGGAGTCAAAAAAAAAAAAAAAAAAAATTAGCAAAGGAGAAGATATAAAGGATCCAGAATCCAACTAGTCTGGAGAATTGAGATGAGGATCCCTGAACTGCTTTATTATGGTGGTTATTATGGGGGTTGTTTGTTGTTATGGAGATTGTTATTGTGTCCAGGCACCACATTTGCACTACTCTTTTATCCATGACAGACTTCTGCATGCCACTTGTGGGATCTGTTTTTTTCTTCATCTACTTTTCAGTTAACACCATGGTAAACAATACAGCTGCAGCAGCTTCCATTCTCCAGCTTTTGACTTTTTATCTCGTAGTAACATATTTCATTTGTATGTGCTAGAAAAAACAATAGCATAGACATTTGGAAATTGTTGGTCTTGCATCAATGAATTACCTGAACATCATTTTGTGCTTTATTAGGACGATTAAGAGAAACATGCTACTCCATACTGTTTTGTATATAGTTTTATACTTGTAACAACAAAAGAGTTATCTGAAAGGAATATATAAAACTGAAATTATTGTGTTTTAACCAAAATAAGGAAATGTTTTCTAAATTATTACAGTATAATCTAAAACCTAACTTGAGGGGTCACTGTGGGATCAAAGAGCACACATGGCCCAATTTTCTACTAACAGGGAGACAAAACACAGGTCTTGCACTTGACAATCATATGCATATTTCAGTTTTCAGCTTAAATGATGAGACAGATTGCCCTGCTGTGCACTGCTTTGGAAGCTAAAGAACACAAAGCATGAAGTAGCCAAATCTGGTATTGTAATTGTCAAAAGCAATTCAATGCCAATTAAAAAAAATAAAATTTAATTTATAATTGCATGGATTTTTAGCAGAACAAAATGAACAAATCAGGTAAGCTTACTTGAGTTAAAAAGAAGAGTTAAAATTAAAAGAAAAAAATAAACAAAACAATCACAATCAACCAAAAAAACAAAAAAGCAGGTTTTTTTTCAGTTTTTCAACTCAGTTTGAGCCACCACTTCCTTAATATATTTTCACATAAAAAAAAAAAAAAATGAATTTATGCAATAAATATGATACTGAGTACTGAAAATCTTAAGACTAGGCAGCACCAAAATCAACTGAGAAGGGAGGAGGAGTCTCTCTGGCTGTTCACGTAACAGAAAGGAAACTCAGATTTTCGCCCTAAGCAACAATTTTTAGAGACAGGCTGGGGACCAGATCTGGGGGACCAGATCTGGGGACCAGATCTCGGGACCAGCTCTGGGGACCAGATCTCTGATGGGGGACTGCCCTCTAAAAGCAATAAGTTTCACATAGAACCCCGTTGTCCCTGGTTGGTTTTTCCTTGCAACTCACATACCATGCCTCTAGTGTCAAGGTAGATTTTTGATTTTGGGAAAAATTCTGGGGACCAGATTTCCAGATCTTTAAACAGCACTTGTTTTCCTCTTACTTCTGGTAGGCACTGAGCTGATGTTTTCATGAAACTCTTTTCTTGCTTCTGAATAGTAATGGTCATCTCCAAGCCCAAGGTTATACAATCTGAAGCAGGAATAGTTTCTCCATGTGTGTAATATTTTACATTAATCCGCAACCAACTTCATCGTCCATTTTATTGTTTGGTCAGTCTCATAAGGTCCTTTACAATTTGCCCCATCCCTACTTCCTTGAATAACTTTATATAATCAGAACATTTTCCACCCTTTACTAACTTTTCTAGATACATACATGCACAAAGCTGTTTAAATACATATGAAAAAATTAAAATATTTTTGGAGACCTCTAGGTGACTTCCTTTCACTATGACAGCTTATCCTTAACTCCTACCCTCTGTTTTCTGTCTTTCCACCAACTGTTTTATTCACATAATGGAGTGTCATACATGTCCCAACAGCCTTCATTCCCATCTGGTAGCGATGACGGTATCTCTATGACTGCAATCATCATAAGATGTGGCAGCATAATACTGCTGCCAGGTGCAGTCCTGTTCTTGTGTGAGATTCAGGCATACATTATGTAAATAATTCAGCTCCCAAAGTCTCTGCCAAGAACAAACTGTGCCACCTGATGCCAAAGAGACACCCCAGCATGATTCAGTGAGAGAGAATGCCTCAGCGACAGTTCTCTATTTTAGAGTATGGCTTAATCCTTATCTTGTTCACAGCATTTTCACAGTGACTTTAGGTGCTGCTGTTTGCCACTGTTTGTTCCCTTTATTAAAATTTGACCTCTTGGTTGCAATCAAGTCCACTTATTAAATTTGTTGTATAGTTCATATAATGAGTCCATTTATCAAAATAAGGGTTTGCTTGTTGTGAGATATTTCTTAATTAAAATTATTTATGAAGTCTAGCATACCGACAATAAAATTAAATACTTCAATGTAATATTGTATACATAAGTCAAGGCACTGAATGATACAGTTTAGTTTATTGGCATATACATACTGTTTTCTCTTGGTTTTTATACTAACATTATTGGGTTTTGGCACAGGTGAAATTTGCAACAGATGCAGTTGTTTTTCTTCCTTGTGAATATGTACATGATCAACAGTAAAATTTAACCAATATAGTATTTTACTGTTACAGTTTAGTGGGATCATTCCCACCATGCAGAACAACAATAGTAGAAAATTTAGGAACTGAGTGTACTTAATATATAAATTGTTCTTGATCTCTAAATGTATTTATGTTTAGTTGTTACTGTGTGTTTCAAATCTCACCTTTCCTGTAGTACTATCCATACCAAGTTTGAAAATGAAACTATTTTTGAATCATCAGAGAACAAAAAAAAACCTAAGCAATCATATTTAGGTGTGAAAGACACATTTTCATGATTCAATAACTCCAAAGTAGCTAATTCATGTTTTCCAATTCTTTCAGAAATTCAACTTTAAATTGAAAATCTTCATGGAAAAATTTATCTCAAAGACTCTGTGGTATTTTCTGAAAAGCTATAAGCAACAACAAACAGTGCTTAAAAGAATCCGTTGAGGACTATACCTTTAATCATATTATTATGCACTAGTTCTACATTTATTGACTGTAGACATTGTGAACCTATTTCTTCAAAAATATATGGAGCACAGAGTACATTTTCAAAACACATTTGAACTTTTTGTCCTAGATAAAACAAGCACTTAAAAACTGTACACGCTAGGTAATAATGGTTTTATTAATGTCTCACAAATCCCAAAGAAATATAGCGCTCTGGAAACTGGTTGGAAACTGGATTTATTATACACCTTCGTATGTTTTTTTTTTCTAGAATGCCCTCTCTCTCTCTCTCTCTCCCCTGCTCTCTCTCTCTTTTTTTTTTTTTTTTTTTTTTTTTTTTTTTTTTTTTTCCCATCCAGGTTTCCTATTTCCTATTCATCTTTGTCTATCTGGAATATTCCCCTTTCTGCCATCTTTTTTCTTCTCATTTATACAGGTATTATTTTCTTTGTGAAACCATTGGTATCAAAAGACTGCTATTTTTTAGTGTTTTCTTAGCTTTATTCTTTAAATATAAGTTTTGGATACGTATTAACTTTATGTCAGTGCTAAGTTGACTTGTATTGGGAAGATGATGTGGTTTCCATAGTTTAAATTGCTGAGTATATAGTAAATGGAAATTTCTTAATAGATATCAGATAATTTGCTTTCAGATATAAGGAGTAACATACTCAGGAATTTAACATAAAAGGAATTTACTAAAGAGTTAAAAATCTGTATGAACTCTTTTCTTGTAGATCCCTTCTTGAAGAGTTCTCCCACTTCTCTCACAACGTATTATTCTGGAGTAGCCCAGCTGTCATAGACAAGAATTTTTATCACAACAGTATTACCTGAGAATGAAGAAGTGAACTTTTCCTTCCAAACACAGCTTCGGTAATCTTGACACTAGTATTTCACCTGCACTCTCCCCTGCACTACATTTTCCCACTGTCTAAAAGTTTGGAGTGTGCTAATGACTAAAAGCTATAGATAACTGTGTACCAGTATTTGCACCCATATAGTTATTCTGTTTTATTTGCTAGTATAGATGTACCCAGGCTAAGCACTAAATGCTAACCATTCAAAATCCCTTAATTTGTCCATGTGCAAAAGTTAGCCAATTTGCATAGCCAGGATCCTAGGCTCCTGCTTGAGCTCTGTCATGACTCAGACTGAAAACGTACCTCAGCTTTTTCTAGCTTGCTCTGATTTTAGGCAACATACATAGGCAGTAGCAAATAGTGTGGTGAAATAGGTGTAAATCTGCACAATAAAGCTGCTGGTGCTGAGTGCCTGATTTGCAAACAGTGTTTAACATTTCTTTTTGGAGTAGCTGTTGTCTGGTTCCATGAACTGAATGTGTGTTGAAAACTGTACCATATTAGGTATCCTTCTAAATCCTACTGGGAGATTTGCTTCAAAATAATCTTTATGGGAAATAAAACTCTAATGTGGATGTACATACAGCAGGTAACAGGGAGTTCATTACATGGCAACTTGGCAACTGTGTTGACTTTCAATACAAGACAAGGAAGGATAAAATACTGCTGTGTGACTCTTGACATGGTAAAAACATTATCCTGGAAAGAGCAATGGTTTGATTCTACCCCTATGTTACTTTTTGCTATCCTCCAAAAAAGCTCCTTAGCAGTTAAAAGACCAGTTTTGTGAACTACAAAATCATCTCTTGCTTCTTCTCTTTGCTGAATAATTGTAGAGACTCAAATATAAGAATATTAGCGTCGAAATGAGAACAAGGGATCAGATATACTGCTCTATATTACTAGCAGTTAAGGCACAACCAATGGGATATGTTTTGAGTCTTGCTTCCAGGTGTATTCCTTTTGTTCAGTCAATAATTTAGGTTCTTGGGGGTCACGTGAAAGGTGTACAAGAACTCGTGCAAAATATGATTGTGTACAGTGCATGTGACTTTGTGTGTAAGATAAATGCTTTGGTAGCTAGAGTGGTCTGGAAAATGGATTTATTATAATCCTTCATATGTTTTTCTAGAATGCCCTTTCTCTCTCTCTCTCTCTCTCTAGGTGTGGGAGCAATACTTTTACCCAGTACAGAGACAAATACATTTTTGAGCATCAGGTCAGTCTCAGAGGTAGAAAATGACATGTCTTACCTCTAAACTCTGACTGATTTCTGTACACTTCTGACAAAAGTTAAAGATATGTTATCTTCCTAGAAGTTTATAATCAAACAGAATCTAATAATATGAAATAAAAATAAAGAAGATCGAAAGTCCTTTGCAAGCCTTTAAGAAATGTCAACCCTCTCACCCTGGAGTTATCAATAACTTTGGTGTCACAAAGCAAATTTTTTTCCCCTGTAGTTTGAACTGTTTTTCTTGTACTCTGAAGTCCTGGATCCACTATGACAGGATATGGGAGGTTCTGTAATGATTTCTAGAATACCCTGCTATCTTCCCAACTTGTTTCCCATCATTTTGTGATCATAAGGTTTCAGTTAACTTATGATTCAGAGTTTGGCTCCAAACCATGAATATTGTACAAATTATATCATGTTATCTGCAAAAATAAATCTGGATACAACTTCATATGTCCATTATCTTATGAGCAGTATATGTATATTTATTTCACTATGCACTAATATAAGGAAGTAGAAAGAAGAGTAAAAAATATTCCTAATATTAATGAATTTTATTTTATCATACTTTACATCTTATTTTCAAGTCTGACAGCAAAATGGATCTGCATTTAATATTAATCCTAGTGCCTCACAAAGTATATGATACATATTATTATTTAAGATTGAAGAATATCTATATTTCTTTGTAGTATACAGTTTCCAACATTATTTTGAAAGCTCACTTTTTCTGCAGAATGAAGTTGATATATTCAGTAATAGAGAGACTGGTTTTGAGTGTATATTAGTTCTAATTTGGAAGTCTAATTACAAATGCTGCTGGGAAGGTCATATTTCAAAAATAATGATGTTAAATTTCTCCTGTAGGAAAGATCTTATGGTTTGAGAATCTTTTTCCTTTTACTTAACTGATTCCTTGCCTTCATTATGAACACGTAAGCATTGCCTGGTAGCATGATAAAGTATTAAAAGCTTTTGGAATCAATTACTGTTACTTTCCTTCTGATCTAAAACAAAAAAGTTGATGGATGTCAGTTCTTCAACACTGAGATGTTTAAACAAACAAAAAAGAGCTAGATGACAATGCCAGAAGCCTAGTAGGCTGATATAACAAAATACTTCTCATGCCTTACGACTGAAATTATACACTAAACTTTTTATTGAGAACACAACTTAATGGAAGCATGATGTAAACCTAGATGAAAAATGTTTCACCTTGAATTTTGGTTTTAAGTTTCACATTCTAATTTTATCAATTCCCTCACTGGACCAAAAAAAAAGTACTGGTTATACACAGTAGTTTCAAATATATTTTTGTACAGAACTCAACTATCAAGGATTTATCTAGGGGAAAACTGCAAAACACTTTATGTTTCCTCATTTTAGATTCAAAAGGAAAATGAAAAAAAAGAAAGTCATCCTCACCTAACTATTCAAACTATTTTGATGAAAATTTTATCCAGATTAAAATAATGTGTTATCTCAACTCTTTATTCCCCAGAAATATGGCAATAGTAAGCTGCAAAGAGACATAGTTTGCAGTATGTTGGATACCTTTTACTCTATCCATAGACTGAAGATGATAGGTGTCACACTATTTAAAAAATAAGTAAAATATGGTAATACGTGTATTTTATTATGGTATAACTGTGGAAAAGTATATTTCTGTCTTTAAAATATAGCAGTTATATATATATATGTTTATATGTTTATATTCATAATATATATATAATATATATAATATATATAATATAATATAATATAATATAATATAATATAATATAATATAATATAATATAATATAATATAATACATATAATATATATTATATTATATTATGTTATGTTATGTTATGTTATGTTATATTATTATATATATATTATGTAATACATAATATATATTCTATATATAATATAGAATATATATTATATTATATTATATTATATTATATTATATTATATTATATTATATTATATTATATTATATTATATTATATTATATATTTTTATATAATATATATAATATTATATATTATATTATATATATTTTTATATATGTTTATAGCACATATATATGTTTTTATTATTATTTTAGGTTTCTAGAGCAAATTAAAATCCTACACTAACTTCACTGGCAATAACTTTTCTTAATACAGCTGAAATGTGAAACTATTTTCAGGTGAGTTCATGAACACTGAAGATGTCTTTGTAGTCTTTATTTATATAGGTTAATATCAACTACATGAAAGCTTAGGTATTCTCAACACTCAGTCCTTCCTTTGATTTCTGGAGGGGTTAAAAGGGTATTAAATTTTTGTATAAAAAGATGAGAGAAATGCTTTTTTAATTTCCAGAGCACTGAGAAAAATAGCAATCAGTCAAGAGCATTTGAAGTTGTCTATTGATAGGTGTGGAGCTGCTCCCAGTTCCCCAGAGGACAAAGAGACTAACAGAATGAATAACATTTTGATTAAATAAGTAACTGCAGCCCTTGTGTAAGCTCAGAAAGGGCAGTGAAATATTTTTATTTAGCTTTCTGTGATTTATATCAGATTCCATATTTAATTCCTCCTATGTTTAATTTCCTTTCACTGAAAAGAGAAGGGTTCTAGCATTTACAATATTAACTCCTCTTGCTATTTTTGATGACATAGTTTATGTATTTTCTGACTCTTCCATAATATGCAAAGGTCTTTTCTCTTGCAGGCTTAAACAGAAGGTATAACAATGAAAACTTCTTGTAAATACCCTGAGAGATCTTAAAGAAAACCAGTTTTTCTTGTTTCTGACTGCAAAACATAAAGCACATTTGAACAATACAATAATAAATCTTCCCCGTGACCATCATCCCTGGATAGCACCTGGACAAATTTTGTAGTAAGCTTTTGGCTTGCTCCTTTGAGAACTTCCTTTGAGGTTCCAGGTGTCTTCAGTTTATGATGAACTTCAGGGGAGAGAGAGAGGTTTCTCAGACTCTTGTTGCCACCAGTCACCATCTTTTAAGATGGAGCCCTCTCCAATAGCACGTAATTTGTAGGATAACATTTATATCCATCTGATATTTGTGGCATTTGTGAATTTAAAGATGCATTTCAATCAATCCTGTTTTTTATATGACAATGAGCTCTAGATTAGCAAAGAAGCATCCCTGTTATATTACAGTTCATTTCTTCCCTTCTGGACACACTAAATTGGATTCATAGAGTAACGTCCTGAAAGCATGCCTTATAGACTAGTCTTCCTGGATAAACTAAAGCTTGATTAGAACTCTGAATATTCTTAGACTGTGGCCAAATGCCACTGCTAATAAAACTGAATTTTAATAGCGGCTAATGTGGGATTTGAATAAAATTCATAATTAAGTTTAAAAATTTCTTTGACATTGTTCATGACATTGTGAAATCACTATCAATGTGTGTTAAGCTTTAAATCAAAAGAAAATGAGGCAGTAAAAAGAAAAGCTTTTTACTTACTAGATCCACATCACAGGATTCTGTGACCTGTGAATAAAATGTGAATAGAAATTATTAAATATTCTTTATCTTAAAAAGAATATATAAAACATAAAAATAAGGTATCAAAGATGGATAAATATATATATATAGAGAATTTAAATTCTCTTAAAATAAGAAATATGATTTTAAAAGATCTTTCCCTACACATTTATAAAGAAGGTAACCCATAAATCTCTAATGGCTTACTTGCAGTAAGTAATCAGGATTCCTTTCTCAGATTTGTCACTGGATCTAGTGCCCAGTATACACATTCACAATTATCTCGTTTCTCTACAAAAGATACAAATACAAATCAGTCAATCAAAAGATACAAATACAAAGCAATTTTCTGTGTTTGAAGACCATCTTAACACTTATGATGAAATCCAACCAGTTTTTGAACACCCAGATTTAAATTCAGAAGACTTGATGACACAAAAAAACCTCTGCAGCTTTTTTGACAGGTGAGAAAACTTCTGGTGAAAAATTTGACAGAGATAATTAATAATCTGTCTAATGTCTTCTGTCTGAGGTTGGTGGGATCTACAAAGCTAGGGTCCTCCTTCTAGGTCTTTGAAGTATATGATTATGCTCAGAAATATCATACAGAAATACAGATTGATTCTATCTATTTTTTCCCCCCTAATAGTCTTGATAGGATTAAAATCTGCACATTTTCATTCCCAGAGTGCTTTTCTCATCAACAGGGAATATCCAGTGAGACTCCAGTTTTACTGTTGGAGGAAGGTCACTATGATGTCAGGAATTATGTGTTCAAAAGAATAATTGAAGAAAAGGATAGAGGATATCCAAAAGACTTTGATGGGCAAACTTCAGCTCCCAATCTCTATTTCTTCTCTGATCCATTCACTGATGTCCTTAACAAAATAAATAAATAAATAAATAATGATAATAAAAAGGTTATATTCTCTTTGCTTGGATATCAGATATGGCCCAACTCTAATTTACCTGAGGTAGATATAGCTTTAGGAATAAAATGATCCCTTTCATTTTATTTAAGATGAACAACATATCACACATACTGTTTCCTACTTGTTGATATGTACACCATACGAAGATTTGTGTGGTCTCTTTCAAAAATCAAAAATTTTGCTCCCTGATACATATTGTGTGCTTGTGGGAGTCACAAGATATCAAGTAGAAAAGAGTAACACTTAAGGGAAGTCCAGAATTAATTATAATATTAATTATAATAGGATTATAATATAAATTATAATTAATATTATAATATTAATTATAATAGGATTAAATGCATGTTTCAGAGAAAACAGAGAAAAGAAGGAAGAAAAATGACTGTTGTTGCTTCCCACTGTGTATGCATAGGAGTCTGAAGAATATATAACTATTAATTTTCTATTATACACCACAGCTTTTAGACTTGTCCAAGTAGCAAACTTTATAGACTAGTTTTTGCTTAAGCAATCACTCTCATTTCTTTTCAAAGTGCAAATACATATATTCTCTGCATCAAGTCTCAGGCAGAATCAAAGTCATGAAGTGCAAGACTTCATAGCACAACACCATGTGTAGTCAAGTTATAAATTTTTTATGTTCTTTTATATTTTCCCTAATTAGTACTGCCAAGCTGCTTAGGCATCATTTGCTCCAGAAATTCAGTCACAGAAGGAAAGGGGAAAGGTGTTTCCCTTTGAACTGAATTTCAGATGTCAAATACTTACACAGCTGAAAGGTTTAAGGGTGGTTTTCCCTTTGTGTTATTTCTTTTTGCTATTTGAGGCCAATCAAGAAGTCATGAACTACCTGAGTCAGCTCTTTGCTGTTCAGGAAAAAAACAGGAGTCCCGGGGCTTTAGCTGCTGTTTTGGAATTTCCTAAAAAAATAGACCATATTTATTTTTCAAGGTGAGCATCCTACTCTTCATTAAAAAAAAGAAACAAACAAACAAAAAAAAAAAAACAAGCAAATAAACAAACAAATACCCTCCAGAAATATTTTTGCCATAAAATAAATAATTAGTGCATTCTGATTTGGAAATTTTCCATACACACACAATTTTGATTTCATTCTTTGTAAAGGCAGGATAACAAGGGGGAAATTAGCAAGTGAAAGATTAATAAAATCATCTTAAATTATTTAGATTTAGATTAACTTAATCAAAGTGTATGACAGTTATCTTTCACACTATATATAAAATGGGATTATACAGAAAAAAATGGTTACTAAATTTGAAATGTAAAATGTCATGACAAAATCAGAGACCTTCGGAGAGATGGAAGAAAGAAATGAATGTGACACAACAAAACAGAAATCCTTTATTTCAATTGTAGATATTGCAACCAACCTTAATAAAGTATTTACATTTTGTATGTAGCCTACTACAGTGCATCTCTCTTAATTATAAGTTAGGAAAATGAAAAATTAATTTAAACTCAATTATTACACCTCACGGTCTCAAAGATGTTAGAAATCCAACACTGACAAAACTATGCTGATGTAGAAAGAAAAAAACAAATCACTGTCTGGTCTCTGAGTTCTTCCTTGCAAATGCCTGCTGAATCCAGATCTGATTTTAAGACATAGAGGGAATGGTCAGACAAAAAGATCAATAGATTACAACCAACGTCTCTGATATCAAGTTAAGTGAATTTAAAACAAACAAATAAACAAACAACAACAACAAACATAACAACAAACACAATTAGAACACATTCTGAAGCATACACACTTACATACATGCATACATATGGACACCCTTATATAAGCATAAGTGTTCAACTTGTGATCATTTCTCTAGCAATTCTAATGAATTAGGTAAGTGTGAAAATGGGAGTATGCCACTCAGTTCCTGTTGACTCAGGATCTGCTGTTTTATGAAAAGATAACATTAGGCTCTATGTGTGAAGCAGCATCTCTGACACTTAGTGACACATGATCACATAATTGATAATATCTTACCTTTCAGAACTCCTGCTGAACTTAACTGTTAGAAAACTGCCTTTCATGCCACTAGCTCTCAATACGTGCAAAAAAAGGAACTTCATGAAAATCATGAGATAGAAGAAGGTGCCTTGTTAGATGCAGACAATCATCTGCTCTTATAAAAGGAAAGGCTTCCTTTTATAAGGTGAGTTCTTGAAGATTCCATGAAGCAGACTGACTTCCTGTAAAGCAAAAGTTGGGTGGTGTCAGAAAATAAAATCAAGGAAAAATATAGATGTTGTCATTGAAAATGAACATCTTTCTTAGAAAATGTGGTGGAGTGCAATACCATCTTGCTTCACCTACTATGCTGAATCCTTTCAGATTTTCTTTGTCTTCCATATCTAATTACAGATTTCTTTCCATATTTTTATATATTATATAGAAGCATATTTCTATACTTCTCTCTTGTCATGTTTCTGATGTCCTCTAATTCTCAATGGATTAAATCCAGTAGCACACTAACTATGCCTTTCATGTCTTTTATTCTGGTTGATGTTAGGACATCACTCCTTCAAGTGGCATTCAAAAGCACATGCCAGTCCCCTGAGGCCTCTTGAAACTGGAAGCATGCTCTGCATGCTCTGGAGCCCTTTGTAAGGCCCACAAAATAATTCACATCTCTTCACAGACAGCAGCAAACCAACCAACTAACCAACCAACCAACTAAAAAACTGGAAATACATCATATAGCTTTTTTTTTTTTTTTTCCAGAATAGTTTGGAAGAACAAAAATAGGAAGCATCTGTGTTCTGCCAGTTTAATCGTTTATAAAGGTTATGTGTTTCCTTTTATAAAAACAATGCATGTAAATAAAGTAGATTTATATGTGATGTAAAATCTATCAAAGATGTTGCAGAAATTTTGCCTGAGGATCTTAACCAATGTTAAGACAACATTTCTTTCTAAATTAAGTAGAAAGATTTAATCTTGGAGCCTTAAAAGACGTTATTCAATACTGCAAGATTTCTATTTTTTTTTTTTTTTTTCTCCTGGCTTTGATGCTACAATCTTGGAAATAAGCAAGGTCTTATTTGAAAGGAGAGTAGTTTTTAGTAAGCAACATGTTTTGCCCATTTCTAAATGGTAAAACTGAATGTTATGGCTCTAAGTAAAATATTTCAGTAGTCCAAGACAGTATGGTGTGCGGTCAGCCTGTTTTTTGATCCTTTTTCATTTAAGACATTTCTCAGTACAAGCCTTATCAGTGTCTGTGAAGATGTGTTAACTAATTTGGTTACTAAAAAGCTTTAAGAACATGGAACCAATATGAAATGAGTAAAGCATCATTTATTCATAGTGCTTTCAACTGTATTTCATTTTCCATTATTCATCTCTAAAATGTCAATCGAGATAAAAAATAATTGAGATAAAGACAAAAAGTCTGATTCTTAAATTTTCTGTGGTGGTGCAACAGAATTCCCAGATGATTTTTCTTTTGCAAGGTGACTCATTCACTAGATCTTTTAATGGAAATGATAGTGACAGGTGATAGTTTCAACTTCATTACATACCTTAACTATAGACACTTGTGACTGGTACCGCATGCTCCTGAGCCTTGGCAGTATGGTTAGCATAACCAACAATAAGGCAAATATCTATGATATGTTAGCAGGCTCTTAATGTACACTTAATGCACATTCTGTCCCCTTCTCTTTCCCCCTCTCTGGCTGTAGGTGTGAGGACACCCATAGCCAGAGTGATCAGGAGTGGTCAAGACACAAGTGTTGGGTCACCAGGAAGGTATGGGGAATATGCACCATCAGGGTGGTTAAGCCCATCAGTGCTGTCAATAAATTGGGTTACCAGGAGTTGGTGACACCTGTCCCAGAACTGGGAAGCACAACAGCACAGGAAAGCATAACAGCACAGGGAGCACTGTCTATTAAAGCAGGCAGTAGCAAGCCCAAAGTGGGACTTAGACCAGAACTGCTATTGGACAGCAAAACCTCATCTCTCCTTTCCCTTCCCTTCTCCTCCCTATGTCCCACCTCACCTCACTTCCCAGTGGCTAGGGACACCTCCATTGTCATTTTCTTCATCAAGTGAGTGCCTCGTTCTTTTACATGAGGTTATGGATGTATTGTGCACTGATTGATAAGAATTTGACTTGATCTGCCGAGGGTCTGTTTAGGTGACAGTAAAGCCCGTGTAACTGAGAATTCTAGAAAATCTGTGCACTTATAAGCTACACTAAGTGCTAGAAGTAGTAAACAATAAGATACGCTGATTACTATTTTTTTTTTTTTTTCTGATGTAATAAGAAATCTTTAATTATAACCACAACCCAGTATCTAATTATCATTCTGCCAAGGACTCCTTAGGAATCTGCCTGTCCTCCATTGTGTTGGGTGACAAGGCTTTGCAGAATTCTCAAAAATAGTTTTTTAGTAAATGCAATGGATGTCCCTAGACTGGAGGACCACAAAGACAGTCATCTTTGATCTCTCCCAGTAAACTCTAGGATGAACAGAATCATCAGGGACTTCTTTCAATTTTTTTTTGTGTAATATCTAGTATATAATGAACTCCACATATTCAAATACGTTACTAAAAGGATCATCCCACCCATATAGTATTTGAGAAGCTTAACTTTGTCTGAGAACATGAGAGAGAAAGGAAAGATATCATGGCAAAAATTTTTTGAGTCGCCTTTGGCCACTTGGTGTTACCTACTTTTCAGCCACTGCAGCTCTCTGTGCATCCAAAATCAGCAACAATCCAACGGGAGTTTAGGGCTGGAAACTGGAAACATCAAAAACTGGAAACATCATTGGCAGGTGCTTTCAGCAGAAGGTGCAGTCCTAGACATCAGCCACTACTTCTCTTGCCAGCAAGCATTATCTCTTTTTAACAGGATTTAGGCTAATACAGTCAACTTTCCCTCAGGGCTCTCTTTATGCCAAGAACAGGTTACTAGAGAATCAGCTCTGTTTGGTTTTGATGTGGAAACATAGAACTGAGCATCACTGTAATACTGACAACAGTGGAGCTCATCACACCTCACAGTTTCCATTTGTGATTTACATGTTTGTGTAGCAAGTAACAAGACTGAACTCTGCACAGTGATACCTGTATTAATCTTAAAATTGGAAGAGTAATCAATGAAACTATACAGTTCTGTTTCCATTGAAAAAGTTGTGAATGGAGCTATCCTACTACAATTACATAAAAATGTATCAACTCTGTTTATATAAGTCATGAGTAAAGGCATGAATACTGTTCTTGCACATAGTATTAGCAGTGATGTCACTTCTGGCCATTGCATGAAGTCATCTACCAGTTTATGTTAGTTAGCTCTTTCCCACAGCCAAATCTGAAGCATCTGGTCAGTTTTTACTGTTGGAGTTTGTGTATAAACAAATATTAAAGAATAGTAAAAATAATATTGAATATTAAATTAAATTGCAATAATAAAGTAAAATTGCAGAACAGGAGATAATTATAAATATTGCTATCAGAAGACCAATTTTTGAGCATTCAAACATAAAATACTTTTAATAGGTCTCCATTTTGGATAAGTTTAACAACTAGTAGTGGATGAGAGAAATGAAATGGAAATGCTTCAGAAGACCTTTCATTTGGGTGGTATCCAAGCTTATTCTTATTTCAAGTTAAGTTTTTTCTGACAAACTTTATTTCCTGTCTTCATACACATTTCTCCTATCATCAAACAAACGGACCATCATAAAGTATGGATACGGTTCACACATGAATGTAGAAAAAAATCAGCTCTGTTATTAATACAAGGCCCTGGCACTACTTATTGGATTTTACTAGTCATGAAAGGCACAGATTGATTTATTTGATTAGCCATACTCCATGGAATCTAAAGACTATGTTATTAAGAGTGTGAAACAAGAACACCAATGCATTGGCATTTTCCTGTTCTTACAAAGTTTTGTGACCCTTAATATAACATGTCAATTTTGGTAGGTTTCTCTTTTGTGTGTATCAAAAGACATTTGTACACTCTCTTTATTTAGCTGTAAGTTCTAATATAACATATAATTAAATTAAATATTTGTCTTTCAGCACATACATATTTTCCAGTGTTAAAAAATGCAGTTTAATTAACAAATTTTCATGCATTTCTACCATTTTATTTAATGCAAACTGCCTTGAAAACTGGGCTTGTCATGGAAAACAACATTCTTCTTATTATTCTATTTTATTTATGTATTATCATTCTTCTTCAAAGAGACTGTACTTATTCAAATATTGTGTTTCATTAAAAAATCAACACCTCTGCTGGTTTAGCCAAAGTTTCAGAAGTATTTTTTCCAGATATAACTTATGTGTACTCATACCTTAAATGAAGTGCTATTGGATTGTGTTGGGGCATCCCTCCTTTACCCATTTTGCCTCCTTTACCTCAGAGGCAAGATAAAGGCAACCTAAATTTCAGGCGAACTTCTGTAGACAAACTTTTGATAAAAACAATGTGGCTGAGCAGTGAGCAGAAGATATAGTGGACTTGTCAAATTTTGTCCAGGTTTAGAGCAAATTCTGAGAATCCTGACAACATCAGCCAGTGCTGTCAACATTGTTCTACCCAGACTACAAGAGAAACATATTTAATCCTCTTCAGCTGCAGCCACTGGATAAACTGTAGCTTTTGCAAACCGTGAACTGAGCACTCAGATGTAATACCATTCTTCTTTCACATTTTCATCTTCCATCGTTGCTGCTGAACTAGGCAGAACCATAAATTGTTAGACTCCTTTAAAGTTATTTTTGTAGTAACCTTATTTTATTTGAAAATGCTTACTTTTGAACATGTCTTTTCACCTTGCTTTTACAGCAGGATTGCTAGAACAATAACATCCCTTTGAAGTGAAAACAGACAAAATTAAAGCTTCCTCTGTTTAACACACTTTTAAGAAATCATTTCAAGCCACAAAATGGCTTAAAAGCAGACATTTGTCAGGAGCTATGAGCTTCAGAAAAGCTGAACACCAGTTCTCTAGCACATTGTTAATTAAATATGCAATTAAAAAATGTTCAGTGGCCCCTAAGGCTCCCAGCCTAGTTAATAGAAAATTTCTCATCTTCCTTTAACAAGTAAGATAAAACTTTTTTTTTTCTTTTAAAATATCTGTTAAATAAAATGCCTTTCTACTTTGTTTCTTCTCTATGCTTCAATAACTTATTGAACACTGAATCAAATGGTAGTTATGTTTTTAGAAGGAAAAAAGATAAAAAACATTATAAACAAGAATACACATTATAAATAAGTTGTTTTGAAAAGTTAAAGTAATACAGACTGGATAGACGCTGGACTGACAGACTGGAGTGACAGTTTAACAGGGAGCGTAGTGATAGGACAAGATAAGACAAGAGATGGATAAGAGTACTCAAAATACAGGGGAGGAATGGGCAGTCTTGGTTTCAATGTGGAAGTTAGAGAAGGCCAGTGTACAAGGAAGCACTGGAGAACAAATCCAACAGAAATGAGCCAATGGAAAGTACTCAGGGAGATGCTGAAAGCATTTTGTACAGCCAAAGAGAGGATAATATCAATATGAATAAACATTAACATGAATTCACACTGTTAACATTCCTACACAATATTGTTGCTTTTGCATTATGATGATTGGAATAGTTCACATACCAGTATTAATCATAATAATCAAGGCAGTCAAATTTGCTGGCAAGTAATGCATTTAATTTGTTAATTATCTTCACTGTTAATGCTTTTTCACATAATAATCCTTATTTGTTCTTAAAAGTTATTTACATCACTTCCATAGACTGAAGAACTTATCATATAAGTTGGTGGGGCATGGAATGGTAAAACCATGTATATGAAACTTATAAATTCTTTACCTCATATGAAAATGACTGTAAATACTGCAATAAATATTTTGTGCTATAGTCAGTTTTCTGTCACAAAATATTTTGTGTAAAAGGTTCCTATAATGATATAGTTTTTCTTCTGATATTATTTCTCTCTTGAATTTTAAAGAAAATGTATTATTGACAGATTTTTTAAGCACAGTAAATATTTGAAGATGTTTTTCCCTTAAAGGTCATCACTATTAGCCTTTGTGCATCCCTATTCTAGAAAGTGAGATATTTCCAACTATGTAGAAAAAATTGTATACTGTTTCAAAATTTAATGAAATACAGTACAGAGGAAACAGATATATTATTTTGATATATGATATATGTCTTCAGGTTTGTATTTCTCAAATCTCTCAAAGCTTCTTTTTAGTGGTTTAACTTTAATAGGTGCTTTTTTTTTTTCTTTTTTTTTTTTTTTTTTTTTTTTTTTAGAAATGATTCATGTCTTCATGTGGGTGTTTGATTTCAATATCTGAATGTAATGTAGATATATGTGATAAAGTAGTAATTTATTAACACAGCAAGACTTTTTATTTATTTTATTTTATTATTTAATTTATTAACACATAGAAAGCACTATTAAACAGCAAGATAAATGTATATCTTATGATAATTGCACATTTTCAATTAGTGATGACTCTGAAAAGGGAACTGTATAGAAACAGTCAAATAAATCTAACAAAATCAATTTATAATTTACTTAAGGAATCATGACATGTCAAGTAAGGTTTTCAAGATCTGACTTCTTAAAGTCTTTGGAAGTACAAAAATGTAGAGCACAATTTTCTTCCTGATCAACAGGGCCTTATCCAAAAGACATCCTTCTCCTCTGTGACTGCTTTTTGAAAAAATCTTTGGATTTTCTTAGCTTTGCACATATAAAGCTGCTTTGCAACCTGATGTACCTGTGCAATGACTAGAGATATAGACCTTGTTTCTCCCATTTGTATTTTATTTGCTCCAACTGAGGTTGGGAGAATAATATACCAGAAAATCATAAATTCAATATTATCTTCTATATTCTCAAATAATAATAAAATTTATATATCTGTGTATGTACTCATGTTGTAAGGATATCAAATTCTGTTTCACTCAATGAGTTGCAGTGGTTTCACAGTAATGGGTAGCTAAACTCTACCACAACTGCTTTCTTACTGCCCATCTTCAAAGGAAGAGGTAGAGAAAATACGATGAAAAAGGACTCAAGCATTGAGATAAGGAAAGTGAGATCATTCACCAGTTATTGTCATGGGCAAAACAGACTCTGATTAATATAATTTATTGCCTATCACTAGCAGACTTGAACAGTGAGAAACTAAAAGTAAACTACAAACAGCTTTCCCTCCCCACCCACCCTGTACTATGTCCTCCACCCTGAGTGGCACAGGAGAATGGGGAATGGGGGCTGTGGTCAGTCCCTAACACATTGTCTCCACCACTCTTTCACGGTCACTCTCTGCCCTTGCTCCATTGTGGTGTCCCTCCCATGGGATGCCAGCCTTCTTGAACTGATCCTGCATGGATTTCCAAAGGCAGCAGCTCTTCAAGAACTGCTTCATAATGGGTCTATACCACAGTCCATTGTTCAGGTTTGGACTGCTCCAGCATTGGTTCCCCACAAGCAGCAGCTCCTGCAGGAACTCCTGCTCCACCGTGGGCTTTTCTTCATGGCCTGAAAGTCCGGCTCAGAGTCTACTCCTCTGTAGACTCTCTGCAGGCTGCAGCATGGACCTCTGATCTGGTACTCCATGGACTGCAGGGGGACAGCCTTTTCCACCATGGTCCTCTCCAGAAACTGCAGGGGAACTTCTGATCTGGGGCCTTGAGCTCCTTCTGCCCTCCTTCTTCATGGACCTTGGTGTCTGTGGGATTGTTTCTTTCTACATTTTTCCACTCCTCTCTCCCAGCTGCTGCTGCACAACATTTTTTCCCCCCTTTTCTTAAATCTGCTCTCCCAGAGGCCCAACCAGTGTTGCTCACTGGCTCAGCACTGGCCAGCAGCAGGTCCCTTTTGGTGCTGGCTGGAGCTGGCTCTTCTGTAACATGGGGCAGCTGCTGGGCCCTGCTCACAGAGGCCACCCCTAACAGCTCTCTCTCCTCTACTACCAAAACCTCGCCATGTAAACCCCATGGTATTTGGATTTTGATTTGGAAAGACCTAAGATTAATTTTACATAATTAATAGAAGTACAGCTTGGGAACCTTAGTTCAGCTTAGTCACCTTAGTGACCTACCCAATCACCAATTTGTTGCTATGGGATGATAATAAATACTTCTAGACTAAGTTTAATTTAACCTATATTATTCTAGAAAAAGATGAAAGATGTAAGAAATTTCAAATGAGAATGGAATAAAGACATACTGAGAATGACAAATAAAAGTAATCTTCAGACAGTGGAAACTAGAGAGATTTCTGCAGTGACGGCAAATGGACTGTACAGTAGGAGAAAACAAAACAAAACAAAAGAAAACAAAACAACAACAACAACAACAACCAGAAAACAAGGTAAAAGTTGAAATATGGTCAATATATCTGAAAATATGACGTTTTCAATGCCTTTGAGAATAGTTTATATTTGCCTTTGTATGGATTGGGAAGTAAATAAATGACAATAAGTTGTCGTAATATAAGGAGATAAATAATAACAGCTGAGTTGTAGTTAAGAAAATGGGTAACATTGACCTATGTCTCTCTACTAACTGCATTTTCAAATATCCAAATCACAAACAGTGTTGAAGAACAGGTAGCAGTGATGTCCAATGGTAGCTAGAGGAACCACAGAAATTTTACAGACCTTATTAAATACATGCACACATCCAAACGTATTAAAATGTTTTTTAGTACAGAATTAAACAATATGAACCATACAAAGGCATATTCTTAACAAACTTAACAACCACACCTTTGCAATTTTTTTTTTTCTTTTTCTGCATAGCAAAGAAGCAAAGTAGCTTTAGTTCTATTCTTTAAAAAAATCAAATAGGTTTAGCCATTTATCCATCATAATAACTATGGTGCTACTATAAGTAAATACTTAAATACCTTTTCTTCTGCCTTAATTTTCATGGGGATTTACAGAGATTTAACAGCAAGACTCCCATTAGAATATATCATGTATCTAAATGAAGACTCTCTACCCTGAAAATCAAAATGTTAGGACACAATTCAGCAAGAATATATTCAGGCAAGTAACCTCACATATGTTTGCATTCTTAGTGCATTCAGTGGAACAATTGAATTTTGCTAATATTTTCTGGATCTAGCTATTAAATTTAACACAGGAAAACAAACAGCTTGCAATCCTAATTCTGAACATAATGCTTTTAAAATAGAAATATATCATTCATTTACTATAGTATTGTGGATTCAACATTTCTGAATTAAGGATGATTTTCAGTTATGAGAAAATTAACTTTCCAGCGCTGAGAATTGACTATTTTTTCCTCACTGAAGTTTTTCTTACATATTCAACTGGCAACTACTTACTGCTAAAGATTTCTACAAAACTGAAATCAAGGACTATTACATATGCAATACAATTGTTGAATTGATGAATTTTTCAGTTTAATCTCTACACAAAGGAAGACACCATGGTGTCTTACGTATGTAGAAATTTTAGCAGCTCCGAATGTACATAAGTTCTAAATAGATTATAGATCATACTTTGTATCTCCACCTCTTGGGACTTGTTGCCGTAGTCTGAAGAAATAGTTTAAAACAACTGCATTGGAAGAATTCTTTGGAAAGGTTCCCACTGTTTTCTGCAGACATTGGCTCACACTTAAGTTCATATGGTGGGTTAAAAGACAAATGAGATTACAATTATGTATATGGAAAAGAAGACACAAAACTAATTTTTCCTAAAATTATTGGAATGACCCCTAGGTATTAAAAAAATGTTTGAAGAATGTCAAGATTCTGTTTAATCTGTTTTTATCTGACTATGTATTTGTAATAAACACATACTTGGATTCAGACCTGCTCCTGATCTCATTAAAAAAAAATAATAAATAAATATATATATATATATATATTCATGTTCAATATGGGAGTAAAATGTAACTCAGGAATATATTAGAATCAATAATTAAGAGGGATGACATATGAAATAAGAGTTTCCATATCTTAAAGTATTCAATCACCTTGTTTTAAGTGACTTAATCTTGCAGTGTTATCACCCAACCATAGTCACAGTGGTCACAAAGTATATTTAGTTGAGATACTGTGAGAAACACCCAAATGATGAAAGTATTTATATAGATAAGGAAAGAAAGTATCATATTGCTGACTTGACACTGTCTTTGAGAAAGGTTCAGTAATGGTAAATTTCAGGTTTATTCATGTTGTACTTGCTGTGATAACGAAATTGGGGACTAAGCAAACAAGAAAATAATGTCAGCTTTGTGATAACTTAGGTTTATACTCAAGAGTAACTTTTACTGTATTGAATGACAAAGAAAAAGACTAGTAATTCAAAGATAATAATGCTTACATAATATTTACTTTATTTTTCTTATGTCTTTATTTTATTTTATTATTTTATTTTATTTTATTTTATTTATAAATTAAAAATTAGAATTAAAATAAATAAAATATAAAATAAAATAAAATAAAATAAAATAAAATAAAATAAAATAAAATAAAATAAAATAAATAAAATAAAATAAAATAAACAAATAGAGCATTCAGCACTATCACATTTGAGCTGTTGGGATCTGTCCCTGGGAGATGAATTTACAGTACTGACCTCAGCTCTAAATCCCACTCTGTAATGAAATGAATCCTGAATGCATTTTGGATCCTGAATGATTTTGAGGACTGAGACTCAAACTGGCCACCTGGATATGTGGGTGGGTAACTGCAGCCAGACAGCATGAAGCTCTGGGAAGAGAAGCATGCTCAAGCAATTAAAGATATGGTTTCATTAGTTTCATTATATGGTAGAGTTCTGGTTTCAGCTGGGATAGAGTTAATTTTCTTCCTAGTAGCTGGTATTGTGCTGTGGTTTGGATTTAGGATGAGAGTAATGCTGATAACATGCTGATGGTTTAGTTGTTGCAGAGCAGTACTTGCACTAAGCCAAGGACTTTTTAGCTTTTTCTACTGCCCTGCTAGTGAGGAGACTAGGGGAGCACAAGTAGCTGGGAGGATGGCAGAACCAGGATAGCTAGCCCAGATTGGCCAAAGGAATCACAGAATCACAGAATTGTAGGGGTTGGAAGGGACCTTGAGAGATCATCGTGTCCAACCCCCCTGCCAAGGCAGGTTCCCTAGAGCAGGTTGCCCAGGTAGACATCCAGACGGGCCTTGACTATCTCTAGAGAAGACTCCACAACCTCCCTGGGCAGCCTGTTCCAGTGCTCTGTCACCCTCACTGTGAAGTTCTTTTGCATGTTGGTGTGGAACTTCCTGTAATCCATTTTGTGGCCATTGCCCTGTCCCTACAAACCTCTGAAAAGAAGTTGGCCATATCTCTTTGTCTCCTACACTTAAGGTATTTATAGACATTGACAAGATCCCCTCTCAGTCTTCTTTTCTCAAGGCTGAACAGACCCATGTCTCTCACACTTTCCTCATGAAAGGATATTCTATACCATTTGGCATCAAGACTAACAATAAAACTAGGGAGGTCACTGCTTTGAAGGGGGGCTGAGCAATTGCATTGGTGGTGAGCAATTGCATTATGCATCACCTGCTATTCATGTTTTTATTATTATTATTATTATTACCCTAATTTTCTGCCCTATTAAACTGTCTTTATCTCAACCCATGGGCTTTCACTTTTTTTTTTTTCTTTTTTTTTTTTTCTTTTTCTTTTTTTTTTCTGTGATTCTCTCCCTCATCCCACTTCTGGGGTGGGTGAGGTTGGGAGTGAGCGAATAGATGTGTGGTGCTTAGCTGCTTTCTGGGTTAGACCACAGCAGGTAGGCATTGTTATTTTATGACCATTGTGTTCTAGCCATATATTGCAACCTTGCTTCGATGGTGCTAGTTCCTCAGTTGCAGGCAGGCACAACTATTAGTGAAATATGCTGTCAAATTGCATCAGGATCCAATCCAACTGAAAAAAATAGATACTCATATATTTAGTGAAGGTACACAGGAAGTCTTTTAACTATTCTGATATTATAATCAAATAATGTTTTTCCAGTTGCTTCCTGGCTTGTGTTCAACAAAAGCTCCAAAGTAGCATAGCATTACTAGTTGGTCAAGGGAAGTGATTGTCCCGCTCTACTCTGTGCTGGTGCTGCCTCATCTCGAGTACAGTGTGCAGTTTGGGGCACCACAGTACAAAAAGGACATGAAACTATTGGAAAGTGTCAATAGAAGGGCTACTAAGATAATGAAGAGACTAGAGGGGAAGACATATGAGGAGTGGCTGAGGTCACTTGGCCTGTTTAGCCTGGAAAAGAGGAGGCTGAGGGGAGAACTCATTGTGGTCTACAGCTTCCTCATGAGGGGAAGTAGAAGGGCAGGCGCCGATCTATTCTATTTAGTGACCAATGACTGGACTCGAGGGAATGGTGTCAAGCTACTACAAGGGAGGTTAGGGCTGGATATCAGGAAGAGGTTCTTCACTGAGAGGGTGATCACACACTGGAACAGGCTCCCCGGGGACATAGTCACTGCCTGTCAGAGTTTAAGAAGTGTTTGGACTATGCTTTCAGTCATATGATCTGAATTTTTGGGTAGGCCTATGTGGAGCCAGGAGTTGGACTCGCTGATCCTTATGGGCCCCTTCCAACTTGGGATATTTTATGATTCTATGATTCTAAAGTTATTTTTTTTGATACTTGCTACTAACTGTATTTTTTTTTCAGTTACCTCTCCTCAGCCCACCTCACAACACAGTCCATAATAGCTGTGTCTGCCTGCAGCTGGGAAGGTAACATGCTGTTATCGTCTCTGCAATAAAATATAAGGCCAAACACTCGTTTGTTTTAGTTTTCTTTCAGTAGGGCTCCTAGATTTAAACCCACCAGTTCCACTTCTACAAAGTTGTGCAGAACGCTTTTTCTTGTTTTCAAACTACTTCAGAGCTTCACCAGTTCACAATAGGAAGAATTTCAAGGACAGTATAATCAAGGAAAAGTATGATAATTTTTATCTTTATTTGTGTGTGTGTGTGTTTAGGAGAGATGGACAATGTTCTGTTTTCATTTTCTGAATTTATTTCTGAATTTCCAATTAGATAAGGTATTTTATGTATTATGCATAAAGATGCACAATGTAAACAGGCTGATTGATTTGAGAAATCTCAGACTACAATCCGATGGGGCCTATAGAAAAATACTTGTTTTTTTCTTGCTTTTCCTTCTAGCAGGATTTCAAACTTCAACATAGCAACAACAAGAACACTATTGCACCATTCATTCCATTGTCCAAATTTAAGTATAAATTTTTTTTTTTTTTTTTTAATGTTTTGGTTATCACTCTGGATTAGAAAATCCAGACATTTTAATTTTTGTTATTTTTTCTTCTATAGTCACAAATCATGTAAGTTATGCTAAAATACATTTATTCCTTAAAATCAGAAAAGTAGAATAAAAACTTAATCTATCCATAGATGATACGGTTAAAATGCTTTAACTCTTTTAGTGATTCACTTTCTCCAGTGTCACTATTTAATGTCTAATAAATACACAAAAACTATAACTTCTCTTAGATGTCTTATTTAATTTTTAAAGAGAAACTGATCCCTGTGTAACTATATTTTGAGTGCTGGCATTTTAATTCCACTGAAAGCTGAATGTCTCTTTTATTGGCATCTTTATTCAAAAGAAAACATTCTGCTACATAGCCATATGAGATGAAAATAAAGGGCATTGGAAAGTCAGAACTCACATAAATGTACACATCTTTACAAAGTGCCAGAATTTTCTCTTCTTACCTCCATTTTCATTTCAGTGAAGAATTTAGTCTTAATAACATACTCAAAGTTAGAGAGGGTCATTTTTTAAAAGCAGTTGCACTAGTATTTCTATGGCTGTTTTATTATGAGGACCTTTTTGAAACAGTGACTGTACTTGTTTGCTCTTTAGAGGGAAAATCTCAGCAAAGTACAAATGAACTACATATCAGTGCTCACATACCATCCCTGTCTACCTTAAGAAATTCTTCCATGTGCTCTATTCTGAAATATGAGAAAATCTGGGGTGTTTTTGATAAAATTTACAATGCCCAAAGGAAAAAGAGATTCCCAGGAAACTGTCACATTTACAGCCACAACTTAGATTCCTAGCAAAGTCCTAAGTTTTTTTCGTAAAAATATAATACAAACTCATCTTCTTATGATTCCTTTGCATAATATGAAATTGAATGCTGATTTGGACAAATATAACTATGATTGCAATAGATCTCTACGGGAAACATTGTTCTCATATAACTTGCACTATGTCTTGATAGAAAATCAGAGAACTTTCCCTTTGTTTATGACAAGCAGGAAAGTAATTGCTTTGAAATGAATTTCTGCTTCTTAAAATAAATGTATCATGTATTTTGTATGATTCCTATGTATCATACAAAACTATATATGAACCTGATGAAACAAATAGGTGTACTACTGAGAATACTTCCTCTGAGTGAATATTTTCTGTATGCCTCAGGTTCATTTTCTGGTGCGGTGGAACACTTAATGTCTGGGAGACTATCCACACTTCAGTGAAACCCCACAAACAATTTCAATAGTATTGTATTTCATTTATTATTTTTATTTTATTTATTTATTTTTTATCTTGGGTTTTGTTGTAGTCTTGAGAGAAATACCATTGAAGTGACATTCCTAAACTTACTGAAAGTAAGACTGAACAGAGTCATAGAATCATAGAACTTGGCCTTGTGATCAGCAAGAACTTTCACTTGGCCTTGTTGAACCTCATGCGGTTCACACAGGCCCACTTCTCAAGGCTACCAAGGTCCCTTTGGATGGTATCCCTTCCCTCCAGCATGTCAACTGCATCACACAGCTAAATGTCATGGGAAAACTTGCTGAGGGTGGAGCCAGTTTCACTGTCCATATCACCAACAAAGATGTTAAATGGTACCGGTCCCAATACTGACCCCTGAGGAACACCACTCATTACTGATTTCCATTTGGACATTGAACCGTTGAGACTACATTGAGACTACAACTCTTTGAGTATGACCATCTAGCCAATTCCTTACCCACCAAGTGGTCCATCCATCAAATCTATGTTTCTTCAGTTTAGAGACAAGGATATCATGGGATGCAGTGTCAAATGCTTTGCACAAGTCCAGGTAGATGTTGGCTCACAGTTAACCTGCTGTCCATCATGACTCCCAGGTCCTTCTCCACAGGGCTGCCTTCTGGCAGGTCAGTTCCCAATGTGTACTGCTGCATGGAGTTATTCTGCCTTAGGTGCAGGACCTTGCATTTGCCTTTGTTGAACTTCATGAGGTTCCTTACCACCCAATGCTCCAGCCTGTCCAGGTCCCTCTGAATGACAGCACAGGCATCTGCTGTGTCAGCCACTCCTCACAGTTTTGTGTCATCTGCAAACTTGTGAAGGGTGTACTCTGTTCCATCTTCCCGGTCACTGATGAGTAAGATGAACAGGACCTGACCCTGTACCCCTGGGGGACACTGCTAGCTACAGGCCCCCAATTGGACTCAGTGTTGATGATTGCAACACTCTGAGCTCTGCCATCCAGACAGTTCTCAATCCACCTCACTGTCCATTCATCCATCACACACTTCCTGAGCTTGACAGTATAGAAACCCTTGCTTAAATACAGGTAGGCAACATACACTGCTCTCCCCTCATCCACCCAGTCACTTCAATCCCTGGGAAATTGATGGAGCAGCTAATCCTGGAAACTATTTCTTGGTACATGAAGGAGAATATCATCAGGAGTATTCATCATGGATTCACCAAGGTGAAGTCATGCTTGACCAACCTGCAAAACTTCTATGGATAAATGATCAGCCTGATGAATAAGAGGAGAGCAGTGGATATCACCATTACTGGACTTCAGTAAGGCCATTGGCATTGCCCCCCATAAGATATGGCTGTTGAAGTATAGGTTGGATGCACATACAGTAGGGTGGATAGAAAACTCACTGAGTGACTGGGCCCGGAGAGTAGTGGAAACATTGTTCAAAATCTAGTTGGAGGGCAGTAACATCTAGAGTACCCCAGGAGTCTAAACTGGGTCTAGTCCTACTTAACATCATTAATGATCTGGACAATGCAGTAGAGTGTACCCTCAGTAAAGTGTAGATGACAAAAAACTGGGGGTATAGCTGATTCACCAGAGAGCCATGCTGCCATCCAGAAGAACCTTGACAGGGTGGAAAAATGGGCTCACAAAAATCTCAGGAAATTCAACAAGATGTGCAAAGTCCTACACCTGGGGAGGAACAGCCCCAGGCACCAGTACATGCTGGGGGCCACCCAGCTGGAAAGCAGCTCTACAGAAAAGGACTCAGGAGACCTGGTGGACACCTGGTTGAACATCAGTAATCAATATGCCCTTGTTGCAAAGAAGGCTACCAGCGTCCTGGACTACATTAGGCAAAATGCTCTCAGGAGGTCAGAAGAGGTGATCAGGTGATCTCTCTGCTCTACTCAGTACTGGTGAAGCTGCAACCGGAGTACTGTGTCCACATCTGGGCTTCCCAGTACAAGAATGATATGGACGTACTGGAAAGTTTCCAATAAAGGGCCAAAAAGATGATGATGAGCATCTTTCCTATAAGGAAAAGCTGACAGAAATGGGACGATTCAGCCTCAGAGGTCTGAAGGGGGAGCCTCAGGAGGCACAGGATCCCTCCGCCTCAGAATCAGAAGCCTCAGAGGGATCTTGTAAATGTGTATAAATACCTGAAGGAAGGGTGCAATGAAGATGGAGCCATGCTCTTTTCAGTGTTGCCTAGTGACAGGACAAGAAGCAACAGGCACAAACTGGAATAGAAGAGGTTCCCTCTGAACATCGTCAGGAAGCACTTCTTTACCATGCAGGTGATGGAACACTGGAAAAAGTTGCCCAGAATGGTTCTGGAGTCTTTACCCTTGGAGATCTTCAACAGATGCCTTGACATAGCCCTGGTCAATCTGCTGTAGATGTCCCAGCTTGAAAAGGGGGGCTGTATCCCATGACCTCCAGAGCTCACTTCCAATATCAACCATTCTGCGTTTCTGTGAGTCCATTACATATGTTCTCATCCTTTATTTCTTTTTCTACACATTTTTTAATTTATTATTATTATCTTTATTATGAACCAAAAGACCTAAAATTAAAAATCGGAGAGTTAAAATTATGAACTGCCTGTTTTTAATGGTCAGAGTTAAATACCCTAAATGTCTATTGCTTACATTGGATACTTTTTTTCTCCCATTCATCAAAAGGATTGCATGAACTAAGACAAGGGCCATTAAAGAGAATGGGACAGTCTCCATTAACTTCAGCTGTGGTTCAGTCAGATCATGTTATATAACTGCATATGAAGGTAAGATATGCTGCAATCACTTTTGCATCTCATGCCAGTCTGACACCAACCAAATTTAAAAAGCACTGTTGATTACTAGCATAAAGAAAATATTGAACATGGACTTGTTTGAGAAGCATGGAAGTCAATGTCTGTTAAAATATTAAATTATAGAGTTCCTAAACATTTTTATCCTTCACTAGTTTATGTATATTCTAAGAATGTATATAGATAGATAGATAGATTTTTAGCTTTATTTTAAGTATATCAGAACATGTTATGTCTAGTTCTTTTTATAATCTCTGACTGTATTCCGCCTACTGCTTGGTTCAGAAGCAGTGCCTGGGATGTAATAGCTTGTAATAATAGAGGTACATAATATTCTGATTTTGTACCAGTATGCTTTTTCTTTTTGTGTAAGAACTACTGCTAGTATAGCTTTTTTTTTTTTTTTTTTTTTTTTTTTTTTTTTTTTTCATAAAGGTAGTATAAGTCCTGGGTGATTTTGAATTGAATGCAGGTAGTTATGCTAAGAATACATGAGCAGGAACTGTATGTTACATAAGTGTCTCTAACAAGGGAAAAAGATAAAATTTAAGTTCTGTGGAATTTTTCTGTATTGAGAATTTTGATATGAAAATGTAACAAAGCATGGAATAATGGATGGCACTTTTACTGGAGATGAAACAACTCTGAAAAGAAAAAAAAAAAAAAAAGATTTTGAAAAATTCCAAGCATGATTATTTATTCAGTTACTCTCACAGGACAGTGGCATCAGTGTGACCCCTGAAATGATAGAATGTGCGACGAAAAGCACTGTTTTGTATCTATTAAGCTGTTTTTTTTTTTTTTTTTGAAGGAAATTGGCCTTGTACTCTCTCTCAAAAAGCAAAACCCCTCTTACTGGTCTCCTGTGAAATGAGAACTGTATTAATATGCTGACTGACAGGAAAGCACTCTCTTCTCCATACATACATCTGTGTCTTGAAACAACTTAAAAGTGTTGTGGAGTTTCTCACTGCACAAAATCTTTAGTTGTATTTATTTTACATTCAATAAACCACAAATAGTTTACTGTAAAGACTATTGGGAAGTCTACTTTTTCCATGGCACAACAGTTGATCACAGTCTAGCTTAGACATGATACTTCTCTGAAATTTGGGGGAAATTTTCTGTATTTTCTATATCTGTGTATTAAGCTCATTTATCAAATAGCACTTTACCTGAAAACAGGATATGTGCAGACTTCTTAAAGAATTGTACAAATCAATAAAGTCTCCAGTCCTTTATCAGTAAGTAGTAATAAAGTATGATTCTTTCCTCTTTCTAGTTTTATTTTTATTTTAATATCCTGGTTGATAATGATAACGAGATCATCTGTTTTCACTGCTGATTTTTTTTTCCCCCCTCATAATGCAACCAAAATTTAAATTTTCACAATGGGAAACAATCAGAATATAAACATAACTGTTATTCTTGATTTGTGTGATTTTACCCCCATATACAGAGAATTTGTTCAGCCTGTTCAGCTCTTCAAAAAGTTATACCAATCATATTTCTGCTTTTGTGAAGACTGAATTTTATTAAAACCTCTCTATCATGCTTCATCTTCTCTTATTGCTTCCAGATCAGAATCTCTAATGCTGTACTTCAAACACAATGGATGAGATCACCACAGATCTTTTTTTTTTTTTTTTTTTTTTTTTTATTTCTGTTAGTGTTTTACTGCTCTTCGAGTAGAAGACGAGCTGTGAATGCATGAATGGAGAAGGAAGTACAATCCTTCTACAGTCCTAAGCCTAAAAGGCATCAACATTACTGAAATTGAATTTGCAGCCTCTTGGCAATTAAGGTGAAGAAGAAATATTACAAATAAGTTTTTATCTTAAAATATTTAGACAGTTTGCTTCATTATAAAAATACTTCAGGAAGATCATTGAAATACAATCCTTTTAGGCTAGACTGCATTGCTTAGTCATCTTCAGTAGCATTGTTCCCTTCAAGTTGTCCTATCACTGTCTTGTGGACAAACACACTACTTAAACTGAGGGTAGAAAACCTACTTTTATGTTAGTTATATATTTTTCTAATGCATTAAAAATAATGTTTAGAATACATTTTTGTTCAGAAATTGTAAATCAAGGAAATTAACATATTTAGTTATAAACAACATATACTGTTTATTTTTTAATAAAAAAACCTGTAAAGTAGGGGATATCTTCTGTATGCAAGTATGCTGAAAAAAAAAGATGTTTCACTGAAATTTGCACATTTATTATGCAATATGAGACTTATCTGCCAGAAATCTGAAGATAACATATTCTCATCAGGGATCACCACAGAGCTGACACGAGTAAGTCCAGGTTTGTAAAGCACCTAGATTATAACTTCTTGGTGCAGGTGCTAATGGAGCCAACTAGGAAAGGTGCCCTCCTAGATTTGTTGCTGGAGAACAGAGAGGGTCTTGTGGGGGACGTGGCAATTGGCGGTCATCTTGGTCATAGTGACCATGAAGTTTTTGAGTTTAGAATTTATGGCGGCAGAAGGAAAACTGCCACCAAAACTTCAGCCCTGGATATGGGGAAAGCAGACTTCAGGATGCGCAGGGAACTAGTCAGCAAGGGCCCCTGGGAAACTTCTTTTGAAGGCATTGGCGTCCATCAGTGCTGGTCAGTCTTTAAGCACTGCCTCCTAAAAGCACAAGATCAGACAATTCCAAAATATTGGAAGTCAGGCAGGCAGGTGGGGCAGAAGGCCAGCCTGGCTGACCAGGGATGTTTTACTGGAGCTTAGGCGAAAAAAGAAAGTGTACGGCTGCTGGAAGGAGGGTCAGGCAATGAGGAAGGAATACAGGGATGCTGTTCGTGTTTGTAGGGAGAAAATTTGTGTGGCCAAAGCCCAACTAGAGTTGAATCTGGCCATATCTGTGGGAGAAAATAAAAAAGGTTTTTTTTCAATATGTGAACAGAAAAAGGAGGACTAAAGAAAACATAGGTCCAATACTTGATGGGGAAGGTCTCCTCACAGACAATGACATAGGCAAGGCAGAGATGTTTAATGCTTCTTTGCCTCTGTCTTCAACACTGATGATGGGCTTCAGGACCCAGGGTGCCCTGAGCTGGAGGACCAGCTCAGATGGTGGGAATGACAAACTCCCAACCAACCCTGAATGTGTGTGGGATTTGCTGCTCTGCCTAGATCCATATAAGTCCATGGGTCCGGATGGGATTCATCCCAGGGTCCTTAAAGAGCTGGCTGATGTCATCGTGGGACCTCTCTCAATTATTTTTCAATGATCTTGGGAATCTGGAGAGGTCCCAGTAGACTGGAAGCTGGCAAATGTTGTGCCAATTTTCAAGAAGGGTAAGAAAGAAGACCCTAGCAATTACAGGCCTGTCAGTCTCATGTCAGTGCCTAGTAAAATTATGGAGAATATGATTCTTGAAGTTATTGAAGCACACCAGGGGGACAATGCGGTCATTGGTCCCAGCCAACATGGGCTCATGAGGGGTAGGTCCTGCCTAACAAAGTTGATTTCCTTTTATGATAAGATCACCCAAGGGAAACCAGCTGATATGATATTTTTGGACTTCAGCAACGCTTTTGACATGGTTTCCCATAGGATCCTACTGGACAAAATGTCCAGCATACAGCTAAACAAAAACATCATATGATGGGTGATGGGCAGGGCTCAAAGGGTTGTGGTAAATGGGCCACACCTGGCTGGTGGATGGTCACTAGTGGGGTACCATTTTAGGGCCAGTCCTCTTCAATGTTTTTATAAATGACTTGGATGTAGGACTATAAGGTGTTCTGAGCAAATTTGCTGATAACACCAAACTTGGAGGAGTTGTGGACACGGATGAGGGTGGAAAGGCCTTGCAGAGAGATCTGGACAGATTGGAGAGCTGGACGATCACCAACCACATGAAGTTTAACAAAGGCAAGTGCCGGGTCCTGCACGTGGGACTGGGCAACCCTGGCTATACGTACAGACTAGGCAACGAGACGCTGGAGACCAGCCCTGCAGACAGAGATCTGGGGGTTCTGGTTGACAGCAAGTTGAACATGAGCCAGCAGTGTGCCCTGGCAGCCAGGAGGGCCAACTGTATCCTGGGATGCATCAAACACAGCATCGCTAGTCAGTTGAGGGAGGTGATAGTCCCGCTCTACTCTGCACTGGTGCGGCCTCACCTCGAGGACTGCATGCAGTTCTGGGCACCACAGTACAAAAAGGCCATTAAACTGTTGGAGAGTGTCCAGAGGAGGGTGACAAAGATGGTGAAGGGCCTAGAGGGGAAGACATATGAGGAGCAGCCAAGGTCACTTGGCCTGTTTAGCCTGGAGAAGAGGAGGCTGAGGGGGGACCTTATCATGGTCTACAACTTCCTCGTGAGGGGAAGTGGAGAGGCAGGTGACCTATTCTTTGTAAGCACCAGTGATAAGACCTGTGGGAATGGTGTTAAATAAATTCTAAATTCGAATTCGAATTCCGCCATAAATTCTAAACTCAAAGACATGGTCACTATGACCAAGATGACCGCCAATTGCCACGTCCCCCACAAGACCCTCTCTGTTCTCCAGAAACAGATCTAGGAGGGCATCTTTCCTAGTTGGCTCCCTTAACACCTGCACCAAGAAGTTATCATCTAGGTGCTTTATGAACCTCCTGGACTTGTTTGTGTCAGCACTGTGGTGATCCCAGTTGACATCTGGCAAGTTGAAATAAGGACAAGAGGAGTCAATCTCTAGGCATCTCTTAGTTCTGCAAAGAATAATTCATCGGCATTGTCGTCCTGGCCGGGTGGTCTGTAATAGACTCCCACTACAACATCCCCTTTATTTGTTCATCCCTTAATCCTTACCCAGAAGCTCTCAATTTTGCAATCTCCAACTTGAAATTCCACACAGTTCAGCCCATGCTTCACATACATTGCCACCCCACCGCCTCGCCTACCTTGTCTGTCCCTCCTGAAAAGCCTGTAACCATCTATTGCAGCACACCAGCCACAGGACTCATCCCACCAGGTTTCACTTATGCCAATAATGTCATAGCTGTGGGACTGGGCCAAGACTTCTAGCTCATACATTTTATTTCTCATACTGCATGCATTTGTGTAGAAGCACTTCAAATGCGTCTCCCTACATGCAGCACCTTGTGGAGCCGACCCAAGGACTTCACCAGCACACAGTCCCTCTGATTCTAGGGCATCATCCCTTAGCTCATCACTGGCATGCCTTTTTTTATCCTCTTCCCCCTTGTTTCTAGTTTAAAGCCTTATCCATCAGCCCTTACAACTCCTGAGCAAAAATCCTTACCCCATTCTGAGAGAGGCACATCCCATCTGGTGCCAGAAGGCCCGGTGTTGCATAGAACTTCCCATGATCAAAAAACCCAAAGTTCTGCCGGTTGTACCAGTCCCAAAGCCATGTGTTAATGTGATGAGCCCGCTTGTCAGCATCAATCCCTCCTATTGGAAGGACAGAGGCAAACACAACCTGTGTCCCTGATTCTTTAAGTAGTCACCCCAAAGCCCTAAAGTCCCTTTTGATTGCTCTCGGACTTCTCATTGTTACCTCATCATTACCAGCCTGAAAGACCAGTAGCGGGTAGTAGTCAGTGGGCCATACCAGGCGCTTGACTTTCTTAGCAAAGTCTCTCACCCGAGCCCGGGGAGGCAACAGACCTCCCTGTGGGTTGGGTCCAGTTGGCATATTGGGCCCTCTGTCCCTTTCAAAAGGGAGTCCCCCATGACAATAACCCTTCTTTCTTTTTTGACAGGTGATGTAGCAATGCGGGGGGTAGGTTGCCTTGCCTTAGGCACCCTCTTCAACTGGGACAGGCTTTCGTCTACTTCATTGTTCTGACTGTCACGTTCTAGACCCTCATACTTGTTATATAAGGGTAGATGGGAAAGTGAGGTGGGGAGGGACAGGGCTTGCCTACCACCCCAAACAGGAACTTGCCTCCATTCCCCTCCTTGGCCTAGGTCTCCTCTTGCTGCCTGATGGGATGAGGGAGCTTTTGTCTTCTGCATGGCAGGAGACACTTGTGCTGTGGCAGTCTCGTGAGTCTGTCTCAGAGAGGGTAGAGTACATCTCCACCAGTCAATTTCCCTCCAACTCCCTGATGCTCCTGAGATCAGTATCCTCAGTATTTATGTTCCCCCCTGTGTCCAATAAAGGATGGAGATTCTTGGAGATTTTGCAGTGCAGTGCATAGTTCCCACTACCGTAACTGGTGCTTGGTTATTTAAATATCTTTGTCCAGCCCCTAAATCTAGGATCTACCTCTCAGATACAGAAGTGAGTGCTACAAAAACTGCTAAAAGGAAACAAATTACCTTTTCAATGGAGTGTTTGCATAGCATGTAGGGACATATTGCATAGCATGTAGGGACAAGAAGATGATAAAAGTATATTGAGCAGCAGCTGCTTCATTCTCTGAGCAGTGGCCATCATCCTGTGCATGGAATAAAGCAAAGGCCCTGTGAGGAAAACAGCAATATGCTACAATGCAAAGCAAAGGCCCTGTGAGGAAAACAGCAATATGCTACAATGCAACTGCCACTTCTAATACTTAATCATAATAAATTAGAATTTAACTTGAGACCTAGATTTAATCTGAATAAGATAATTTTGTGAGCTCTGCACGTATTACTGATATGATTTTGTATACTTAAGCATAGGATACATGCATATACATATATATACACATTTATATATATATATATATATATATATACATTTACACCAAATAACTACAAAAACAGCAGCATGTACTCAGTAAGTAGCCTCATAGCTCACTACAGATGTTTTAGAACCACATAAACTACAGGATGGTAGCTAATGTGATTGTGTGAATGTATCTCAACTTTTGCCTTTCTTTCTTCTGCTGGTTTGCCTCAGATATTTTTAAAAATCTCAAATGGTTCTCTTCTGAGCTGCAGGACTAAGTCTAGAATATTCACTTATTTTCAGAGCCTTTGAGTATTATTATAGAAGAAGTAAGTAATAAAGTTAATAAAACTGTTTTATTATTATTATTATTATTATTATTATTATTATTTAGAGTTTGAGCCAGCAGGAGTCTCTCTTGTTCTGTTCATCACAGAAATGCACAGTATTCCAGAAGAAAAGGTTTCCCAGGTGATAAAGAACAGTAAATGTTAATATATTACTCATTGCAGAACTAATTACAACCATTGTAATGCTGCTTACATCTATATGTTTTTTCTTTTTCAGCACGAAACTTCTTAGCTGTGTTTTTATTTCTTGTTTTTAATTTCAGTGTTTTAGGCAAATCATCCTGATGCAGACTACATTAGTCATAATTTTACCTGCTGTTATAAGGAATATAGAGAAAAGTATAAGCACTGACAAATCTACTTCAGGCTTTTTGTTTGGTTGAAGGTGCATAATGTATGTAAGACATGTTAGGATAATAGTCTATCCATAATAAACTGGTATCAGCAAACTTCAAATTTCAAACATGTTATTTCTGCATAGGTAATGTGTTTGGCTGTTTACAGTTAAACGGACAAATAATACATTATTAAAAGACATATTAAGAAAGTTGCTTTTCTCCTTTTAAAAAGAAAACATGAGGCAAAAATGTTATGCTTAGTGATAAAAGTGCAGCAGGCATAATTTAGAGAAATTACAGAAATGTGTTTATTTGTAGTTGGTTAAAAAGTAATATTGGCAAATTGGTGCTAAAATTCTTAAAGATTTTTAAGCCCTTGTGAGTTTGAACACTTTTAGGAAGGGTTATGAAATTACACTAACTTTTCTGAAAGTTTTCAAATGTGAATGTGAACTTTTAGACACTAATTTAAAGGCATGGTAGTGTGGGACTTTCTAAGACTGACTTCCCCCTAGCCTCCCTGTCCTTCCCAAAATGTTCTCTGAGAAACCTGGTCCTTTGGGAGGAGAAAAACCTTATAACCAGACAAGATGCAACCTTAATCAGTATTCAGAAAGCATATTAAGCATGTTTAAGCCAGAAGATGCAACATAATGCCAATGGGATTGTCTTTGCTGAATGTATATAGCCAGTAATGATTCTCCAAACAGAATATAATTCCTCAATTATGTAATGACTGAAGAGAGAGAGCCTTAGCAATTCTTCCAGACATTTGGGATTTATACGAACTGGGCACAACCCCAAGATTTTAAGTATCCTCCTAGTATCAACTTGAAGCATAAGCTTTCATAAGAACAGTATGTCTTGTGTCTGATATGCATGGTAGACTGATTTACAGTACATGCTTATTATGTAGATTATGGATTTGTTCTGAAGAGAGGTATCATGGTCTCTGATGGACTGTTTTTATGAACTCACCAAGAATTCACTTTAAAGCACTGCATCAGTTTAAAAGTTAATAAAAAACAGTATAAATTCAACTTCATCCCAGTGGTAGTAAGCCTTGTAGATCTAGTATCAGGTTCAGTTTTGTCTACCTTCATGCAGTTTGTAGGATGCACAAGTACTGAACTGACTGTCTTATTTGCCTTTGCCCTTTGGGTAATCACTATCATTTTAGTGAACTTCTGACTGTACTCCAGGGTATAGGTAATGAAAACCAATATCAGATGCATACGGTATTAGACAACCTTATTGCAGTGCTACCATCACACATCATTACTATCAATTTGACCTTGTCAGCACACTGTGTAATATGTTCTTTGCTTTAGGTTTTATTACTGCTATTCTACCTGTCTGCAGGAGTTATGTGATCTAATTGATCTCAACAGCACATTTACCCAAAACTAGAATAAGTGCTCTGTCTTCAGACATATTACTGCATTCATTTCTTGCATTCTTTCTTAGCTCATATCTGAGCTGACTTGTTATGTGCATTATTATGCACTGTAATGCATTTTGCCTTTTAGATAAGATCTTGCACTTCTTGTCATTCACTCCTCTCTAGCATGAGTAAAGAGTTTACTAGTTTATTAGGGATGCACATTTAATCTTCTGAGATTAGCTGTTGTCAATGCATTTATACTACAATTTATTCTGAACATATACACAGTTGTAAGGATAATGCTATTCAATAAACATGTCATTTTTTGCATGCTAATCTTCAGTGTATTAACATGGCATTCAGATCAATTGAAATCAAATTGAAATGAGTTTCTGTGACCAGAAAGACACAAAGTTTTCCATCTACAACATCAGTGCAATATGAATGAAGAATTATATAATTGTAATGCACAGATTACCAAGGTGATTTCAGATTGTGAAGATGCAAGCAAGAACGAGACAAGTGTTACAGCACTTGGAAAACTTTTCAAGACAGAGTGGATGAAAGGTATTTTCTTGGAGATGAAAATCAGCATTTGTTAATCACCTGTCGGAATGGTTTGGAACAGTGGAGAATGTAGAAGAGATACTGAGATAGCTAAACGGGAGACAGAGTTTTAAGAACAAAACCTATAAATAATTGAGAAAAAATTAGAGGAGCTTGGATAAGAAACAGATAATAACTTTGACATTAAGATAAGTTTCAACTCATTATTTCTCTTTTTATTCATAGTCTTGATCATTTTATTTTAGGGAAATGATTTTCTTTCATTATGTGTATATAAAACTGTGGCATATTAGGACACCAAATATTTCAAATAAACTGACATTAGTGGATAAGAAGTTGTGGATGCCCCATCCCTGGAAGTGTTCAAGGAAGGGTTGGATGGGGCTTTGAGCAACCTGGTTTAGTGGAAGGGCTGAGGCCAACTGTATGAAGTTCAACAAGGCCAATTGCTGGGTCCTGCACCTGGGATGCAACAACCTGTAGTGGGTTTACGTGGCAAGGTTTTGGTAGCAGGGGACCATAGGGGTGGTTTCTGTGAGAAGGGTCTAGAAGCTGCCCCATGTTTGGTAAGGGCCCCACTGCTGACCTGAGCTGAGCCAATAAGCGATGTTTTGCGCCTCTGTGAGAGCATATTTAAGACAGGGAAAAAAAAACTCTGTGCCACACAGCAGCTGGGAGAGTGAGAGGAGTGAGGAACAGCCTTGCAGGTGCTTGCAAGGTCAGTGAAGAAGGAGGGGGAGAGGTGCGCCAGGCGCCGGAGCAGAAGCCCACTGTGGCCTGTGGTGAGCAGGACCATGGTGAAGCAGGATGTCCCCTTGCAGCCCATGGAGTACCACGGTGGAGCAGGGTTCCACGCTGCAGCCCGTGGAGGAGACCACGGTGGAGCAGGTGGCCCTGCACTGATGGAGGCTGCGGCCTGTGGAAGACCCCTGCCGGAGCAGATTCTGGGCCGGACCTGTAGCCCGTGGAGAGGAGACCACGCAGGAGCAGGTGACCTGGCAGGAGCTGCTGCCCGTGGGGGACCCAGTTAGAGCAGTTTGCTCCTGAGGGATGGACCCCGTGGTACAGACCCATATCTGGAGCAGTTCTGAAAGAGCTGCTGCCTGTGGGAAGCCCACGCCGGATCAGTTCATCAAGGACTGTATCCCATGGGTGGGACCCCACAGCACAGGGGACGAGAGTGACTGAGAAGGAGAGGCAGAGAAGAAGTGCTGTAGACTGACCATAACTCTGTGATAAATGGCTCAGTCTTCAAAATAGGACTATAATCAAAGTTTACAATTTATTAAAGGAATAGAGGTAAGCAAACAGTGCTGGGTGCGCCGGGAATCTCTGCTCCACCAAGACGCACACCACTTACATCAAGCAGCTGATTTTTATGCTCCTAGGCTAATACAAATTCATTACTTCTAAAAAAAACAGGGTTATTATAATTAGTTTCCGGAATCCAAACCCTCCTACTGGAGCATGCGTATCAGTCTCCGGTGGTTCCTCTGGGGGTCTCTAATGCTGAAGGCTCATAGTCTTCCTCCCTCTTTTCCTTCTCCTTTGTCCAACTTGGCTGTATGTCAGAGACTTGTGCAACGTCCCCTGCAAGCTTTGTCTTTTAGTTGTTCTTCAGCTCTCCCCGTCTCCTTAATCTCCTGGCCAGATATGAGAGACTTGCATAGTGTCCCATGCAATAGTCGTAATAGTTAGCAGTTATTCTGAACTCCCCCAGATATCAGAGACTTCAAGGAAAAGCCTACAAATACATTTCCCTTCAAGCTCTCTATTGACACGAATTGCTAAAACATTCCTTTGCAAGATACAAGAACTATATACATTAACCACTCTTTTTCTTAGACTTGTGGTTATACAAGGGTATGTAAGACAGAAGGTCACATTCATCATACCATGCGGCCCTAGCACTGTTCCATACCGACACGAATCAGATGAACATATCTCACAACCCCCATTCCCCCGTTCCCCTGTGCCGCTCGGGGGGAGGAGGTGGAAGAGGGTGGATGAGGGGGAAAGGTGCTTTTGGTTTCTTTCCTTTGTTTCTTACTTCTCTAGCTTGTTAGTAATAAGCAATAAATCTTACTATTTCCCCATGTTTTGCCTGTTACAATAATTACTGCGTGATCTTCTCGTCCTTATCTCAACCTTTGAGCCCTTTTCATCGTATTTTCTCCCCGTTCCTCTTTGAGGAGGGAGAGTGAGAGAGTGGCTGTGGTGGAGCTCGGCTGCCCACTCAAGCGGAACCACGACACAACCCCAAGCAGAGCTACAGGGTGGGAGATGAGTGGTTGGAAAGCTGCCTGGCAGAGAAGGACCTGGGAATATTGGTGGATAGTCAGCTGAATATGAGCCAGCAGTGTGCTCAGGTGGCCAAGAAGGCCAAGAGCATCCTGGCTTGTATAAGAAGCAGTGTGGCCAGCAGGGCTAGGGAAGTGATCATCCCACTGTACTCAGCTCTGGTGAGGCCGCACCTCGAGTACTGTGTTCAGTTTTGGGCCCCTTGCTACAAGAAAGACATGGAGGTGCTCGAGTGAGTCCAGAGAAGGGCAACGAAGCTGGTGAGGGGTCTGGAGAACAAGTCTTACGAGGAGCAGCTGAGGGAGCTGGGCTTGTTCAGCCTGGAGAAGAGGAGGCTCAGGGGTGACCTTATCGCTCTCTTATGGCTACCTTAAAGGAGGCTGTAGCGAGGTGTGGGTTGGTCTGTTCTCCCATGCGCCTGGTGACAGGACGAGGGGGAATGGGCTTAAGTTGCACCAGGGGAGTTTTAGGTTGGATGTTAGGAAGAACTCAGATTATGATGCTATCAATTTATATATTATACTATGAGGTATTACATATATATAATAAAAGACATTAAATAAAACATTAAATAAATAAAACATAAACCAAAATAATACTCAACATCAATTAAGAAATTCCTTTTAAAATGTCAGATAAAATAATTCAGCTAAAGAAAACATAGAAATATAGCAATTATTCATTTTTTTTCCTTATGAACAATCATTTTGCAATTAAACTGGCATTGAAAGTGTGCTCATATTTTTTTTTAACCAGTTTAAATCTTAGCAGTTATATACAGAAATTTGAATTGCACTGCTGCAACTACAAACTGCTCATCAGAAGTTTTATTTAAACTTCTAAAAAATAAGTTAAATTGAAAATCAAAAGCATAAAAATAAATTATTTGAAAAATAATTCAGCTGGTTTAGATATCATGTCATATATTTAATATTGAGCTAGAAATGTCAGATTCTCTTTTGAATTCCAAAGTGTACAGAATATAACAACTGCACAGAAGCCTTCCTCTTCTTAGTATATTAAACAGAGGGCATAGAGTAACTAGCACAGTCTGTCACATCTCTCTAAGCTAAGGCTTCAGGTGCCTAAAGTCATTTGAGATGAATCCTCATAAAGTGTCAATGATTTTTTTGTGCTTGAATTACAGTAGAAAACCTAGGGGCATTTGATCAACTGATTACAACATAAATGTGATAATGTTGAAAGACTTTAGAAAATGTTAAGATGAACATGACTTTGAAATGTAATGCTGTTCCACTGCATGTTTCTCTACAAAGTGTTTGTACTGTACTGCCCTTTACTCCATAAACAAAGTCATGGAGTTATATAACAAAATAACTTAAAGAACAGAAGTTTGAAGCCAGGTAACTTAAAGAACAAAAGTGATACTCTCACTGCATAGAAGACTGAAAGGAGTGATAAATATCTTTTAGAAACTCAACAAATGCATCAGCAACAGGAGGTTAATAAATGTCAGAAATTAGTGGTAAAGTACTGTAGAAATTGAGGATAACATCAGACAACCTGTGAAGAAAGGCATACAGCAGATTCTTCTTTTTAAAGAATTCAGAATTTGGAAACAGTGGGGCAAAAAAAAATAAAATAAAATAATGAAAGCTTAGTGAAGTTATACTGTGGAAAAAACAGATGTTATCAAGGCAGTGGAAATGTCAGCTGTCTGCTCTCTCTTCTTATCAGGTACAATAAAGAAATCTCTAAACAGCCTCACACCCTATATCTTTGATATTATTGCTGGCACATCTGGAAAATAAAGATGTTTTATAATGCACTATCAAACTTAACCAAGGAAGAAAGGTCACATCAAAGTTTTTATGTTAAGCAAAATTGTGAGTTTTTTTTTTTTTATATATATATTGAAGGCAATTACAAATTTGCTTAATATATATATATATATATATAAAATACATTTAAATGGCAACTGATATAGCCAGCTGACTAGGATGTATTGGAGGTTCGGAATCTTTAACATAGTCATTTTATATTCTGTATATTTTTTGAAGATTTTTCAAATGTATGGTGATCTGAGAATGGTATTTTGCCTAAAATTTTAATCTCTTTAAAAATGTTTTTGACTAAATATACAAGAGATATACTGTATTTTTATAGATGTTTAGATCTTATATTTTTATATGAATTTGAATGATTTATGTTATGGAGTCTTTGTCGCCCTTGAGCATATGTGATTTCTTCATTGTTTCAATCCGAAGCTATCACTTTCAGAGACATACTGGATGGAAAAAATAATATTAATGACAGATCCAGCTAATAAAAATCATAGGTCATTTTTTCTATTTAGTACCGAGTTAGTTAAAAGAAAGTAACAGTGCTAAGCTTAGAATATGGATTTTAAGTGATTGATTCTGACTCAGAAATTGCTCAGTAAGTATTCTTTGAGTGTTATAATTTATAATTTTATATTTATATTTTTCCTAATAGTGATAAATTCCTTTTTGTTTTCCCAGCATGTTCTGTAAAGTATTTTGTTTCTAACCTTGTCTAAATTATTGGAAGATGAATCAGTTAAAAAGTGAGTTCAACATAATGCAGATATTAAAGCTTTTTCTCTTTCATTCTGTTAATAAAATGATAAGACATCTCTACTACTGTATGAAAAATCCCATGATCTAATAAAATATAAGATGAAAAGATGAAATGAATAGTAGTGAAATGAAGCATGCAACAGATTTCATAGTTAAGATGCTTACTCCCTGAATTCGAAACCCTAAAATCAAATGTTTATAATATATGTATTTTTTGTATTTCATCAACAATCAAACTAAAATACCTCATACATGCTACAAAAAATGTTCTATAGAAATAAGATAGAAATAATTTTCACACAATATGGAAGGAAGAATTTTACTAACAGTTTAAAACAGGAGATGGTGAATAATAACGGTGAAGGCTGTAGGAATCTGAATGTGACGATGATCTCTGCAGGAATATTGGAATATTTTGTTCTGTATTGGAGGAAAAAAAGATATAGTGTGTGGTGTCAATTTGCATTTTAACAGCTATCAATTTGTCATAATTGACTAAAGTAGAAGTAATTTTAAGGCAGAACAAAAATAGCGAAGACACAACAATAGCTTAATAAAGGGATCCTGGGTTTATTAAAATAGATTGGAATCTTCACTGCACTTCAATACATTGTTATGCAGAGATCAGAAAATGTCATTAAGCTGTGGAAAAGATTCTTTACCTGAAAAAATAGACTCCCAGTTAACTAATGAAAGAGGCCAGGAAATAAAACAACAAATATTGGGATTTCATATCAACTAGTGGCACAGAAACACAATTTTTCTTATTGCAAACACATCATGGGCAGGAGATATCTCATGCTTTTTATGCATTGTTGCACTGCTTGGGAGAACAATGTTAGCAATTAGTGACTCTTAGAGAAAAAATACATCCATTCACATACAAGCAGAGATAAACTATCTTGTTTGTTGTTTGTGAAATTAAAAAGGACATCTAGTATGTTGTTTGTGAAATTAAAAAGGACTTCTATAAATTTTAGTGGATAAATATGAGTAGCAAGGTCCCCCAGAACAGATAATATACGTTGTATGTTGTAGGTGACAAGTCCAAAATATTAATTTAAAAAATTACATTCAAGTGCTGTTTGAAATTGAAAGTTCTGATTATTTCTTAAGTCTCTGTCTAGTGAAGAGTCTACAGCTGCCTAAATCTTGTCTATAGTAGCTGATATAATACTTGATTTTAGAAAAAAAAAATTAGATATAACAATATATAAAATATAATGTAAAAACCTGAAGAAGGTATTGATTTTATACCCTGCAGTCTAGGTATATATAAACATTTTTCCTGGAATATAGATCATGTGGGTTTTCTGGCTTATTGAGTAATTGACAGTTAATTTTTGATAGATTTCATCCTAAATGAAGAGTCTTTATTTGTAGCTTTAATAATAACCTTTTCTAACAGTTCTTCTCCCTCTAGATGCTTTACTTTTCTAAATGGCAAAGATCAAACATCCTTTTGTATGTTTTGCTTTCTGTAATTATGTGGAAGCAACCTCAGTATTTATTTTTCTTACCTACTGTTCTTGGGAATCCTAACTCATACATACACAAAAAAATACAATGGCAAAAAACTACCCACATTTTCAATAAAACAAAACAAAACAAAACAAAAACAGAACATTTGCTTTAAGGAAAATATCAGAACTCAAATATCTTGTACACAAAATCTCATTTTTCATTATCAGTCTTCCTGAAGAGATTTTGTATTCTGGTTGACTTTCAGATCTTATACTAATGTACATTAGCAGTAATGATGTTTTAAGATATGATTTTTCTGTTGCAAACAACCTCAACCTTGTTATAAATGCCTTCCAAGCCAGTACATCCAAATTTTCTGGATGAGTTATTGTATGTGTTTGAACCACCAATAGATTCAGTGAAATGTATAGCTATTTTACTATTACTATTACTATTACTATTACTTTTTTTTTTTTTTTTTTTTTTTTTTTTTTCAATAGAAGTTTAAAATACTCTGGAATGTCATAATCTGAGGATGAGACAAAAAGATACACTTGGAAAAAGCATGAAATCTGCTTCTAGTTTCAATGTCTTTAGTTGTAACTTGTGTAAATCCATTGATTTCAGCTAAATTACTGCATTACCACACATTGATAGAAAATTGCAGGTATTCAATATTTATGGTTTTTTCCTATTTCTTTCAGTAGCTATTCAATGATCTTAAAGAAAAGGAAAAAAATTGAATACAGATCTCCTTACCTGGTTCTGTTCATTACACCATAGACTCCTTTTTCACTACCCTTGGAGAGCTATAGCCTTCAATTTAAATTCTGCATTGTTAGTTTTTTTTTTTTTTTTTTTTTTTCTCTCCTTATGTTAATACAAAGAGCATTCCCTGAAGAAAGAATTCTCACTGAATTAGGAAAATATACCTTTTCTTTTCTTTTCTTTTCTTTTCTTTTCTTTTCTTTTCTTTTCTTTTCTTTTCTTTTCTTTTCTTTTCTTTTCTTTTCTTTTCTTTTCTTTTCTTTTCTTTTCTTTTCTTTTCTTTTCTTTTCTTTTCTTTTCTTTTCTTTTCTTTTCTTTTCTTTTCTTTTTTCTTTTTTCTTTTCTTTTCTTTTCTTTTCTTTTCTTTTCTTTTCTTTTCTTTTCTTTTCTTTTCTTTTCTTTTCTTTTCTTTTCTTTTCTTTTCTTTTCTTTTCTTTTCTTTCTTTCTTTTTTTTTTTTTTTTTTTTAGGCATGGATGTTAATTGAAATGTCAATGCCCCAGATGTTCCTTTAAGAGGTGCCAGATTTCTTAAACATACTCATGACTTTTAGGGAGCAGCTGCCATGTACTGCCAATGCTAGATATCAAATGAAAACACAGTGCTACAGACTATTTTTATGGTATTTTTCTAGCACACTATATCATGCTAAGGAGGCTGTGACAAAGTCTTCAAGAAGACTTGAGTATATGTACTGTGTCCTAATCCCTTGCCACATAATCCCATGTTTCACTAAAAAAAGACAAGCTGTCCTATTCCAGAGGAAATCACTATAATATACTCAAAGCTTACTCTTTGTTGGTATGAACTAGCTTTCAACTTACAGTTGTTTTTTTTTTTTCTTTCTTCATAGAATCATAGAAACATTAATGTTGGAAAAGACCTCCAAGATCATCTGGTCCAAAAATTCCCCATACCACCAATATCACCCACTAAACCACGTCCCTAAGCACCATGTCCAACCTTTCCTTAAACCCCTCAGGGACAGTGACTCTACCACCTCCCTGAGCAACCCATTCCAATGCCTGACTACTCTTTCAGAGAAGAAATGTCTCCTAATTTCTTACCTAAATTTCCCATGGCACAACTTGAGTCCATTCGTTCTTGTCCTATCACTAGTTATCTGTGAGAAGAGGCCAACCCCCAGCTCCCCACAGCTTCCTTTCAGGTAGTTGTAGAGAGCAAGAAGGTCTCCCCTAAGCCTCTTCTTCTCCGTACTTAACAACCCTGGTCCCCTCAGCCTCTCCTAATAGGACTTGTGTTCCAGACCCTTCACTAGCTTTGTAGCCCTTCTCTGAGGGCTCTCCAGGACCTCAATGTCATGCTGACATGCTTCCTGACATGCTGAAAAATCTAACATGGAATAGTGCTCTGGTAATAGCTGTTCTGCCTTTACATGTTTGGGTACTTTTACAATCTGATGAATGATACCCATGCTGGAAAACCTAGAAAAGTCAGAATGTAAGTCTCAAGCATTGGTCTGTGGTTATGTATATTATTTGACCATCACAAAGTTTACGTTTGTGCCAGTTAGCATTCTTCCAGCACATGGATAACTTTCAGCATTCAGGAAAGGCTAGAGATTTTCTCCCATATTCATCTTGTCACTTTGGTTTGGGAGAAAGAGTGTTAAGTACAAAGTCTGAACCCTGACACTTTTTCATAGACTAAAACTTGTTCTGTTTTATTTACAAGGATTCTATTCTCTAGGGCTAAGAGAAAATAAATATCCCCTTCTTGGACTCAACCAAAACAAACAAACAAACAAACGAAAAAAAACAACTCTACTTTTTTGTTTTGTTTTGTTTTGTTTTTGTAGTGAACAGATAATACAATCAGTACAAAGATGTTTAAAACACATTAATGTAGCAGGCATATGAAAATTTGACTGATTGCATGTAGCATGTGTTTTTGTATCATGAAAGCCAAATAAGAAAGAAAATCATATCACTCTTTGCTAAAGAGAATCATTTTTTGACTGCATACCAATTTTCCACAGAACTTCCACAAAATTATTTATTTGTTTATTTATTTGTTTATTTATTTATTTTTCCCTCAGAGTGGTCTATTTGTATGTGGTGCACAAACATGGTGCAAAAACTTGCAGTTTCCCCACTGATATTAGACCTCATTGAGATAAACATAGCAGCCTGATTTAGTCAAGGAAAGAAATGCACTTAAAATATTTTTTTCAGCATAAGTTATAACTTTGTAGCTGACTACCCCTTTAGAAGAGGGAGCTCTTATAAGAAATTCATCCCATGTGTGCAAGGTCAGATTCAGAGGCTAAGTGTTCTACAGCAAGCCTCTAGGCTTGTTTTTACAGAAGCCCAGAGGACCAAAAACGTGTTCAAGTCAGACAATAATGGGAAAAGAGAAATAACAACAATATAAACTGTGGAGAAAAAATAATACCTAGCTCTGTGCCCTCAGAGGAAGATGAGACAGAGAGAAAAATTTCCAGAGAGAAAAAATCTCTATTGTAAGAATGTTAAGGCACAGAAAATAACAGTGAAATTATTTATAAGACTTAAGCTTGCCCCAAGGTGATGTTATGAAATAATCATATGATTATTTTTTATTTGTGGTCTTGGATGAACCTGGGGACTTAATTCAGTTGTGAAAACACTACTACTTTCCCACTCTGCATGGACAAGTGACTAAAATACAGGTTAATGTGATAAAATTTGGACCACAGTGTAGGGCAGAGAAATTGATATCAGCAGATATCTCTCATATATATGTCATTGTAGAAGAAAAAAAAATATTTCTCTCTCACTTGAACATGCTGTCTGCCCATTTTATTTATTTTGAATCAATTCTTAGACTTGCAGTTACACTTTCTTACACTTCATACTACCTATTTGCTCCAGGACGTATCATCACCATTACTTTATGGATTAGAAAACAGGTATTCAAGGATGGTTTTAACTGCTACACTCATTTATCCAAAGAGAAAAGAGTGGTTTATATTATTTGCTCCTACAGGAACATGGGATGTGTTTGGAATGTGATAGGACTGTCAGGGATACCTGCCCTTGACAAAAGAGAACTTTCATACTTTGAAAATAGTGCTTTGATTCATAATGATGGAAGTCAAATGAGTAACAAGGGTCATATCTAAGTAAGCACATAAATAAGTTTGCTTACTACTGCATTTAATCTATTTGCCACCCTAAGATTTACAGTAGTACTTGTCAGAAAGAAATTACTGATCGTATAAACAGTACACAAGCAGCTGCCAGTCAAACTAGGCAATCTGTCCACTGCCTGTTACAGGGTTTACTGCTTTTTATTCTTTGAGCAAAGGTTACTTTAGTTTGCCTTATTCAATTATGTGATATGTATTTTCTTATTCTTATAAATGCAAATTGTAATGACTGCTCTGAGTGCCATGACAATGTGTGCATGTAGAAGTTAAAAAAGTCTATATATAATGTGTTTTATTTATTTCCTAAATATAAGACTAATTTCTATTCATTTGTAATGAATGTAGGACACACATGATAACCATTAATCTGTACAGTAATTAGAATTAATCTTGCAAACTGAAGATAAAGTAAAAGCATAAGCTGAAATATAAACTGTTTCAATGGTTTATAATTAACAGACAATTTCAGTTTCTGATAAATAGTTCCTTCTATTGTTACAAGCTGTGCCTAATTACTATGAATGATTAAAAATTGATTCTTTTGTTGAGATCATTGAGCAATATCTTTGACACAAACATTACTCTTGTGTGTTGATCTTCTTTTTTTTCCCCTTCTTTCAATGAGTTTCTGAAATATTCTTTCAGCACTGGTCAGAAATTTGAATTTAATCTGGATTATGAACACTTGTACATAAGACAGAAAGAGTATAAATGAATAACAATGACCTTGCAACTGTCAAAATAATAAATTCATGATTATAAATAAGTTCATATTTTGGAATATGATTTCATATGCCAGAATTTATTAAGGTCCTGATACAGAAAACAATCCTAATTCTTCCATCGTTTTCTAATGAAATAGCAAGACTGTCTTTGTTCTGATATTGAAAGCAAAAAGTGGGAGCAAACCATCATAGTTGCTGGGAGACATTTAAAAGGTGATTCTACATATACTTTGTTTATATAAACCATATATATGACGTATTCATAGAATCATGGAATGGTTTGGATTGGAAGGGACCTTAAAGATCATTTATTTCTAACCCCCCTGCCATGGGCAGGAACAACTCCCACTAGACCAGGTTGCTCAAAACCTCATCCAACTTGGCCTTGAATGCTTCTAGGTATGAGGCATCCACAACTTCTGTGGGCAACCTGTGCCAGTGCCACACAACAGTCATAGTAAATATTTTCTTCCCATTATCTAATCTAAATTTACCATTTTTATTTTTTTTAGTTTAAAGCCGTTACTCCTGTCCTGTCATTACACTCCCAGACAGAGTCCCTCTCCTGCTTTCTTGTAGGCCTCCTTTAAGTCCTAGAAGGCTGCAGTGAGGTCTGTCTTAGTATATCTTCTAGTCCTTCACCCAAGTCATTTATGAAAGCATTATATAGGATTGTTCATAAAATCCACCCCTCTCCCCCCTCCCCCCGTGACTGGTTTCCAGCCTGATGTAACTTCATTTACTATAACCCTTTGAGACTGACCCATCAGTCAATTGTTCACCAATCATATTATGTATGTGTCTGGCTATATGCTGAACATTTTGCCAAGATGGATACTGTGAGAAACAGTATTGAAAGCTTTGCTGAAATCCAAAAAGATTACATTTACTGGCTTCCTTTGGTCAACTAGGTGACATATCAACATAATCTTGTCATGAAAGAAAATTATATTCATTAAGCATGTGAACTTGTGAACTCATGTAGGCTGTGACCAATGACTACATTGTCTTTCAAATATTTTTCAGTTACCTGAGATTGAAATTTATTGAGCTGGATCCTAACTTTTGTGATTCATATAAAGAAATATTCTTGCCATCAAGACAAAAAAAATAATACATTGTTGAAATTATGGGGATGGGGAAAAAGATTTTATATATATATATAAATGTTTTCTGTTTTTATAAATTACTGTATTAAAATGTATTTCTGTAGCTTTACACGACCTTTAAATGAAAGATAAAATACATCAATGACATTGCTTCTTTACACAAAATTCATTTGCTTTTAAAGCCAGGGTTCTCATCTACTCTGATGGTCAATATTAGTGGAAAAATTGGGGAAATCATAAGTTTTTGTGCTTGTTTGTTTAAATTTAGTTAATTAGTTATTCCTAAAACTTACAGATATGCAAAAAAGTGCAACTATTCATTAATATGAAATATTAGGGATCTAGAAAAAGGGCAATGAATGTTATATTCTGAACTTTTTAAATGACTGATGTTATAATAAACTGCTCTTAAATATAATTGCCCCTTGATGAATATGAAATGTTTTCTAAGATTTCTGAACGAGTGTGAATTTTAACAGATATCCATACTGAGGAAATTGGAATTCAGAGTGTTTCTACACGTAAATTAGGATGTTTTTCAGGTTTAGTTCAGCTTGTCATGTTTTAAGGTGAATGCACTCTAATTTGGATTTCATAGCATGTGAGATGCATACAACCTTCTACGCAGAGTGTAAACAAGAAATTTGGAAATACGAGACTGAAAAAAGACACATAAATGATTCTACCAAATGTAGTAGTATGCACGTATAGGAAAGGTATCTTATCTTTTTTTTTTTTTTTTTTTTTTTTTTTTTTTTAAGATAATTGTAATTTCTTTTTTCTTCTACATAGTAATGTTATTTTTTTTCTTTTTTTTAAGTAAACATTAAATATCAAAGTAAAATATATTTTTGATTTTATTCCATGTCCAGAACCATTGCTTCATTATAGTGCTAAGCAAGCTCACTTTTTATCAGTGCTGACAGGAGAAAAGTTCAGTTAGCTTTACGGAAGGAACTTCATTTAGGACCTGGAAAAAGGAGAACTGGAGTATGTGTTCATTTCTTTGTCTTTTACATTATGTAAAATGCTAGCATAAGGAGCACTACACTGGAGTTTCTTAATATTACCTAAATGGTTGGTTAGAGAGGAAAGACTGTAATGAATTATTAATACATATCCATTTTAGAATAGGTCTAGAAGACCCATGTGACATCTGCTGAAAATTCAGGTCAATGGGTTGAGCAATGTATGTGTGAAGCTGAATGCATTGCTATGTGTGATTTGAGCTCTTTAGGTTCCCATTTTTCAATCAGTTACCTAAATAAATTATCACCTGTTTGGCTTCTAGCATGAAAAGAAAATGACAATATCCCTTCTGAAAAAAAAAAAAAAAATTAATTATAGCTTCACCAGATGTTTAGATTTTAGTTATTTGCTTTCAGCTGCATTGAGTAGACTTTCTATTAAAAAAAAAAAAAAAACAACAAAAATAAAAAGGAAAACTGAAAGGGAAAAAAATCAAAATGCTACAGTATTATTGATGTTTTAAATAAGATGTTCTGATTTATTTGTTTGTTTATTTTTTGAGTTTGATAATTAGATCAAGGTCTGCACTTACATAATGGAATCATATTGGTGTTCTGGAATCACTGTTGTGTTGGGAGCTGCTGTAAAACCACAGTTATTTAGGGATAATGAAAACTACCTTTCATAGAAATAAGGGATATTAATTGACCTGGCAAAGTCAATAACGTCAAAAGGAATAACAAGGAATAACAGCCCAGAACTCAGAGGCAATACGTAATCCTCCCATACAGCTTTCATCACAAAAGGAAAGCAGCAAACAAGTTAGAGATAGTATTGAATGTTATAAGTACAGGAAAATGCAGAATTACATCTGCCACTTAATCCTCAGTGAGGTAGTATCATCAAAGCAAGTACATTACCATTACATATTTATATGTAGAAGAGACTAAGTCCACTACTTTGCCCTGTATTTTAGCAAGCACGTGTCTTGAACTTAGTAAGCTACTGAGTTGTATGTACAAAAACTGAGAAACATATGAGTAGTTTTTGAGGGATTTTTGAAACAGCAAGGAGGCCATGACTTGCTGCAGCTGAGCAAACCAAGCTACCAGAATGACTACAAGAAGTTCCCATGACAATGTTCCCACATCGTCCAATTGAGGAATTTAAAAAAATATTGTTGCCAGCAGCTGGCTTCAAGGACAAGATCTATGTGACTGCTAATCTCAAGGGGGTTGTTTTCTTGCAGGTGGGGTTGTTTTCATGCAGTTGTTTGGCTGAATGCTTTTGACCAATAATCTTGTGTGAGACACTATCCGCCCCTGTTAAGTTTGCTATAAAAGTCAGGCTATTTGGGTAATAAAGAGAGAGCATGATCTGACTGTACTGGTGTCTGTTGTGTTTTCGGCTGTTCTTCCTGCAAGAAGTAGTCACAATTGTAAAGCTCAAGTCAATCCAGTCTATTCCAGATAAGCTTGTATTTTCAGTTTAAGCTTATACTTTCTACAAAAATGTGTATAAAAAGCCTAGCAAGTCTGTGTTTCAATCTTACATTTTGTACAGTCTTGCTCAATTGAATGAATATATGTTACAGGATAATCAGAGTTAAACAATTTTAGTTTCTCATATTTAACACATCAGTTAACATCAAATTGTGCATGTAGTTAATTTGTTCTGGTTATCTGACATACACTAGAATTGTTCATGAGACAGTCACAAATACCAACTCTGGTGAGGTTGATATTATAATTATTGTGAGAAAACAATCATATATGAGGGAAGGAAACATCTTTCAAGCAAAGCATTGTTTATTTGAATTTTCAGTTTACCAGTAAGGATCAGGCATACTTACATAACAACTCATCCATGTAGAGCTCAAAAGCAAGGGAACAAAAAAAAATAATAATAAAAAATAATATATATATAACCATAAAGCAAAATGAGGTGAAAGTGGAATGTTTGTAGTTTCTCAGTGAACAAGTGATAGTGCTAATATGGTTAACATTAGATTTGTCCCTTACTTGTCAGACAATTCAGTTAATTTATTGACACAACTGAGAACAAGATAATTAATAGAATATCAAAGAATATAGAATATCATATAGAACAAGATAATAATAGAATATCAAATAGAATATCAAATAAATAATTAATAGATTATCAAAGGCCAGAGAAAAGCTTGAAGAAATAGTACCATAATACATCTGAGCCTCCATCTGGGGAGGCAAACTATGAAAGATGCAAGGTGGGAGAGAAAAGCATGTTCTCTTCACTCAGTGGCAATGTAGTTGAAGATAAAAACATACCTGCTGTTTATATATTTCTTCTAATCAGTAGTGAGGACAGTACAGCAGCTGTGCAAAGCCATCAAATGCCACACACGTGCTTTTCCTTTTCACTAATTAATCTTGTTGAGTATCCCCGTTTCACTATTGACTGTTCTCAGTAATTCAGAGCCCCTGAAAGCGGTCACCATCACTATCACATCTCCATTATCATCTTCTCCCATCTCTTCACTTGAGCCCACATTTTTCTGTTTATTCCATTCACCTACTGCTTTAATCATAGAGGTCAGGACTAATGCCATCTTGAACCTGAATAAAGGTAAGCAAATAATTTGATTTTTTTATGAGCTCCCTTGCTGGCTGCAGCACTGTATTTTGTCTGTAATTCTGTGTGCGAAGATCCGAACGAAGATGACGGAGTCGTAAGTGTTTAAGGAGTATACTGTTTGGTTGGGTGGGATTTGGTTGCCTGTGTGTGTAAGAGTGTAACTGAGGCTTCCAAAGTGAGTGTGGAGGTCTTCTAACCGTGGTTCCAATCTCCTGTGAGGGATTTGGCCGGTGAAGGAAGTGATTCCTATAGGATTCGTGGGTGGGTGATAGGTCCTAAACCCCCTGCAAGACACTCTTACTAAGGTAACCAAGGGCAGTGGGAATTGCCATAGTAAAATTCCTAGATGGGTCAGACAGAATTGATGACCAAGGACCAGAAGAAAGGGAGCAAATTACTAGAAAGTCCATTAGGAATAACGATTAGAAATTGGAACAATAGGGGCCCCAGAAAATTAAAGAGTAAATTAAAAATGGTCCAGTATTATATGATAGAATGACCAAAAGAACTCTTTAAGACCCCATGTATTTTGGTTGATATTTGGATCCATGGAGGATGGGGTCTCTCAGGCTTTGAACATTAATGTTAAGAGTAGAATACCTATGGATCCGGAAGAGAGCAAGTATGCTGTAGCTGAAACATTGGAATTAGAAATTAGAGAGTGATTGATTAAGAATGAATATGTGCTACATTTGTGATGTACTGTGCCTGTGCTGCACTTATACCTCCAGATAACAGGAGCCTCTCGGACTCCGAGAACCAGATCAAAACAACCTCATGGTTCGGACTTTAATCAAGGGGTCTGAGATAAGGAGGACTGTTCACAAAGGGACAGGTTATGCATATGTATAGGAGTGTTGGGAAACTTCATGTATATGTAACTCTTTACAAGATATAACCAGAGCAAGCTGCCACGTTAGGCGTGCACGACTTTGGTGGGACTACCCCCCCGTGCCGCCCAGAACTGAGTTAACATACCTACTTTACAATCTTACTGATTGTGGAGTCAGCTTTCTGTGAGTTATTTTGGTGAGCCAGGCAGGAGACACTCTGCTTGGCTGCGGGATTGGCTGTGGAACGGATGCCCCTAGGTGCACCCTGAGTGTTTTGCTCAGAGGGGACTCCACTCTCAGCTGCTCACCACAGGAGCAGACAAAGATCTCCTGAAGCTGTGGACAAACGGTATGTTTTCACCTGCTGGAGGGATACTAAATGCAGTGTTAATAATTGTATGTGTTATTCTTAAATGTCCAGGTATTTTGTGTTGAAAGTATTTGTGTAAGTGTAAGGGTTTGAAACAAAGTGGAGTCACACCATGAAGAACACAGTCAGAGACAATACTTGTTTGGTTGGTTATCATTCTAAATTATATTCTTGTGGTATGAATGAGATGTGCTAGAGGCCTCTCTGTGTGATTACGTGATTGTGCTGTGTGAGTGAGACACAGCGTTCCTGCAAAGCGAGTGTGGAGTTCCGATCTGCGGTTCCGTATTCTCTGTGAGGGGAGTGGGTGGAGATGAATGAAGTGCGTGACAGACTGAAAAGAAGTGCTGTTTTATCCAAGGTTTGAGTGGTGGTGCCTAATATATGGGCCTGGCGGTGTATCTTGTGATCCTATTTTTGCTCTTAAATGCTTTGAGTGTGACAAGAAAAAGGCGGGAGCATTATCTAAGTAACTAACAGTTGAGAAGTGTTGGTGTATTTGCTGCAGTGTGTGGTCAGTTTCCCAAGTACTGGGGGGGGAGAGGGGGCTGACTGATTATCAAAGCAGAACTGAGAGAGTCATTTCTTTGGTGGTTTGGGCTTGAGCCCTGGGAATTTGGTAAGAAGGGAGAGAGCGAATTTATTTAGGCCTCAATACCTTTTTAAACTCCCATATTGATGGATACACAGGAGTGATTCCTATGTTTTGTATGAGCTTACTAACAAAGTGCATGAGAAAAATTGGCATTTGGCTTGAAATTCGGTCCTGTTGAAATGTAAATTTTTGTGGAAAAGGTGGTAATGTTTGTCTAGAAGACTGAAGGCTGTGTGCTTCAGCTGTTTTCCTAAAGTTCCGTGGATTTATGATTGAAACGGGGATCGTTAATGATTTGAAATAGTAAAGTTTGTATGTGGGAAGAAGAGTTTAATCCCAGAGAATTGGGACATTTGGGAAGAAGATTAGGAAAAGATAGTAAAAACACACAGTAAAAGGGTTTGCATGGAAATTGAAACAAAGGACAGTAACTAGTAAGGAATAATAAATAAACAAACAAACAAACAAACAAACAAATAAAAGGGAATGGGAAATCAAGGAAATGCGTAATATCCAAAACAAAGACGTTTTAAAGAAAACCTCCTTGGGTGCATATTGGCACATTCGAAGAACTGGGGGCACAGAAAGCAAGAGGACTTTCACTAAGTATTGCAATCAGTGGTGGCCACTATATAAACTAAATGGCCACTTTATAGATCAATCGACTATAACACTATCTTGCAATTAATGTTGTTTTTGAGGAGAGAAGGAAAATAGGATTAAATGTCTCATACTGATATGTTGTTTCAGCATCTTAGAGGAAAAGAGTAGAATTAAGTTGGCCCCTGACTGAGCCTTTGGTGTTGGCATGAGAAAAGTACAGGCTGGAGAAAGATAAAGGAAGGGTTAAAAGAGTTGTTGAAGGTGTTAAAGGTGTGGCATGTAGTATTTAACAGAGCTGTTTGAAGCTGAATGAGCAGGGGAAGAGGATGTAGGAATGTTAATAGTTCTGCCTCAACAGGAGGCTGTGATCTCAAAATCACTGGTGTGAGCCCTTTGGGGCAGAGGGACCATGATGGGTGCGAGAGAGTTTTCATGGACACAGAAAAGCAACAAACTCTTAAAACAACCTGAGTTTATGAGTGAGCTCAGACTGACAATGGGACCACTCAGGGAACTGTTGACGATTGCATTCCCCTGACCGAACCCTCGCTGAGACTATAGTCACCCCGGAAATAATGAACGGTAAATACCAAAATCTGGTTAAATTGGGAATCGAGAATCTGTTCCAACAAAATCCAAAAGAAACCCCTACGGAATTTTTGGACTGACTATGAAATGCAATGGAAAACAAAACAAAACAAACAAACGAAACTGGAGAAAATAGGGGCTAAATTAGAAGAAGGAAAATGGACACTGCCAGACAGGCGAGAGATATTGCCAAAAGCTTATGAGAAGCAAATACTGGGACATTTGCAAGCACAAACACATTGGGGTACAAAGGTGTTAAGTGATCATTTACTAAAACAATTTGGTTTCATTGTGGTTGTTTTTTTTTGTTTGTTTGTTTGTTTGTTTTTTCAAAGCAAATTACATAACTGTTGCTACATAACCATTGCTTAACTTGTTAGAAGATAAATAAGAAAGTGTTTCAACAAGCAGCCACGGGAGGGAGAAACAAAACAAAACAGCTTATAGGGCTTTTGAGAAAGTACAAGTTGGTTTCACTGAATTGCCCAAAGTAGAGAGGATAAAATATCTATTGGTAATAGTAGATCATTTAACACAATAGGTAGAAGCTTATCCCGTGGCACAAGCTACAGCACAAATGGTGGTAAAAATTCTGTTAGAACACCTGATACCTAGATATGGGATAATCGAGTACATTGATTCTGACCAGGGCACACACTTTACTTCTAAAATAATAAAATTATTATGTCAATCATTAGGTGTTCAGTGGGAATACCATACTCCATGGCACCCACAAAGCTCAGGGAAAGTAGAAAGAATGAATCAAGCAATAAAACAACAATTGGCTAAATTAATGATTGAGACACAAATGCCCTGAACGAAATGCATAAGATACAACCAGGAGACAAGGTCTTAATAAATAAACCCGGAGGGAAGAATCACTGAACCCCCAATGTGAGGGACTGTACCTTGTTTTACTTACTACAGAAACAGCTGTGAGAACCGCAGAAAGGGGTTGGACCCATGCATCCAGAATAAAAAGACCAGTAACTACCGAAACTTGGAGGGTTGAATCCACTCCTGGGGAACCAAAACTCAAGCTAAGGAAGAACTAATATTCTGGCAATGAGGCTCTGCATGAATTAAGGATGCCAAATAAAGGGGACAAGCCTGAAGGGAGGAAAGGGAGAAGGCAAGACCGGGGCAGGACCCTCCATTGCGGTGTGTATGGTCTACGGAGGGAGGCAACCCCTATGGGTATTGACTGCCAAGTGAGAGGGCCTCGACCGGACTTCTCCCACACTAAGGTCAGGTTGTCCCGAGAAAATAACATAAGAACCTTTTTTTTAAACCTATATAAAATTGTGATTCGTTTTCCAGGATCACCCTGACAGGCTGAACAAAAACAAGCCTGAATCGACCCTGAAAGCCGGCCCAACACCTTGTTTGAAGGTGTTTGCCTATTATGATCCAGCTACGTGGGCAGAAGACAGATCCTGGGGCTATAGAACCCCAATATACTTAATAGAATATTAATATACCCCTATATATATATATATACTTAATAGAATAATTAGGTTACTAGCTGTAATAGAAATAGTTATAAATAAAACTGGAGATGCACTTGGATTAATTGCAAAGCAAAATACCAAGATGAGAACTGCTTTGTATCAAAATCGCCTAGCTTTGGATTATTTACTAGCACAAGAAGGAGAAGTCTGTGGAAAATTTAACTTTAGTAATTGCTGTTTAAAGATTGATGATAAGGGTGTTTCTTCCTAGTAGCTGGTAGAATGTTATGTTCTGGTTTAGGATGAGAAGAATGCTAATAATATGCTGATGTTTTAATTGTTGCAGAGCAGTGCTTACACCAAGCCAAGGACATTTCAGCTTCTCACTCTGTCCTGCCAGTGGGCAGGCTGGGGGTGCAAGAGCTGGGAGGAGGGCCGGACTGCTCGGGGTTAGGCTGGGCATCGGACAGCAAGTGGTGAGCAATTGCATTGTGCATCACTTGTTTCGTACACATTATTACTAGTAGTACTATTATCATCATTATTGTTATTATTATTGTTATTATTTTTGTCTTTATCTCAACTCACAGGCTTCACTTTCCCATTTCTCTCTCCCATCCCAGAGAAGGAAGGGGGGAGGTGAGCAAGCGGCCATGTGTTGTTTAGCTGCCCGCTGGGTTAAACCACAACAGAAAGAAAAGCTGTAAATGAACTTGTAAAGGAAATGAAGAAAATTGCATGTCCCAGTTCAAATTTGGAATGGAATCGATCTAAGATGATTATGGAAGGGGACTTTATGGGTGGTGACTGGTTTGCTAAAATAAGGATGGTTGTATTGGGGATATGTGGAGGATTGTTAATAATTCCATGTTTAATACACTCGGTTATACAAGGAATGCAAATATCTGCGGTACCTGTTGACCCAGAACCAGGGAAAGAGAAAACCCATTCTCCGATGATAATAAAAACAAATAAAGATCCAGAATTGGTATCAGGTGGCATCAATTCGGCAAGTATTAACTTGATTAGAAAGGAAAACACGAATCAATGCCATGAAAAAGGAGATGGGGGATTGTGAGATATGTTCATCTGATTCATGTCAGTATGGAACAATGCTAGGGCTGCATGGTATGATGAATGTGACCTTCTGTCTTACATTCCCTTGTATAACCACAGGTCTAAAACAGAATGGTTAATGTATATAGTTCTTGTACCTTGCAAAGGAATGTTTTAAAAATTCGTGTCAATAGAGAGCAGTTCTGTCTGTCTCAGTGCAATTAAATTGCACTGGCAATTTAATTCTTCCACAGATGTGGTTTCTTCCCTTTCCTCTCCGTGTCCCAGTCTCCCCCTCATTATAGTCAATTTATCAAATCTTCAGAAATATTCCTCAAATCCATAAGCCTATTTGCTTTTGTCACTGATTCCGAACTCTTATTCCTAACAGTTACAGCTTTTTGCCTTCTTTGTGGTTGATTTAGCACTGCAATAGATGTGACTGGAGTGTCTCTGTGAATGGCCTGTGAGGAATGTTTTAACAATTCGTGAAGTGTCAATAGAGAGCTATTTTTATTTGTATGTTCTTTCTTTGAAGTCTCTGATGTCTGGTGGTTTCAGAACAACTGCTAACAACTAACAGATGACCAAGCCGCTGTCCATCATTTATCAGCAGTCCTGGCTATCGGGGGAGGTCCCAGTTGACTGGCGGCTAGCAAACATGACGCCCATCAACAAGAAGGGCCGGAGGGCAGACCCGGGAAACTACAGGCCTGTCAGTTTGACCTCAGTGCCAGGGAAGCTCATGGAGCAGATTCTCTTGAGAGTCATCACGCAGCACTTGCAGAGCAAGCAGGCGATCAGGCCCAGTCAGCATGGCTTTATGAAAGGCAGGTCATGCTTGACGAACCTGATCTCCTTCTATGACAAACTGATGCGCTGGGTGGATGAGGGAAAGGCTGTGGATGTGGTCTACCTTGACTTCAGCAAGGCTTTTGACACCGTCTCCCACAGCATTCTCCTCAAGAAACTGGCTGCTCTTGGCTTGGACTGGCGCACACTTCGTTGGGTTAGAAACTGGCTGGATAGCCGGGCCCAAAGAGTCGTGATAAATGGAGCCAAGTCCAGTTGGAGGCCAGTCACTAGTGGCTTTCCCCAGGGCTCGGTGCTGGGGCCGGTCCTCTTTAACATCTTCATCTATGATCTGGACAAGGGCATTGAGTGCACCCTCAGTAAGTTTGCAGATGACACCAAGCTAGGTGCGTGTGTCGATCTGCTTGAGGGTAGGAAAGCTCTGCAGGAGGATCTGGATAGGCTGCACCGATGGGCTGAGGTCAACTGCACGAAGTTTAACAAGGCCAAGTGCCGGGTCCTGCACCTGGGGCGCAATAACCCCAAGCAGAGCTATAGGCTGGGAGATGAGTTGTTGGAGAGCTGCCTGGCAGAGAAGGACCTGGGAGTATTGGTGGATAGTCAGCTGAATATGAGCCAGCAGTGTGCTCAGGTGGCCAAGAAGGCCAAGAGCATCCTGGCTTGTATAAGAAGCAGTGTGACCAGCATGGCTAGGGAGGTGATCGTCCCCTTGTACTTGACTCTGGTGAGGCCGCACCTCAAGTACTGTGTTCAGTTTTGGGCCCCTTGCTACAAGAAGGACATGGAGGTGCTCGAGTGAGTCCAGAGAAGGGCGACGAAGCTGGTGAGGGGTCTGGAGAACAAGTCCTACGAGGAGCGGCTGAGGGAGCTGGGCTTGTTCAGCCTGGAGAAAAGGAGGCTCAGGGGCGACCTTATCACTCTCTATAGGTACCTTAAAGGAGGCTGTAGCGAGGTGGGGGTTGGTCTGTTCTTCCACGTGCCTGGTGACAGGACGAGGGGGAATGGGCTTAAGTTGCACCAGGGGAGTTTTAGGTTGGATCTTAGGAAGAACTTCTTTACCGAAAGGGTTGTTAGACATTGGAACAGGCTGCCCAGGGAAGTGGTGGAGTCACCATCCCTGGAAGTCTTTAAAAGACGTTTAGATGTAGAGCTTAGGGATATGGTTTAGTGGGGACTGTTAGCGTTAGGTCAGAGGTTGGACTCGATGATCTTGAGGTCTCTTCCAACCTAGAAATTCTGTGATTCTGTGATTCTGTGAACTAGTAACTGTTATGACTTCTGAATGGGACACTATGCAAGCCCCTGATATCTGGCCAGGAGATTAAGGAGAAGAAAGAAGCTGAAGGATGGCTAGAAGACAAAACTTGCAGGGAACGCTTTGTAAGCTTTTGATATGCTGCCAAGGAGTACAAAGGTGAAGGACAAGAAAAAAACCTGTGAGGAAGACTACGAGCCTTCTGCATGAAAGACCCCCAGAGACCCCCAGGGGGACCACCAGAGACTGATACGCATGCTCCAGTAGGAGGGTTTTGATTCCGAAAACTAATTATAATAACACATTTTTTTTTAGAAGTACTAATGAATATGTATCAGCCTAGGAGCATAAAAATCAGCTGCTTGATGTAAGTGGTGTGCGTCTTGGTGGAGCAGAGATTCCCGGCGCACCCAGCACTGTTTGCTTACCTCTATTCCTTTAATAAATTTTAAACTTTGATTATAGACCTATTTTGAAGACTGAGCCATTTATTACATGTTACTGCATTTTATCACAGTATAATTCAGTAAACTCTCTAGCATTCTCACAACTAGTAGAATCGTATATTTTTTAATGAAATTCAAGATGTTCCAATTAAAAGTTTATTTAAATAAATTTGTGCTAAACATCTTCACTAAGTTCTGTCTCTTAGTTGTATGTAAGATGTCTAGTTTCCTTGCCTTGACTTGTAAGCCTTTCTGTGTCATTGTAATAAACTCTTACACTAAGTAATTAAAGTGCCTCGACTTTCATGTCAATGGATCGGTGAAGATCCATAGTTCGAAATATTTATTTGTTTGTTGCTTACTTTAATATGAATATCAGTTTCGTGCAACCAAAACTGGTATATAATTTCATCATAGACTGTCTATAATGTACATATGAGCAACGTCTGCATTGCAGAAAATTCAGAACTGGAGAATTTTATTTTATCAGATATGTAATGTTTTTGTATGCACCACCACTGCAATGTTTCATTGTAGGGATTATCACAGTTTCAGAATATTGACAAAAATTCATTCATATATTTCAGTGTTTTGCTTTTCAAAGTTATCTGGCTTTCCACATAAATTTAAAGCTCACATTCATTACCAAAGTATCTCAATGCCTTTCTGGATGACCTGAAATACTGGAGAATATTGATTATATCTGTATTTTGTCATTTACTTAAATGTTATGATATGTAGTGTGGAAAAATTAACTATAAATAATTCAATTTATTAGTTTGTGAATAATTTGAAACCTCCTGTATCAACTCTAATACTAACAAAATCTTTGTATTTAAATTGTTTGTTCTCAGCTGTATTAACAATATAGTCTATAAAAATAAGTTGAAAGAACTGTATAGATCAATAAAAACTTATATATTATTTGATGTTTAGTATTGTTATTACAAAATTAGTTCTTCCAAGAACAGCCAAAGGAGGAAGTGATTTCACATAAAAAACACTGATTAATTAGAATAAATATATTTCTTATGAAACTCTTGACTTCTAACATTTTTTTCCCTCTGATTAGTTTATAATGTGAAGCTTATATATAAATGAAATAACATTTAGAAATGTTTCATATAAAGGTTTGAAATCACTTGTTATTGTAAGCATTTTAGTACCAAAGTGTTTGGAAACTTCAGTTTATATTTGCCCCTATTCTACCCTAAAATTAATAACAGCCCAAAGATCTGAATTTAAAATGTAATAAAGTGGACTCCAGTGTTTTTATCCTACAGGAATACCAAAAACTTTGCATAAAATTTATCAGCCAGCACACTCCGAAGTGTTGGACTCTAAAAAGATATTATGAAGGTATAATATGAAATGCAAAGGAATGGCATAGTGATGAAGAAAACTTGTGACCCTGTTCTTTTCAACACAAAAGCACAGATTTTTCTAGCTGAAAAACTTTATATCTGGATATTTTCTGTCTATAGTATTTTCCAGTAAAAAAGTAATAGTTAAAAGTCTAAAAGTTAAAAGTAATAGTTAAAAGTGTTTCAATGAAGATGAGGATGAAGATAATTCCCTACACTTCTTTCAGCAGACATGCTGGAGCAGATCACCCACTTATATAAAGCACAGTATTAGTGTTATCACAGAGATGTGAAGATGATCTACTAAATGAGTCTTTGTTTCACGGTGGTTTCTGAGTGTTCTGAGATTATACTTACATCTGGTGTATTTTTATATCTGTGGGCTCTGAAATTGGGATGACACTTTGTGAGTTTGTATACTAATCTTTTTTTACATAGTGGGAGAGATCTGCTGTTGCTGGACTTCTGTTTTTGAATCCTATGTCAGGAAATAGAAGGGCTAGTATTTTAAAACATACAGGCTAGTATTTTAAGGCACTGACAGAGTGCTTTACAAGACACTATACAGAGGCACTTATAAATATGTACCTTGCCTACATGACTTCTCCTTCATCCAGTACTGATTTCCTCAGGCCTCAGATATGTTTGTTATCTTCTGTACTACATTTGGTAGAAGAGAAGTTATTTTTTATGAATGTTGTCATGTTTCATCTTCAGTAACTGATGGGTTTCTGTTCCAGACTTAGAGTAGGAGTCTACTGCGTATGTACCTTCATGTAAGTTATTATTATAATTTTGTGGTCTCTGTGGAAACCAAGGATTAGATTCAGATTCAGCTGTTGAAATCATACAAAGGAATGACCAAGATATCCACACAGGGCTAGCAGATATGTCACAATCCCCTTCCCCATCCCTCCCATCCCCCAAATCTGTGTCCTTTTAGAGATGCAGTTGAAGATCTGTTAGAATCATATATAGTATATCAAATGCTTCTGGCAATCTCATTCAACTGTCTGTGAAGTAAAGAAGTAAAGAGATAGATAGCCAACTGTACTAGCTGAATTAGCCTGCAGAAACATTGGCATTTACTGATAGTTGACATACAATGCTGTTTTTAAGCTACATATTTTGGCCCAACTGGTCTGACAGAGGTCCTGGTAGAGACAAGAGCTACAGCCTACAGACAGAGGATAGGGAGCCAGGCTCAGTTTAGTCTCAATTACAGTGGTAGAGGACATGCATTCTCAGTGATGTAGCAGAGATGCAGGAAAGCTAAAACAAAACAAAACAAAACAAAGAAAAAACAAAACAAAACAAAACAAAACAAAACAAAAAAAACAGTTACAGGAATATTCAGTGCTTAATAGTACTGCCAAGTTTTAGGCAAACTCCTGCAATGTGGATACTGTACCTGTTTTCCTAGTTTCATTGTTTGAATCAAGAATATCTTTCTTAAAATCAAAGAAACAAACAAACATTATCAATAACAACAAAATATTCTCTTCAGATGAAGAACTGTTTTCCCCTGTCAAAGGGACTTGAACCTGGTATAATCAGTGAAAATACATAAATAAACAAGCTATTATGTCATGACAAGAAGGGACAGTGAGAAGATTCTCAGTGTACTTCCAGTAAATAGAAGCCATTGTATTTTGCTTCATTGGAATAACTTACAATACTCTGTATGACTGTAGGGTAAAAGGGATTCAGTGATGAGTGAGTTCCAGGTTTTATTTCAATTCCTTTTCGTTTAGTTTTTCAGTAATAATATAAAAGAAAAAAATTGGTAATGCAGAAAGTAGAAGCTAGAAAGTTCCCTAATCACTAGTCTCTAGAGGCACACTAGATGTCTTAGCTGCTAAGCATAGGTTAGATGAAATCTTCTGGTCCAGTAATACTATACTGCCATTGTTAGGAACAGGCCACAGATTGCTGGTCCTCAGGACAGAAGAATGTCAAGCTTGCCCTGCCTGAGTTTGTCTTGAATGCCTGCAGATTTGTTTTTACTTGATTTAGCTGTGACAACAATTTTTGTCATTTCTTTATTTTTCTAAGATTTTTTTTCTAATGTCTCTGTCTAATTTACCTTTGCTTATTTCTGTATGTCAGGCACATACTTTTTAAACCAATAGTAGTGGTTAAGTCTATGTTTCTAATGACATATTTATGACTTCTGTTGTCACATTATTTACAGAAATGAAGGTCTAGTCTGATAGCAAAGTCCCTTAGAAATAGGGACAAAGGATATGGAGGAGCACAGGCACAGGGTGGTGAGAGACAAGGGCCAGGCTGACAATGAATATCCCTTGGCTATAAGCAACACCCATGGGAAGTTAAAAAAATGCATATCAGATCTAGAGAAATAGTCTTAGGCATAACAGAGTAACAAACAAGTATCTAACATATATAAAGTTACTTACAGTAAATTTAGATGTGATGTGAACTTCCAGACTAACAAAGACTAAGGCCTGTCAGATTGACCTTGGTGTCAGGAAAATGATGGAACAGGTCGTATTGAATTCAATCACACAGCATATGTGGGACAATTGGGGAATCAGGCCCCGTCAGCATGGGCTCATGAAAGGCAAGTACTGACTGACTAACCTCATCTCCTTCTATGACCAGGTGACCTGCCTGGTGGATGAGGGAAAGGCTGTTGATGTAGTCTACCTAGACTTCAGCAAAGCCTCTGACACAGTCTCCTACATTATTTTCCTAGAGAAGTTGGCAGCCCATGTCTTGGACAAGTACACTCTTTGCTGGATTAAAAACTGGCTGGAAGGCCAGGCCCGGAAAGTAGTAGTGAATGGAAGGAAATCTGTAGGACGACCAGCCATGAGTGGTGTTCCCTAGGGGTTGGTGTTGGAGCCTATCCTCTTTAATATCTTTATGGATAATTTGCATGAGGGAATTGAATGCACCCTCAAAAAGTTTGTAGATGACACCAAGATGGGGGGAAGTGTCAATCTGTTGGAGGGTAGGGAGGCCCTGCAGAGGGACCTGGTAGGTTGATGGTCAGAGGCCAATGGGATGAGGTTCAACATAGCTAAGTGCCGGGTCCTGTACTTTGGCCACAGCAACTCCACCCAATGCTACAGGCTTGGGGCAGAGTGGCTTGAAAGCTGTGCAGAGGAAAAGGATCTGAGGGTGTAGTTGCTGCTCACCTGAACATGAGCCAACAGTGTGTCCAGGTGGCCAAGAAGGCCAACAGCATCCTGGTTTGTATCAGGAATAGTGTAGCCAGCATGACCAGGGAGGTGATTTTTCCCCTGTACTCTGCTCTGGTGAGGCCGCACCTCGAATACTGTGTTCACAGGACCTCTCACTATGAGAAGGACATCAAAGCCCAGAAAGTCCAGTGAGAGCTACAGAGCTGGTAAAAGGCCTGGAACATAAATCTTATGAGAAGTGGCTGAGGGAACTGGGGTTGTTTAGTCTGGAGAAGAGGAGGCTCAGGGGAGAACTTCTCGCTCTCTCCAGCTACCTGAAAGGAAGGTGTGGGGGTCAGCCTCTTCTCACACGTAACTAGTGATAGGACTAGAGGGAATGGCCTCAAGTTGAACCATGGGAGGTTTAGGTTGGAAATTAGGAGACATTTCTTCTTGGAAAGAGTAGTCAGACATTGAAAGGAGTTGCCCAGGGATGTGGTGGAGTCACAGTCCCTGGGGGTGTTTAAGGAGAGGTTGGATGAGGTGCTTAAGGGTATGGTTTAGTGGGTGATATTGGTGGTATGGTGAATTTTTGGACCAGATGATTCTTAATGTCTTTTCCAACCTTTATGGTTCTATGATTTTATGAAGAAAGAGCATGATTTAAAAGCATGTTATCAAACGTATAAAGATGTACCCAACCGAATCCAAGAAGCAGGAGAAGGAAATATTCAACATTAACATTATTTTTTATTCCAGCAAAGGACTTATATGCTGAGGACTCCTCTATTTTATTTATTTTTATTTTATTGATTTTACTGGTATTATTTAACATCTTTGTCAGCAACATGGATAGTGGGATTGAATGCAACCTCAGCAAGTTTGCATATGACACAAAGCTGAGTAGTGTGGTTGACAAGCTGGAGGGAAAGAAAATGATTTAGATTCATTTTGACTGGCTCGAGAGTTGGACCCGTACAAACAACATGTGGTTCAACAAGACCAAGTGCAAGTTACTGCACCTGGGTCAGGGCAATCCCAAACATAAATACAGGCTGGTTGATGTGTGGATTGAGAGCATCCCTGCAGAGAAGGACTTGGGGGTCCTTCTAAATAACTAAATATGATGTACTGAGAACTAAAGTAAATTCCAGGCTATTTCTCTACAGGTAAAGAAATGGACCAGGAACATTTTGGTGTATCTAGAACTAAAAAGAATGCACAGCTCCCTTTCTAGAAAATCTGACACACACACACACACACACCTTTCTGCCCCCTGACACAGACCAGGATGATACCCTTAAGGTTACCTATTAGCAACAGTCCCTTGTATATGCTGTAACTTTAACATTGTCTGAGAGCAGGCCACTAACCCAAGACAAAGCCATGCTGGCTAACCACAGCACATTCACTGGTGCTGTTTAGTTTTCCTAGCATAAGCATTGTTTCTAAGACCAGTAGTGGCATCTGAAGAAGAATGCATTATATGGTCTCCTAAACCCTTTCACAGTGCTCTATCTCCCATGAGCCCTTCAATCTCAATAATTTGAAAGCTAGATCATTTGTGAAATACTTAGGTTCAATTCCTCACCCACTTGCCATTTTTGTGTTTGCTGTCTTCTTGTTTTTCTGTTGCTTGTTGGTGGCAGCAGCTACCTTTTCATGATTTGATGCTGAGAGTGTGCTGAGGAAAATGAGGTGCCAGCCTTGACTGGAAAGAGTGCAAACTCTCCTGTGACTCCTTTCTCCACTGGCAATGGGCCAATACTTAGCTGGCTGCTCCTATGGGATATATTGGATATCCTATGGATTATTGAATAATCGTATTATCCCATAGGATATCCTATCGTATATGGATATATAGGACATCCTATGGGATAATTGTTTTGATTCTTAATGAAACGTAGAAAGGCATTATTGTTAATATGCACTGTTTTTTGCTAACTGTATGTGGTTAGCTCATCTTAACAGTTGTCTGTTGATAGAACCCATCTGCAGAGTAAAAAGACAAAAGATAAATTCCTAGATTTACTGAAGCTAATTAAAGTTTTGCCACTGGGTACATTAGGTCTTCAGTTTGTTTTTCTGCAATTGAATCACCTCCAAAATCAAAGATATTAACCATAGACTGTCAAGGAGCCAAGAAGAAGCTAAAGAAATTATTTTCTTAGTAAACTATAGATGTTGTTTTGGACAAAACTCTCTAAGTTTGTTATCTGTATTATTAGTACATTGTTAGTACATACATTAATACAGCTACAGCTGTCTCTGTAGCTGTAAGCATGGAACACATGCTAGAAACTATACACATAGTAAAATGTGTACACAGAGATCAAAGACAGAAAGAATGGTTCAAAGCTTTATATCTCAATATATGAAGTAAGCAATTACCTATAAGAAGCATCACAGTCTTGGCATGACTTGTTTTAAGAAAACTGTGGCTTTCAGAAGAAATTGAGAGAAAAATATTGGCTTGGAGAGCTGAAGTACAGATAGATAATCTGATCATTCCTTTATAATTGGACTTCTTTTAGGGAATAGAGATTGAAGTGCCATCTCTTCATGTGACATTCTAAACACAGATTCCTCTAAAATTAATGTTTCAAGGTTTACCAAAATTACAACTTTAATTAAAACTAGTTAAAATGCAAATATTAATTATCTATCAACTTTTGATGCACATTCATAAAATAAGAGTAAATAAGATTGTCATGGATTATTTTTCCTTGTTGTAACCTCAAGGCATAAGCTACTGGTTCTTCAGTCTTCTCATTTACCCACCTACGAACTGAATTATTCCTTAGTCAAAAAGGCACAAGACTAACATTATCTTTTAATCATATCACTGATATGCCAGATCCTGTTATATTATATCCAGCTTGACGTTATATTGCAAACAGTATATAGCTTTAACCAGCAATTTCTTTTATGATGCCTGGCAGCTCATAAATCTAATAACATTCTGTCCTTGATGAGGAGATGTCATTTCTCTGCAATATGGTCTTTTCAACAAAGTGCATAGGACCTCAAACATGCCCAATTTTCTATAAATCTACTTGGATTACTTGATGAAGGCAGAGTTCAGAAAAGGTTTCTTGTCTGCTGAAGACTTTGGATATCCTTTTAGTAAAATTCTACTAAAATATAAAACAGTTTCTTACTCTGGACAAATTAATTAGAAATTAGGCTATTTGGAATAAGACCCTAGTTTTGCCTAAAATGAAAATCCTGCTCAGAACAAAACACGTGGATTAAAATCTTTATTTCTGTGCCTACTTTATGGCTATATGAAATGATAATCATTTGGAAGACAAATCAACTTTATATTAATAAATATGAAAAATAATTTTAAAGTAGCTGAAGTAAAATAAGACAGTTTGTTTTCAGATAATAAGGAAAATCTATAGACCACGTCTGACTGAAAAGAAACATCTACGCCAAGGGAAAAACAGGGCTATGCTTTTGGAATCACTATAAAGGAGGCAGTTCCCTCAATTTTTGAATCTCATTGCTCTTTCCTTTCATGCAAATGGTTTTTCTTTTTTTTTTTTTTTTTTTTGTTCCTACACAAGTCTTTTACATTAATCCATGGGATGAGACAGTATTTTATACAAGAAACCACATGTATCTTGAATTTGGATGTCAGGTTTTGAAAACCTCTAGGGCAGGATCTTAAAAATTAAGATTTTTTATTAAAATAAATCCCACTGAGAGTCATTTAAGAATTCTGGGAAATCATCTCTTTATCAATTATGCCTAAGTGTTTTAATAACATTTCACACTGCTTGTGATTGCACACAGAAGATGAAAGAGCTGACGTTTGAAAAGAGGTAAATAAGCTGGAAGTGTAAATCAGTCAGATAATTAAAATGCTGACTTACTGTAGCACTCTACACTATGATAAGTGGCACTCTTCTACCATGACACTTAACCTTTCTGAAAAGGGCAGTTTTCTACTTTCTGAAGCAATTGAAGTGTTTTTATCTCGGTAATGATTGTGCATGTCAGCCATGATGTTCCTTCTTTCCATTCCTTTTCTGTCATTAGTTGGTACAGAAAATATTCAGGAGTTTGTTCAACTGCTTAAACAGTGTCTAGTGTCATTTGTAAAGAGTAACACATCAAAGATATTGGGACAAAACCCAGGTCTTAAAACTTATGATTTCTAGGCTATCAACTAGACACTGTAGAATGTGGTAGGGCATTTCAAATAGAGCTAGAAAGCAGAATGCTGCTCCCAAACATCTTGGTTAAAGCAATAACAATCTAGTTTAGGAATAACTCAAAACATGAATTATTAGCACTGATCCTTCCTTGTGCCTTTTATTTTTTTCCAGGCACACCAGAGGAGCTCAACTCATTATTGTTCATCATGTAATAACTCATAACTGTACATCATGTAATAAAACAAAAATGGTATTTGTTTTTCTCAAACGATTTTATTATTTTGGATGAAAACACTGTTAGGTTGAAATTTGCTTATATTTCTAACTGTATGCCATTCTCATATTACTAGCTTGAAATAAAAAGAAATATCTGTGTTCCTGTTGCCTACACCTTTGAAAATGAACATCTGTGTTTCATCATCATTTTGCTAACTTTGTTTTCAGTCCTAATGTGATCATTTAGAAAAATTATTTATATTGTCTATATTCATAGCTCTGAAGTTTGGAATCTATCTTGTCAAGTAAACTGCTGTGGTGGTTTTACCCATCTGGGCAGCTGAACTCCACCACAACCACTCTCTCACTTCCTCTCCTCCAAGGAAAAGGGGGAGAAAACACAATGAAAAAAGTCAAAAGAGTGGACATAAAGATAGGGAGATCACTCGCCAATTATCATCACAGGCAAAATAGAGTCAGAGTAGGGAGATTAATTTATTACGTATTACAGACAGCCTAGAACAGTGAGAAACTAAAGGAAAACTAAAACCACCTTCCCCCCATCCACCATTTTCTACCTCCTCCCCAAGAGCGATGTAGGAGAACATAGAATAAGGGCTGTGGTTGGTCTATAGCACATTGTATCCACATTGTCTCCACAGTGTCTTCATGGTCACTATCTGCCCCTGCTCCAGCATGGGGTCCTTCCCATGGGATGCTGTCCTTCCCAAACTGATCCTGCAGGGGCTGCCCACAGGTATCAGCTCTTCAAGAAATACTCCAATATGGGCCCATATAGTGATGTCCATCATTCAGGAGCAAACCGCTCCAACACTGGTCCCCCATGGGCAGCAGCTCCCCCAGTACCCCTGCTACTGCATGGTCACCTCTACACAGGCTGCAGCTCCAGCCTGGGATCTGCAGCCTCCTCCAGGCCACATCCACCTGCTCCACCAGGGGCTCCTCCACAGGCCCCAATGAAATGTGTGCTACAGTGTCTCTGGCACCTCCTACCCTCCTTCTGCACTGACCTTGGTGTCTGCGGAGCTATTTCTTATTCCTCACTCTCCCATCTGATGTTGCAAAGCAGTTTTTGTTTGTTTGTTTGTTTGTTTGTTTTTCCCTTTCTTAAATCTGGTCTGAGGCACAAACAGCATAGTTCTCTGCCTTGGCTCTGGCCAGCAGCAGGTCCCTTTTGGAGCAGGCTGGAGCTGGCTCAGATCTGACATGGGGCAGCTTCTAGACTCCCTCACAGAGGCTACTAAAACATTGCAATATAAGCCTAGTATGACTGCATAGACCTTATGCAGAAAAAAAAAAAAAAAAGTACTTCCAAGCATTTCGGAGAGATTTAATTAACATTTATTTTCCTGAGTTCTACATGCTTAATTTCATGAATGTCCTCTGGCTTTTACATTTTTCCTTATCTGCATATATAGCATTTTCTTATACTGTAGCTTTTACCTTTGAGATCTCAGCTTTGTCTTGTGTAGAAATCAGTTCTGAAGAAAAGGCTGATTATAAGTGTGTTACTGCATTTAAATTACTATTATTCTAGCTTAAGTTGTTTCCTTTTCTGTATTCACTACAATTATCTTCTTTGCACTCTTTTATACTAACATATGAATCCATTCTCTCCATTCCCACTAGGGTGTTGTCTTCTAGTGAAAACTTTCCTTTAAGTTTCCTTTCCCAAGGCAATAAGTTCTCGTTTCATTCTTGGTTTTATTCTGCTTCTACTTAAATAAATAACAGAACCCTTGTACGCCTCTACTATTCTGGTCATTCTTAGTTCACTATTGCTTTTGTGGATATCTCCATGCAGACAGTATTCCTGGGCAGGATTATGTTAACCTCATACATAGATTCCAACAGTGAGCAGGATATGGATATTCAAGGAAATATATTTCTCTCTATAGACAAAAATAAAATCCCTTTTCTAGGTTGATGTGTTTTGGGAATTTCTCTTCATTAGCTGTCATTACTTTCCCAGATGATAATACACCTTCTTTGGGGAACTTCATAGTTATTCACACGAGAATGAAGCTAATAACCCTCAACAGGAGCAGTACCTGGGGAGAGGGTAGGTACAGATTAACTACTAATTACCTTATCATTATGTTAATTCAGGCTACAGTTTCTTCACACAAATAAGCTACCTTCAAGGTAGCTTAAGACATATTTTTGTATGATTTCAGTTAACCAAATACTCACGTAGTGGTTTATTCTCATTTAAGAAGTGGAATAAATGCAGTATTTGAAATTGGCAGGTGAATGCAGGAAAATGCACCAGTTATCACACCTTTTCCCCTGAATACTCTTTATCTCATCTCTGTGCAATTTACTAGAAGACAGACCTCTCTTGACTGCTTTTCCCATGGTTGCCTTTGATGGTATTAGGGGTCTTTGCCTTGGTGTTCTGAGCCACAGTTCAGTTGAGGATTTTGGACAAATAAATCTAGATCTCTTTATAATGAATAAGTACTAGAAAAAAAAAAATGCGGACTACAATATTATAGTAGGACAAGTAGAAAACCTAAAAGCTGCATTCAGAAAATTTAGACAATGCATCTATCATGTCATAATTTTCCTTCAGTTGCACATGCCCTGACTTCCAGAATCTTTTTCTAATACTCTTCATGAAAAACCTCTATCACCTCTGACTCTATCTTTCATTTTCAAGTTGCTTTAAGTTTGCCTAACACATGTCCCTAATGCTAATCTAGATGCTTTAGGCATTGCAGATTTTAAAAGACACACTTGTATTAACTATACAGGAGAAAAATGCTAATGGAGTACATTATCACTGTGCTTGCTTTCCTTCTAACTAAACTGACAAGATACTAATGTAGGGTGAATGCCTTCTCCTCCCAGAAGTTTAAATCTGACAAAATTCTTTCTTCAGAAGAATGTTAAAAACAAACAAACAAACCAAATAAAAATAGATGAAGTATTTAAGAATTATATATTTTATCTCAATTTTAAAAATATCATTGTACCATTTACATGCTTTAAAGCCTTACATTTTCATAGCTAAATGTGTGCTATTTTCAGAAAGCTAGAGTAAAAATGGTGTCTGTTGGTGGAGTAGCAATTCACTGCACTCACACCATAACCACTAAACAGGACTGGAAAATACATGCTGTTTGTTGTAATTACATAGGTTTGGAAGCTATTTAATCCATCCCACAAGTTTATCCTTGTCAAAGCTTCCTATCAAACACTGCCTAGACACCATTTAGATTTTACCATGACATTCAGAGGTGTACTCAGGCATACCCATTTGTCTCCTGCCTACAGTCATCCTTGAATTAATCAGCTGAGAAGGTCAACTGCTTACTTTCTCTGTGATTGATTTTTATGCTTAAGAAAAGAAAGGGGTGGAAAATAAGAGAAACATAAAAGTAAGTTACCTGTTGAGCACTCATACTCTTATCCTAGAGTCCATATTTGTATTTGATACCTCTGTACCTGCAGGGGTTTATGGAGGGAAAAAAAAAAAAAAAGACAAACAAAAACAAACAAACAAACAAAAAATAAAAAATGAAAGACTGGATTAAAATTCTAAATTTTTGAAAAAAATCACTTATCTTGCCTAGTTTTACAGCATGCATTCGAATCAGTTACCAAAGCATAGGGTGTCATCTGGGATGGCGATAGACCCACCTGGCTCCTAAGCACCATTACAAGAGGGCATGAATCTATGGTCAGTCCTTGCTCATATCTGCCAAAACAATGTAGCTCTCTTAGGCACCCTCTGACATCTCAAATATGACCATTTTTTAAACAAATATCTGAGCTGCTAATTTTTATGTATAACTGGATCTCAGACACCAAACTCATGTGGACACTTACCAGACTTCTGGAGGTTAATCATGATTACTGCATGATTCTACGATCATATGCTTCTAAATATATAAACATATCTTTAGGAGTCTCAAACATGAAGTGAATCTAATTTTCCCACTCCTGAGGAACAAAACCTGAGTTCTCAGAACAACAAAGCAAGTATCCAAACTCATCTTTTCTTAGGAATGCATTTATTCCTATTCCACTTTTAAAGTTTATGCCTAAAAATAAGCACATACTTTGAAACTTTTCTGGATGAAATTAGACCATGAATGTTATTCTGTGGAAACAAATGGAATAACCTGTGTTAGCAAGTACTGCTGATTTTGAGCAAAGGTAACCAAATTGCTACCTTGACTGGAAAAATAAACAAAACACCCAAAACTTGGAACAAAACCTCAATATGTACAATTTGATTACAATAGTCATACTCCTGTGAAGATCAGCACCCCATTTTTATGACTGTGTCTTCAGAAACAGCAAAAAGGTAATCCTTATATTTAGATCTGACTTTGTGTGGTGGTTTTACTGTGCTAAGCATCTAAACACCACAACCGCTCTCTCACTCCCCCTCATTAGATGAGGAGGGGAAGAAGTAAAGTAAAGAACAACTCATGGGTTGAGATAAGGATAATATAATTAAAGGAAAAAAATAAGAATAATTATTAAGGAAAGATTATTATTAACTAAATAATTTAACTAAAGGTAAAAAAAAAGGAAAGGGGAAAAGGGAGGGAAAGGAAAAATAATCACAAAACAAATAAAGGCTATGTGGAAGTGCAGAGGAAAGAAATTACTCTTTACTTTCCACAAATGAGTGATGCTTGACCATGTCCTTGAAGTAGGTGTTCAGTGTAGCCGGTGCTCGGGAGGAAGACCGATGTTTTCACGAGAGCCCACGCCTCCCCTCTTTTTCCTGTTTCCACCTTTCATTGCTGAGTGTGACATCATATGGTATGGAATATCCCTTTGGTTGGTTTAGGTCAGCTGCCCTAGTGATGGCTCTTTTCTCACTTTTTTGCCCACCTCCTAGGAGGGTTAGAGAGAGTCCTCATGCTGTGCTAGCACTGCTCAGCAGCAGACACAACACTGGTGTGATACCACTGATGTTCTAGCTACAAATGCAGAGCACAGCGCTGAATGGGCTGCTGCAGGGAAAGTTAACACCCCAGTCAGACCCAGTATACTTTGTAATAAATAGATTTATATAGTAACTGCGAAAAGTTGCAGTCAAAACCAGACCTTTATGCAGAACAGGATTTGGGGCTTTTCTGTCAGGGCTTTTTTGTCTTCTGTAGCAGATGTATAATGTTCAATTCATTACACAGTCCACCAAAGTCAAATATACCACCACTGATGCCCTAAAATGCCCTTATTCCATGCAATTTTTATTTTTAGTGTTCTTCCTAAAAACTCTGAGGAAAACGTTGTATGTATAATTTTTCAATTATGATGATATTCATTTAAACATTGTTTTATATGATATTTTAACAAATTGTAACTTTTTTATATATTATCAAATTAGAAGTTAATGCCTTAAAGTAAATAGATTTGTGAAATAAATATTTTCTTTTTAATAATATGAAAAATAACATTTTTCACAAAATGAGGGTGATATTCTTAACAGTCTTTGAATTTTAAAATGCTTGCATGCTCTTATTTTAATTAACTACCCTTCTGTGATGAAGAAAATAAAACAAAGGAAAGAAAGCCTACAATAGAGCAATTTACTCATTTGCTAGCTTGCATGAAAATATGCTGCCATGTCTTCAGTTCTTTCCTAAAATTTTGATAAACATAGTGCAGTGAAGAGTCCCCTCCCCTCCCTTCAGCTCCCCTCCCCCTCCCCCTTTTCTTCCCCCTCTCTCTCTCCCCCCCCCTCCCATTACCCTCTTCCTTTCCTCCTTTCCCTTTCCCTTTCCCTTTCCCTTTCCCTTTCCCTTTCCCTTTCCCTTTCCCTTTCCCTTTCCCTTTCCCTTTCCCTTTCCCTTTCCCTTTCCCTTTCCCTTTCCCTTTCCCTTTCCCTTTCCCCCTTTCCCCCTTTCCCCCTTTCCCCCTTTCCCCCTTTGCCTTTTTATTTTTTCGGGGGACAGATATATGCAAGATATTTCAGGGAATTGTGCATTTTGTATGATATCTTTGCTTCAGGACTTTAAAGTGATAAGTAAGCAAAACATGTTCATATTCCTAATTTTCTTTTTTTCTTTTGCTATTTAATTGATACACAGACTGCTCCATGCACAGTTGAGTATTACCTTTTATTCCGAATTATAGATCAGTGTGATAGTATTAGATCACAGTATTATTAAAATTGATGGGACTTTTGACATTCCCTTCCTTGGTCCTTTAATCTGACATAAGGGATTGAAGTGCAGCTGAGGAGGAAATTGAGGGCAAAAAGAAAGGAAAAACCTACTGTCAGAAATCGCTTTTGTTTAATATTTTGACCAGTGATCTATATGAGGAATGCATCCTCAATAAGTTTGTGGACAATACCAAATTAGGCAGGCCTGTTGATCTGCTTGTAGAAAGGCTCTTCAAAGGGATGTAGATTGATGGGCTGGGTCCAATTGTATGATTTGTTGAATAGCAAGGCTAAGTGCTGAGTCCTGCACTTGAGGAAGAGTAGTTGGAGAATTTCCCAGAATAAAAGGACCTGGGGATGTTAGCTGATGGCTGAACATGAGCCAGCAGTGTTCCCAGGTGGCCAAGAAGGCCAATGGCATCCTTGCCTGCACCAGAAATAGGGTGGACCATGGAATCAGTCTGGAGAAAAGGAGGCTGAGGGGAGCCCACATCAGTCTCTACAGCTACTTTAGAGAGGGTTGCAGTGATAAATGTGTTGGTCTCTTTTCTTGAGTGACAAGTGATAGGAATTCCTCATGAGGAAAGTGAGTTCCTCATGAGGGATAAGGAAACGGTTTCAAGATGCACTTGGAGAGGATTAGTTTGTATATTAGGAAGAATTTCTTCATGAAGGGAGTATTCAAAGATGGGAACAGGCTGCCCGGGAACATGATGGAGTCCCCACCCCTGAAGAAGTGTGAACATGGCACTAAAGGACATGGTTTAGGAATGGGACTAGGTGGGTCAGGCTGGTGTTTGCACTTGATGATCTTGAAAGTTTGTTCCAACCTAGATGATTCCGTTATAAATTGTGTAAAGGAATTTATTCACTGCGAAAATAGAGAGGAAAATGAATAAGGGAAAATTAAGGAACTTTTGCTGGATGTAATTAAAACAACAGCAACAACAAAAACCTTGTGAAGTGTATTTTATTGGCATCTCAAATGATATTAACATTTTCTGGAAAACAGTGTTGTGAACAACTAGTGCCAACATGTTACATTGTACACCTTGCATTTAGAATCGTCCATATATATGTACATTCCCAGAAGGAAAGATGGGAAGTTGTAGAACAAGTATAGGAAATATATGTTTACTTGGGAGCATAGTGCACTGTTTTGCTGAACTAAAGTCTATGAGAAGGAAAGGCACAATACTAGTAAATAAATAAATAAATAAAATCCCTAGCTTCTCTAAAACAGAAAATTTTGCTAAGGACAGAGGAACAAAGTTATTCCAGCTTCAGAGTCAAGCTGATATTTCAAATAATAAAGCTGAGGAATTAGAATTATAAACAATATGTTTTCAGAGATATACTAGTGCCAAAAGCCATGTACAGTCATAGTCATAATGAGTAATCACTTGGTAATTTAAAGGGAGAAATTACATTAAAATGCAAAACTTAATGTTTTCTTGATGAAAAACTGTCAAAGAGAAAAAATCAGAAAAAGGAAGTACATGATAACGATTATATTAATTACCCTAGTTAGCAGTTAGTATTGGAATGAACGCATATTCTATGTGATATATCCTGTGGCACTACAGTTTGTTCAGTCAAGTTACTTTCTAATTTTTAAATTGTGAAATGCAATATGTAATTATGTTCTGCTTAATATTTTCTGTTTAGCTGTTGCTTTTACTAAGGCCAGATGAACTGCAATTAGATTTCAAATGGAACATCTTGCAGTTTCAGAATTAAACTAGTTTTTCTAATTTTTCATGAAACTGATAAAAATAGGGGAGGAGAGAAACATGAAAAAGCCTTAGACAAACCACTGTACACTTATAAAGAAAAAGAGGTTCCTTTTGTAGCTGCTCTCATGAGAGCTGAAATTTTCCAGAAGATAAATTTTCTATTCTAATAGAGGATAAATATACACAAGATAAAATAAAGCACCATAATAATAATTATTATTTTTAATAAAGCACATCTCTACTTCTTGCTAGTTCTTGTAAAATGCAATAAAGAAAATGGAAAATGCAGGTGCTGTAGTTAACCAAGCACTCCTTGTGCATCATTTAAGATACATGCATTCTCTGCAGATGAGGTAACTTAGTTGTTCTTTTGCAGGCTTTTGCTTAATCTAGAAATGTCACTTATTTATTTATTTATTTATTTATTTATTTTTCTCCCAACTATTTTGCTGTTCTTGTTTTACTGTGATTTTCCAGTCTCTTGTAAATGTTTGGTTGATTATGGTACGTGGGTGTTTAGAAGCTAGAAGTCATTGCATCATCTTTCTGAATTCCTTTTGAAGTGAGGTCATGTGTAGCAAAGAATGACTGACTTATAAAGGAAGCTCACATGAGAAATGGGACTCTTATTTCACTTTTCCCTGGTTTATTTATATAGTCAAAAACCGCAGGACAGAAGGCAGAATTTACCCAAAGTGTTGTGGTTGATGGAACTTCACATACCTTCTTTGGATACCTGTAATATTCTTGCATCTAGGAATGAGTATGAGTAATAGATCCAGACCTTGTCAATGTAGTTTATTGTGTCAGTGTTTTACTTGGAAATTCTGTTAGCTTCATATTTAGAAAAAAAAAAAAAAAAAAAAAAGTTAAAGAACAAAACATATTTACATTACTTATACATAAATTGGATCATTCTAAATTTTCCTTTGTGTTTGCTTTTTATTATTTTTTTTTGTTTTGTTTTAAGAATGTATTACATAATTCTGAAAATGATCTTTTTTTAGAAAAGAAATCTTTTCTAAAATTTCCTGGTAGAAGAATTATTACACTTTAACAACCTAGACAAGTTTGGATTTGCTCACCATTCAAAAATCAATGCTCTTTTTTCTATGATTAAATACCAAATAAAATGACAGTAAGGCCTATGCAAGGCAATTTGAATCTAGGTCTTCATTTCTTTATTACTTCTACATAAAAAATGTATAATGTCACTAATTATTTTCAACATTCACAACAAACCATCCTTATTCAAAGACACATCTTGAACTCCTTTGCCATATAACTATATTTTCATAACCCAAGTAATTTAAAACAAGCGAGGCCTTGAGCGATATTTTCCTGAATAAAGCTCTGCATTTTTCAGCCAGCTGCAGCAGTGGTATTTCGGCTTGTCTAGAAAACAAAAACAAAAGCAAACACAAACAGGATTATAAATAAAGTCTGAAGGTGACACAGATAAGTGATTTATTTTTGAATTTAAAACAAATAATAGTTGAGAGATTATTTCTGATTTTTAACTCTGATAAAAAACACAAATATTATTTAAATTAAAATTAGTCTGAATTCCCCTGTTGTGGTTATGTAACCTTACTGGAGCAGACTTACAATCATTAATTAACCCAGCTAAAAATGCAATTCAATATGTTAATTTATAGTTTACTTGTTAAGTGATTTTCAAATATGAACCTGAGTTTCTGAAATTCTAACTCTCCAGAACAGTTTGAATTCATTCACCTCAAAGAGAGCCTAAGGTAACCAGCAAAAACTTCATTATCCAACTTTAAGATGTCTGAGGCAAGATGAATCATTCCCTTAGTGTGTGCATAACCAAGCAGGAAGTTCTTACGGCACCTAAAAATATGTTATCCATGGTCAGAAAAATAATTTAAGAGTAGGGATAAGTTTGAAACCCCAAAAAGATGCATTCTCTATCATCTGTTTTGAAACTGAGACACTGTTGTTGTAAATGGGACAATCCAAAAGGATGATGCAGACCATACAATGACCCAATGAACCCAGCACATTTTTATTAGGGTCTCCCTGATGAGTATGAGCTCACTGAGGTAGCACACATGTCAAACTAGTGAGTCTGCTAGGCTTACAATGACTTCTTAGGAGAGGGCAAAAAACATTAAAAAAAAAACAAACAAACAAACACACACACAAAAAAAAACAACTGGTGTGGGTGGGGAGGACAGCTGAAAAGCTGAGTAACTGAATCACACAATGTTTGAAATCAGAAGACACCTTTAGAAAGTCCATGCCCCTGGCAGAGCACATTCACCTACAATAGGTTACCCAGGACTGTATTCAGTTGTGTTTTGAATATCTCCATAGGTGGATGCACCACAACATCTCTGAAAAACTGTTCCATGATTCAACTGTCTTCACAGTAAATAACCATTTTTCCATGTTCAGATGGGATAGCATGTGTTTCATATTGTGCACGATACCTCTTGGTGCCATTGAGAAGTCTGTCTCTCTCTTCATTCCCCTGAGCCCGCTCTTCTCCAGGCTGAACAGTCCCAGTTCTCTCAGCCTTTTGTCATATGAAAGATACTCCAGTACCTTAATCTGCTTCATGGAATTTTGCTGGAATAACAAGTGTTAATTGTCTATAAATATGGGAATACACTGGATTCATGGTAGAGGTCTAAATTGGACCAGGGGAGATGGAGCTTTGATTTTTACAAGTCTGAAGTGTGTACATATTGCAGCATAGAAATCTTGGAAAATGGTTCACTAACCACCTGCTATACTAGTTCTGCTTAATAAATAAATTTGAGACTATGTGCAACTGAGTGCTGTGGTTCTGGTCTTATGACTGCAGCACCAAATTCCCCCATGTGAAATTGGTTTCACTTTTTACATAGGACAGCGATTCATAAGAATGAGATCACTGTATGGATGGATTCAGAAACAGCCACAATTATCTAAATTAAAATAAAAATTAATGCATTATGACAAAAGAAAGCTTTTTTTTTTTTTTTTTTTCAAATTGCATACGTGTGGTAACTTTTGATTTTCTAGAGGTGATTTTTTTTTTATTAATTTTCAATACTAGTAACATTCAATTGTTTAATGGAATATTCCTCTTTTAAGACAAAAAGAACCTAAAGGGAAATAAAAATTCTCCTCAGCTATTCAAAAGCATACAAAATCCAGGCGCTTTTGAGCTTAATGCACTGCTGTTACAAAGTCTCTGGAGGTGTTAAGGGAATCATTCTTTGTGATAAGTAGAAAAAAAATTTATTATTAAGGCAAAACTGTGGCGGGGCAAAGAAATGTAAAGAAGCATACTAATAAGAGTTTTGTTTTTACCTTAAATTTACACTGAAAAAATGAGGACACCTACTTAAAAAAAAATAAAAATAAAAATGACTAATATTACTGTCACACAGGGACAGATCCACCTTCCAAAATGTGGGAGGGGTGGTAGGTTAAAATTCTTTAAATATTATTTGAATTTTTCTCCTTTGGGATTTAAAATTGTGTTTTTCATACTAGCTAAAGGACTTTTTACCCTCATGAATTAATAAATTAAAGATGAAATAACAGTAAAGTAGTGAAGATCTTATCTGGCTGGAGAAACCATGTGAGTTGCAATTGAGAGGCAGTCCAAGCTGAAGATACTGATGTTTGGAAGTCCACTTCCAATATGGAACTATTATGATTGGCTAAATATGATGTTCAGATAATATTCATACACAGAACCATAAACCATGAAATAAAAAATGCATGACATTTTGGCTATGAATGTATGTTAATGTATGGATGGATTACTATCTCCATAAGATCTTGTTGGCTATCTAACAGGTTATCTGTTCTATCTACTTTACCTGAAGCCTTAAAAACAAACAAACAAACAAACAAACAAACAAACAAACAAACAAAAACCTTCTTTCAGATAAAAAAAACTAACGGTAAATATCTTGTGGTTTATATTACATGTCTAGCAACTTATACGTTAAGCATTACAGAAAGTATTAATGTAAAATGGAAGACTGAATTAACAGAACAGGTTTATATGTTATTCAGTTCTGTGCTTTTCATTAATTTAAGTTAAATATGAATCCCAGTGAAAGAATATCTCACTTTTTTAATACTACATTGATATTTTGTTATATTTTCCTCTGATATTCATGAAGCATATTAATTGAAGATTCATTCCATTTCTTCCATGCCAATGATTTTCCTTCATCTTTTAATAAATATATCAAAAACAAACAAACCAAAAACACTAATAGTTTTGCCATATAGAACTATTTATTCTCCAATAAATATACAAATTACGTGACCTTGTAGATGATTGCTTGGATGGTTAGCTTGTATAGGCCTTCCACCTTCTAGAGTAGAACATTTTCCTGCATCTAATTACAAGTTTGTTAATATCCTTTAGCTGGGGCAATTTGCAACAACTTTCCAAAATATGATTGTGGAATTTTGAGCTATAAAGATGTGAGAAGATGATTTTAAATAAAGATAGGACTTTTGTAGGCAGGATTAGATCTAAGTGGGGACACAGATACAGCTTCAAGACTTTTCACTTCAGGGACTTGAAACAGCACATAAGCGATTCATAACCTAAGCATAGCTGCTCATAATGACTGCAGAGAGTGCAGCAATTTTGAAGGGTAACTGAGATCTTAGGGAGATGTAAAAACTCCAAAGGTAGCCATTCTTTTCACCTGACTCCAGTGGGAGGTTAATGCTCCAAACTCAGATGTCACAGGCTATGTCTACATTAGCAAATAGTTCAGCACAGTTCAAGTGGATCTATAGACAGAAATATCTGGTGTGAGGACCAAATGACCATGCTACATATATGTATATATATATATATATATATATATATGTTTTATCTATATATACTTTTTTTTTTTTTTTGAGATTGTGATGTGCACTAGTTCTAGCTTGCTGCTATGGGCTAAATGCTACATAGGGTTGTAATACACTATATGCTCTCCTGAACTGTATTTTCCTTTATAGCTTAATCTGGGAGGAGCCAAGATACATGGGTAAACTCAGAAAATGGTCCTGGTTTTGTGTGGGATATGGTTAATTTTCTTCCTAGTAGCTGATATCACAGAATCACAGAATTTCTAGGTTGGAAGAGACCTCAAGATCATCGAGTCCAACCTCTGACCTAACACTAACAGTCCCCACTAAATCATATCCCTAAGTTCTACATCTAAACGTCTTTTAAAGACCTCCAGGGATGGTGACTCCACCACTTCCCTGGGCAACCCCTTCCAATGTCTAACAACACTTTCCATAAAGAAGTTCTTCCTAACATCCAACCTAAAACTCCCCTGGCTCAACTTTAGCCCATTCCCCCTTGTCCTGTCACCAGGCACGTGGGAGAACAGACCAACCCCCACCTTGCTACAGCCTCCTTTGAGGTATCTGTAGAGAGCGATAAGGTTGCCCCTGAGCCTCCTTTTCTCCAGACTGAACAAGCCCAGCTCCCTCAGCCGCTCCTCGTAGGACTTGTTATCCGGACCCCTCACCAGCTTCGTCACCCTTCTCTGGACTCGCTCGAGCACCTCGAAGTCCTTCTTGTAGCGAGGGGCCCAAAACTGAACACAGTACTGGAGGTGCGGCCTCACCAGAGCTGAGTACAGGGGGATGATCACTTCCCTAGCCCTGCTGGCCACGCTGCTGATATGGTACTATGTTGATTTATGATGACAGTCATGCTGATAAAACACCCTGATGTTTTAGTTATTGCAGAGCAGTGCAACAGAGGAAAAAATTCTTTACTCTGAAGGTGGTGAGGCACTGGAACAGGTTGCCCAGAGATGTTTTGGATGTCCCATCCCTGGAGGTGTTCAAGGCCAGGTTGGGTGAGTCTTTGAGCAACCTGATCTCGTGGGAGGTGTCCCTGCCCATGGCAGGGAGGTTGGAAGTAGATGGTCTTCAAGGTCCCTTAAAACACAAACCACTCTATGATTCTATGATTCTGTGATTCTGTGATTTTAAGTTTTCACTGTCTGTATGAGCTAGGTCTCACAAAATAAGCATGATATTTTTCTATTTGCTATTAATATACTAAAAACATTTTGGCTTTTCTGAGCTTATCTCAGAATTATTCAATATCTAAAAATGACTTGAAGAAGATTAGAATTTAAAGTTGGTATAAAAGGAAGAAGTGTAGTCCAGCATATTATAAATAAAATATTTTAAATATTTTTGAATAGTCCATAACTATTGTTATTTTCTATTCTTTTCCTTAAGCAATACAAGAAAGATTTTTATTTTTATTATATTTTTTATTTTTATTTATTTATTTTTATTTTTATTTTTATTTTTATTTTTATTTTTATTTATTTTTATTTTTATATTTTTCCAGTCTTAGTCTCAGATTATCCACCATTTAAATGCCTGGTTTTTACAACAAATTTGAACAAATTAATTTTATGTATCTATGATGGGAAATAATTTATTTTAATATTTTTTTAATGATATCCTGCTTGGATAAATGGTAAATATTTCATAAAATATCCACAGACTCCACTGGAACTCTGAAAATTGCTGCTCATGCTGCCCAGAATCCTCAGTTAATAGGTAGCATATTTATAATTTAACTGTTCATGTCAATAGGAAGCAAAACTGATACCCTTATCTAGACACAAAGAAAAACTGATTTGCATAACTCACACTTTTAATGGAAACTAAATTAGACTGCATTTTGAGGAGAAGATTTCTAATAATTTTTAATCTATTCAAAACCACTTGGTCATCTCGGAACATCCAAAGGTACTGAGGTCACTTTTTTCTACCTTATAAAATTCTGACCCTCAATTCTGTTTTGCATATCTCATCTTGTTTAGAGAATCTCCGGCCAGAAGGAAAGGAAGTGAATACTTGAAATGAAACTGAGAAGCCAGAAATTCAGTCACCCAGTAAGGAATTTAGTGAAGACATGCATTCTCTTGTGAAAGCAGTGACAATATCAACATGGCACGCAAGAATACAAACACCAATTTTACTTTTTTTTCCCACAACTAATATAGGAAATTATAAAATGGTGGGGAAGTGTATCACCAAGTAAACATTTTAAGAGATGAAGAAAAAAAAACAACACACACACAAACCCCCACAACAAGCTTGTCTACAGATCTATTTGCCTTTAGGGTTTTTCTCAAGATTTATGATTGAATTATTATGATTATTGGCAAGGGAAATAAGAAGCTAAACTGACTTTGAAATGTTATTTTGCTGCTTTCCTATCATAACTGCTATATTTTAATTTACTGATATGAAATATTATAATAATGATTATATGTTTAGAATGTAAAGCTAATGCATTCTGTAGTCAAATGATAGCTATCCTTGAGGCAAAATGCTTATTATGCATACAGCGTAAAATGTGTTTGCTTCATTCTTTTGGGATTCCTCAATATACAACCCAGATATCAGCTGAAAAATGTAACAGGAATTTCATTTCATAGCTGTCACCAGGGAGTAAAAAAATGTGGCTGGCTGAGTAATATTTATATGTAGTTCTTTTTGTATGCTTCGTCTTTGAACTTGAAAAGAAAAAGCTTAATCAAGGACTTAAAAAAAAATGTTTGTTAAGACATGTCCAGATGCTGTTGTACTTGAAAAGATGGTTGCAAAGAGAAGCTCAAGTATATTACATTTAAGACTTCTTACTGGGATTAAAAATGAAAAATCTTCAAATAAGTGTAGATGATCAGAGTGAAAACTTAATTTACTGGATTTCTGAGCTCTGACTAGTCAATATACCAGGATATGCTTTGATATATGTAGTATTTTTAATTACACTTCAGATGCTGTGCATTTCAGAAATACACATTCTAGCTTATAACGAGATAAATCTTTATACCTAAAGTACAGACAGTTTTACCTTTTACATTTATGCAACGGCATTTAGCCAGGGGGTAGGCGGGGCTTAAAACACTCATACTATTGTAAACAAACAAGTTCACATAGAGAAACATTGCCACAAAATGGGGAAATAATGTCAACAGAAAGAAGGAGATGGGAAGAAAATGGCTGATAATGGCAGGCAACATGCAGAGATACAAATGCCAAGATCAAATATAAAATTAATCTCTACTTAAGATGGTAACTTATCACCAGATGCAAATAATGAAGAGAATGACTGGGCCACATTATTAATAGCACAATGCATCACCAATAGGAATTGGATTTGAAAATGACAAATGTGACTGTAGAAAGATTTGGTTGAAATACGTGCAAAAGAGAAAATGAAATATTGATTTTGAAACATAATGTGACTGTTTCTGTAAACTACTCTGATCATCCAAGATCACTCAATTACCAATAAATTTAGTTACTCTCTTGGGATGTGTCTACAACTTTCTACTTAATCTAGAATTGGAATGCCCTGAGAAATAAATGGAGCTCAGGCTTGCTGGCTAAACACACTGAACTGTGCATTCTCAGACAAAACGTGGACAATACCCTTAATGAAGCCAGCTACAGATTTGATAAATCTAACTTTTTTGAATTCTCTGGCAACATAAAGAAATGTTAGGTGCTCAGTCATTGAAACTTGGTTTGCAATAGTGACTTATTTCCTCAGAAGAGGCATTTCTGGAGGTATGAATGCTGAAGTGGCTTCAGATTAGGAAGTCGCCTAAATAACATTTGTATTTCCAGGTTTAGGAATTGTCTTGGATGCAGACCCACATAACTACTATCTTGGGCAAATGATAAAATTCAGTTAAGCATGACTTCACCAGAAAGCTCGTTCCTTATATTTTGAGTAAAATATATCCAGTATACATGTTATAAAAGAACAGAATATATTTCTGCTTCGAGTTATTTGTTTGTTTGTAGTAGTCTTTCCTTCCCATCCCTCAACTCCGCAAAGTTATTTTCTATTGCCTTTCAGAGCTATCAGATTTTGGATCCATGACGCTTCCAGTGTGACTTACGAAGAACATTCTAACTATTCTGAATAACAACATTCTATCAAAAACGGATAAAAACAAACAAACAAAAAATGCCCCAGATAATGCATCACACAAATTTCTGATGTTGTTATATACATATGAGATAATTAATTATATAGAGAAGTAAGCATGTTAATAATGTATTACAATGCTGGCACTGGTGAATACATACTTGCAAAGGGGACGTCATTTTGTACAGCCTGAGACTGTCAGCACAAAGTCAAACTATTCCACTGTCTCAGTTGTATCTAGGGAACTTTTATCTGAATGAGGTAAGCATATTCTGACTGCTTTTTGGTGTATGTATTGAGGATCTCCTCAAATGAATTGGAGTAGTAATCATATAACACCTACACACATGTACAAGCATACACAACACACACTCATGCATGCATGCACACGCACAAAGGGAAATATAACCTCCAAATTTCCACTCCTAGACCAACCACTAACTAATGAAAACTAAAAGATTACTCTCTGGATGGCAGCTCAGCAACTGTCTTCAGAAGCTTGATGGATATATATGATATAGGTACATGCTTCTGTCAGGGTTAGGAGAATGGACCAGATGCTCCAATCTAGTATGAAGAGACCTGAATTCTAATGCTACGCAGCATGGGACTAACCATGCAATGCAAGCTGAAGTAGCAGCCTTTCATGTGACTACTCTTGAAGTAGAAGGACAGCAATATGGCAAGCAATCTGTTATAAGCCTTTATAGCTAACAGCTAGAGTTATAAGATTGTCATTTAATGAATAAAAGAGTGGTTTTCCATATTTTTTTAATCAGCACATTTCTCAGAAGCTTGTTAAAGTGAAACAGTTTGCTATGCTGGAAAAGTAATACATTTCACAATGACTTACAAGCTTTTTCCTTTTTCTAAAGTTTTATAACAGCATTAGATTATCAGGGGCTTATTATTACTATTATTATTTCAGTTATATTTCTCTTGTTATTTGTGTTAAATTTCCAAGATCATCTCCCTCCCCTCCTCCTCCCTCCCCCCCTTCCCCCCGGAACATGGAACATACAGCGTGGTGGTTACAGATGAAATGAATGGTGATACACTTCAGAGTTTATTGGGTTTCAAGTAATGCATTAGTCTGGAAAGAGAGGGAACTTTATAAATCACATGATATTTTCTTCAGCGTAGTCTGGCACCCACATTTTGCACAGCTGCAATAAAGGTGAAGATAGCATTGGTTAACCAAGTACTTGCCTATTTATAGCTAGTAGATCTGAAAACTAAGACAATTCATTTTATGTAATACAACAGAGATGCTGAATGATACTCGATGCACTTGATGTAGTGCATAGTGGACAAGAGATCTGAAATGAATCACTTAATGAAAAATGCTCAGCACTGATCCTCTACTGATTCTCTGGAAAATTCTACAGCTATTCACCTTTTACGAATTGATGTTATTATCCAAACATACATAAGGTGAAAAACTATGAATTATATAACCAACTTTGTATGCCACACATATACTTACTAACTGGTACTTTCCCATGCAAGTGCTCTCATTAAATTCAGAGAAAATGTGTGTAAGTTTAGTACACAAATGAACGATGAAAAAGGTTTTATCTGTACATTATTCTGAAATTACATCTTTTGTCAATGAGTTTCAGTTCCTGAATGATTCAGTGAACTTTGATAATAGGACACGTTTAAAAATAATCCTGTACATAAAAACTTCAAATAAACAACAAATTAAACACCGTATAAAATACTATATATGCCTTTTGGATAATAAGCTATTCATGTGTCTGTTGGCTAGAACAATTATATATCGGACACCATAAATTAAGCTTTTTAATATGTGAAATAAGTGAGACTGTTGTTCTTATTTCCCCTTTTACTTGTGTGATATATAGGCAGATAGAACAGCCCATTTGTCAGGCTGTACCTTCCTGGTGAGTTACTATGTTTGTTTCATTGAAGGTACAATATTTCTCTGAGATGTTTTGGAGGAAGGGAAGGGGAGATGAGGGGAGGAGAGGGGAGCGCAGGGAAGGGAGGGGAGGGGAGGAAAAATTTTACTCTTTTTAAATCTTTAGAATTTTCTGACCTTTTTTCTATAATTATTATTTTAAAATATCCTGCTGATATACTGGCAAACGTTACATTTGTATTCATGCAGTAGATGCTGACAAACAAGATTTCTTGGATATGCTGGGATTCTAATAAATGTAGCGATTTATTTTTCAGTATTGTTTAGTTTGATAAGAGATAAAATATTACCATGCTGCTGAAAAAAATGATGAAAAATGGGCTTATCTGATTACTGCATGGTGTTTTATTTTATTTATTTTTTTTCCTGTCATATGTAAATTATGGCAAATCTTTATTAAAAATACTTCAGAGGAATTGACTGTGTGTTGTTGACCTTCCCTAGGCTATGCAGCTTCGTTTGAATGCTTTCAAATTTATGATTGTTTGCATATTTCTCAGTTTTGTCATAGGTTATTCTGCAGGAAAGAAAAACAAAACAAAACAAAATAAAAACATCTCCACTTTGAATGCAAGACATTCTTAACTTGTCGAATGTGAACTCCACAATATATATAGTCCATTACAATATGGATACTTTTATTTAGAGTATATACTTGTAAGGTGAAAGTACTTATGAAGATTTAGGACACAGTCTTACACCTTCTAATAACCTGACTTTCAAGACTAGGTATTTAAAGAACAATTTTAGACATAGAGTCCAATTCTGATCTCATACCATTTTTTGATGTGCTTCAGTGGATCAGAAACAACTTTTAAAACTATATAAAATCAAAGATATAAATTAATTTTTAAAATTCTTCAAAATTTTCATAAAAAGAGATATTTGACTGCCAAACTCATCAGATATAAAATTTTATCATGAGTGCTTATTGTATAACAGAAAACTTTCTTAATACTTAAACTTTCTCTCGGGGCATTGTGCTTACAAAGGGTATCAAAGAATAGTGTTTGCTATATGCTACCAAGGCTATTTGTGCAATAAAATTAATATTTGGGGGATATTTTAAGACAGAATTCTTTTTAATGGTAGAAGACCAAGTAAATAAATAAAAAGAATATATCATAACCCAAATCCAATCACCAAGAAACAAATTATTCCTTTTTTGATACCTGCCCATGTGAGTTCTTGAGGGTAAAGGTTATATCAATAGCTCGTTGAGAGTGAATGATACATGCCTCTTTTCATCTGCAAACAAATTGGGTTCTATAGACATTTGATATCATTTATACAGTAGCTTCCCTGACTTGTCACTTCAAGAGGACATAGGTACATGCTGTAACATCAGCCAGAAGCATGGCATTATCTACCTGTTTCTTGTTTTTTGTTTTTCCCTCAACTACTGGTTTTCTTCTCATACTGCTCTTGCCATGGTCTCCTTGACATGATCTGACATCTGACTAATCTGCATCTCTGTGTTGTCTGTGCAGATGCACTATGTCATTGCAATCCTGAGGGTGACCCTTGTACCAGGGGGTGGTGTAGGTTTTTCCATGACTTATGGAGTTCTGCTGTAGGATGCTGTATGGTACGTATAAATGGAATTGCTTCAGGAAAGGGAAGGAGAGATATGTTGTTCTTACCCTGTAGGAAGTGTAGACCACAGAAATCCATCAATGGTAACCCTAAGCCTCTTTCAGAGTGCCTTTGAGGTCCAGACTGTTTAGTGCAATTTATTGCAATTCAGTAAAAGTATGAATGCATATTGGTTGGGGATTAAGAGATCACTGTGGTGAGACTATTTAGAGGACTGGTAAATCAAGCCAGTGTCAAAGTCTAAAATAAAACTTTCCTAAGTTTATTAATTGACAACACACTTCATGGTACTGGTTAGTCTTTACCTCTTACAGATCACAATCACCACTTACACAAACTCTTCACCCCTAATGTTTATATTCTGAATTAGTTCTGGTTGTATTTGTGTGTGATTCCACAGAGCTGATACCATACATTTAGCATTGATGACTACAGTCCCGTATGGTCATTATTCACCCAGTCTACAGTGATCTGTCTTTTAGCTTCTTGTCATTAGAAGTCAGAATAGAAAGTTTGTCTTCTTTCTTCTCCATCTTTCCTCAGCCATTCTTAGCATTTGATGGTTCTTACATCCCCACTCCACAAAAAGGGTAACTGTAAAATGTTCTTGATACTCCTCACTTTTTTTTTTTTTTTTTTCCAGTCATCTGTTGTAGGATGCAAAACCCCCTTTCCATTCTTACCACAAAGTTGGATCACGGAGCACTACTGACTTAGTGTTTTGTTAAACTGAATTATTGTGACAGAAAATATCTTGCAAGGGATGACAGCCTGAGGGACTAGATAAATATCATCAGAAGTATCTGAAGACAGAAAATGTTCTGGAGTTCTCCCCAGTTTGTACTTAATTCTGTCTCTGCGAGGTTCTCCCTTTTTGAGCTATTTACTTAAGGCTTTAAACAAATAAATAGTAGGTTTACAAAGTTTATCATTTCAGTTAATCTCTCACTATACTGTTAAGATCATGCTGTAACTTACAAAAAGAACTTTAAGTGGTCCCTACAGTTTCCTCAGGTATCTTTCAAAAGGTAAATAAAAGCAGATACAGCAATTTTATTCCAGTTACTTGGTTTTGTTTTATTTTATTTTATTTTATTTTATTTTATTTTATTTTATTTTATTTTATTTTATTTTATTTTATTTTATTTTATTTTATTTTATTTTATTTTATTTTATTTTATTTTATTTTATTTTATTTTATTTTCTAAAACATATACCATCCTTTTGCAAGTTAGTTTAGTCTCTTGTGGATTCTTCTGTATTTGCTCCTCGTGATAGACCATTAAGTGCTTCCCATACTCTCACCTGCAAAGGAATAAAGTTTAGTAGTAGGAGAACATGAGATATAGTGAATATAATATAACTATCATCCACTTGAATCTAAAATAAGTAAGCAAACATGCTCTCTAAAACTTTCAAACTTTTAAACTTTCTCTATTTAAGACAAACATATCTTATTAGGCTTCTACACAGGTGTCAAGCTAGCTAACAGAGAGGTATTTTTATCTGTACATAACATATGCCCTTCATTGATTCCAAAACCTGAATTTAATAAAATGCTTCAGAAATCCTTGGTCTTTCCTTTGACCTGCTGCCTTATATATTTGGGAGTATGGATTCCTATTTATTTGTTTATTTAAACTGGAACAGAAGCTGTTTATACTTTGCTGATTTTATCTGCAGTGAAGTAGTGTCCTTGTGCAGCAAGCCTAAACAAAATTTAGTTAACTACAGCGATTCTCTTTTGTTAGAATGTTATACTGTAAACAGTAAAATAACTATTCAGATTTCCGTCTATTTATGCTGTGTTCATCTTTCAGTGAGAAATTATACTTTGAGATTTTATATTATAAATTAAGGTGGACATTTGATTATAATAACTTATGAATAGAGCTAAATCTAACCATAAACAAACAAAAAAACAAACAAACAAAAAAGTGACATTTGTGGGAAAAGAATCAAAACAGAAAAACCCTTTAACAGTTACTCTATGTATCAATATATATAGAAAAACTATCAATATATATGCAAAAACTATGTTAATGCATAATTAGAGCCACAAATCATGAAATCACAATTAAGAGACACTGAGATAATGCAACTCTGTGAGTATGTTTAGGTAGAACTGAACTTTCTTTCCACCTTCAGAATGAGTAGTTGGATTTCTGATATGATTAAGTGTATTTATTTATTTATTTATTTATTTATTTATTTTTTTCTGGAAATACTTCCTCCAGCATGCTAGTGCTGCATTTTCAGAAATGCACCAAGAGAAGAATTCATAGTGATGTTCATTAAATGCAGCACATCATTGCTCAACTTCAGCCTTTAAGAAGACTGAGGAAGATAATGGTGTTGAGATGCAGTGGAGAGAGACATATGAAAGAAAATATACTTCTGTTTTGTACAGAGTATCTACAGAAGCAAGGTCATTCACAGGAAAAACAACAACAAAACAAAACAACCACATTTTCTTAAAAGGTAACCCATTTGACAAAATGGGTAATATCATAAATAACTTCGGAGATCTTCTTAAATGTCCAGTCTCAGATGACTTCAATTTAATACATTTTCAAACACTTCCTCAAAGGTAAAGTGTCAGGAAAAATAATTTCAGTCTTTTTGATAGAAACGACAATGACTAGATAATATTATTACAATGTTCTTCATATTATACCATTTATAACATCCGCTTTAGTCTTTTGCTGTTTCATCATCAAGTACAAAACATTAATTTAAAGTATGAACATATGTTAACAAAGGCTTAAAATTAGGAAACAGTTTGAAATAGTGCCTTCTGTAGAAAGTTATTTAACAAATATAAAATAATAAAATCTTGAAGGTCTCTTCCAACCTAGATGGTTCTGTGATAATCAGTGTCTAATTTAAGCACTAAATTTCTAGGAAAAAAATAGGAAATGCAGAAAAGTTAAATAATATGGATAGAGATCCCAGGTGGATGCCTTGACTAGATGACATGGAAAAAACAAACAAACAAAAACAATAAATAAAAATCAGTGTATAAATATTAACTGTGTCACTTATGTAAGTCAAGTGGCAAACATAAATACATATTCATTGACTTCCGTAACTAATTAATAAATGGGAATATGGAATTCACAAAGACGATTAGAATTGAAAGACTTTGTGTTAGCTATAGAAATACATAGCATTTTGTTGTTGCTGTCCATTGACTACATGATTTATACAAAACACCAAAAGAGCATTTCTAACAAACCTTTGAGCTGAAATACCCCTTTGTACGGGTATGTGTGCTTGTTCTACTTGAATAGCCCAGTGTTCATAGAAACAAATCAGAAAAAGGTTTTGAACCTACATGTAGCTGGCATATAATATCTGATTCATAACTATGTATGAATCATAGAATTGTACAATCATAGAATCATTAAGGTTAGAAGAATCACCCTACTACCAAAGTAACCCCTAAAACCATGTCCCTAAATGCAATGTCCAACCTTTCCTTAAACACACCGAGGGATGGTGACACCACCACCTACCTGGGAAACCCCTTCCAATGCCTGACTACTCCTTCTGAGAAGAAATGTCTCCTAATGTCCAACCTAAACCTCCTCTGGCACAACTTGAGACCATTCCCTCTAGTCCTATCACTAGTTATCTGAGAGAAGAGACCAACCCCCAGCTCCCCACAACTCCCTTTCAGGTAGCTGTAGAGAGCAAGGTCTCCCCTGAGCTTTCTCTTCTCCAGACTAAACAACCCCAGTTCCCTCAGCCGCTCCTCACAGGACTTGTGTTCCAGACCCTTCATCAGCTTTGTAGCCCTTCTCTGGACAAGCTCCAGGTCCTAAATGTCCTTCTTGTACTGAGGGGCCCCAAACTGAACACAGTACTCAAGGTTCAGCCTCACCAGAGCAGAGTGATCTGCTGATTAGAGTGAACAATCACCTCCCTGGTCCTGCTGGGTACACTGTTCCTTTTACAAGCCAAGACACCATTGGCCTTCTTGGCCACAGGGTCACACTGCTGTCTCTTGTTCAATTGAGCAGCAATCAGCAGTCCCAGATCCTTTTCCTCTGCACAGCTTTCACGCCACTCTGCCCCAAGCCTGTAATGTTGTGTGGGGTAGTTGTGGCCAAATTGTAGGACCCAGCACCTAGCCATGTTGATACTCATCCCACTGGCCTCTGCCATCAACCCATCCTGTCCAGGTTCCTCTGTAGGCCCTTCCTAACCTCTAGCAGATAGACACTTCTCCCCAACTTGGTGTCTTCTGCAAACTTTTTGAGGGTGCATTTAATTCCCTCATCCAAGTCATCAATAAAGATATTAAAGAGGATGGGCCCCAACATCAACCCCTGGCCACCAACTGGCCACAAGTGGTGGATTTCACTCCGTTCACCACTCTCTGGGCCTGGCCATCCAGTCAGTTTTTAACTCAGCAAGGAGCATACCTGTCCAAGTCATGGGCTGACAGATTCTCCAGGAGAATACTACAGGAGACCATGTCAAAGGCTTTGATAAAATCTAGGTAGACTATGTCAACAGGCTTTCTCTCATCCACCAGGCAGGTCACCCAGTCATAGAGTGAGAGAAGCTGGTCAGGCAAGGCTTGACTTTCATAAACCCATGTTGACTGGCCCTGATCCCCGGTTGTCCCGCATACATTGCATGATTGAATTCAAGATGATCTGTTCCATCACCTTCCCTGGCACCGAGGTCAGGCTGACAGACCTGTAGTTCCTCAGGTCCTCCTTACAACTCTTCTTATAGATGGGAATCACATTATCAAGTCTCCATTCATTCAGGATCTCTCAGGATGACCAAGACTGCCAATAGATGATGGAAACTGGCCCACCAATCACATCCACCAACTCCCTCAGCACCCTTTGGTGGATCCCATCTGACCTCATGGACTTGTGACAGTCCAGGTGGAGCAGCAGGTCTCTAACTGTTTCCACCTGAAATGGTGTGTGAGTGTATGTTCTCCTGCTCCTTGTCCCAGACCTTCAGGATGGGAGGCTGAGTTCCTGAGGATAAGTGGTCTGCTTAGTAAAGACAGATGCAATGAAGGCATTGAACACTTTAGCCTTTTTCTTATCCTCTTTATGTTTCTTATTGTCTTTATTTTTCTTATCCTCTTCATGTTTCCCCCTGTGTCCAATAAAGAATGAAGATTCTCCATGGCCCTCCTGTTGCCATTAACGTATTCATAAAAACATTTTTGTAACCTTTAACCATAGTGGCCAGGTTGAGCTCATGCTGGGTATGTATTTGAAGATTTTTTTTTTTCTATCTTTTGATTAGTTGCAAATAGTCAAAATAATAGAGAAAGTCTCCATCTAATTTATGAATTATAAAGCTATGGATACCAGAAAAGCCATAGTTAGCAAGTTAGATCAGTGGACTATAGAAGGATTTTTAAAGCTAAGTTCAAGGAATAGATAGAATGGCATTTTATTCCAAATGACAGCAGAAATTCAGATGAGACATCAAGTTTTCATCCTGAAGAACAGCAGTACTTTAGTCATAACCACTTTTAAAAATAGTTCTAGCAACTATCCTTTATTTAATAGCTCTGCACTATTCATCTTCCCTGCAGTGAGTGAGTGGTGACCCTTGCAACTGTAGTAATTAAACTTTTCAGTTGCAATAAGGGTCTCTGACAGTCTCAAAAGAATTACAAATTAGAACTCTGACAGCCCAGCCCTCTGAAAAGAGAGAGTCTTTTTCCCCTTGGCTTTTTAACTCCAATTCAATCTTGTCAGGTGTGAATAAAAGTTTGCAATGATAAATCACAGATTTTAAGCTGGTAATATCTCTGAATGATCATTTTCTATTGCTCTAAATCACAGTGATATAAATATAGTATTATACCCTACAAGTTCATTAGTTCTCTATATAGTGGTATAAAAAAGGAATTGAATATTCATTATGGACTAGGCAGCGATATGGAGTAGAAGGACATGAATCAGACCAGTGGGTAGAACATAACATACTGGGACATTCTTTTAACTCTGACCACAATGTAACACACCGGACCATGCTTTATCAAGCTTAAGCCGTACCTAATTTGACTGGTGTGCAGAGAAGGGAGTAGCTTGCAACTCAATCTAAAATACTATATCATTTACCAGAACTAGTGTAGATATTTTAACCTGTCATCCAATGGGTAAGAGATGTAGCACAGATGAAATCAGAGTACCCACTCACCATTCAGCCTTCTGCTGAAAGATTCTTACCTGACCATTACCACATGGCTATTTAAGACTCTGCTTAAATTGCATTTTCAATGCCTGAACTGGAACCTTTATTTTGGTTTCTACAAAATACAAACTTCTTGAGGCATGTCTGGTTAAACTGTTGGAGAGTGTCCAGAGGAGGGTGACGAAGATGGTGAAGGGCCTAGGGTGGAAGACGTATGAGAAGCGGCTGAGGGCACTGGGCCTGTTCACCCTGGAGAACTAAGGGGGGACCTCATCACAGTCTACAACTTCCTTGCAAGAGGGAGTGGAGAGGTAGGTGACCTATTTTCTGTAAACACCAGTGATAGGAATGGTGTTAAGCTGAGGCAGGGGAAGTTTAGGCTGGACATCAGGAAGAGGTTCTTCACTGAGAGGGTGACTGCACACTGGAACAGGCTCCCCAGTGAAGTAGTCACTGCACCAAGCCTGTCTGAATTTAAGTGATTAGACTGTGCACTTAGTCACATGGTCTAAACTTCTGGGCAGACCTGTGCGGTGCCAAGAGTGATGATCCTTGATGATCCAACTTGGGATATTTTATGATTCTATGGTTTCAAAGAGATCTACCACAGAGCCCTTCTTACTTTCCCATAATCTTATCCTATCTCATAATTTTGCTCACCATTTGGTAGTTATTATTATTATAATTTCTTAAAACAATGTGCATTAAAAGAAACAATTAAATTCAACTTTGCTTAAAGCCTTCTATAATAAGTCTATCCTCAACTGCCTTATTAAGCTAGGTAACAGTAATATGCAATTAAATAATAATTAGATAATTACTTTTTCTGAGATTTAATTATAATTAATGAAGTTTAAATTAAAGTATTGACCTTGAGGGATAATAAACCATGCTAATTGAAACTATAAGTTAATATGTGACATACAACAGATTCTCAAAACACTAGAGGCTTCAGGGAGGTATGACTTCCCTCCTTTGAGATGGGCTTGGTCCACTTTTTTTTTTTTTTTTTTAGCTTTACCTTTTTTTTTTTTTTATCTTTTTTTACCTTTAAGGGAGTAACAAATATATTGTCATAGGTTCAGATATAATATCTTAAAAAACTATTGTTTAAATTGAATTTATTTAATATGTTTCCTAGTTTGTACTGAAGTGGAAGTGTTTGTACAGTCTTGCATCTGAAGTATGAAATTCTCCAGAAAAAGGATATAATCAAATAACATACAGTGGCTTCAAAAGTGACTCTGTCTAGATTTGAGACATAAGAACAATGATTTGTGTAATTTCATTTTTGTGACAATATACTCTTACCAAGATCAGTGCATATTGATTATTTTGACGCACATCAAAACTGGCAATGAATTCAAAGGCTAGGCATTCAAAAATGCATCATAAACCCAAATTAATTGCAAGTATGTTTACATGAACCTCTTACATCATTAAAGGGCACAAAATATTAAATAAATAAAACTATTTAAGTTCGTATTTGAGGTATTAATAGTATGCTATAGCAGTATTTCAATTTCTTTATTCATGAAAAAGAGATGTCTTGTAAGGAAAGTTTGTTTTGTTTTGTTTTGTTTTGGGGGGTGGAGAGGTATGAAATATTCATCTTATTTGCATTTCTGCCTGCAGCTAAGGTAAGTAATAGGTAGAGTGAGTGATTGCTGCTATGAGGTTCTGTGAAAATGAACACCAGTAAGAAACATTTTTTTTTTCCTCTCAGCTATATTTTTTAAATTGCATCCTCAAGTGAGACTACAAATTTTTCCTTGTTTGACATAATAGTAATAAAAAAGCAGTAGTATGGATATTTTGGATGAACATCCATAGGGTCCTTGTAATACAAGTATATTTTTATTTATTATTAAAAAGTTTTTCAGCAGTATACTTTAGATGATATCATCCCAAAACATACCTTGAAAAGTAGCTTGTTCTGCAAACAGTCACACTGATTTCAAATAAACTTAATGACCAGCGTTCTCTTTGAAGTCCAAGTCTCCTGTTGTTTTAAACAACAGACCTCCACTGGATTTAGTAATATTGCATTGATTTAGACCAGCTGAAGATATGGTACATTAAAAGTGCAAAAATGTTGTTCTGTATATAGAGAAATCAGTAGGGCTGTTTGCAAAGCAAAGATCATATGGAAATTCTGGAACTGTTCCTACAGAACTTAAGCATAGTAATTATAATTACTGATTTATATTGCTTCTGTATTACCAGAAGTGGTTAAGGATGGCAGAATAACATATAAGACTAGATTTTTCAGAGTTAACATTCTAATGCGTAAAATACATTGCCTCAGTTCTGATAAAGGCTTTTACCAGTGTTTTACTAAGAGTGATGATGGAGGGAGACAAAAAAAGCATTCTGCAAAACATATTGAGAGGTGAGCCTGACAGAATAAATCTAATTTGTGTCCCAGTCTGACAATTGCATTGCTAAGCTTTTTATATTCTTGGCAGTATGAGTCCTGCATTCTGAACACAGATACTCTTTTAACTTCCATTTATAATGCAACCAGAAAGGTGTCTTGGTAGAACAGTCACCTTCAGTTTGACTTATAAAAAGGAAATCATTTAGAGTGCAAGGATAGTTAGTTGGACTGTGCCTTGAAGCGATATTTCAGTACTACATCCTGTGCTTAAGTGCTGTCATCTTTCAAATAAAGTATCTACTCCTATTCTACTAAAGAACAGCAGATCCTCATCCTCTTCATATTGCTTTTGTCCAACTTCAGTTTTGATTCTGACCTTCTTAGAAAGACAGGACAAGGAAACTTTTAGAGTCTAAGGCACTGTTTCTCAGTCTCTTTTGAAACATAAAATGTAAATGTTCATTCTGAAAGGGCTATGGAACCTACCAAACCTTTTATTTTCAGAGACATAATGATATAGAATGGAGTTTGACTGGAAAGATTTTAGATATTTAAGTTAGAGCAATGTTGAAGACGCTTAAAATTTTTATTTGAAAGCAAACTAATCCTTGCTTTCAATTCATGCATAATTTTCTGTTCAGCACTAATTGCTCAGATGCCTATGATTGAGTAATTCAAATAAAAACCAGAATGATTTTAGTTCCTTTCATTTAAATAAATACTTTATATAATTTATCCATACATTTCAAGGACTGATTACAAGATTTTTTTCAACACTACCTTTTTAACCAAGTGATTTGTAAGCATATTTATTTTCTATGTACGGACTTTACCAAAGCAGTATTTTAGCACTATGCACCTGCTTTATGAAAAATAATATGAATATGAATATGAATGTGAATATGAATATAAATACAAATACAAATACAAATACAAATGTAAATTATTTCTGTGTGACTGTTTTGAGGAAAAGAATCTGATACATTTCCAGAGTGCTATGACTAACTGCATTGAACCAGAGCTATTTTAGCATGAATACTGCAGGGCATATTCACTTGTGGCTTAGTTCTGCAGAAAGCAGCATGAAGTGCTGAGCACCTAGAATGTTCCCTGGTTTCATTGACTTCCTATCTGTTACAATTCACTTCTGTGCTCAAGGATATTTAGTTTACATTAAGTAAACTCCAAATGAATGATTGATTCATGTTGCATTCATTAGTTTCAGCTTTAAAACAATCATGTCAGAAAATGAAAAACAATCAAACAACAACAACAACAACAAAACCTCTCTCTTCTGTTACACATGCAAAATGAAAATTTTTAGTATCACCTGTTTTTCATGGACTGAAGGTCCTTGTAATTACAAACTCTATATTAATGTATATTAACATATTCTTTTTGGATCACTGTGATTAGTGTTTATATATATATATATGCAGAACACAAATATAGAAACACATCCTATGTACAAAAATAGTGAGATGAAAAAGTGTAGAAGCTGCAGTTCTGTACAAATGACTCTGATCACTTAATGACTCATAATGGTTCACTGTGAATATGAGGCATAATGTAATGAAGTACAGTTTGTTGACAGTCATCCACATGTGACAGCCTGTATAGCAATCCAATGTTACAGCAATGATACTATGTTACAAGATTTTACAAATTTTTGCTTGAGTCAAAATTAAGTTTGGACATATGACAAAATTCAAATTATGTGCCTTTTCCTTTATGAAATCCACTTTAGTTAACTACTGAAAATGAGCATACATTTACACGGGGAAATGAGTTTGAGTTTGGTACCTACTGGGCAATATCCTGAGCTAGAAAGCTTGTGCATAGAATCATAGAATATCCAAGCTGGAAGAGACTCACAAGGATCATCGAGTCCAACTCCTGGGTCCCCAAACTGCCACCCAAAAAATAAAAATTATAAACAAACAAACAAACAAACAGATCCTGTGTCTGAGAGTGTTGTCTAAATGTTTCTTGAACTTTGGCAGGCCTGGTGCCACGACTACTTCTCTGCGGAGCCTGTTCCAGCACCCGAATACCCTCTTAGTGAAAAACTTTTTCCTGATAGCCAGCCTGAATAATTTGCTACATTTCAGCACACATTTCCACCTCCACTTTCAGACAAATCTCTGATGGCATATTTTCATGCAGTGAGTGACCTCAAAGATCTGAGTGAAAGGAAATCATGCTTTAATGGATCATCCCATTTATATTTTATGTGCTCTTTCTGCCCATAAAGAAGATGCTTATTCTGAAGTCCTATCTAAATTTTGGCTAGGGATAAAACAATGATAATGTGCTCTCATGGCATGTAATGCAGTATGATGTTTTGCTTTGACCTTATTGCTCTCTATAGGTACCTTAAAGGAGGCTGTAGCAAGGTGAGGGTTGGTCAATTCTCCCACGAGCCTGGTGACAGGACGAAGGGGAATGGGCTAAAGTTATGCCAGGGGAGGTTTAGGATGGATATTAGGAAAAACTTTTTTACTGAAAGGGTTGTTAGGCATTGGAATGGGCTGCCCAGGGAAGTGGCTGAGTCACCATCCCTGGAGGTCTTTAAAAGACATTTGGAAGTTGAGCTTAGTGATATGGTTTAGTGGAGGACTTGTCAGTGTTAGGTCAGAGGTTGGACTCGGTGATCTTGGAGGTCTCTTCCAACCTAGATGATTCTGTGATTCTGTGTGATTCTGCTTTCTTATCTGAGTAACGGCACCGAGTACTTTTGATATGGAGATTATCATCTTTAATCTTTTAGAGAACTACTTGGAATATTCTTATAAATAAAATTCAAGCATTATAATTCTGTAAGCACAATTATAGTTCAAGTATCTTTATATATAAGCTAGTTATTTAGAGGAAAAAAAAAAAGTCATTACTTAGGATTTTTAAGTAACTCCCCCATCTTCCAATTTCCTCAATATTTGTTTAGGTCTGTGGTGGTTTTAACCAGCTGGGAAGCCAAGCTCCACCACAACCACTCTCTCACTCCCCTTCTTCAAGGGGAAAGGAGGAGAAAATATGATATAAAGGGCTTAAAGGCTGAGGTAAGGACAGGGAAATCAATCAAAAAATATCATCATGGACAAGATAGACTCAGTGTAGGGAGATTAGAGAATTTTATTGCCTATTACTAACAAGCTAGAGAAGTGAGAATCAAAGAAAAAAAAAAAAAGAAAAATCTTCCCCTCAAGCAGCACAGTGAAACAGGGGAATGAGGGTTGCGGTCAGTCCCTAATGTCTCTACCGCTCCTTCACAGTCACTCTCTGCCCCTGCTCCACATTGGGTCTCTTCCACAGGATGCTGTCCTTCCCAAACTGATCCTGCAGGGGCTGCCCACAGGCAGCAGCTCTTCAACAAATGCTCCAACATGAGTCCGTACCACAGGGTCCATCTTTCAGAAGCAAACCTGAATTTGGCATTGATTGCACCTGTTGCAACCATTGTTTGTAACACCAGTGCCCCATGGGCAGCAGCTACCCCAAGGAACCCTGATCCTGCATGGTAACCTCTCCATGGGCTGCAGCTCCTGTCTGGGGCCTGCTCCTGCAGGGGCTCTCCATGGGTCACAGCCTCCTCCAGGAAACATCTGCTTGCTCCACTGACCAGGGGCTCCTCCATGGACTGCAGCGTGGAGATCTGCTCCACCGTGGGACCCATTGGCTGCAGGGGGATGGCCTACTCCACCAGGGGCCTCTTCACAGGCTGCAGGGGAACTGCTGCTGCATGCCTGGAGCACCTTCTGCCCTCCTGCACTGACCTTGGTGTCTGCTGTCTGCAGGGCTGGTTCTGACTCCTCAATCTCCTAGATGCTATTGTACAACAGTGGTTTTTTGTGTTCTTGTTCTTGTTCTTGTTCTTGTTCTTGTTCTCACAGAGGTGCAAACAATGCCATTTATTGGCTCAGCTCTGGGCAGCAGTGGGTCCCTTTGAAACTGGCTGGAGCTGGCTTTTATCTAACATGGGGCAGCTGCTGGATTCTTCTCACAGAAGCCACTCCTGCAGCCCCTCACTACTAAAACCTTGCCATGTAAATCCACTATAAGCACACATAAGCAACTGTGGGCATCTGAAACCGTCTGCACAGAATGGAGGGGAAAAAAAGAAAAAAAGAAAAAAAGAAAAAAAGAGAAAAGGAAAAAAGGAAAAAAGAAAAAGAGAGGGCATGCTTTTGAAACCATTCTTTTCTTTAGCTTTCATTACAACCCAATCTTCCAGCAGTTCTCATCCCTGACTGTTAACCTCAAGTTCAGATCAAGGTATTTAACACCATACCTCCTCTTATATATCTAACTTTTCTTACTGAATCTGTATATCTTCCTTCCTTCCTCACCCCTCTCATCTGCTCTAAAACTGTATTGAATAAGTAACAATACACAAGGCAAAAGCCTTTGGTCTTGGGTTTTGATTTTTTTTTTCTTTATAAAAGTAGAGAATTTTAATTAAAATTAAATCCATACTTAATCACAAAATACATGTGTTTTCTAAGTATTTGGAGCTGGGGTTTAGTTTGGAATTGTTCCTAACATTTTTCAGAAAGTGCTTGTCTGATTAAAAAAAATGAAAAATTAATATTATACATAGAATAACTATACTTAGGTGATATCCATATAAGGCTTAGGACATAAGAAAAACTGGTGATTCTGTAAGAAATGTACTGCTCTCTCATGCACTGGGAAAGGTTGTTTTTAGGATAAAAGAATATTAGCAGTAAAAAGGAGGTATATAATTTGTTAGCAGAATGCTCTGTCCTTTTGTCCTGTTCCTGACTGAATAACAATGCAGAGGGTACGAAGCTTAAATGTTTTGGATTATTAAAATCTCCTTTCCACTGAACAAAAAATATGATTGTCTGGCTAGGAAATTGGATTCTAAAGAAGTACATAATGATGGCTATAGATTAAAAATCACCTATGTGTGCCCTGTCCAAGTGCTCTCAGTCATTTAAGTATGAAGTAGAATGAACCAAAAGGTAGTTTTAATGATACAGATTTTAATAGGAACTTTGTGATAGCATGCAATTGAAATTTTATCCAAAACCAACAGTGCTATTTGATAGGCATATAATGGAGATAGAACAACCTGTACTTGGAGTTCAAAATTATATACCCTAGTTCTGTGTAAGAAAACCAATGGAACTACTATTCCCTTTTTATTTTATTTTATTTTATTTTATTTTATTTTATTTTATTTTATTTTATTTTATTTTATTTTATTTTATTTTATTTTATTTTATTTTATTTTATTTTATTTTATATTTTATTTTATTTTATTTTATAGGAAAACTTTTGGCATTTAAACTATCGCATTATACCTCCTATTTAAGCAGCTGCTTTTTATTACATTAGATGGCTTTAATTGTTGTAAATCTTACAATTTGATGGAGATATTTTCATAATATTAAGAAAACAGGAAAGAATTAAGTTGCTGGGAAAATTAGAGAGGGGAAAAAGTGAATGGAAGTGCTTAACAGCAATTCTAATTCTGTGTTGCTCTTTGAATACATGCTGCTACTGTATTGTGACTTCAAGAAGCTGCAGACAATATTTTATAAAAAGAGTAAAATGGAATAACACATATGAATGTTCATTTGCACACACACATGTTTATTTTCTAAAAAACGTAATATGATTGCAAAATAATGCCCACAGTATAATTAATTTTTCTCTCCTTTGCTTGCAACATTAGAGTTTTTGGTTTATAGATTGATAGTACTTTCTCATTTATTTAATGGAATACCTCTACATTTTATAAACACACTGCTTTTCAGCAATGATACAATATCATTGTGCATTATGTTTTTGCAGTAGATATCATCATAACTGCAGAAATTATTTTCCTTCTGTACTAGCATTCACAAATACATATTCCTGGATGCCTCTGCTTTGCTTAAGACTGTGAACAGATGGATATCCAGACCCACCTGTCAATAGTCAGCTTCTTCCACTGGAGAAAGCCCTAACATTTTGCATACCACTTTCTCAGCACTTGAGAAGGTAATGACTGCCGTAGTAATGCTTTTGCTGCATCAGAAATATCCTGATAGCTCCTTTGGGATGACAGTGCTACTTTTGAACCTCTTCACATGTCTTGAAAACAATTTATATATTCCTCTCTCTTAGTGTTAATTTTTCAGTTCCATTTTGAGAGCAGCAGACATGCTTTTTCTAACTGAAAACTTCTACTAAATATGTATGCATACAGAATCATAAGGGAAAGAAAATGTTGATGGATCATTACTTTTGTCATCAATCAGTTGCCCATGCAAATGTAGCCTTTATACAAAGAGGATTGTTTTAAACGCTATTAGCCAAATGTAAACAGATTTTCACAGGTCACCAAATGTCCCTGCCAAATTTCAGATTTCTAGCAGTTGCAGATGCTACAGCACTTCAAAAGCAGAATAAAAGCATCAAGGATTATGCTAAATTGTCACTAAAGCATTATATTTACATCCTCCAGTTTTTAAAATAGTGGAACCATTTTTTTTTTTTTTCAAACATTTCACGTACATCAGTTGTGCCTGGTTAGACCACAAATTCAACACAAATCACTCTGAAAAAGACTCCTGATTTTTCAGCTCTTAAAATGACTATTGAAACAGAAGGGTATTAGCATTACTAGATATGAATAAAATTCTCAATTGTAAGCTTAAAAGGCTTTTTATTATTATTTCTGACTTATGCAAATAGGAGCTGCCTGTCCGTGTAACACAGAACTGCTACGCATCAAATATGGCACATATCACCCATAAGCAGCAGCTAATTACCCTTATCAGCACCATAGCTGTAGCTCCTTGTTAAGGACAAGGAATGACATAAAGGGTCTTCTCTACCTTACTTTATACAAGAATAAAATACTATTTCATGCATAATTACCTTCCACTATGATTACCAAAATGCCTAAGGAAAAAAAATAAGAAAAAAAAAAGATACAAAAAATATTTTCTTGAAATCATCTGAATAAGAACCAATCATTTTTGTCTATACAATAGAAACATAATCTAAGTCAAAAAATATTCAAGAGTACCTAGTAACAATCCATACATGTATTTGTCACTTCCAAGAACTGAAATTACTTCTAAGTAATGCATTTTTCAGGAAACTTTCATTAAATGTAATAAATAGATCAACAGTCTGCTCTTCGTTTCAAATAAGCAGAAAAACATTTATTTGACAAGAATGGATTGAAAGGTAGTGTATAGAATATAGCACAAAGTGTTTAATATTTTTAATTTCTCAAAATGTCTGAATTCCCCCCTCAGCTACCACCACCCAGTGACCCAGCCAGGGCATGGCAGGTCTCTCTCAGGGGGACAGAGCATCCTTAGCTAATTGGAGCTGGTTGGAGCTAGTTAGAATCAGTTGGAGCTGGTTAATCCACTTCCTTGCACTCATGTTTCTTAACTCCTAGTGGGAGGAAATGCTTACTTGAGTGCCAACTGTCACCCAGGGTCAACAATGTCAAAATGTACATTTTTTTCGTAGACAGATTAGGTGAAAACATCAAAAGGAAATAGAGGTACACTTTGATAGTTTCTAGTTAGATTAGTTACAGTGCCAAAATCCCAATTGTGTTCCTCTAGATACACTGAAGAGAACATTTCTAAAAGACCTTAAAGACAAAGCTAGTTATTCTGAACTACATCTTATGTATATTTATTTGAGAGTGTCCACCCCTGCCAAAGCCATCTCATTTTTTCCCCTTTTCCATTCTTAAGTGTCCCATTGTAAGTCCATTACCTTTACTCTTCTATTATGTACTGTACCCATTATAATAAAAGTTAAATTCAGAAATAGTTACTGAAAAGCTATTCACATTTCATATCAACCAACCCTTAGAAATTTATTCTATTTGAAGGTTTCCTTTTTATATAAAAAGTTGAAACTTTGTTTTTGGCATTCCAACCCATGCTTTGATGTTTTCTAGCTCTTCACTCCATTTTTCTCTGAGGATGACCTGAAACATATGTGCACTAGTGGTGATGAATGACTTGATGCAGTATGAACAGTAAATTCCCTAGACATCTGCTTGATCTGTGACATGGAATACTAAAGAAACCATAGTGCTGACCCTGTTGACATTATTTGAAAGTTATGGTAAAACCAATTTAAATGTTAAAATGTTATACAAAGCATCCACAGGCTAGACAACTAAGCAAAGAGAAGTAGTTATTGCAGGCTACCCACTGTTGAAGAGACCTATAGACACAGCCATTTTGCCTTACTACTTTTTCAAAGATAAATACAATTAATACTGGAGTTTTAGTATCAGGATCAGGAGATTAACATGTTTTGCTTCTATCTGGCTTCTTTCCCAAATGATAAGCATGATAAGAAAGACGTATCTGTTTGCTAAAATATTTCAGTTGTACTGACTGCATTTAATTTGAATATCGACAGTAAAGAAAAAATGCAGATTTATGAAGAAATGGGACCTCTTATTTTATTTAGTGATCACTGACTAATTGATTAATCTTGAATGACTGACTAGCTCTCTGTTATCTCCAATGGGGATAAAAAACAACAGTCTTGGTACCAAGACACCTAGAATGCAGAGACCTAGTCTGTGTTGGGAGGTGACTACCATTTCTGGTACACATGCAAAAAGCAATGCACATCCGAGTCAACAGCTCTAGTCCAGAATTAGTGATATTTTCTGTGATTTAAAGATTCTAACATTATATTGGTAAGGCTGATTTCTTAGTCTTTACATAATGGTCTTTAAACTTTAGTATACATTACTACTGAAGCTTCTATATAACACATACAGCAAAGATCATTGACATGCATAAGTATTTCAGCATTAGGACTTATTTGCAAATTTTGATGAATCTGAGTTGTGGTAGAAATAAGTTAATTCCTCATTATCCTGAGGAAATACCCCCCTTGAGCAAAACATTTTAGATTATTATTATCATTGTCACGTTATATATCTGTTTGTCGTCAGGAAGTCAATTGATCTTTATTCCTGGACAGCAACAGACCCTGATCTTGACTTTGTTCTGACATTTCTCCATATAACCCCACAGCAGTTACAATGCTGGAAACTGTGATTAAAAAAACAGCACTAGGATACACAAGATAGTATAAGGATACAAAAAAAAAAAAAAAAAGTTTTTCATCATCATAATCAGAAATTTACATATTAATAATTTTCACATTTGTGGAAAAAAAAAAAAAAAAAAGAGAAAGAGCAACATGGCTGATGTAGATTGTCTTCAGATTTATGATTCTGAACAAGAGCAACAGATGAAACTAGCATGTCATACAGTACAAAGAAACATTGTCACTACCATAAACAGTTTTCAGCACATTCTTTAAAAAGTAGATTGGTTTTGATAGTGGCAACAACCATCTGTAGTATCATAATAGTTTCTTAAAACAGATATCATATTCCATTAGTCCTCTGTATGCTAAGCTACTGCTAAAACTAATTGTTCAATGTTGTTGTTCATATGTCAATAAGTAACTGTTATTCAAACCTGAAACAAAGGTTGTGAGAAGAACAGCTTGTCTGATTTTAACTATTGTGTTAGTGTTTTCTTTTTGTCTATTTACCTTCCTAGCAGATCTTTGAAATTGCTTTGTGGAACACAGTGAATGTTACAAATTTCATTACAATAAGTATTCCTGATCAAACGGCAATTTTTATCCTCTAAAAATCTGTGAATTTCTGTTAAAGTGTGAGGATATACTGGCTTCAAGGACCACTGATGTTCACTTAGGTTTGCCCCATCACTTTTTTTTTTCTTCTTTCCACTTTTCTAATGTGAAGGTACAGAAGTGCTATGTTAAGTGTTTTGTCATGGGATAACAGTCTTTTCTTCACTTATTGATGCAAAAGGGCAAGACAGTCCTGTACAATATCCAGTGAATCAGAAGAATCATTTATTTCAAAGAACTCTACATCAAAGTTAGAAACAAAACTTATAATTGTCTTTTGTTTATTGTGTTAACAGGAATCTTACAGTCTACCTATCAGGAGAAAAAAAAATAAATCTACAGTCAAATAAAAGCCTGATAATTTCTGCATAATTTTATTGTATGCAAACATAGAATATTATTGCAAGCTACCACTGAAAAGAATGATTCTGTAGAACAGCTGAAATACATGCAGTATAAATGCAGACATCCCAGTTCTACTAGCTTCATTTATGTTGCTGAATAGATCTCCAGGGAACAACCCCTTGATCCCAAGTCTATTGCTGCAGAATGGGTCGTGTTTGTGTTTTCTGGGGGAGGCACCCAGCAGTTGAATGGCTGCATCTGCACTACACAGAACATGGCTTGAGGTCCTTTGTTGTCTCCATGTAGAATCTTTGTAGTGCTAAGACATAATTACTGTTTTGCTTATGTGAGTTCAATTGGTTTTCCCAGTAAAAGGCATCACAAACAGTAAGATGGGTATGTTTTAGTTAAGTGAAATAGCATGAAAAAAAACTCAAGGTATGTGTTGTGTATGTTGTGCTGTGATGTGCGAGCATTATGGGGATGTGGCAGGGAGCACAGTTGGCTCAGTTGTTATGTAGGATTATCTATGACAGGGATAAGTCGATATGGTGTAGTCTTCTTCCATTTCCCTTTGGGGACCAGCCTCTGGTGTGAACAATCCTGCATGATTGCATCCAGGTTGGACTTATGGGAAATTAGAAATTTCTATGAGAAGAGAGCTCAGGAGTAAATTAAAAGTTAAGCTGTATAATCAAGAGACAAAGAACCAGAATTGAATTGGAGATTTATTTTTCCTCACAGTCTATATTTCAGTGTTGTCTCTCTTAAAGCTGAAATGTTTATATTGCAACTCTTAATTGAGTTAAGAGTTGTACAGAGCTGGGTGGTAGAGTTTAGGAAAAATATGACCAAAGAAAAAAAAATGTTAGCAGTTTTCATATACACTTTAAGTTTTCAACAAAAGAAAAAAAAAAAAAAAACTAGTTGGATAAATAGTGGATTTAGTTACAAAAAAAAAAAAAAAAAAAAAAAGTATTTAGTAGTTAGTTAGACTAATAAATTACTGAATTAAAATGGCTCCATGCATATTGTTCTAACAACATGCTTCAGGAAGCAGTTCTTGTTTCATTTACAGCAGACCCACAGAGGCCCATGTATTTATTTTTCTTCTCTGTAGATTCTAGATTCTGTAGTAATCTAGGTCTGTCCACATGGCATGCTGCTGAAAGTACAGTCTGTCTTATTACCACTGATGTGTTTCTACCCATTTATCCACAGATTTACCCATGCATCCACACTGTATGCATCATATGTGTATACTTGTTTGTTCCTGCTCATTGCATAACTATAGCAAATTTCACCAAGGGCGATAATGTAGATTGGGGCATTGAGGGGTTAATTTTAAGTAGTGATACTTAAGAAAGCATTGATGTCCATCAGTGAGCAGCTGTCCTGCAAAGTCATTTTAGGTAGATAGGAAGAATCATGGTATGTTTACTTCATCCCTTCCCCTCAGACTCAGTTTAGATAAGAGAACAAGCTTTCTAGGAGGCTTCTTCCACCTGAAAGATTTTGAAATACTTAGTTTTTTTTTTTTGTTTTGTTTTATTTTGTTTTATTTTGTTTTTAAGTTACATTCTTCCTAATATGTCCAATATAATCTTAGTATTTTGTTACCTCACATACAACCATGTTTATGCTTCTATGGCAAAATTGCCAGCCTACATCCATATTTAGAGAGAGAAAGGGAGAGAGAAGAAGTGACAAGTCTTGAGAGTATTTGTGGTGATGGAGGGCCAGTTTACATTGAAAGAGTACACAGATCCAGTGTACACAGATTTCTATAGAGGGTTTCATATCAATCTAACTTGTGAATCATAAAATCTGTTGCTCGGGCGTTGGTAGGAGCAAAACATAGTTGGCTCTTCTCATAAGGGAATTTGATTCCAGAAGGGATCTCAGAACTGTGCTGGCATGTATACAGATAAGATGATTTGAAGACACTCAAGAAAAATTGGGACTATTTCCAAATGACATGTTGCCTATGTAGCGCTGAATTTATATAACTGGAGATCTTTAAATAAAGCTTTAGTAAATTCCTGTCATGATATACCACATATACTTGTCATGTTTTATTAGACTTGATCCTGACATTAAATTGCTAACCTCCTGTAACCTTATCCAGCCCTGTTTTTATGATCCTGTGATTAAATGTATGAAGACCCTCAAGAGCAAGAGGCTTAAATTTAGATGGAAGTATTTCTTTTTAATAAACAAATAGCATCAAAAGTAAGATATCAGACCACTTGCATAGCTCACCCAAATGTCAAGCATATCTAGCCTTGTGCAGAATCAAACCTTAGATGCAAGATTTAATGTTTCTGTCTAAATTATAGTTTTGTTAGGTACTTCAGTATTTGCAGGAAGCAGAAGGTCAACATTACTTTGGATACAGACTTTTATATTCCACTAAATTTGCACTTCAAACATCAGAGCTTGTTGACAACTTTGCCCCTGCTGTATAGCAAAAAAAGTGTTTTGGGGAATATCCAGAGGCAGAACTTTAGGTACTCTAGCTTAACTTGCCTCAAGACGAATTATGGGGTGTGTTAATCAAGGTAGAAATATGCTCTCATTGCATTAAACATTTCTCTTTTATCTATTTTATAACACTTGTATAAAGCTTTTTGACAATATATAGCAAGTGTACTAAATTACATGCTGGGTGTTCAGTGTGTTTCAACTTGAAATATCAGGTTGTAATATAGAACTTAAAAGTCACATGCCAGTTGGTTTAGATTTAAGTTGCATCATCTTTAACAACAAATTTACCTTGATCCAGAATTTTCCATTACTTCTAGTATTCACAGTTTCTCTGAGCAAACAATACTTAAAGCTTATAAATCTGAGAAATAAAATAAACTGCAGACAGTACACTTGAACTTACAAACATTTTTGTTACGTATCAATATATCCTAGTGAAGTAAAATCTTAAAGATGTTCATAATAACTAAGTCTGAGTAAAACTTAACATGGGAAATATCAGGAAGATAGGCTGATAGAAATCTTTTTCTTTTCTCCTAGATTGAAGGAGGACGAGTTACCTTTTATGTTATTATTTTTACTCAGCAAATTAATTTCATACTGCAGACTGAATGTAAAAACATTTGAGGTTTGTATTATGGAAATCAATCCTGCAATCTGCTTCCTAGCATAGTTATTTAGAAGCTATTTAAAGTGGGTGTGAAACACCACAGAACTGGAACTTGCAACACTTTCCACAGATGAAAATTATGGCATGAAATATATAGCATAGTACCGGGTCTAGTTATAAGAAACATTTGATTAAGTCTATGACATGCTGATTTTAACTCAGCTCAAGCTCAACATGAATCAACAATGTGCCATAGTGGCCAAAAGGACCATCTGTATCCTGGGGTCCATTAGGTACAGTTATGACTAGTTGGTGAAGAGATTGTCCCGCTATACTCAACATTGGTGCAGCCTCATCTTGAATGCTGGGTGCTGGTTTCACAATATAAGAAGGATATAAAAATATTATAACACACCCAAAGGATAGCAACAGTAACAATGAAAGGACTAGAGGGCACAAATTATGAGGATCAGCTGAAGATACGTGGCTTGTTCAGCTAAGAGGAGACTGAGGAGTGACCTTCCAGCTGTCTTCAAGTTCCATGTGAGGGTGAGCAGAGAGGGAGGTACTGATCTCTTTTCTCTGGTGATGGGTGATAGGACATGTGGGAATGTCTTAAAAACAGGTCTGGGAAGTCCACATTGGATATTAGAAAAAAAAATTCTTCACCAGGAAGGTGGTCAAGCTATGGAAAATGCTCTCCAAGGAGGTCGTCATAGAATCATGGAATCATAGAATGGTTTGGGTTGGAATGGACCTTAAAGTTCACCTAGTTCCAGCACCCCTGCCATGGGCAGGGACACCTCCCACTACACCGGGTTGCTCAAAGCCCCATCCTACCTGGCCTTAAGCAGTTCCAGGGATGAGGCATCCACAACTTCTCTGGGCAACATTTTCCAGTGCCACACCACCCTCTGAGTAAAGAATTTCCTCCTTATATATAACCTAAATATACCCTCTTTTAGATAAAAGCCATTATCCCTAGTTCTATCACTACACTCCCTGACAAAGAGTCCTACCTCAGCTTTTCTGTAGGCTCCCTTTATGTACTGGAAAGCCATTATAAGGTCTTCCCAGAACCTCCTCTTCTCCAGGCTGAACAATCCCAACTCCCTAAGCCTGTCCTCATAGGAGAGGTGCTCCAGCCCCTTGATCCCTTGATGTGGCACTCCTGTGGACTCAGTCTAATACGTCCATGTCCTTCTTGTGCTGGGGCCCCAGAGCTAATGCAGTACTCCACGTGAGGCCTCATGAGGGCAAAGTAGAGGGGAAGGATATCCTCCTTCAACCAGCTGGCTATGCTTCTTTTGATGCATCCCAGGATATGGTTGGCTTTCTGGGCTGCAAGCGCAAGCTGCCGGCTCATATCAAGCTTCCTGTCAACCACCACCCTCAGGTACTTCTCCTCAGGGCTGCTCTCAATCCATTCTCCACCCAGTCTGTATTTGTGCTTGGTATTGCCCCATATGAAAGACCTTGCACTTGTTCTTATTGAACTTCATGAGGTTCACACAGGTCCACCTCAATCCTCTCAAGGTTCCTCTGGATGGCATCCCTTCCCTCCAGTGCATCGACTGCATCACACAGCTTCGTGTCATGGGAAAACTTGCTGAGGATGCACTTAATCCCACTGTCCGTGTCACCAAAAAAGATGTTAAACAACACCGGTCCAAATACTGACCACTAAGGGACCACCAGTTACTGATATCCACCTGGACTTTGAGTAATTGACTGCAAATTTTGTGTGACCACCCAGCCAACTCCTTATCCACTAAGTGACCCATCCATCAAATCCATGTCTCTCCAGTTTAGAGACAAGGATTTCATGGAGTACAGTGTCAAATGCTTTGCACAAGTCCATGTAGATGATGCTGGTTGCTCTTCCCCTATCCACCAATGCTTTAACCCCATCAGAGAAGGCCACCAGTCTTGTCAGGCACGATCTGCTCTTAGTGAACCCAGGTTGGCTGTGACCAATCACCTTATTTTTCATGTACATTAGCATTGTTTCCAGGAGGAAAACTATTTTCATGGCCCAAGGCCTGTCAGTGTTCAAGAAATGTTTGCTGTCGTGGTTTAACCCGACCGGCAGCTAAACACCACGCAGCCGTTCGCTCACCCTCCCCCCTCCCTCTCTGGGACGGGGGAGAGAAATGGAAAGTGAAGCCCGTGAGTTGAGATAAAGACAGTTTAATAAGACAGGAAAAAAAAATAACAAAATAATAATAACAATAATAATAATGATGATACAATGGTGATAATACGAAAGTAATAATAGTATGTACAAACAAGTGATGCACAATGCAATTGCTCACCACCCGCTGACCGATGCCCAGCCTAACCCCGAGCAGTCCGGCCCCCTCCCCCCGGCTAGCCACCCCTATATATTGTTTAGCATGACGTCAGATGGTATGGAATACCCCTTTGGCTAGTTTGGGTCAGCTGTCCTGGGTCTGTCCCCTCCCAGCTCTTACTGCACCCCCCAGCCTGCCCGTTGGCAGGACAGAGCAAAGGCTGAGATGTCCTTGGCTTAGTATAAGCACTGCTCTGCAACAATTAAAGCATCGGGGTGTTATCAGCACTCTTCTCATTCTAAGCCAAAACACAGCATTCCACCAGCTACTAGGAAGAAAATTAATTCTGTGCTAACTGAAACCAGGACATTTGCACAGTGCTCTTTGTTTTGCTCTTAATTACCCTGTGGGAAGTCAGGATTTGGACTGAATGATCCTTTTGGGTCTGTGCAGGTAGGTTGACTTTCCCCAGGGTAAAAAGTATGATTTTGAGCCTTTTATTGCTAGAATGTAGCTGGAAACTTTATATAGCACATCCCACAATTTTAAAGGGGTCAGTTCTGCCTAAACACAGGCATGTAAAGCCTTTTCATATGACTAAAACTGGAAGGATGTGAATATCCCATACTCCTGTTTCAGGAACCTGCCAGGTTGCAGGTCGTATTTTAGATAACCTAGAGTATTTCAAGTGACCAGGTTACCTGTATTCAGGCCTCAAATTTGAGTTTATATCTCATTAGTATGGAAGCTTAAACCTGTAATTCATGTCAAGACATTTTAAAAACTTAATTTTAGATGCCTGAGTCAAAATCTCACATTACATATATAATACTGATTTTGCACATATATGTTAATTAAGCCTACCAATGAAGTTTGGAATAATTCCTATTTTGTGGATATTAATCAGACTTAGCTGTCTACTATGTGCCAAGCTAATTAGTACTGTTCAACTAATCTTTAAAAAACTCAAGAGCTGAAGCCTCAGGAACTTGTGAAATGTGAAGGTTCCACTGGCAGTGTAGTGGTTTTTCCAACATGTAACACCCAAAGACTAGCATTCGGGTAATCTAGGACATAGGCTTGTTCCCACTACAGAAGCCTGTCTCCAGTGTTGGGTATTGCTTAGGTTCCTTTGACTTGAGGGTCACTGAAACATTAGTTACCAATATTCTTTCAGCCATTTTATGCTTCAGTTATTATTATTATTTATTTTCAGCAGTGCTTATTCCAACAGTGCTGCTACAGAGACCAGGCTAAATGGACTACCAATTATAACTTCAATGACTGGCATAGAGCCAGAATAAATGGCAGTTTTTGAATTTCAGTATAATTGTACATGCATCTTCATTGCCAAGGCTAAACGACTAATTAAGCAATAATCCCACAACACTGTCAGGTATACAAAGGAGTAAGCACTTCCTGGGCTCAACTTTATGTAAGCAGATATGCTTATTCTTAAGCTATGTAATGTCTCTATTGAGGTTATCACAAATCCATTACAAGTTTTAATAAAGAATTTAATGAACTAGACTGGAAAGTTTCCTTTAGGGCCTTGTCCTGAAGATCTTACTCACATTGAACTCCAATTTGAAGTCAAACTCCAGAACTTCTTACTTAATGACACTTTCTACTACTAATGTCTACATTTTTTTTTTTTTTTTCAGTTCTTTCCCTTATGTTCTTATGGAAATCAGACACGAGGTACAAAAAGGCAGGTGGGAAGATTTTTAAAGGATATTTTAGATCTTCTCCATTAGGAGAAGTTAGGACAAGGATCTTCCTTGTCCTCTTGGAGTTTTGTGTCTTTTTTGATGACTCAATTCTAAAGGAAATGAGACCTAATATTTTCATGGCCAGTCATAGTGTCCTTGTTCTTAGGGCAAAACAAGAATGCACAGACTACTTTATCAAAAAATGTTCTACACTAAACTGAAGTTAAAGTTAATATGAATTTTTATCATATGTTTGCCAGTAAATTGTACTTGTTTTATAGTTAGAGCCAGCTTGCAAAGGATTCTTCAAGTTTCAACCCAGAATTAGTCATTTAATCACTAGGGATTTCAGTTAGTATAAAGTAGGTAAGTTTACAGCATTTCCTTGTTGTATCTTAATACATAGGAAGAATTTTATGAGATGCATCTGAATAACCATTAAATATGAAAATAATATGCATGTGAACATTCAAAGCTGAGTGAGCTTAAGACTTTCTAAGAATATAGACAAAATAGAATTTTGCCATTCTATTATGTTTTTGTGTTTGGAACTGCAAAATAAAATTTATCAACAGAATATTTTTTTTTAGGTTGTAGGGTGAGGAGAAGGAGAAAGACTGTAGGATACTAAACGGGTTTTGGGATGGTTTTTCTATCACTCGCACAACAATTTTCTCCCTTCCTTCTAAGAATCTACTTCTCTGACCTGTACATTTTTCTCTCCTCTCAAGTTGTCTGTCTTGCTCCCTGTCATCCTATCTGCACTGCCCTTTTCATCTTCAATTGTTTCACAAGCTACTGCAATTTGAGTTGGAGGGAAAATATATTAAGTACTTATAAAGACATGAGTTATTTGGATAGTTGTCTTGATACAGCTGAAGCAAATGCTTGCTGCTTCACTGATTCTCCTGTAGGCCTGCTTCTGTTTATAGCAGCTGCAGAGACTTTAGTTTTTCAGATAGGAAAAATATGCTGGGTATTCTGTAAGCAAGGAGTTCAGGAAATGAAGACATAAATTCATCTACCTTAGGCAAAATCAGGGCCTTAAATGGTTGCCACTTAGCTTTAGCATAGAATTGGTTGTGTTTGGTCCAGCCTATCCAGATCCCTCTGTAAAACCTTACTACTCTCAGGCAGATCAGCAGACACACCTAACTTGGTATTATCCACAAACTTACTGAGATGGCATGCAACCCTCAACCAGATCCTTGAAAAAAAAATGTTTAAAAAAGTGGCCCTAATAAAGAGCCCTTGGGAAATACCACCCACTGAACTGAATTCCATTCACTATTGGAGCCCAGCCATCCAGACCATGAATGATACATCTGTCTAAGCCATGAGAAGCCAGTTTCTCCAGGAGAATACTGTGGGAAATGGTGTCAAATGCTCTACTAAATTGCAGGTAAATAACATCCACAACCTTTTCCTAATCTTCCACCTTGTCATAGAAGGAGAGCAGGTTAGTCAGGAAGGACCTGCCATTCATAAATGAGTGCTGGCTGCATCTGATCTCACAGTTGTTCTGTACATGCTGTGTGATGACATTCGATATGACCTGCTCCATAACCTTCCCAAGTGTCTGTAAGAGTATGTAGAAGGAGTGTCTGCTCCTTTAACAGTATGTGGTTAAGGATTTTTTCCAACGCAACAAAGGATAATAAGAAAGGAAGTCAGTTAAAGGAACCAAGTCTGATAAATCCCACTGTGTCATGAGGGCATGTAAGAATGTAGGAATGGTTATTCCAGTAGGGTTATCTGATTGAAGACTCCTAAGTTGGGAGACAGTAACCTTATACAAACCTCCTGGTCTCACTAATTGATGGGATATAAAACTGCTGGTGCAACTTCCAAGAAGAATGGACTTTGAAGCTGGTAAGATTGTGCACCTGGGGGGCGGGACTGAGAAGATGCAGGAAACTGCAAAACTCTGCAAAACCATGGGGAGAATGTGCAGGTGGAAGGGGGAGCACAAGGAGCAAAGCGGGAGATCAGGTAAAAAAGGTCATCAAAGGACCAGTTTTATGTAAAATGAAGCTAGTCAGTACTCTTGTCTGGCTGAACCCTATGCCTGATCACCACAGTGTGTCCTATCTTCTCAAATCTTTTCTCATTAAATCTTTTCTAAACTGTCTCTCTGCATATGTGCACTCTCTTTCCCATTTGTATGTGTACTGTAAGGACTGCCAGCTACTGTTGAGACCTGTGTGAGTGTGAATGAAGTTCGGTGGCAGCTACCAGAGTCAGGCTGGGGGAGCAGGCATGCCTGGCCTGTGGATACAGATACTGGAGTGATTGCAAGGTCTCAGTGCCAGTTACTGGTGAGACCTGTGTGTGTGAGAGTGGAATTAGTGCCAGCTACTGGAGTTGGGCCAGTGGCATAGGCCAGCGGACTGTGCTGCCAGCTACTAGAGTAAGTGGGAGTCCTAGTGTCAGTACTTTGGGGGAGAGGAGCAGATCAAAACTCTCTGGACCTAGGAAGGGTCCTACAAACTTTGTGCATGGATTGCCAGCAGCTGGGTGTAACTGTGAGTGGACTGGGTGCCATCTACTGGGGTCAGACTGGGGCTGTAGGCATCCCTGGCCTGTGGTGCTAGCTATTGGAGTGTGTGGGATCCATCAGCTACTGGAGGCAGTGGGATCTTCTACTCCCAGCCACTGGGGCAGAAGCAGTATGTGTTCCCAAACTAGCTGCTGGGGAAGGGCCCGTTATGAGTGAAGTGAGTGTGGGGCAGGAGCAGGGCTGTGTGCCTGGTGCTTGCTGCAAACTGGTCTGCACGTCTATTCACTAGAAAACTTTAAGTTGGACCAGCCAGAGAGTAGTGTGGGTCTTTGTTCTGGTCTGAGTATCAGGTGGGCAGGGGTTCTGTGCTTGTACACTTGGGGGACTGTGAATATTGTCTGCATGAGGGATGAATATGTGAGTGCATGTGTGTTTGCAGCAGATTTCAAGCTGGACTAGCCAGTGAGTAAAATCACAGAATCATTAAGGTTGGTAAAAACTTCCAAGATCATCTGGTCCAACCATCCCCCTACCACTTATATCACCCACTAAACCACGTCCCTAAGCACCATGTCCAACCTTTCCTTAAACTCCTCCAGGGATGGTGACTCTACCACCTACCTGGGAAACCCCTTCCAATGCCTGACTACTCCTTCTGAGAAGAAATGTCTCCTAATTTCCAGCCTGAACCTCCCTTGACACAACTTGAGTCCATTCGTTCTTGTCCTATCACTAGTTATCTGAGAGAAGAGGCCAACCCCCAGCTTCCCACAGCTTCCTTTCAGGTAGTTGTAGAGAGCAAGAAGGTCTCCCCTGAGCTTTCTCTTCTCCAGACTAAACAACCCCAGTTCCCTCAGTCGCTCCTCATAGGACTTATGTTCACCAGCTTGACTCATGAGGCAGGTAAGAGGGCTGGTGTCCAGGCAGGGGTGCTGTACAGACAGAGGGGTGATGCAGGTGTTTGAGGGAATCCATACAGGATGCCTGGGATCCAGGTGAAGATTTCTGGATGGACAGAGAGACCATGCTGGTCCCTGAGGAATTCAGGCAGGGGTGCTGGAAGGACAGAGGGGGAAGGATTCATACATGCATGTTTACTTGTGAACCTGGAGAGTTCTGTGTGTGTGCCTTCAGTCATGAACTTTGGTATCTATCAGCTGGAGAAGAGGAAGGGGTCTCAGCTGTCTGTGTCTGTACTTTATGTGAGTCCAGTGTGTAAGTACTGTTGAAGTCAGCCCTGGCCTGTGGCAGCCCATGCGACTGGTCATGTCAGTGTCCTGTGTGTACTTGTGTGTGTGTGTGTCTGGGATACATGCTCAGCTTTGCTACTGGTTGAATCTGCAAAGGGGAAAGTGGCAGCAGTGTGTCCCAGCCTGGGCAGAGATGCTGGGTGCCCAGGCTCTGGTCTGGGCCCCAGTGTCTGGACAGCAGTACTCCTGGGCTGGACTGGCTGGAGGTCAGACTGACATACCTGTAGTTCCCTGGGTCTTCCTTTCTGCCCTCCTTGTAGATCGGTGTCATATTCTCTAACTTCCAGTCAACTAGGACCTCCCCCAGTTACCCAGGACTACTGATAAATTCTTGTAAGCGGCTTGGTGAGTACTTCTGCCAGCTCCTTTAGTACCCTTGGATGAATCCTGTACAGCCCCTAGACTTCTGACTGTAACATATGCTTGCACAGAAGATAGTAGCAGATCTGTATGGAACTGTCCCTTCTTTTTATAACAGATCTTATTAGATTTTATTTTCATCTCTTTTATTTAATGCTTAAGATTTTAGGTTCACAAGCCAAGTGCTATTTTAAATTCAAGATTTATAGGTGTGGAAAATTCAATTAAAGCTAGCATGTTTTCTTTCTGTTATAGGGAAGCCATAAATCCTTTCCCTGAAATTACCATTTGAGAAAAATTCAAAGTTACTCTCTATATGATTTCAAGGGCTTTGTCAGCTTCAAGAATTCTTTCAATGAAACCTGGCTCACATTTAGATTTTTCAATTAACTGGAAGACCAGTGTTAATTTTCTTATAATTCTGCTAATTATGAGCACAAATATTCAGATTCTGCTATGATGCACTTCTTTGTATATTGCATAACCCAGTCATTATATCACAAGTGGTTTTAAATCTGAAGTTTTACAGTCAAGTAAAAATCTACACTCTTTATGTCAAAACAGTGTCAGAAGACAAAATTAGTCACCCTATAGAAGCACTAATTTTCTTTTTAGTCTTTATAGTACCCAAAGCATAGGTATATAAGGTTGCTTTTATCAGTTTTCAGTAATTTGAAATTCAGTAATTTTAAAATATATGTTTTACAAATGTGAATGAAATTTGCATGAGATGTAGGAGAAGTCTAATATGGGACCATAGACCTACAGGGATTTCTGCTCATGAAAAATCTCTTTTAGTTTGATAGCAGTCACAGTTCCATAACTTATTGGTTTGTGGGGGTCACCTCTTGCTAAGTACTACTGTATTTCCTATTGTGGTGTACAGGGATTCTTCTAGTCTTGCTGCTAGTATACACACCACGACTCATTTGTGCTCAGTGGAGGTGAAAAATAAGTTAGATTTTATTGGAGTGACCCTTTGTAAAACTCTAGTGGGGTGGAATCCCACTGTCAGAAGTGTAAGAGCTACTCTTGATCAATAGAAAAAACTGTTAGGAATTTATTTTTATCCAATTTTATTGTAATGTCTAACAATACCGATGAGCTTAGGTTAAACTCTATAACCCTCTTCTATTTTCTTGAATTCTTTCTGGAGTACATTTCCATTTAAATCTATGCAAACTCACAGCTTGAACAACCAATTTACAGCTGTCTTCTGATGATTTATGTTTCAAGAAGCAAAGCCAAATACAAATGGAATTTGAAATAAGCAGTTCTGTAGCTATTGAACAACTTGTACCTGTAACAGTCTTTGGTTAATAAGTCCTCCATAGTTTGCAAAAGTACATCAGAATCATAGAATCATTATGGTTGGAAAAGACCTCCAGGATCATCTGGTCCAATCGTCCACCTGATACCAATATGACCCACTAAACCATGTCACTAAGTAGCACAACCAACCTTTCTGTGGGAGAACATACTATGGGAGATCTTGTAAAAGGCTTTGCTGAAGTCTAGGTAGACTACATCAACAACCTTTCCCTCATCTATCAGGTGGGTCACCCAGTCATAGAAGGTTGGTCGGGCAGGACTTGCCTTTAATGAGACCATACTGACTGGGTCTGATCCCTTGGTTGTCTTGCACATTCTGTGTGATTTCACTCAAGATAATTTGTTCCATAACCTTCCCCGGCACCAAGGTCAGTCTGACAGGCCTTTAGTTCCCAGATCCTCCGTACGACCCTTCTTACGGGTGGGCATCATGTTACCAAGTCTCCAGTCATCCATGAGCTTTGGGTCCATGACTATTCCCACTGATAGATGATGGAAAGCAGTTCAGCAACCATGACCGCCAGCTCCCTTGGAACCCTCAGGTGGATCCCATCTGGCTCCATGGACTTGTGACAGTCCAGGTGGAGTGGCAGGTCTTTAACCGTTTCCACCTGGATCATGGAGGGTTTCTTCTGCTCCCTGCCCCAGGTCTCCAGGTCAGGAGGCTGAGTACCCTGAGGATAATTCGTCTGAATATTAAAATAGATGTAAAGAAGGCGTTGAGAATCTCAGCCTTTTCCTTATCCTCAGTAATCATGTTCCTCCCTGTGTCCAGTAAAGGATGGAGATTTTCCTTGGCCCTCCTCTTACCGTTAATATATTTGTAAAAAACATTTTTTGTTGTCTTTTACCACAATAGCCAGGTTGAGCTCATGCTGAGCTTTAACCTTTCTGATTGTTTTTTTCCCTGCATATGCTAGCAAATTCCTTGTACTCTCCCCAGGTTTCCTGTCCTTTCTTCTACCAGACATAAGCTCCCTTTTTCTCCCAGAAACTCAGCAAAAGTTCCCTGTTCAGCCACACCAGTCTTCCTTGCCAGCTCATTTTATGGCACACAAGGACAGCCTGCTCCTGCACCTTTATGACTTCCTTCCTGAGGAGTGTCCAGTCTTCCTGGAACCCTCTGCGCTTCAGGACTGACTCCCGAGGAACCCTCCCTACCAAAAGTCTGCCCTCCAGAAGTCCAAGGTAGCAGTTTTACTGACGCCCCTCCTGATTTGACCAAGAATAGAGAACTCTACCATGTTGTGGTCACTCTGCCCAAGACAGCTGTCAACCACCACATCTCCCACCAGTCCTTCTCTGTTTGCGGGTCTATCAGGGCACCCTGTCTGGTAGGCTCACCAACCAGCTGAGTCAGGAAGCTGTTTTCCACACACTCCAGGAACCTCCTAGACTGCTTCCTCAGAGCTGTATTATATTTCCAGCATATGTCTAGGAAGTTGAAGTCCCCTGTGAGAATAAGTGCTGGCAATTACATGACTTTTGCCGGCTGCTTGTAGAATGCCACATCTGTCTCTTCATCCTGGTGTGGCTGTCTATAACAGAACTCCACCAGGATGTCTGCATTTTTGGCCTTCCCCCTGATCCTTTTACCCACTCAACCTTATCATTCCCAGCACTGAGCTCAACAACATCGAAACACTCTCTAATGTAGAGAGCCACACCACTGTCCCTCCTTTGTTGCTTGTCCCTTCTGAAGAGCTTATTATTATTATTATCCATTGCAACACTCCAGTCATGGGAATGATCCCATCATGTTTCAGTGATGGCAGCTAAGTCATAGTTTGCCTGCCATACAATGGCTTCCAGCTCTTCCTGTTTTATTACCCATGCTGCATGCATTGGTGTAGATGCACTTCAACTGAACCTCATCTCCAACCTTGGAATTGTTCCCCGTCTTATCTCTAGCAAGATTTATTTTATCCCTGTCCCCCTTTATACCTAGTTCATGTTACAAAAACCTCTTTACAAGTTCACTTTGAACACTAAGTGACAGGCACACAGCACCTCTTGCAAATATATCTTACATGTTTACAAAATATGTCAGTGTGGTTAACAGTTTCAAAGAGGATTTGTGATCAAAAATTAAATGATAAATTTACTGAATCTTAAAATTGTTATTGAAGATACTTAATAAACTGCCAGGGAAACTTGAAAGGAAACAAAACAGAAAGCAAATAACAGACAAAGGGTTTAAAATTCAGAAGTACTTTTCTTCTTTGTAAATATATTTGTGGAAAAAAGTCACATTATGCTAGGCTAGAAACAAATGCTGATTGCTTCAGCTGGGGTGTTGTTTTCTTAATATAGTTTTGTAGAAGTGCCAAAAATTATCCTAGCCATCTCCAGAACTGGAAGAAAAAATGTGAAAGAAATTAGAGGGGAAAAAACATCACCACCACTACTAACAATAAAACAACCAGGAAGCCAAAGCAATAAAATCTAATCAGATTTTGAAGCACTGGAGTTTGGGTTTGTGATAGGGCCAAATTCTGAAGATGACCTCTAAAACCTGATTTCTTACTGGGCTTGATGTGGCTTTGTTTCTAGGGAATACTGGGCAATTACGGTCTTCTAAAAAAAAAACCTCTTCTGGCAATTTTATCCATATTGGAAAATTCATACTCTGCTATTTTTCTGCTATTATACCAAAATTGTTACACTGAATTTAAAAGTAGGAAGAAATGGGGAAGAAATAACTGAGACAGCTTCTGTGACTACTGATAGAGAAATAATACTCAGAACTAGAATGAGGGCTCTGAAGATTTAGATCCATTATTTCATGTTAAGAACTGCTAAAGTATGACCAAAGAAGAGGTCACAGATATGACTCTCTTCATGATCCTGTGTCTGTTGAAAAGCTACTAGACACTTCCAACTCTTCTGTAACTTCTATTTTTCTTCCTAAAAAGAGATAGCACTTTATTCTACTTTCTTTTGTACTCTGAGGGGAGAGGGCAAATAGGTTATTTGTTTAATCTAAAATTTTGACTTCAGGACAATGTGTAGCTCTGCTCCCAATCACAATATTTGGCAGAATTCATTTGAAACTCTTTTGTCATCAAAGACAAGCATCAAGCAACTTACAACTGCATTGAACATTCTATTTCTTCATTGAAATTAAGGATATGCAGTACTTTTTTAGCTATAACCAGACCCTGAATGTTAGCCAAACAAACAAACAAAAACAAAACAAAACAAAAAAAAAAACAAAAAACACAAAAACCAACTGATCAAACAAAACATACAACAACAACAACAAAGAACCCACAACTTTAGACAATACATGTATATGCATAACTTTTGCTACTGATGATGACAACAAATGTCTCGTTACTTCTGCTATACCTAGGAAGAAGTATTTATAACTACCATTTACAATGGTAAAAAAAAAAAAAAAAAAAAAAAAAGAACAAAAGAACATAAGGTATCTTCTGATATAAGGTTTTGTTTTATTTTTCAGAATAAGAAAATGAAGAAATGTTGACTACTATTTCAGAAAATCCTTTTTTCTAATCAAGAAATAACCAACACTAGGCTCAGTATAAAAATTTGACCCATAATCCATACTTCCTTATTATTGGAATACAGGGCTAAATTCATTGGTAAAGAATGTGATCACAAATCTAATCAGGCTATCTTTACACTTGCTTATGGGAATTTCACATTTGTTATATTTGAACAGTGAAGTTTAGTTAGGTACAGCAATGCATATATCTTCAGATGGTAGACAATATAGATGCTGGAGAATCTTTAAGATTTTCTGTCCATTTAAAATATATGACAATGGGGAAAAAAAGGCACACACACACACACACAAAAAAAAAAAAAAAAACACAAAAAAATAAAACAAAACAGAGGATAGTCTTGAGCCTGCTGCTACAGTGATGGAAGTACATAATGCAAATGAAGTTTTTAAGATCCTACTTTATGATGCTATATTAGTTACGCAAGCTCTCATGGCTGAGAGAAGAATACATAACTAGTTCAGCTGCAAACCTAAAATAATTTCTGTTTCATGTAAAGATATTCTGGAGAAAACACTGAAAATAAGATAACCCCTGTTCAGAGATATGTACATCATCAATTCTACATAATTTGCTTACTCACCCCAAGAAAATGCAACTGTCCCCAAAAGACAGCATGTCAACAGTCAAAATTAGTAAAAGTCAGCATGGAATTCCCTATCTCCTTTCTCCTCTGAAATGCAAAAACTGTAGAAGTAGCTCCAAGCTTGAGTTTAAGAGATGATTTCTAATAAGTCTCAGGGGCTCTTAGTGTCTCTTAGAGACAGATTAACTCACCTTATTGTAATGACAGCTCAGAAACAGACTGTAAGACTATCCTAGGCTTAGAAATTGGAAGGTACAAAACATTGTTGTCTCTAGAACCAAATCTTTATATTTACTAACAGTTCAAGAAACTTAGATATTTATAATAATAAACTTAGATATATAATAAACTTAAATATAATAAACTTAGATGTTTATAATAACTGTCAGCTTTTCACTATATGGGAGAAACAAGATCATGATTTTGTAAATCTAGGCAGGATATATGAATTTTTCTTCTTTGTTCTTTCAGAAATGTCTTCGATTTACTGCTATACAGTGGCCCAATTTCACTAGAACTGAACACCTGTAACACTCCAATTCTCTTCTGAACTGGTGGCTGGGTCACGTGTGCTTAAGTATTGAAAGTATGTTTGAATTACATGTACCTTGGACTGAGTATGTTTAAACTTAATGAAGCTCTCTGCCTGGTAGAATATATATATATATATATATCTGCCATATATATATATATATATAATCTCTGCCACTTATGTTTTCAAATGAAAGGGGCCTGCTCTTTTTCTTGGTTTGCTTTTGGCATCTCAGTAAAGTCTGTATACGCGGTTTGTTTTCAGAACATTACTTGTCAGCTGTGTCCCTCAGGATATTAAGCTCATCAGCCTATTTTCTAATTCCAGTGGGTCTTATCTGCAGAGTAAATAACCTGACTGCTCAGATGAGGGTTGTTTTACCTATTGCTACAAAAGCTCTTGAAGAAAATTTCTGTTCGAAGTGGGAAGAACCTACTGAATTTAGTTAGCCACTTAATAAGTGTCTTCATGATCACAAAAACTGAACTGAAGTGGTTAAATACATTCAACTTTTTATTTCAGTCTGGCCTTTTTTTTTTTTTTTTTTTTTCCATGTAAACACTTTGTAAAGTTCCATTTTGGACCCCCTATATCCCTTATGCAACAAACAGAATGATTATTGTAAAACATCATCAGCCCATTAAGACTGTGTTATCTGTGTATTATACTTTAATGTATCACTTATTTTCAGCACTACTGGAACTTTTCTGAAGGTACCGTCAGGGCTTCTATGGGTAACATCATTTTAAAAGTTTACTAACTGGTTCCTTTATGCAATTTTTAATGATAAATTTAAGAGGGAGCTGAGTGATGTCTCAGATATCAAACACAGTTATAGTAACTAAATAATTAAAACGTAATGTGTAATCATCATAAACTTATATACTTCAATTGAACCACATGGATCTTCCTTGATCTATGTCAACTGAAGACCTGCACTTTGAGTGCTGTTTTTTAGCTGCTGTCGTGAAATTGCATAACTGGAAAAAAATAATTATATCCATTTGGGTTATCATTTGCTTCTTTAAAGGTGCCCTGTAATTAAATAATGGCCACTCTAAAGGTTTCTATAGTTATTTTTGAAGTTACTTATTTTTAGCTATGGCAGTAGAGTTCATTAGCATAATATGATCTCTTCACCAGCTTTAAGTAATTCATCATTATGACATGTCTATGAGGTAATGTCCTTGCACCATGAGGATAAGGCCAAATTTACAGCACTTACTTATTTTGACAAATATAAAACAAGAAGAGCAACAGAATTGATAAAAACAATAATTTTGAACAACTGGAAGTGACAATCTGACAAGTATCTCAAATTACTGATATTAATATCTACTTTTTTTTTTTTTTTTTTTTTTAACCATTTTACTAATATAACACACATAATAAAAAGTGTTATAAGACAAATAATGGTATTTCCTATGCATATTATGTGTCACATCACGTTTTGGACTCTGGGTAAATAATTTTGAAAACTGCTATAAGCCACTGCTATGCAATTTTACAATGTTTCTTATTGTATTATACAAAAATGTTTATGGTATGGAACTGCTTTCTGTAAAGATGTACTTAATCCCTTCAAAAAATAGCAAGGCTGTTTTCCTGCTTGGTGATTTTGATTTATAGACAATAGGTGTTGCAGGAAGCACAGCCGAAAGCACGACAGACACCAGTAGGGTCAGATCATGCTCCATTTTATTGCCCGAATAGCCTAACTTTTATAGTGAACTTAACAGGAGTGGATAGTGTCTCACACAAGATTATTGGTCAAAAGCACTCAGACAAACAACTACAAGAAAACAACCCCACCTGCAAGAAAACAAGCCCCTTGTGATTAGCAGTCACGTAGACCTTGTCCTTGAAGCCAGCTACAGGTAACAATATTTTCCTGAATTCCTCAATTGGGCGATGTGGGAACACTGTCATGGGAACTTCTCATAGTTGCCCTGGTAGCTTGGTTTGCTCAGCTACAGAAAGCCATGGGATTTTTGCTGTTTCAAAAAATCCCTCAACAAATAGGATTGTTAATTTTCACTAATGTCAATGACAATTTAAGAGTAAACATATTTAGCAAGTTTTAATACAGTTCTAAACATTAATGCTACCCAAACATGAAATGTTGAATAATTAAAATAAATATATATATATATTTTACAGGGCATTGAATGAACTTGTTCGTGACAATTATTTTATAGATATCCAAGACCTAACCCTTCTGAAATGTGAAGCCTGATGAATCTTGCAGTTTGTCTCTGTTACCAAAATCTGCTTCTGGTCAACGCTAGAGAAAAGTGGTTGTCAGTATTATGGCATATTACAGGTGAAAGCAAAATAATACCTCTTAGCTACCAACCACCAACAGAAAAATCAGACAAAAATGTTACTAAATTGCATTTTTTCTTGTCTGCTTTTACAAACCATACTACTGAAATGGCAGTAGAGCACCAATCCTAAAAGTTACGTTATCTCAGATTTTGTGAAACACTCTGTAACCATCTGAGGTTTTTATTAGACTATCACTGAATTCTATAGTAACTATTAATTATCAGAATTTTAGAGGTTTTGAACAAATAAATATATATATATATTAAAAATATTTTAAAACTTCTCTCCCTAGAAAGAAAATCTAGTTTGCAATTTAGGTAGATCAAGAATAATTTCAGCAGGTCTCTAAAGAAAAAGCTTCTTAAGTTATTTTTTTGTGTGCTCTATACAATATTCATATTTAAAGAATTATATATTTTATACATATATATATATATGAAATTTCATTACACTGAAATGAAGGTTTTTACAAGTTAATATGTTGCCATAATATTACACATATCTATGTGCTCAGGAATTAGGCATAAAAGTTGATTAGGTTTTTAATTTTGAGTAAATTTGGTTACTTCAAAAATATTTTCACTTTGCTGTTAAGATTCATTTATTACACAAAACAGGTTCTAAACTAATCTAACAAGATGTCAGATAACCTGCCTAATCATGTCCCTGTCCAACAGTATTGTTGTTATGTCAGGATGAAAAAAGGAACTTCAAGTGCAAGTGACTTAAAAACTCATTCAGCCAGAAAGGCAGGGCAAGAATGTGTCTGTGTTTATGAGACTTCATATGCATTTACAATTTTGTATTAAACAAGCATCAGATAAAACTCATAAAGAGCACAAGATGCTCAGATCTGTGATATTCTGAGTGTTCTACATTCTAGTTTGCAAAGATGATACATATTGAATTAATCTTGAGTTCTTATATACACAGTAATAAAAGTACAAGAAGTGCAGAAAATATTGTTATTTGGAGGCAATAATTTTACTATTTTCTCTTACACGTTCTGTTTGTGCTAGTTTCTTTCTTTTTAAAAATCAGAATGTGTCCAGAGCCATTTTCCTCAGTATACAGTTATCATTATAAATTGAGTCTTCTTTCTTTTTGGAATTTTTCCAGTGAGATACAGGTCTTCTACACTTGAAAGCTTAACAACTAAACAAAGAATTTCCCAGCTTCCACAGAAGAATGGAGAGCGTGGAAGATAGCTTCCTGACGCAGCTGGTTAGTGAACCTACCAGGCGTGGTGCCCTGCTAGACCTTCTCTTCACAAACAGAGAAGGACTGGTGGAGGATGTGATTGTCGGGAGCTGTCTTGGGCAGAGTGACCACGCAATGGTGGAGTTCACTATTCTTGGCGAGGCCAGGAAGGGGACCAGTAAAACCGCTGTATTGGACTTTCGGAGGGCTGACTTTGAGCTGCTCAGGACACTGGTTGGTGGAGTCCCTTGGGAGGCAGTTCTGAAAGGCAGAGGAGTCCAGGAAGGCTGGGCGCTCTTCAAGAGGGGAGTCTTAATGGCGCAGGAACGGTCTGTCCCCACGTGCCCAAAGATGAGCTGGCGGGGAAGAAGACCGGCCTGGCTCAACAGAGAATTGTGGCTTGATCTTAGGAGGAAAAAGAGGGTTTATAAGCTTTGGAAAAGTGGGCAGGCCACTAAGGAGGACTTTAAAGAAGTAGCGAGGCTGTGCAGGGACAAAATTAGGAAGGCCAAAGCTCATCTGGAGCTCAATCTGGCTACTGCCGTTAAAGATAACAAAAAACGTTTCTATAAATACGTCAACACAAAAAGGAGGACTAAGGAGAATCTCCATCCTTTACTGGATGTGGGGGGAAACTTAGTTACAAGAGATGAGGAAAAGGCGGAGGTGCTCAATGCCTTCTTTGCCTCAGTCTTTAGTGGCAATACCGGATGTTCTCTGGATACCCAGTACCCTGAGCTGGTGGAAGGGGATGGGGAGCAGGATGTGGCCCTCATTATCCATGAAGAACTGGTTGGTGACCTGCTACGGCACTTAGATGTGCACAAGTCGATGGGGCCGGATGGGATCCACCCAAGGGTACTGAGGGAACTGGCAGAGGAGCTGGCCAAGCCACTATCCATCATTTATCAGCAGTCCTGGCTATCGGGGGAGGTCCCAATCGACTGGCGGCTAGCAAACGTGACGCCCATCTACAAGAAGGGCCGGAGGGCAGACCCGGGAAACTACAGGCCTGTCAGTTTGACCTCAGTGCCAGGGAAGCTCATGGAGCAGATCCTCCAGAGAGTCATCATGCAGCACTTGCAGGGGAAGCAGGCGATCAGGCCCAGTCAGCATGGCTTTATGAAAGGCAGGTCATGCCTGATGAACCTGATCTCCTTCTATGACAAAGTGACGCGCTGGGTGGACGAGGAAAAGGCTGTGGATGTGGTCTCTCTTGACTTCAGCAAGGCTTTTGACACCGTCTCCCACAGCATTCTCCTCAAGAAACTGGCTGCTCTTGGCTTGGACTGGTGCACGCTTCGTTGGGTTAGAAACTGGCTGGATAGCCGGGCCCAAAGAGTCGTGGTGAAGGGAGCCAAGTCCAGTTGGAGGCCAGTCACTAGTGGCGTCCCCCAGGGCTCGGTGCTGGGGCCGGTCCTCTTTAACATCTTCATCGATGATCTGGATGAGGGCATCGAGTGCACCCTCAGTAAGTTCGCAGATGACACCAAGTTAGGTGCGTGTGTCGATCTGCTTGAGGGTAGGAAAGCTCTGCAGGAGGATCTGGATAGGCTGCACCGATGGGCTGAGGTCAACTGCATGAAGTTCAACAAGGCCAAGTGCCGGGTCCTGCACCTGGGGCACAATAACCCCAAGCAGAGCTACAGGCTGGGAGAGGAATGGTTGGAGAGCTGCCAGGCAGAGAAGGACCTGGGAGTGATGGTGGATAGTCGGCTGAATATGAGCCAGCAGTGCGCTCAGGTGGCCAAGAAGGCCAACGGCATCCTGGCTTGTATCAGGAACAGTGTGACCAGCATGGCTAGGGAGGTGATCGTCCCCCTGTACTCAGCTCTGGTGAGGCCGCACCTCGAGTACTGTGTTCAGTTTTGGGCCCCTCGCTACAAGAAGGACATCGAGGTGCTTGAGTGGGTACAGAGAAGGGCGATGAAGCTGGTGAGGGGTCTGGAGAACAAGTCCTACGAGGAGCGGCTGAGGGAGCTGGGCTTGTTCAGCCTGGAGAAGAGGAGGCTCAGGGGCAACCTTATCGCTCTCTATGGGTACCTCAAGGGAGGCTGTAGCGAGGTGGGGGTTGGCCTGTTCTCCCACGTGCCTGGTGACAGGACGAGGGGGAATGGGCTAAAGTTGAGCCAGGGGAGTTTTAGGTTAGATGTTAGGAAGAACTTCTTCACTGAAAGGGTTGTGAGGCACTGGAACAGGCTGCCCAGGGAAGTGGTGGAGTCACCATCCCTGGAAGTCTTCAAAAGACGTTTAGATGTAGAGCTTAGGGAAATGGTTTAGTGGGGGCTGTTAGCGTTAGGTCAGAGGTTGGACTCGATGATCTTGAGGTCTCTTCCAACCTAGAAAATTCTGTGATTCTGTGAATGGAAAACCTACTATCAAAATACCAGGTGTTACTGAGATGGACCTTGAATTCATCTTCTACTTCCTGACAGATGAGGTATTATGAAAAACAAACAAACAAATAAATAAATAAATAAATACGAACCAACCAAAAAAAAATGGGCATCAGTTCAAGAATTCAAGTTAAAGTCAGACTGCTAAGTACCCAGAAGCATAGCTGATAGACATACCAGATATCTCAGATGGGAGGTTAAGTGAATCTTTTTAAAACTGATTTGCCAGCATTCTACTGAAATTACAGAGTGTATGTATAAGTCCTTTCCTGGTAACTACATGCTCTTTCCATAAAAAAAAAAAAAAAAAAAAAAAAAAAAAGTCTAACAGTTATTTTCATCATTTGGCTTGAGTCCCTCAGAACAAGGTTTTCAGTTCAGCTAATGACATAATGTAACATAACATAACATAACATAACATAACATAACATAACATAACATAACATAACATAACAAACATAACATAACATAACATAACATAACATAACATAACATAATTTTTAGGCTTCTAAGACAGAGCTCTCTCTATCCTTTCTTGGCTAGATGATTGTTTTGCTGCTATGCACATATGCACATATCTTTTAAACTATTAAAGGTCTTACAGAAGTCACTATCATTTCAGTCCAAGGTTACATCAGTATTTTAGAAGTATATCGTTTGATCTGATGAACCATCTGGGGAGAAATGTACTAATCTCTGTTCTCTCTATGCTATTTATTGTGCCCTAGATCATCTAAAACATTTTTGCCTTGTCTCTGAACATAGCATTTCAAAGGCACTTTTGATCTTGGTTGGACGTTAGTTAGCCCACAGGGGTAAAATGTCTGGAAACCCAGTTTGTAGATCAATTATTCCTTGATAAAGTGTTACTGTGCATCAAATGAAATGTTTAAAGTGATGAGATTGACATTTTTTCCCATATTTTTTAGCCTCTTAAAAATATTCCTTCTTTAAATCAAAAAGGAAAAAATGATGCATTGATAATTAGATCAGTGCTTCCCATTGCTGATGATACTGAATGATGATACTGAATGATGATACTTTTCATATAGTAATTACAAAATGGTTTAAGTTGGAATGCACCTTAAAGATCACCTTGTTCCAACTCCCCCTGCCATGGGCAGAGACATCTTCCACTAGGCCAGGTTGCTCAAAGCCCCATCCAACCTGGCCTGAACTCTTCCAGGGATGGGACATCCACAACTTTTCTGGGCAAACAGTTCCAGTGCCTCACCACCCTCATAGTAAATAATTTCTTCCTTAAATATAATTTAAATCTATCCTCTTTTAGTTTAATGCTATTACATCTTGTCGTATCACTGCACTCTCTCATAACAAGTCCCTCCCTAGCTTTCTTGTAGGCCTCATTTAAATACTGGAAGGCCACTATAAGGTCTCCCCATAACTTTCTGCAGGCTAAATCACACCATCTTTCTCAGTCTTTCTTCATAGGAGAGGTGCTCCAGCCATCTGATTATCTTCGAGGCCCTCCTCTGGACCTGCTTGAACAGGCCTATGTCTTTGTTATGCTGGGGGCCCCAGAGCTGAAAACAGGTGTTTTCAGACACTCTTACGAGAGTGGAGTAGAGGGGGAGAATCACTTCCCTCAACCTGCTAGCTACACTTTTTTTTTGATTCAGTCCAGGTATGACTGGCTTTCTGGGCTGCAAGCACACATTGCTAGCTCATGTTGTTTTTCCTCTAGTGGTATTCTCAAATCCTTCTCTGCAAGGGTGTTCTCAATCTATTCATCACCCAGTCCATACTGATGATTAGGATTGCTCCTGCCCAGATGCAGGACCTTGCACTTGGCCTTGTTGAATTTCATGAGGTTTCCATAGGCTCAACTCTCAAGCCTGCCAAGGTTTCTCTGGATGACATCTCTGCCCTCTAGAGTTTTGACTGCAGTATAGAGTTTGTTGTCATCCTCAGACTTGCTGAGGTTGCACTCAACCCCACTGCCTGTGTCACTGATAAAGACGTTAAATAGTGCTGGTCCCTGTACCAACTCGTGAAGAACACCACTTGTCCCTGGTATCTACCCAGACATCAAGCCTGTGTGATGTGTTCTGTGGTCTGTACTTCTTGTATTTGTCTTCCTTTAACAAACAGTTGAAGTGTAATGATATTTAAGCTTAACTGGGCTAGATCTACAAAAGGAATAGTAATGATTTTAAGACGTCTGTTTTGGTTGAGGGTTCCAGAAGGACATTATTGCCTAAAAATTTCATTTTGCACACTAACTCTCAGAAGACTGTTTAGGAACATAGCATACATCTCAATGTTTTTTATTAGATGTGGCATTAAACTTTATTCATCTTACCATACTATTAGGTTTGAGTCTAAGTTGTTCACGCTGCCTGTACAGATGGGCTTTGAGTCTGAATCAGTCTTGTTGTGTTCATTCATCTTTTTTTTTTTTTTTTTTAAAAAAAAAAAAAGGATTCGGTCTCAATTTTTTAGCTAGCTATATGAGTGAGTGGTTTCATATAAAAGTTACATACAACTTAAAAATAGATCTCTGAAGTCCCTATGCAAAAACTTTTAAGTGGATTTTGAAACTTTAAGATATGTTTTTTTTTTTTTTTTGTTTTATACTGAATGTTTTTCCTCCCAGAAAAAGAAATAAAAATCAGATTTTTTTAAAGCTTTTATCAAGTTGCAACAGCATTGCTGAGACATTCACACCATGTTTCTTTGTTGCAGTAACATCAGCTCAATAAGAACATGTGTTAATGACAGAAGTACATCTGCTTTAACTAATTTTCAAACCTAATAACAAACAGTTTTAAAAAGGCCAAAAAATTGAAGAAGCCCACATTTTTAGAATTTATGCTGTTTGATATTGAGATGTCAAGCAGCTCATACTGAAATAAGCAAGTTTTACTTCTATTATTATTTTTTTTCCAACCAGGCCAGGAGGCTTCTTTCAAAAAATGTATTACAAACAGGATGATAATTGAATGGAGGGACCCAGAATAAGTTAATAAAATTTTCCATACTAAACGTCCCAAATTCCAGCAAAAAAACTCAGGTTAATTTGTACTTTGTGTTTCTTTTTTAATCATTTAAAATATACTTGATTTCTTACCATTAATCTTTCTCTTTGTTTTTGTTTTTAGGTTTGGCATTTTAACCAGTTCTCTTTTCTAAAATGTTTTTAGAAATAGGTGAAATTATAAGCTGCAAATCACTGTCAGTTACCTAACAGAATCCCTCAGTTTTTTGACAGATAATCCCTTCAGCAATATTGCTAAAAAGAAGGAAGCAAGGAAAATAAAGAATAAAAAAATGAAATGACTGATGGTTTTATTGCATATATGACAATGCAATGTTTTTCCATGATCAGTGAAAAGATGCTGCTGTTTCTCATGGATTACTGTGTTAGATCAGTCAAGGTTTCAGCTCTTTTAAGATGTTTCATATACTGATAGCACTGTGAATGGGTTAACTGCTCAGTTTCAATTGTTGAATGAATTAGTCTCTCCTTATTGTATTTCTACACAGAAAAATCACTAACTAAATTTCAGTTCAGCTTAGTTAGAGTTATTTCTTTCAATTCAGTTACCAAAGGCCAAAAACCCCCTACTTTAGTTGGTAGTCATGTTTCCAGTTCATGTCTCAATTTCTGTGATATCATGGCATTCATTTTTTTTTACTAAATCCCTGACTATTTTGAAATATGCAGTTTGTGGTTTTCTTAAAGAAAACAGTAGAAGATAAGCTGAATTCAGTCTACATCCTGTACCCTGACCTGCAAATTTCATAAGCAAAGTACTTATAAATGCATTACCAGTAAGGTGAATATTTAAATAAGAATTCATTTTGATGTGTATGGTTTTGCCTCATCATATAACTGACATATTTTATCTCCTTACACAAAAGGGTAGATATGTTTGAAAACCAAAACTTAGAATATCTTCTCAGGTAAACTAATGTTAACTGCACTTCTTTGATAGTATTATTGCTGATTTACACTAGTGACTGAAAAGAGAATAAAGTCTCATCCTTTTATACTGCTTTTATGTCACAGACATTTTCTTTGTGTCCCTTATGTTATATTTTTACACATTCTCATGCTGCTGTCTTTTTCAGTATCTTATTCCATAAGCTGACTTGCACAGCATGTTGCTGATCTGGACAAAGATGTTTTCATCACCATGTCTACACCTAAAGTCCTAAAGTGATAGGAAATTGAAAGGAAAGTTGTGAGATAATTGCTCTGACCTATTTACTGCAGCCTCCTGACACTGCTATCCTCCTGCAGCAATGTTGTCAGCAGTCTGAAATGAGGAAATAAAAATGGACTCATTAATGACTCAAAAAAAAAAAAAAAGTTTGAATAAATTGAAATCTGGGAATTGACAATGGTATAGTATGTGAAGTAGTAAAGTCTACATATACACACAGAAACAAGCATCTATGATTTAAATATAGCTTGTAAAGTTTTTGCCATCTCAGATAAATTTTCATTTTATTTTATTTTATTTTATTTTATTTTATTTTATTTTATTTTACTTTATTTTATTTAATTTATTTTTAATATGAATGTCTCATTGGATGTACAATGAAGCCTAGAATTCTGAATGCTGGGTCTTTTTTAAGTTAAACAATACCACCTGTAAAGGGCCTGATGTAATAGGTAGGTGATGAAAACTTGTAAGTAATCAGTGTCATTGGGCAGAAATTCTTCAATACATTTTTAAAATATATTCTTACATTTTATAGTATTTTGCATAAAATATATAACAATGCTTTCAAGTTCATTCCATTTTAATTGGAGATAAGTGTTAGTATCACTTCAGACTGTAGTGTGGTAATGCCTCCATGTTGTGGTTTAGCTTGATAGGCAGCTAAGAACCACATAGCCATCATTCTCCCCTGCGGTGGGATGGGGGAGATAATTGGAAAAAGATGTAAATCTTGTGAGTTCATAGTTTAATATGACAGAAAAAGAAAGGAAATAACAACAATTTCACACACACACACATATATATATATATATATAAAACAAGTGACGCATGATGTAATTGTGTGGTCTACAATTTCCTCATGATGGGGAGTGGAGGGGCAGTCACTGATTTCTTCTGTCTGGTGACCAACAACAGGACCAAGGAAACAGCATGAAGCTGCGATGGGGGAGGGTATCAAGACAGGTTGGATATCAGGAAAAGGTTCTTCACCTAGAGAGCGGTCAGGCACTGGAACAGGCCCCTCAGGGAAGTGGTCAAGGCACCTACCCTGCTGGAGTTAATGAAGCATTTGGACAACACTCTTAGACAAATGGTCTGATTTTTTGAGTGGTCCTTTGTGAACCCTGGAGTTGGACTCGATGATTCTTATGGGTCCCTTCCAACTCACGATATTCTATTCTATGATTTCTCACCACCCTCCAAATGATGCCCAGACATTCCCCAAGCAGTGGCAGCCTGCATTGGCAGCCTCCTCCAGCCAACTACCCCATTTTTATTGTTCTGCATCACATCATATGGTATGGTATGTTCCTTTGGTCAGTTTATGTCAGCTATCTTGATTCTGTCCCCTTCAAGCTTTTTGTGCACCACCAGCCTCTTTGCTAGTGAAGCTGAAAGGTGCTTTACTCAGTGTTTGCACTGCTCAATTAAAACATCCTTCTGTTATCAACAATTTTTCTCCTAAATCTGAAACACAGAATCATACCAGCTACTATGAAGAAAATTAACTATTTCTCACCTGAGAAACTATTATTTCCTAGCATATGATGTAATGTCAGTAATTCTTTATTCCATGGTAGTGTATGGTTTCAGTTACATTTGAGTGGAGAGTTAAGAAAAAGTCAGAGGCTTTGTAGAGAACATAGCAATAAGCAGGGCTTGCTGTGAGTGAAAACCAATATAAATACAGTATGAAACAAGGCACACATTGATACACTGGCAGAGGTCAGCTGTAGACTGGAAAATCAGACAAGTAACAGGACGAGCAGTTCCTCTAACATTTATCTGTAACAAGAGTGAAGAAATTGCTTTGTGAGCAGTGAAAATAGTGCAGCTTGATTTCCAGAGCTTTTCTCTGTGCTATGCTCCAATGACAGAACAAATTCATCTCCCCTGACATGTCCTATGGCTGTATTTCCCTTTAAGTATTCCCCACACTTCCCTACATTTTTTTCTCTCTGACACTGTACACACTCTTCTCAGGATAACTCAGACCTCATTGACCTGTTAATTAACAGTTATATAAGAAGTGGTACTTTTTGATCTATTTGTTCTTATTTGGCTCGTAAAAGGCCAAATGGAACAAAAAATTAATGAGCTGAAGCCTTTCTCAAACTTTAAGTATATGGGCCAGCCTTTCCTTTCCAGCCATCTAATTGATGAAACATGAGAAAATTTGTCTTTAGGAGTTACACTTTCCTCCATTTGGCAGAAATTAATCAATAATATAAAAATATATATTGGGGAACAGATGATAAACAGATATATATTTTACTCATGTAAGCTTCTTTTCATTAAGGAATTTGTTAAAGTGATTTTATCATCATGGATTTTAAGAAAGAGTAAATACAAGAAGTCTCATTTTGTGCCTGCTATAATGTCCTTACCAATTCTAAAAATGATGTATAATTATTTAAAATGTAAAATAATGCAATAAGCTGAGCTAATTTTATTCAAGGTTTGATACTTATAGTGTAAGTTCAACTGAAGTCAACTAAAAACCAATAATGGCTTAGGTGTAAATGTAATTTTGTTTCTCATTTTGTGTGAAGATGTGATGGCTTTAAATACTTACAGTCTATATTTATTATTAAAAAAAAAAAAAAAAAAAAAGTCCTTCTGAACAACTCTGAATATTAGAAATAGCAAGATGTGAAGTAACAATAATTGAGAGATTTGGGGAAAATTTCCATAAAAAAATTTAAGGAAAGGACAATTCTGAAATCATTAATCTGCTGTTGTAAATGGGAAAAAAATGAAAGAGGGGAAAATAAAGAAATCGCAGACTGGAAAATATCCAATCCAGAAACTGAACCTCCTCCATCATTCAAAGGCAGACAGTAGCCACTTGTTCCTATCAGCCTCAGTTTCCTATCTTGTAGTAAAATGACCCAAACTCTGAATGTGCTTAACTCTGATGGAAGAAAGAACTACTTCTACTGATGCTATCATTTTAGGCAATTTAACTACATAAATTCCATTCCACCTTTATCAGTCAGTGAATCAGTTAGGATCTGAGAACAATAATACTAAGACTACTAGTATCTCAGAATACCAGGAATATGTAACAGAGTTCTGTTTCTAACAGGAAAATGTTAGCTGTACACAAAGTATACAGTATGGTAAAATAGATTTTGGGATATCTTATTTTACAGTATTCATATACTATATACTACATACATATACTATAACACCTAAAAACATCTCTATGACTTCACTTGTAATATGTCATAAATGAAAAAGTACTGAATCTAAGCAGAACTATTGGAATTATGTCAGATGTTAGTAGATTGTAATGTGATACTGTAACTAAAACAGCAAATGAGATCTTTGGATTACACATTTGAGACTGTCAGGTAAGTGTATGGAAAGGATCAGTTATCTACACATATTCCTGCTTAAATGATTGCTAATAACATCTCTGGAGTAACTGTGTGTATCCAAGAACTCACTAGCTGTTTTTGAAACATTCCTAATATCCTAATACCAATGCCACAAATACTATCAACTAAGAAGCTGTTTTTTGTTTAAAATTGAAATATTCACAAGAGACAGGAGTGAGTCTGATTAGATTAAAAGAATAGTAACCAGTGTGAGTAAAATAGTAATAAGCACATAAAAAACAATAATTTCTAAACACTTCTGTGCAAGCAGATAATTTGTTTGCAGATATACTGTGTTAATGTAAGACATAACTGTACTTTAGCAAGTACTAATGTCAAAGGAGATTAAAGTCAACGATTACCATAATCACCCATGGGCACTTATGTGAAATCTCATTTTAGTCTTAGTACTCTTAAAGAAGTATACATTTATGGATGCATTTATGGTTCTTTATTTTTATTTATTTATTTATTTTGCATTGCCCAAAAAAAAATGAAGCAAGAGAGGGCTGCAGAAACTTCTAATAAATGTAAAGAACAGGTGAGCCATAGTAGATCTCTGTCTCCTGTTCTTCAGGTACTTTGGACTTGTACCCACCATTACACTGAAAATTTACTTTAAGCTGGTCTATCTTGTTATCTTGTGATAGGAACTTCCTCCTCCCCGCCCCCCCACCCCCATCTCCTGATGAGTGAAGCAGAATGGGAGAACAAAATGGAAACTAAAAACCAGAAATTTCAGAATAGCCTGATTACGACATACGTACAGCACAATTATGTAGATTAAACTTTTGCATGGAGTACATTATTGCACAAATTTACTTTTATATTTCTTGATACATTTTAATAATCAACATGGATTTTTTTTTTTTCCTGAGTATACTGGTATTTTGTCAATATTAAACAACAGCAGCAAAAATACTTCAACAGTAACAACTAAAAATAGCTGTTTACAGCTCAGACATTACTTATACAGTTCACTGTTTTATTGTTTTCATCAGCTACAGCATGTCAGTAATATTTTCAGTTAATTTCTTTGCTGGATATTGAAGTAGAAAAGTGCAACAGTAAACAGTGCATACCATAAAAAACATAGAACATAAACATAGCAGCTATAAAACATGACATAAAGCATCTTTTACATCACTGTGTACTCAGCAAATTTCAGTTTGTAGCAAATGTTTCTAGAATTATTATAGCATGAAAATTTTGGCTCATTGGGTTTAAGACCACAGAAATAGAACATTTTTCTGAACTATAACGGAAACCACTAGAAACATTGTTAAGAGATCAAAAACAATGTTCCAAAGGAAAAGCAGTATACGGACTTCTAAACTGAACTACCCTTTAAAGGGGCAATTTTCTGAACAGAGATTCATTAAAGAAGAGACAGAAACAGCTTTATTACTGTCTGTGCTCACTTGGATGGAAAATAATTTTAATAGTCATGAACATTTATTGGACTCCATTGACTTAAACACCTTTCATAGTAAAGAAAGAGTTGCTGAAAATAGGTGCAGATTTACCATACATGGATGCTCAAGGTCCTGAAGTAATAAAAGTAAGCAGCCAAAAGAATCTGGATGATCTACAAACTTGAATGGTGTTGGTAGTAGCTACAATAAAGCTGAAAATTGATGAACAATTTATTCATTAACTATACACCTTTCTGACAGTCATAAAATATGTTTTTTTACCATATATTTAAGATCTTCATATCCATTAGATATGATCATATTGATACTATTAGCTGATTTTTGAGAACCAATAATTTCCTAGGTTTGCTGCTGATTATGCTTAACAATATATTGTAATTTTGTAAAAAATTGTAAAATTGCAATTAATAGCTTAATTTTGAATGCATATTATCTACTAGTGAATAACTAATTCTTCATTGCAATTATTTCTTAATTACAGTCATACAGAGACAGATCCGTAACTACTTGGACTATATGCATTTCTATTTTGCATATATAAAGTTCTGTAAGATGGTAGTTAATATCTGTAGAATAGAATGGAATGGAATGGAATAGGATAGGATAGGATAGGATAGGATAGGATAGGATAGGATAGGATAGGATAGAATAATAATAGAATCACAGAATCATCTAGGTTGGAAGAGACCTCCAAGATCACCGAGTCCAACCTCTGACCTAACACTAACAAGTCCTCCACTAAACCATAAATCACTAAGCTCTACATCTAAATGTCTTTTAAAGACCTCCAGGGATGGTGGCTCAGCCACTTCCCTGGGCAGCCCATTCCAATGCCTAACAACCGTTTTGGTAAAGAAGTTTTTCCTAATATCCATCCTAAACCTCCCCTGGCACAACTTTAGCCCATTTCCCGTCATTACCAGGCACGTGGGAGAATAGACCTAGAACAGAACAGAACAGAACAGAATAGAATAGAGTAGCTCAGCTGGAAAGGACCTACAGAGATCATTGAGTCCAACTGCTTGACCACTTCAGGGCTAAACAAAAATACAGACATATTAATGAAGGCAATGCCTCTTGAACACTGACAAGCATGGGACTTCAACCACCTTGCTAGGAAGCCTATTCCAGTGTTTGATCACCCTCACGTTAAATAATTTTTTTCCTAATATCTAGTCTGAATGTCCCCTGGTGCATCTTTGTAGTATTCCCATGTGTCCTATCCCTGGTTACCAGGGAGAAGAGATTGGCACCTCTCTCTGTTTGCCCTCTTTGGGAAGCTGTAGAGAACAAACAATAAGATAGCCTCTCAGACTGTTATTCTCCAAACTAGACAAACCAACTGTTCTCCATCTCTGCCCACAGGACATGCCTTTTTAGCCCTTTGATCAGCTTTGCTGCCCTCTTCTGGATGTGTTCAAATACCTTAATCTCCTTTTCATACCGTTGAATCCAGAATGGTACACAATATTCAAGGTGGGGCTTCACCAGCACTAAATATAGTGGGAGGAACACCTCTTTTGACTGGCTGGCTATGCTGTTTTCAATGAACCCCAAAATGCAGTCTGCCCTCTTGGCTGCCAGGGCACACTGCTGACTCATTGAGATGACTGTTGACCAGCACCCCCAGATCCCTTTCTGTTGAGGTGCTCTCCATCCACTCATCTCCTATTCTGTACTTGTGCCTTGTGCCTGGGCATTATTTCATTCCAGAAGTAACAAAAAAAACTAACAGCAGAACCTAGCATTTACCTTTGTGGAACTTCATGCCACTGATGATTGCTCAATGCTCGAATTGCCTAGTGGTTACTGTGTGTAGAAACAACATTTTCTCTTGCCTCTCTCTCTGGACTACCAGATTAATTTTATAAACCGCAAATCATAATTCTCTTCAATAAATGGAACACCATATATATGGAGCTATTGTTAGTCCTCCTTCATTCCTGGCTGAACTGTGACAGTTGCTCCCCAGATTTACTGTACTACAACAGGCACACATGTGCACACATAAGATACATATCTATGCATATCTTTTCTATAATCCATTTGCATTCATAGTCTGAAGTAGTGAGATTGACATTCTAGGAAGAAAAAGTGACTTCAACTACTCTGAAATCAGTATTTATAAAAGATTGGCAATTCATGTATCTTCAAAGATCTGGCCTAAGTGATTTTCTTCACAGAAATGATAGATAGCAAAACAAAAAAAAAAAAAGCACAAATGAATTCATTTTGGGAGGACTGGAACCCAGCCACAGAACCATCCCTGTTTTTTCTGAGAATACTTTTGTTTTAATCAGTTTTAATATAGATCCATGTGTTCTATCAGTAAAAGCAACACTGCAAAACCCCTTTGCCATGTTGTGTCATAGCAAAAATTACAAACAGAAGCTAGTTCAGAAAATAATGGTTTGAAAAATATGAATAACTTATTGCATGATAGTCTATATATTTAAATTTTAGTATTGTACTGGGCCTGGCTGGAATGTTAACTTTCCCTGCAGCAGCCCATTCAGCGCTGTGCTCTGCATTTGTAGCTAGAACAGCAGTGGTATCACACCAGTGTTGTTTCTGCTGCTGAGCAGTGCTGGAACAGCATCAGGACTCTCTAACCCTCCTAGGGGGTGGGCAAAAAAGTGAGGAGAGAAACATCACCAGGGCTGCTGACCTAAACCAACCAAAGGGATATTCCATACCATATGATGTCACACTCAGCAATGAAAGGTGGAAACAGGAAGAAGAGGTGGGCTCTCGTGAAAACATCGGTCCTCCTCCCGAACACTAGCTACATGTGTTGAGGCCCTGCTTCAAGGATGTAGTCAAGCATCGCTCATTTGTGGGAAGTAGAGAGTAATTTCTTTCCTCTGCACATAGCCTTTTTTTTTTTTCCTCTTCCCTTTTCCCCTTTTTTTTTTTTTTTTTTTTTCCCCTTTAGTTAAATTATTTAGTTAATAATAATCTTTCCTTAATAATTATTCTTATTTTTTCCCTTTAATTATATTATCCTTATCTCAACCCATGAGTTGTTCTTTACTTTACTTCTTCCCCTCCTCATCTAATGAGGGGGAGTGAGAGAGCAGTTGTGGTGTTTAGCTGCCTAGCACGGTAAAACCATCACAAGTATTTCCCTCCTACACATCTCAGAAAAAAAAAAAAAAAAGATTAATAATTAATACATATATTAATAAAATATGTTATTATTATATATATTATATATAATATATATATGTATATTATATTTATATAAAATAATAATTGAGATTAATAACAGGTAAATTTTCAGTTTTGTGATGAATGTATGGTCAGTACGTGATTATATCTCAGATCTGCTGGCTGGCATTTTAATACATTTTTTGAGAAATTGATGTTTTTAGACCTAAAGATCAGCTGCTTAGTTCTCAGACAGGTAAAGTAATAAGAAAGGTTTTTGTTCAAAAAATACAGAGGCAGTGCCTATGCTCTATAATTAATAAACCACAATTTGTAGTAACAGACTTTTTTTTTTTTTTTTTTTTCCATATTGCCTTAAAATGCCCTCGTGCAGACAAAGTAAGAATTGGCACTTTCTACTCATAACCAGTAGAGCAGAAGGAACACCAGGAACACCTCATGGTGCTTTTGTCTGCTGATTTGTATGATTTACGTTTGCTGAAGTAATAAAAGTACTTCATTCTTTATTTATAAAGACAGATTTACCCTATAATTTTTATTATTACTATTTTTATTTATAGGCCACAAATAACAAAGTGTTGTGGGTAAGAAAGACCATTGTACCAAAATAGCCATGTTTATTTATTTCACCTATTGATATTCAACTTGGAGTTTTTCACTTCAGTTTGCATGTAGCAAAATGAAATATCTCAAGAATAAGAAAAGAAGTAAAGTAGCTTTTAAAAGTTTTTCCAAGCTTTCCAGGACAGCTTCTTTGCACTCTGGCAAACACAAATTCTGACATTTGTGTTTTTAGATGGAGTTCAACTTAGTAGACTACATGGTTCCCATCAGAATATTTCATCCTGTTAAAATGTATCTTTAACCTAAAGATTTCTTGATCTTGTTTTAAATGAATACCAATTTTAAAGCCACTGGCCTCCCTTTTTCCTTCTCCTTGAAGAATGAAGAATGCTGTATCCTTTTATGACTGTGTAGCTTTAAATGGCTTCAGAGATGGTAGGAAAAAAAAAAAAAAACCTTACCTCCCTACAGTTCTTCTTCCTCACATTCATTTCAAAGACTGCAGTTAGCCTTAAAGATACTCTATGGTAGGCAGTTAACATCATTTGTAAGTTTTATATCCTCTTTCTCCTGCTGCCATGAAAGAATGCCATGAATGCTGTATTTCAAAATGTTCTGAGTTCTGAGCTAGGGAAGTACAGAGGTAACTTAAAGCTCACTGAGAGCATACAGACCTTTCTCTCACTGCTTTACAACTTGTAACACTTGAGAAAGACTAGAGACTTTGCCTTAGTGTTTATGAGTTTCTAACAATTTCTAATTATCTGGACAGAGGAGTGCATATGTTATTTGCTTGATTTTTTTTTTTTTTTTTTTTTTTTTTTTTTTGCTAAGACTGGTGAGTTCTTTAGACATTGTTTATGGTATGGAAATCAAATGCTTGAATTTGCTCATTTGCTTACAAAGGTCATAACGTGGATTTTCAGAGGGAATAAGCTGATGAAGCCTCTGTAAACTGTGAATGTGCAGTCCTGGCAGCTCATTTTTAAACGTAACAATAACACTGATTTTAATGACCTACTCTTGCAACAGTTTGATTCTTGAAGAGGTGGAAGTCTCTTGATAGACATTCCACTTAAAATCATAGGTATTGGGTAAAAAGTACATGAATAGGAAGGAGGACACTGAGCGTCTTTTGTATAGGAGACAAGAATAATGCTGACATTCGTCTTCACTGCAATTTAACAGTATACTCCCACAGACAATCCTTACATGTTTAGCTGAAACCAAGGGCTGGGCGGGAATTTTATGAACATTTTAAGTTTGCAAATGCTGTATTATTATTTTCTTTTTGTCACAGAACTAAACTTCTATATGACAGCCTGTATGCATTTCCAAAATTTTGTATTATGTATTGTACAGTGAAGTGTCTGAAATGGAAATTAGAAGAAAACTCTGAAAGAAATCTCAAATAAATCACTGAAAACAAACTTTGGAATGCTTAGCAACATGTAGATGACATGTTCAAAAATTGTTTTTGACCTAATTTCTTTTGTCATTCTTCCAGATAAAAATAAAATAAAATAAAATTGCATCCTCTGCATATATTATTCCTCTTAACTTTGTGTATTTCAAAGAAATATAGATATTTCCCCAAACTTAGGTGATACTGCCACGTAGAACTCTTTTGATTTGCACTAATAGTTATCATAAGTTCATACGATAATTGACATTAGAAGGGACTTCAGGACGTCTCTCCAACTTGTTGGATTGACCTACTTAGTATATGAAGTGAAAGCATCGGATGTAAACTTACTGGATATTAGTAGGGCTTTTGATACTGTCCCTCACAAAACATTCAGAACAGTCTGAAATACTTTGTTTAAGCTTTGCCCATTTTCTCTCTGTCCCCCACAATGAAACATTGTACAATCTATCCCCTTGTCTCTATCCCCTTGATGACCTGCCTGAAAGCACTAGGAACTTCTGTTAGGTGCCCCTGCAGTCATCTCTTTTCCAAGTCCAGCTGACCAAGTCTTGGTCTCACAAGGCAAGTGCACTAGCCCTTCCCTGAACCTGTGCTGTGATCATGGTCTTCCTTGCTTGGGGGTGGGAGATGAGCAGGGAAATTAATGCAGTATTCTTTAGGTGGTCTAATAATTGCTTAGTAGAGGAGATAATCATTTCCTTTGCTCTCCTTGCTGTGCTTATTTTAAAAAATCATAAGATACTGTTGGCTTTGTTTGCTGCACAGGTACAGTGCTGGTTCATGTCCAGATTGCTGTCTAACAAAACCCATACAAGCACAGAAAACTGCTACAATGTTGACATGATGCTCAATCATCTTTCAATTAAAAATTTTTTTGTAGATAAAACTATACATGAAAAACATGCACCATGCATTCATTATTATGAAGAACAACCAAGACAACATACATAATGTGTTGGAAAGTTTTTTTCTTGTAAAATTATCCACATTCACAATTAAGCTTCAGGTGTATGAAATTTACTGGAGAGACCAGTGATGTCTCACAGGATCACCACTTTTGTTTGTCACATACTTTTATGCAGTCTTTCATGTTACTATACATAGAAATGGCTATTGTTAGTCATCATAATTATTATGCTCTTTATCTTAAACTTTATAATTCTGAATGATCTTGTTTTCCTTGAGCCAGAATTATATGCCAAGTATATAAACGTTTTCATATAGAAATGTTACCTTTAATGCAATAGATATTGAACGGCCAATGTGCAACAAAAATAAACATTTTACACATAGTTTAAGGATTGTAAAGTTGGATATATTTTATAATAAATATAGTGATAAATATAATAATAATATAATATATAAAAATAATAAAAAATCTGTTATCATAGCAAAAAAAATCTTCCTTGAACATGAGAAAAAACATTTTTTTTTTGTCTTTACTCTGCAACTTAATGTAAATTATCTCAGCAGTACTTCTGAACTTCAGGATTTACATTCAGTGGAATTCAGAAAATATCTAACTGACTGAGCAAATACTTGCAGTCTGCAGTGACCTCACATACTGGTGGCAATAATTCTTTAAATCCTTTTTTGTTTTATGGAAACAAATTATTTAAATAACTCTGACTTTGTTGTTTTGAAGATGTTCACAAGTATTTCAAATAGTATGACTTTAAATTAATCTGATTTGCATTACTTCCAGTTACAATATTAAGTTATGTGGATGTTACTACTAAGAATATTCTACTCCAAGTACTGTGTCAAGGTTTGGAAAAATATGATTATCACTGTGAAAGCTTTGTTGACCACACACTAAATACACTGTCCATCATAACATTGCCTGCTCAAAAGGAGAAGTACCTACTAATTTTATTCTTTATTTTGTCTCCTGTTTTAATTGAAGCCAGACTGAAATCTCTATTGCACTTCAAAGGGCCTTTATTCTATTTAACTTTTTAATGATGTCAATGCATATTGGTAAGAAAAGAAATAAGCCATATTGAACTAGTACTTCATGTAAACTACAAATTGATCTTCCTCTCCCCATTAATCTTACAATTCATGCAACATCTTAGGCAACCTCTTTCCTGCTCAGTGGTCTAGAGATCATCTATAGAAACACACACACAAGAGAGAGAAAGTTTCTGTTGACATTGGAAAATTGACATAGTCAAAGATGGGCCAGATAAAAAAGCCCACAAGCCAGACATCTGGTATGAGATTTTTTTTGCTTGTTCCCTCCTCCCCCTCCCCCCCCCCCCCCCCCCCCCCCCCCTTTTTTTTTTTCTTTTAACATAAATGGCTGGATTATTGGCTAGTTCCTGAACAAGGTTTCATCCAACTGCTACAGGCCAAAACTTCTGACAAGTACATAGAAACCACTCTAGTCATCCCGTAATGAAGACAGAAATTTTGGCTGAATCCAGAAAAATATTTTGGCAGGAATACTTTCTATCTCTTGGTCCTTGAAAAATATGACATTTTCATTTTTCATTTTAATGTAATTTAGTTCAGTAGAGCACACCTGCCTAACGAAATATCAGATTAGACTAATGACCTTGTTCCTTGTTATTAGTAAATAATGGCCTTCAGCAGGGGACATGTAAAGTTCAGATGACTCATATAGAGAAACCTTACAGAAGTTAAATAAACCCCTCAGTATTTCTCAGTCTTTTCTGAATGAGGACTCCACATCACATTGAGCAGGCATTTAAAGAATTGTTCTTGTGCAATCCTGCATGAAGACAATATTTACAAGCTCTGTGAGTGTAGATGACCTCTGTCTTCTTCCACCCTCAAATACAAACTGACATTTATATGAAAGTAATGTGAGGGTCCCATAATATTAAAAAAATAAATAAATAAAGTACGAACTGATAATCTATTTTATACATAGCAAATGTAATACACTGAAGTGATCCTCCATATCTGAGAAATGATGAGGGGTCTGGTGAACAAGTCTTACAAGAAGTGGCTGAGGGAGTTGGGGTTGTTTATCCTGGAGAAGAGGAGGCTCAGGGGCAACCTTATTGCACTCTATAGGTACATTAAAGAAGGCTGTAGTGAGGTAGGGGTTGGTCCCACGTGCCCGGTGATAGGATGAGGGAGAATGGGCTAAAGTTATGCCAGGGGAGGTTTAGGTTGGATATTAGGAAAAAACTTCTTTACCAAAGAAGGTTGTTAGGCACTGAAATGGGCTGCCCAGGGAAGTGGTGGAGTCACCATCCCTGGAGGTCTTTAAAAGACATTTAGATGTAGAGCTTAGTGATATATGGTTTAGTGGAGGACTTGTTAGTGATAGATCAGAGGCTGGATTCAATGATCTTGGAGGTCTCTTTCAACCTAGATGATTCTGTACACCTGACACTCTGATAAAGCTTTCATCAGTGCTAACTAGAAGAAATTCCACTTAAGATGCTCAGCACACACTGATTTGGAAGGTAGCATGAGACTGAAATCACGCCAAATCTGTAAGGCAATCAAAATACAGCAAATTATGGAAGGAGAATTGAATATATTATATTAATATATTCATATTAATTATATTAATATATTTACAGACATACACACACATATATCATACTGTCTTATCTTCCATATAGTAGACAAGCAGTTCATGATAAAAACCTCTTTTTTCTTTAATGTCTCAACAATGAGACTTGTTACAATTTTCAACATTTTTATTCAATCTCTTGTCCCTAATAGTTGTTATGAAACTTTTACCTTTTGCTGGAGTTGATATGAATGATGGAGTCGGATATGAATGATTTATATTATGTTTGCTGCATGCATGACTTCTTCTAAACACATCTGGATAGCTTTTCCCTCCACTCTATATATTTAGGCATTGGCTTCAATGTCACCTGTCTTTTTAGCTTTTACAGATTACTGAAAAAATGAAGTTGCTTTTCCAGGAAAACTGCAGGTTGGTATCCATTAGCATTGCCAGTATGTCACTAATTCTACTATAAATAGTATTATCATCTAGATCATAACATCATAGAATCATTGAGTCTTAGAATTGCTTTGGCTGGAAAAAAACTTAAAGATCATCAAGTGTAACATCCCCCCTCTCCCTTCCCCCCGCCGCCATAGGCAGGGATGCCACCCACTAGATCTGATTGCCATAGGACCTGTCCAACCTGGTCTCAAACACCTCCAAGGAAGGGGTACCCACAACTTCCCTGGACAACCTGTTCCAGTGCCTAAACAAACTATGACTGAAAAAATTTCTTCCTACCATCTAATCTAAATCTCCCCTCTTTTAGTTTAAAACCATCCCCCTTTGTCATATCATTATCTGCCCAGCAAAAAGTTGTACCTGTTCAGTTTCATCAGGAGATCCAAACCTGTTCTGTTCTTTGCTTAAAGTGTGAGGACATATATAGGCAGCATTCCCAACAGGAAAAATAGCACAACAGTGACTGGTACTTTAGACGAATGACTTCCCCACTCATCTACAGTTTTGAGACTCAGAGCCTATGGTTAATCAATGTAGACCTAATATCCTTATTATTTTAATTAAAAAATATATTTTCAGAAGAATGCAAACGTGTATATAAAAATACCAGATGCTCTGAATATATAACGAATACCCTTAAAAAGCCACTTGAAAATATTATGCAGAGAATGAAGCTTTGTTTTTTCTTTACCTATAGATTCTCAATTTCTCTGTAATCTCCATAGTGCAAATTCTTCATATTAGTATTTATTATGCATAATATGGAAGTGCCTCTGAATCCTTGTTGTGAACAGTCTTTGTCCATACCAGTTAATAATCTAAGTGTGAAACAAAAGACAACAGGTATGTATTGTACCACAGAAGCACACGGGAAAAGTTAATATTGATTAACATGATAAACAGTCATCACAGCATGTCAGATGTCTTGCTGTGCAAGAATAAATACTTTAATTGTTGGCTTTAATATGAACTTTTTTTTTCCCCACCAATTGTATTAAGTTTGTCAATTTGTAAAACTCCATATAGAGTAATAGATAACTTTCCATAATTTTGAATGTAAACAATCTAAAATAATTTGTTCCAAATTGAAAAGCAAAATAAAACAAAACAAAACAGTAAATTGAAGTTGTTCAGCAAGAACAGAAGTGAAAAATAAACAACAACAAAAAAGTAAAATTAATTAGAATTAAATAAACTTAGTTTTTTTTAACTGCTCTCTACACTCCATTAATTTCATTATGATCAAATGTGGATGTGAAAATACCACTCTGTTTTAAAGTCAGAAGGATGTAAACAAACTACACAATTTCACCATCAGAGCTTATATCAGGAAAAAAATAAACCAGATAATTCATTTGGCAATATGTTTTTGCATTTGAATTGAGATTTTTTTTACTTTGTAGTGAAATGTTTAAACAATCTGGAAATTTTGAAAGAAATGACTTGATTTGCGAGGTGGGAGTTGGCCTGTTCTCCCACATGCCTGGTGACAGGACGAGGGGGAATGGGCTAAAGTTGCACCAGGGGAGTTTTAGGTTAGATGTTAGGAAGAACTTCTTCACTGAAAGGGTTGTGAGGCACTGGAACAGGCTGCCCAGGGAAGTGGTGGAGTCACCATCCCTGGAAGTCTTCAAAAGACGTTTAGATGTAGAGCTTAGGGATATGGTTTAGTGGGGATTGTTAGCGTTAGGTTAGAGGTTGGACTTGATGATCTTGAGGTCTCTTCCAACCTAGAAATTCTGTGATTCAGTGATTCTGTGATTTTGTTTTCATTTACAGAAAATCAAAATGTTAATGCAAAATAATCATATTTTTTCATATACCCCTAATATATTACTTTAAGATTTATGTTGTGATATAAATTACATTATGGTATAAATTATGCTATTATATAAATTATGTTTATATCATTTACAATATAAATTAAGTTCTAAGGATAAATTTAAGATATCATAAAACCTTTCAGAGACTGTGAAAGTTTTGTGCAAAGATATTGTAGATGCATGCATCCAGCAAACATGTCTCCTGTGGATCTCTAAGGGAGAGATCCACATTTTTCCACTCACAAATGAGAGGGCTGGTGTCTTTTCTGCTCTCCACCAATGTGAGTGGAAGTACAAGCACTGTATGGATTAAGGAGATTTGCATGCCCTTTCTCTTTCATTATATAACCTGGTATGTGGATGTGCCTCATTTCTGGGGATGTAGCATGTATGAGGGTGTCGCAGAGATAAAAAGTAAAGATCAGATAAAAAGTAAAGATTAGAAATATGTATTACAGTGAACCGTCAAGCAAGAGTCACAGTTTTAAGAAACTTATAGAATGCCTGGGTAATTTTGAAGAAACAAATGGGAGCAGAAAATAGAGTAACATGCCATACATGAAATTTAAAACCTGACTGCTGTACTCATACATCTTTCCTAGATCTTTCTGAGAAACCTGATGCCAGCCTTATATTATCATCTTTGGACTATGCTCTGCATCCATCTGTGACACATCTCTCAGTTACACACAGAGTTGTAAGGCTGGAGGAGGCTTTGAGGAGCAGAAGAGTCAAAAGTGAGTGGAGGTCACTTTTTTCTTCCTGAGTGTTTTTGGTAGGCAGTAGTTGAAAGAAACGTCACAGGAAAAAAGAGCTGAGAATTCTATTCACCGATTTTATTCATCATTCTCTTCTAAGAATTCTATTCATCTCAGAGACTTCTCTAGCTGCAGCTACTTGCTCTTGTAAACGACTGGAAGATTCCTGGTAATACATTGGGGTGAGGGAAGGGCTTTGATAGCTTTCATTATACCCTTGACTGCACAGCAGCAACACAAATAGCTCTAGTAAGAATTAGGTTCTGCACCCTGAAGTGGTTGCAGGGATGGATCCTTGTCACGTATCCCTTGCAATACTCCAATCTCATGTAACATTCCTCATCCATCAAGTCTAGGGCAAGGTACTGGAAAATCAGTGCATTAGAAATACACAAAGAAAATAAAGATACAACTAAAAATAATGAAGTTCACTTAAAAATGATTGCTCTTTGCTGGAAACTCATATTGTTTTTTGTATGTATGTATTGTATTTGTATTTGTATTTGTATTTGTATTTGTATGTATGTATTGTATTTGTATGTATGTATGTATGTATGTATATTTTGTATTATATGTATTTTAGAATTAAAATACATAACAAAAGATGAGCCAAAGTGAATAACAGTTTAAATAGTACTATTTTAAAAAGGCATAATTTGTATATATTGCAACTTGCTATTAAAATATATTAGAATATCTGGGGAGAAGTTATAAATGAAAGCAACAAACACAAAACAACTGGAAAAAAATATGACAAGAAACACTGAAAGAAACTATCAGGAAAGAAAAAAAAAAATTGTTTCCAAACTACATCTAAAAATGCAAATGTTTATACATGCTGCAACTAGACATCACTTGTGAATTTAAACTTGTGCTTTTTAAACTTTGCTGATGAATGTAAGCTAATTAAAACTGTCATTCATTTTGCACATAGGATGATTCAGAAAAAAAAAAGTGAAAAATTACTACAATACCTTCAAAATTCTAGTTTCAAAACTAGAGAAGTTTCAATAAGTTAGAATAATAATTTCACATTGAAAACAATTTGATCTTTTTAAAGGTCTTTTTAAATTACAAAGAGTAATTTAAATTCCTTTCCACTGTAAGGAAAGAATTTAGCTATCTAATGAGTAAAGAAAATGTTTGGGACAACAGCAGTAACATCTACGAATTTGTAAAAAATATGAAACAAAATTCATATGAAATGTTCAAAATACATTTAAGAAAAAAAAATTTTTTTTTTTTTTTAAGCACTGAAGTATCTTCATACCTCTCTGACCTCAGCACTGAAATATTTTCATACCTCTCTGACCTCAATATAATATCATGTTCATTATCCTTTAATTATGATGTAACCGTTTAAAGGATGGACTTCATATATACATTGAAATATTAAGGAATAGATGTGTTCATAATAGTGTGCCCTGGTTTTGACAAGGATAGAGTTAATTTTCCTCCTAGTAGCTGTTTGGGTGCTGTGTTTGGGATTTAGGATGAGAATAATGTTGATACCACACTGATGTTTTAATTGTTGCAGAGCAGCGCTTACACTAAGCACTTTTCAGCTTCTCACTCTGTCCTGCCAGTGGGAAGGCTAGGGGTGCAGCAGGAGCTGGGAGGGGACAGACCCAGGACAGCTGACCCAAACTAGCCAAAGATGATTCCATATCATCTGATGTCATGCTGAACAATTAATATGCAGGGCTGGCCAGAGTGGGGGAACTGGCTGCTCGGGGATGGGCTGGGCATTGGTCAGCAAGTGGTGAGCAATTGTACTGTGCATCACTTGTTTTGTACACATTATTATTAGTAGTAGTATTATCATTATTACTATTATTTTCCTTTCTTTTCTGTCCTAATAAACTGTCTTTATCTCAACCCACAGGCTTTGGATTTTTTTGATTCTCTCCCATATCCCACAGAGTGGGGGGAGGGTGAGCAAACAGTTGTGTGGTGCTTAGCTGCTGGCTAGGTTAAACCACAATACAGTGGTGAAGGAGAAAAAACTGCCTTCATAAACTGAAAAGTGTATCGTGGAATAACTTAGAAAAATGTGCAGTTGGTCCTCAAGACACTATTTTTTAATTGGTCACCTTCAAAAATCCTTCTTAATTCAGATGTCATGAACACCAAATAACTTTATTTAACTTCACTTTTGTTATTTATCCTTATCCTGAACTATATTCATCCAGTGTTGGCTTTAGGTATGGGAAATGTTAGGCAGTTAGTAAGAGCAACAGACTGCTAGGCAGGGTAACAAAGTGAATGAACAAAGATCAGTTGTGTACTTGCCCTGTACAAAACCCTTGAAAAGCAAAAGAAATTGCAGTTGCTGCTCATGAAAGTGTGTGACTGATCAGTAGCTGCTGCTGTCAAAACATAAAAACAACAGAAAAGAAGAGGAAGGATTAGTTTATTGCTATTTGTCCCTACCAACATCCCTAATGCCCCTTACATAATCCTACTCTTCAGGAGTCTTTCTCTTCACTGTGTCTTTTCTCTGTTTCTGCTATTTTATTTTATTTTATTTTATTTTATTTTATTTTATTTTATTTTATTTTATTTTATTTTATTTTATTTTATTTTATTTTATTTATTTTTTCTTTCCATCTCAATCCTTTTCTAAAACAACCCGGATTCTGCTCTACTTCATGCAGTAAAATTCACTTTTACTTACACAGAAGAGAAGCTTTAAGTTGGCTCTACATTAGCTGTTCTTTCATCTGTAGAAATCAGCTTTATATGAGTGACTTGATCTGGCCTAGATTTTTTCATTTCCTTCTACTTTAATTATATATCTCATAAAATAACTAACTGAGCTGACCACTGTAACTGGAGAGCGAGACTTGAATTCATATTAGATAGTTGTGTGAAAATGTTAGCTCATTGCTTATCAGAAATTTAAACAACAAAACAAAACAAAACAAAACAAAACAAACAAACAAAAACAGAAGTGGGAACTTGCTGGCAAAAACATCATTATGCCATTGTGTACACCTGACATCATTATGCCATAATGTACACCTGACCTTGATTGGTCTTCTCTGATTCACATTATTTCAAAGGATAAGGAAATGAGAAGATATGAGAAAAGATATGAAACAAACGGTGTTTTTCATACAAATATACAGATACACAGTCTACCATTGAAAGCAGTAGGATAGATATCTTATTTAGAATGTAGTTGTCTGGATCAATATGTATAATTAGTACAGTCTCTGTGTGTTAGGTTGATGGATATGCATTGGTAGCTTTCTAAAATACAGAAGATGGCAATGATCGCATCTCTGATAAGTGTAAATGCTGATGATTTTTTTTAGTCCTCATGTATATTTCTCTGGACCACAGCCAATCTTTCAAATTCTTGGCATTTCATCACAAACCCTGTTAACTGGGTTTGTGATAAAGACTGTATAGACTGGCTGCATACCTTCCTGTTCTGCTCTCAGGTATGTATTTCTCTTTATTTTCACTGTAGATTACTATTTTTTCTCCATTAAAAAGTCATATATGTTGAAAATGTATATGTGAATTACTAACCAAGTAAATCTTGGAATGAGCCAACTTATTCCATTAAAGATAATTTGAGTAAAGATAATTTGAGTTCTACCTCTTTAAGCTCTAAATGATTTACTACATGTTTTTGTATTCTGCATTGCTGATTGTTCATCTTTCTCACAAAATAAGCATTTCCAAGAATGACCTGCTCTCGTACTCACCTTATATTTTCTCAGGATAAAGCTGCATTCACAGCAGGGACTTCTCAATTTTTTTCCTAATGAACAAACAGTGAATGGTTACTAATCCAGACATTAATTCATCTAAAGTTTGATTATAATCAGGGACTATCCAGTTAATATAGCTGCTGATTCTGAAGGCTATCTCCTATCCATATATATGTATATATATATATATATATACACTTAGGCAAGTGGATCAAACTCTTTCTCAGTACTGACAGTGGAACATAGAGGACAACTGAGCTCATCCAGAAAAAAAATAAATATATATATATATATATATAATATTATAAATATAATTATATTTATAATTATATTATTATATATTATATAATAATATATAACATATAATATTATATATTATATTATATATATATATATTTATTATTTTTTTTTGTCCTCTATATTCCACTGTCAGTACTGAGAAAGAGCTTGATCCACCTGCCTAAGTGTATTACTTTCTTTGTCTTGGGGTATCTGAGATGTTTGCAAATGGCCAGCAAATATGATCCAGTAGGACCTACACCTTAGAACCAGAGGCCAGACAGGATAGTTAGAGGCACATTTTTGCAGGATTGGTTGTATTTAGGTAATGTAAGCATCTTCTCTTAGTTCTCCACTGAATTATAATAAAAGCTCAAGCTAGAAAATATCTCCAAACCAAAAATCTGGGAAGCAGTCTTGGGTTCTGTACTGAATCTTGTCCAGTTTAAAAGAAGGTAACTCAATTAATTTGCATTTACACTTAACTTATATCTTAGTTATACCAGAAAAAAAATATTAACTGGGGGGATTTTGCTTGAGATTCTCCACTTCCACTGTATTTTTTTTGTTGTTTTGTTCTGTTTTGTTTTTCAATAATATTGCTAAAAATTATAGAGCTGGTCCAAAACACTCATATTTGTGCACATTTTAAAATGCTTATTATTTGAAATTCATTCAGTGAGAACTACCTAGCTGCCTTTTTTCTTTTTTTCCTCAGTCGGTTCTTTTTCAAATTTGACATAATTTTTTTTCCCCTTTTAGGCACACTGTTGTTGTTAGAACTGAACGTCAATTATATCTTTATAGATTTAAGTAATGGAAACATAATATTCAATACAATCTTAAAGGATTTAGTGTTGCATTTTCTTTTTACTGGGCTATCTCAGATACTTTGATGGAATATTAAAGAAAATGTACAATGCATAGGTAGGTATGAAGTAATCTTTTGTTAGGCAGTTTCACTTTTTTTTTTTCTCTTGTATTGATTCAGAAGTTGATGAGTAAGACTATAAATCTTCTAAAAGACTATAAATCTTCTAAATCCTTATGCAAAATGAGACAAGCTTTGTTGTTGTTTTTCTCCCTTAATTTTATTTATTTATTATTTTCCTCACCAGTAATTAATTTGTTCTCATGTGCATAAGAACATTTGCACATATGTTCACTTAGATATGTTGCTGGCCTGCTTTCTACAGCTTTACTCAAATCCAACTGCTTTTTCTATTTTTCATGTCATTATACAGAAGAACCAATGTAAATATGTGCAAAATCTGCTAGAATACCTGCCATCCCAATACCACCCACACATGACAGAAGTGTAGTGCAGGAAGCTGTAGTGTATATGTTTTAGTCAAATGTAATAGATTTTATTTATATTCCTTCCTGACCATATATATATAGGAATATAAATATATAAAGGAATATAAATATATATATTATATATATAAGGATTTGCATCTGTACTCTATTATTGTATTTTTGAATTTCTTAATAAAGTGAAGTGTGTGGAGAAGCAAATATTCCAGGATATTTTTAATTTCTTTTTATTATGAAGTTAGTAATTTATTCAGGCTACTAAACCAGTGGTTGTATTTATTAAGCTCTGCCAGTAGGGCCCTCCCTTGCATTATATTTTAATTCAAATGAGATATTTTCAGTTTGAGTGTATAGACTCCATTTCTGGGCAATTCTAACCCTGAAATGATAAATCACTAGTTCTGGTTAGCCAAAAGATTAGAGAACTTTTGTATTGAGAGATCCAATAAGAAGAAAATTTTACAGTGTTTCCTTTCTAAGCAATTTTTAGTGAAGATGTGCATATGCAATTAATGTCCAACACTTTTAACTGCAGTATCTCTTAGGAAATTTAAATATAGAGCCAAGCCAGTCAAATTTGACTACTTGCCACTGAAGTCTTGAAGTCTTAATGCATGAATCTGCATTGGAGGAAATACTGACAGTGCTCCAGAACCCACATCTACCCCAAGGCTATTCTGTTTCCACCCTGACTCTGTTTTGGAACAAAACTCAGGTACGGAGGTTCATATTGGAAAGAAACCCAAGCCAGTATATTGGTCCTGAAGTCTAAACAGTCAGGGATCAGGTCTATACACACAACAAAATCAGATCTATCTACTGTTTACAACAAACCATTTAGACTGAAATGAAAAATAACCTTCCTTTCAATTGACTGTACATATGCTTACTTAGTAAATAAGATTTTAATATTTTTTTTCCCAGTACCAAGTACCCCCACTGTAGAAGATAGCCCTGCATGTTTCTTTGTAATAACTTACACGTATGTGTATATTTGAAAATAAATATCTTAAGAAGGTTATTCTTCTTTTAAAAATGCATAAATTACTGAAAGTAACTAATATGGATATATTATTTTGGGAAAGAGGAAAAATACAAGCTGTTCTAAGCTGTTTTTGTTAAAAAATGTATCTGTTTTCTTTTTAAGGCTTCATGCATTCCTATTAGCAAACACAACTTTTTAGATATTATGTTTATTCAAAAAACATAAAAAGTGTTTTCAAGACAGAATTTTAAAGCAGAGATTTTCAGATCTGGTTACCTGCTCATTTCCCAGTTCACAGTTGTATTGAGATCCCTAAAACCTTAAGATGGATTCTAGAGACATGAATATCTGCAGTGGTTTTACTTAGGTGGGCAGCTGAGCTCCACCACAACTGCTCTCTCACTTCCCCTCTCCTCAAAGAGGAAGGGGGAGAAAATACAACACAGAGAACTCGAGGTTTGAGATGAGAAAGGTTTAATGAAAGGGAAAGGGAAAAGGATTACAGAGTGGCAGTTTGCATCTGCAGGGAGAAAACAAGAAAAAACAAAGTCCAACTTGAGTTGACTTTAACCAGTATGGTGTCAGACAACAACACAAAAAAGTCTTTTTTAAGTATGTCAGCAACAAGAGGACAAAGGAAAACATTGGACTGATACTTGAAATAGATAGTGACCTGGTAAGATGAGGAAAAGGTGGAGGTATTTAATGCCTTTTTTGCCCCATTTTTTTAGAATTATTCAATGAGCAGCCCAGTCCTCACAGTTGAAGGACCATGACTGGGAGTGCACTGATGTTCCATCTGTGGTCAATGGAATTTTAAATGGGTGGTTCCATCAGATGAATGTTTATAAGTCAATGGGTCCTGATAGGATTCACCCCAATACTGAAGGTGTTGGCCAATTTTATAGTTGGACCCGTCTTAATTTATCTTGGGAATCTGCGGAGCTGCCTGATGACTGGAAGCTAGCCAATGTTACACCTATCTACCAGAAGGGCATGACAGAAGATCCAGAAAAACTCTAACTACTCTTAGTCTCTGGAAAAGTTATAGAGAAGATCATACTGGGTGGTACTGAAAGGTATTTAAGGAATAAAGGTAATATCAGACATACTCAACACGGGTTCATGAGGGAAAAGTCCTGTGTTAATAATTCAATATCCTTCTATGATAAGGTCACCGACTTAATGGATGAAGGGAAGCCGGTGGACTTTAGTGATTTTAGTAAGGCTTTTGATACTGTCCCTCACAGTATCCTTCTGGAGAAATTGTCTAACTGTGAGATAAACAAGTACATGCTGGACTGGGTGATGAGTTCTGCTTAATGGCAGAACTCAAAGGGTTGTCATGAATGGGGCTATATCTGACTGGCTGCCACTCACTAGTGGTGTTCCTCAGGGCTCAATTCTGGTGCTGGTTCTGTTCAACATTTGTATCAAGATCTGGATGAAGGAAATGAATGCAACCTTAGCAAGTTTACTGATGATACCAAACTGGGAGGTGCTGTTGACTCTGGAGGGATAGAAGGGCTTGCAGAGGGATCTAAATAGACTGGAAAATTGGGCAAACATCAATGGCATGAAGTTCAAAAAAGGAAAATGTCAGGTTCTGCACTTGGGACAGAGTACTGCCAGACACGGGTACAGACTGGAAGATGAGTGACATGAGAACAGCTCAGCAGAAAGTGATCTGGGGATGCTGGTTGACAGTGGACTCAACATGAGTCAGCAGTGAGCCCTGGCAGCCAAGAAGACAAATTGCTTTTTGGAGTTAGTTAAAGATAACATAGCCAGCTAGTCAAAAGAGGTGTTTCTCCCACTTTATTTAGTGCTGGTGTGGCCTCATTTTCAATACTGCATGCTATTCTGGGTTCAACAACATAAAAAGGATACTGAGATACTTGAATGCATATAGAAGGGGGCAGCTTGGCTGGCAAAAGGGCTGGAAGGCATGTCAGAACTGAAGAACGCGTGGTTTGTCTAGTTGGAGGTTCAGACTAGATAGAGAAAATTTATTTACCTTGAAGGTGGTCAAACACTGGAACAGGCTTCCCAGTGAGGTGGTTGATGCCTCCTGCCTGTCAGCATTCAAGAGATAATGCCCTCATTAATATGCTTTAACTTTTGTTTAGCCCTAAAGCAGTCTGGCAGTTGGACTCAGTAAGCTTTAAAGATCCTTTCTAACAGAACTGTCCTGTCCTGTCCTGTCCTATCCTATCCTATCCTATCCTGTCCTATTCATATGTATTTAAGTTCTCATCTCTTCTTAGTAATTTCTAGCTTTTTCTATTGAATGAAGATAGAACCTAGATGGCTGCCTGTGAGGCAACTAAAGTTAAAAGTGATTAATCATTTTCTAAGTGACCATATGCAACTTACTAAAATCCTAGGGGTGGAATGTGACTCATTGATTATCCCCCTGCATTGCTAGAAGGCTCAGTGGAGGTGGGCAAGGGTGATGTTCCTATTAAGCTCAAGGAATAATGTAGAGTGTTACTGACTGCAGTGGTTGCTAAGAAGCCTACTTTATCTCAACATAAAGGGGAGCAGAGAGTGGTCTTTGTTTTACATGAACAACTGTCGACAGTTGAATGGATCAACTAGTGGTGCAAGTGTTTCTTCCTAAAGTCATTAAAATAGCGTAAATATCTTCCTGAATTAGCCAGACCAAAACAGAAGAGTCAATACATGGTTCAGACCCATGGACAGTATTAAAAACAAACTACTATCAAAAGAATTTTGAAGACAGCAACTAGCGTGAGCTGGCAAAAACCCATGTATGCCTTCTCAGCAATTGGTGATGCTCTGTGTCATGATGGTGAGTATACAGAGTATAGAGACCTACCAGTCTATACTGGGATAGATAAATGGGAATCACATTTGTATTGTGATTTTACTGGATAAAGTAATGGCTTTTTTTTTTTTTTTTTTTTTTTTTTTTTTTTTTTTTTACGGTGATTTCACTACATTACTGTATTACTCTTTCTAAACTGAATTCTGTTTAACTTCAAATATCTTCCAGTACATTTGATACATTTGATTTTGATATCAAACATTTCACCATCCATGCATGAAATATCTAGAAGAGCAGTGGACTCTGACATCATATTATGAGTACATTCAAAACTTGAGAGTATGCACTAAAGTTTCTTTTAAATACTGTATATAAAATAATGTAATAGGGTAAATGAAGATTGAACTAAGACTTTAATTTTGAATCATTTGGCCTGGAGCTTCTTAATTCTTCTGCTTTGGTTTTAATTTCCTGTTAAGGATTATATCTGCAACCAGCACAAAAAACAAACAAACAAAACAACAAAACAAACAAACAAACAAAATACTGATAGAAAAACTATTATTGAAGAACTTCTATCTGTGAATGGAACCAGAGCAGAAATGATAGTCTTTATTATTATTATTATTATTATTTTGTTATTATTTCAATAAAGAAAAATGAAAAACAATATAACCTCAGGGTTTTTCTAATGAGGAAATCTAAGTTCTGATAAACCATAGACTCATATTCAACCAGGGCAAAACTGAATAGATCTAACTTTACGGCCTTCTGTCATGGAATGTTGAACATAAGCTGACTGGCATTGATCAAAATGAGATTCTACATAAGTCACAGAACTTTATAATGTTCTAATAGTAATTCTAATAGAAACTAAAGTGAGGTTTAAGAATTTTTATTTATTTTTTCCCTTCTCCACATCAATGCCACTCAGTACCAAGGCATTCATTTATTATTCTTTTGCTCATATCTCAGTTACTTTATTTCTACCAAGGTCACTCTGGCATATTTAAAACAATGACAACAACAACAAAACCAAGAAAGAAAGAAACAAACAAAAAACACAATACATTTCATTTAAGAAATCAGTCTTTTTTTGTAGACTAACAAGATCACTTATAAGGGATATCTCTGTAAAAGTAATTTGTTCAGTATTTAAGGAAATACATGGATAACTGAAGGTGTAAGTACTGAAACTGCGGAAGAAACATAAAAGATGTAAATTGTCTTTCTGTTCTTATTTATTAGTGTTAGTTATTCCTAACATTTTATGACTGTATATATTTTTCTTTGTTAGTAGATCTCTACATAAAAAGCACCACATGTTTATTTGAATTAATCTATGCTCATGCAGTAAGAGTTCACACTTGCAGAACTATGTGCTTAAATAATCACTGGATTGCTGAAAATGACACAGGAGGGAGAAAAAGAAAAAGAATGTTATTGTCAATTTATCAGCATTTTGCTTTTTCTGTATTAAAATAATAATAAAAGTAATAACTTTTGGTGGTGAAAGGGAATCTCAGATAGGTTCAGAAGCCTCATCTATGAACTAATGACCATTTGTACATCTGCCAGAAATGTGCAGAGAACCATGAGTGATATTCATATTAGGACTCTTTTCATAGAAATTAGGTACCTGCACTATTAGCTTGATTAACCATTCCACTTATCTGCCTGCTCCTTTAATAAAATGCTTTTTATCAACAGAAATTCATATATTGATAGACTGTTTGTTTGTTTGTTTGTTTTTAAGTACTTCTCTGAAAGGTACAGACAAAAGACAGTAAAGCAAACTGGAAAATATTCACCACCAAGAAATTCCTTTCAGTCTTTCAGTGATAAATTATATAAGGTTGGCTATTAAATAAAACTTTTTTTTATAGTTGAAAAGATGTGCCTAAATTTGGGTTGATTCCGCAGAATGGTAAGGTTACTACCATATAATATTGCCTCTCCAGGTCACTTCCCAACTTCTCATGTGGATTCAAGTTCATACGTGTTTTCTGCCAGGCTTACTCCTGAAGGAGAGGGACGTCAAAGACTGGTGTTATGCAGGTAGTACTGATGCAGCTGTCTCATCCATATAACATATTTGTTCTTGTAGTTGTTCTTTGGAATTCTATATAAAATTCATTCTTAGAAACCTTAGGGAGATCTGGGTTTTTGACTTTTCTTTGGTGAAGCTCAGGAGGAACCCCATTCCTCCTGAATGGTATCTACAGAAGTGCAAAAAACACCTGCAAGCTTTCAGTTCATCTGTTTACTAGTCTTCTCAATCTTACATTTAGAGTTTAAGACAGAACATTGTCACGTTTTTGGCTGGGACAGAGTTCATTTTTTTTTGAAGAGGCTCACACAGTGCTGTGTTTTGGATTTTTGATGAAAATAGTTGTGATAGTACACCAATGTTCATAGTTGTTGCAGAGCAATGCTTACACAGAGACAAAGACTTTTCAGCTTCTCATACTTCCTTGCCAGTGAGGAGGCTTGGGTTGTACAAGGAGTTGGGAGGGGACACATCCAGGATGACTGACCTAGATTGGCCAAAGAGATAATCCACACCATATGGTATCACGCCCAGCAATGAAAGTTGGGGTAAGGAAGGAGGAAGGGGTGAACATTTGAAGTGGTGGTGTTTGTATCTCCAAGAAACCGTTATGCGTGATGAGCCCTGCTTTCTTGCAATTGGCTGAACACCTGCCTGCTGATGGGAAATAGCAAATAAATTCCTCGTTTGACTTTGCTTGTGTGCAGCTTTTTCTTTACCTCTCAAACTGTCTTTATTTCAACCCATGAGTTCTCACACTTTTACCTTTCTGATTGTCTCCGCCATCCCACCAGGGGAGAGTTAGCAAGCAGCCGTGTGGTACTTAGCCTGCCAGGGTTAAACTACAACAAGCATTTGTGTCTGACCAGTTTCATTAAATATTTACCTTTGGGGTTTGTTGCCATATGCTTGAGAATATTTCTAAAATTATTATTTTTTTAGTGATAATAGCTATTATTGTCATTATTCTGTTCTTGAGGTCAGGGACTAAAAACTATCAACAGAACAGACTGGCAATGTCATGTTAAAAATGAAAACAAAAACAAAACGCCCAAAGCAAAAATAAACACACACACACACAAAAACAACAAACAAACAAACAAACAAACAAAAATGCATCTCTTCCCCAAAAGGCAAATTACTTTAGGAATTATATATTTCAGAAAAATGTTTCGATTAGGAAATAATACAACAAGTGAGGAAGATAGTTGATATTCAGATGAAATGGGCTGTGTTCCTGTTTTTCTGCCCGCTGCCTCTTGTACTGATACTGAGCACCACTGGAAAGAGCCTGGCTCTGTCCTCATTGCACTCTCTCTTCAGGTATTTATAGACATGGACTAGATCTCATCAATAGCCTTCTCTTCCCTAGGGTAAACTGTCCCAGCTCTCTCAGTCTATCCTCACAGGAGAAATGCTCCAGTCCTTTAACCATCTTTGTGGCCCTTTGTTTGGACTTTCTCCAATATGTCCATCTTTTACTGGGGGGCCCAGAATTAGACACAGAACTCCATGGTGTGGCCTCACTCATGCTAAGGAGAAGGAAAGGATCACCTCCTTTGACCAGCTGGCAATACTTTACCTAATGCAGCCAAGAATGTCAGCAGCCTTCTTTGCAGCAAGGGCGTATTGTTAGCTCATGTTCAACTTGGTGTGCACCAGGACTCCCAGGCCCTTTTCTTCCAGACCGCTTTCCAGCTGGGTGGTGCCTGGTGCTGTTCTTCCCCATGTGCAGGACTCTACATTTGCCCTTGTTTAGCCTATAGAAAAGAAGGCTCCAGGGACACCTAATTGCAGCCTTTTGATACTTACAGGGGGCTTATAAGAAAGATTGAGACTTTTTACAAGGGCATATACTGACAGGACTATGTGTAATGACTTTAAACTTAAAGGGGGTAGATTTAGTTAGGCAGAAATTATTTAGGAAGTTATTTTCTTTAAGAAGAAATTCTTCTCTGTGAGGGTGGTGAGGCCCTGGAACAGGCTTCTTGGGGAGGCTGATGATGCCCCCTCCCTGAAAATGTTCAAAGATTTGGATGGGACTTTGGATAGTCTGACCTAGTGAGAGATTTTCTGTTTAGGATATAATTGACATACTAACCAGTATCTGTGTTTGCATACTATTTGTGACACCACTAAGCTATGTAATGAACTCTGTCTTTTCCTGGTCACACTTTTTTTTTTTTTTTTTTTTTTTTTTTAATAGTTACAGATGTTTCTTGTCTAATAAAAAGTTACTGAAATGTTAGAGCCCCAGTCTATGGAAGGGGGTTGGAGTAGATGATTTTTAAGGTCTCTTCCATTCCAAGGCATTTTGTGCTTCTATCATTCTATATGGTTAAATAGACCTGTCTCATTTTTGACATCCCTAGTCAGATTTAATTCTATTTGGACTTCAGTTTTCCTACCTTCACCCCTAGATGCTTTGAATGATGCTTCTGTATTCTTCCCAGGTGCCCCATTGTTGCTTCCACCCTACGTACACTTCCTTTTTGTGACTGAGTTTGGCCAGGAGCTTCTTGTTCTTCCATCAAGGTCTCCTGGCATTTTTGTCTGATTTCCTCTTTGGTGGTGTGGACATCGCTGAAGCTTGGGGTAGGTGTAGAGCACACAGATCTCTTAACTCAACATGTTTATTAACCTATACTGTGTGCGTTTCAGATTTTTATAATATGTATCTTGTTTTTGATTTTCTTTTCCTTTTGCTGGTGAGAAAAAGGAAATACTTTAATTTATCCAGCAAAGACATTTTTGTCTATTATGAGATTTAAAAGATCTGAAAGAGACTTCAGACTTGTTAAACACCTTATCTGTATTAATCAGATGGAGAAACTGAAAATCAAAATCATCATGGGATATCTCATACTTTTGAACTTTAATGTAAAGACTTGTCTAGTACACTATACTATCACATCTGAAGTTTTCAAAGCAAACCACACAGTGCTTGACTTAGATCATTAATTATAACATCACTGCTGAAACGTCAAGGAAACTTTTGTTTTTTTTTTTTTTGATTTCTTTTTAAAAGTTTAAGTTTTGAATGTTAAAAGGGACACCAGAAGTCTAGCATGATTTGATCATTCTTGTAGGTGCCTATCTTTAAGAAGTGGTTCAAGGTTTTAGATTCTGGGGGGACAGAGGCATCATGCAAAGTAAACGTTTAGGCACCATGCCCTGAAGAATAAAACATTTCCAATTCATTCTTACTGTTACCTATGAGATTATTTTCATCTAATTTTAACCAACTAAAAGTCAGGTGTCTTGTTTAAATTAGTGATGGAAGCGGCTACCACACATAATGCAGATAGGTATCTTCATAAGTTGTTCATATTTTTAAAACATGTAGTGGCAGAAGTCAGTCCCTGAAGGGTTATGTTCTTTCTTCATTAACTGTGGGAGAAACTTAAATAACTAGAATGGATGCAGGATTTCTGGATTTCTAGAGACCAGAGGTGAGATAAATGCTATTCTTTTTTATTTTTTCTAGACAGTATTTTTCTCTGTGTGCTTTTGGTTTTCTCTAGGTAAAATATGAATCAAGGACAGAGCTAAATAAACAAAAAGATTAAAGGAAAGAGGAAAAAAAAACTTCAAAGAATATTAATTAGCAATAAGCAATTAGTGGCTATTTTCTAAAAGCTAGTTCTATTATTAGGATGCAAAGAACAGCTAGAAGATGTTCAAATTCTCTGGTGTTGCCTTCTCCCTTAAGAGCAGGACTGAGAGTGGCTCTGCAAAAGGATAACAAACCTATAATTACAGTTTCCCCTCAGTCTACTATATTAGGAAAAAAAAAAATGTTTTATACAGAAGCTCATTTTCATTCAAGAATAGAAAATGATCATTAATCTCATTAGTAGCTTTCTTTTTCAAGTAAATCTGAAATTAATCAGAAAAGTTTCAATTTAACTAAAGGGAAACAAGGGTGGTTTTGCTGTTGTTGATATTGTTATTTTGTTTTCTTTTGGGTTTGGTTGGTTGGTTGTTTTTTGTTTTTATTTTATTTGTAATTTAATTTAATTTAATTTTTAATTTGAACTGAGGGGTCACCATAACCTTCAAAACAAACAAACAAACAAAAAACGAACAAGGTATAGGTAAAAAGAAGTGTGGATAACTAGGTTTCTCTTCTGTTTCTGTGAAGGTTACAGCACTTTGAATGAAATTCTTCATATGTTTGTGAACAGCAAAGTAGTGAATCAATTACCTGTATGACAAGTACACTACATTTCTGTCATCAGTCTTCAAGTGAAACTTATAGAAGACAGAAATGTCTCCTTATGATTGCTTATGATTAAGTAATTGTAAAAAAGCTTTATGTTCTATCATTCCACCTCATTATTTTTATGTTAATAGATACTTCATTTTGATTAATGTTAATTCTGTTTCAATTTTTAGTTCTTAGCATTGTTTTCTCTCTATAAATCTCTCAATATTTTATTTCTCGATATCTGTATATTATCTTTGCAATGGAATTTTCTCATAGTACATCTCATTGATTAAAAAAAAAAAAAAAGTACCATCTTTCTTGCATGTCTGTCCCATCCTTCTTTGATGGAAGAAACTGCAGTGAGTCTCAGTAGGTTTTCCATTATCTATGAGAATATAGATGGTCTTTACTTGCTTCTTGTCATTTCTTAACAAAAAGTAAAAAGTTAAAAAAGTCAAACACCAGAAAAATTCAAGCCCTTTTTAATTGTGCAAAGCAGTCAGTAAAGCAAAAGAGATGGTCATTTTTCCCACACTGACTAGCATGCTTAAAAAGTATTTTTTAACGGTATTTCATCGTTTAAATGTGTTAGTATTATTTATGTCACTCTTTGATATATTTTCACTTACTAAGCTGGAAGAAATATTTCAGGACCAATGAAAGAGTCCCAAAATGAATTAGTAATAGTATTTTATAGGGATTTAAATTGCTAATATTAAAGATATGGTACAAGTCATTTTTGAAAAAGCCATATAAAATTGGAGGAAATAAAGCATCACTACCTTCATTATACTATATATGACAGTCTGAAATGGAATATCAAATCTTAATACTTCATACTACAGATCCTTGGTTCATACTACTATCCTTGGTTCTTCCTGCAGTGCCCAAATATCTTTTATTTTGATTAAGTTTACAAATTTCTAACTTCTATGGTAATGTAACATTTTTCTAAGACCTCTGAAATGTATACATTTAACAGACAATATTGCACTATGATAGGTAGTATTCACTAGCTAAAAATGCTCAGTGCACTTAACAGAATATATATATAGATTTCTATACTTTATCTAGATTTCTAGATTTGCAAGGCCAACAGGAATGATTATAACAACTTAACTTGATCCTCTGTGTGGAACAGGAGTAGTACTTCCTTGTTTTGACATTTGGATTGAAACACAGCTTCCAGAAAAACAAACAACCAACCAGCCAATTTTTCCCCTTCCTCCCTGCGCCAACCCCTTCCCCCCCAAAAAAAAATCACACATGTAATAACATAATTTTTCTAAAAAAAAGTTCAGTCATAACAATCAACTGAACCATTAATATATATATATATATTTTTCCAATATCAAAAATCCCCTCTGGTAAAATTTACCATTTTTTTCTAGTTTAAATTAGACTTGATTTAACAGTCAGTATAACTGGGCACAGGTTTATCTATTAGACCATATATTAAAATGTTTCTTTATTAAAATGGCATTATCCTTTTGTAGTAATCTGGAGACCATGCTGATGTTCATACAAAATTTTATTATTAGCATAACTGTGCTTTTGTATCATACAGAATAATGTCTGTCTGCCTAAGATATGCTAGACTTCATGTTTTTTACTCAAGCCCCATATTTTCCTGATAATATTCCTGAAAATATCTGACATATTCTGATTATATCCTGTTTTACTTCCTGACATATTGTGACATAATCTTGCTTTGCTTTAGCAGTGTGTGTGAATTTGCTTTGCTCAAATTCATAGGTGACCAAAGGTTATGTGACTAACACAAGAAAAACAAACCCAAGCAAAAACAAATTACCAAATACCTACAAAAGCACAACTTGAGTTAATAAAACTTTCCCTTAAAAAAAAAAAAAAAAAAGTTTTCTGTGCCTCCCAAAAGCTTTGTTGTGCATTGTTGTGATCTATTACATTTTAAATGCAAATATATTTATGCATCTTTGAGGCTGAGGCCAGAGAAGGAGTTTTTCGATCATGCTAATCCAAAGGATGTATTTATACTTATAAAGTGCATCCTTTCTGGCCTTCATTTTGACAGGCTAAGCTTTTAATTTCTTGCCATAAAACTCTCAAATTTCTCAATTTTTACAGTAGCCCTCCTCAGCTTCAGTTCGTCTTTCATAAGTATGGATGAACTCTTTCAAGTGTCTTGTGTACTGATATTACATCTCCACTTTATCCAGAAATAAGGATATAGCCTGACATTGTTTTTACAAGTTTGAGACTGTTCTGGAAATACACCTGGATCCCAAGGAACTTTTGCACCTGACTTCCGTGTAGACACAGAACAACAGAATGGTTAAAGTTGGAAGGGATCCCTGGAGGTCACCTGGTCCAACCCCCAGGCTCAAGCAGTGGCACCTAAAGCAGTGGCACCTAAAGCCCAGGACTACATCTAGGCAGCTTTTGAAGATCTCCAAGGAGATTCACTACTTCTTCAGGAAACAGAGCCTGTACTCAGTCCCCTGTACAATAAGTGTTTCTTGATGTTCAGACAGAACCTCTTGTGTTTCAGTTTGTGCTCGTTGCATTCAGTACTTGTCCCAGTACTGAAAAGAGCCTGGCTCCATCCTGTTTGCACCTTCATGTGTTTTTATACATTGGTAAGATACCCCCCTGCCCCAAGCCTCCTCTTCTCCAGGCTGAACAGTCTCTCTCAGCCTCTCCTCATAGAAGTGCTCCAATCCTTCAGTTATTTTGTAGCCCTCCACTGGACTCTTTCAAGTATGTCTAGGTCTCTCTTGTATTGGGGGATCCAGAACTGGATACAGTACTCCAGGTGTGGCCTCACCAGTGCTGAGTACAGCACCTTCATATAGAGCTCTATATTTAGGTGTCCTAATTTTGGATGAATTACCACTCTAATTTTCAAAAAAGTCTACCAAGTTTGCTGCAAGTCATTATTATTACAGTTAAGCAAGGAGGCAAACAGATTTAAAAAAAAAAAAAAAAAAGTCTTAAGCAATGACTGACAAATTTTACCGATTCTAGAGAACCTACAAATAAGACTATACATTTAAGAGTCTGCTATTTATATCTCTACATTGTTCATTGGCAGTCCAAAATAACCTGTACTACTCTTGCTTCAATAAACTACACCAGTCATTTACTGGACTGAAAGTGTGTTGTGCTATTTGTCCATCTGTGATCATGATAATGTAATATATTGAATGTGACTAGACTTTGATTCAGAGTGATGCCCAGTTTGGCACTACAAGCCCAGCTGCACCCAGCCCCTCTGATATCTGAGGAGAAGCTGGAGTGGGCTTTAGGTCCTGCCAAACTTCCTTACTCTTTAACGTAACACTACCAAAAAGTGAATCCATAAATTAACACAATAACACAAAAAAAAAAAAAAAAAAAAAAAAAGGAGGGGGAAGACATCTTATTACTACCTTCTGGTAATCCATTAACCAATCCATTAAAGAGCTCATTAACAAATCAAAAATAGGACTCCCAAGTCACTAAAAGAGAAACAGATGGGTCATTATTCTGATCATCCATTTTTATTTAACGAATGTATATAAGCTTTCAATATATAAAATGTATCTTTAGAAAACACTGAGCTTATTCTTTGTCTAAAAGAACTTACAGAATCTTCATGAAGTAGCTGAAGTAGAAGTAGAAAATCTTTTCTTGGTTTCAGCAGTGTAACCAGAGTAGCAGTAAAGTTCTAAAGTTTTCCCTAATGTCAGATTTAACTTGGTGCAGCAGAACCAGTACAATGAGTGTCACCTTAAATATTTAATAGGACTCCATCTGAATTTAAAGGAGATCTCCTTGGTGGTGCAAATTACATGTGTATATGCCTTTTATCTCAAGCAAGTGAAAGATGCAGGGCTTTAGCTGAAAATAAAACAGGCAGTCATGATTATATCTTCTATATTTTTCCATCAATTTCTGAGAATTCCAGAAGACAGTTTGTCTTGTGAATCTCAGATAGTTCTAAAATAGCCTAAAATATCTTTAGCAGTTTGTAACGAGGAGCAAACTTGTTCAGAAATATGTATTAGAGGAGAGAGGCACCTAATATTTTATCAATACATACATAAAAGTAGATCCACCTAAATTCCATTCTCTGGAGTGTTCAGTCCAGTGCTCTGGGAATGACTGACAAAAAATGTTACCACACAGTCAATTCAGAAGCCCTCCTGGGAGAGCCTTCCAACGTCCATACCTTCCTAGTAAGGTATGGGGGAGAGGAGGGGAGGGGAGGGGAGGGGAGGGGAGGGGAGGGTTTCTGCTGGTTTTGTAATAAAGTGTCTACAAAAAATAATCCATATTAGGAGTTCATTTTTTAGAAATATAATAGATCCTACATCCTAGGAGAACTGGTAGTGTATCCTCCCTTTAAACAATATTAAGTATATATTTCATCTCTGCTAACGTGTGTTCCAGTTGAGGAGAAGACACAAAAAAGAACACCCTGTCTCCATTTGTTCTCATAAAGTAATGGAATTTATTGAATTATTTAAAGTCATATGTAAAGTAGAATACTAATACAAGATCAGTCTCTAAAAAGAGTCCACAGAATGGAGCCAGAAAGCTCAGGGCTATAGGCAGGTCATGGATCATGCATTATTAGTCATCAAAGGAACATTAAGAGCTGGGTGAAAAGGTTTTAGGGATAACAAAGAGAACAAAGAACACATATAAACCATATAAAACTTACCAGAACAGTATATATGGGATATAATGTGGAAATACTGAACAATGAATAAAGAGTTAAGTGTATTGTGCATGAGAAAATGATTTAAAATGGACTCATCAATATTATGCTTCTCATGGCAGAGACTGTGGCATACTGACAACTTGCTGTGACCTTTCAAACAGCCCTCTTCTCAAGGAGGACAACCACTATTGTCTTAAAGACCCAGAACACCAGAGCCAAGGATTAGCAAAGTGCCAGAAATGGGGAATAAAAAGTAGAAAGTCCGTTGCATCAATTTTAACTATTATTATTGGGAAGTAAGTCTATTAGAACACTTGCAAGTGTATGTGTTAGTATCACTGTAACTGGATTCATTATAGTGATATTAGATTGCTAATGTTTTAATTACAATATCAGCAATTTATTATATCCACAAGTTTCATGCAACCAGTGAAAAAAACAGATTGCTTAGTTTTTCTTTATAGTTTATATTTAACATATGGGTTCTGTTGATTGATAAGTTGGCATACTCTTTTACGTTTGATAAGTTGGCATACTCGTTTATGACTTGTCATGTCATAGTCTTGATTTAAACACATAAATCCTTTGCTCTTTTACAATCTATCAAAAATAATAATAATAAAAATCTTTATAGACAAATTAAGTGCTTTTGTGCTTTGAAATATCTCGATTTGGTCTTCCACTCATCTACTTTGTGTTAACTTAATATGAGAAATGTATCTGCCAGAAGGGCCTTTTTTTTTTTTTTTTTTTCTCTTCATATTCTTGTTTCTTAGGCTAGAATGTTTGTAGATAAATATTTCAGTTTCATCACACCTTTTTTTTTTTTTTTTTGCTTTAATTATTTAATTGTCTTTTTTTTTTTTTTTTTTTTTTTTTTGAGATGATGATGAAGAAAAATGACAATATCTAGAAAGCACATTCATTAAATTTATGAACAGGATATAAATTATGACTTGAGGTCTGAGTTTCATAAGCATAAGAGCACAAGAAATGTATGCCAAAGAAAGGTCAAGACAGTTTGGTCAAGAGACTGAATTTCATTGATGCTACATTGTCACAATGATTGGAAATATATTCTAATCACAGTACTTTGAAATCAGTCAGTTTTTTCTTTCATTCCTCTTCTTCTGAATGTATCCTTGCTTATCCTATTTGACAGAGTAATGGATACAGCAACAACAGCTTTTCCAATCCATAGCTTCTTTGCCAGTGAAAAATAACGTCATACATCGTATATCTGAAATTTTCAGTTTATAGTAAGTTACTATAAATAGAAATAGGTATAAACCTATATGAGATTTGTGTTTCATTCATAGTTCAAGATAAGTTACTTTTTTGAAATGTCTTTCTCCATGTTGAGTAGAAGGAACTACTCTAACTTACACAACATGCTGTTTTTAATGGGCAACAAAAGAAGAAATTATATTTCTGAATCCAAATCTAAATCTTATCAAACATATGGCAGGTAGGATTTATTTCAGCTAATTTTAGAGGTCAGCAGTAGCCATCTACATCTGATTTAGTGTGTTAAAATGTGCTTTTTATTTCATGGTTAAATGTTTTTTGTATTCAACTGATCTGACCCAGTATAGTGATAATCATACTTTGAGATGAAATGGTTTATGACTCATACATTTCCTGATAAACACGTAAATCCCTGAAATTCAGCCACTATATGCACATTCTTCCATGTTTTTGCTAAGTATTTTTGAGGTCTAACAGCTGGAAATCATATGTCTGAATATTCATAATTTGCCTATAGAGCACACACACACAGATATAGGAAAGAAAAAGGAGTTCTTCATGTTGTACATTAATTTATTAATAATAAAACACTTGGCTAGAAAGAGGGAAACCTAAATTCCTTGCCTGGCTCAGCAGAACAATACTAAAAGCATTCAAGGCCAGCACCTCTGCAACAAGCTTCGTGGCACTATTTCATATGTTTTCTGAAACCAAGTCTACATAGCCAAATTGGTTTAGTAAGACCAGAGAGACACCACAAGCTGGAACAGATAACTTGTATATAAGTTCAAAGAGTAATACTCAACAAAAAGTTTCTATTACTTAATTATTCCTCAACCACCCAAGTTCAAAATGAAGTAAAGGCTTTGCTCTGGTTTTACACAGCTGGGTGGCTGAGCTCCGCCACAACCACTCTCTTACTCCCCCTCTTGAACAGGAAAGGGGAAGAAAATATGATGAAAAAGGCTCAAGGGTGCATATGAGGAGAGGGAGATCATTCAACGATCATTGTTACAGACAAAACAGACTCATCATATAATTATAATTATATTATATATAATTATATAATATATAATTATATTATATATAATTCATTAATATAATTCATTGGTTATTACTAACCAGCTAGAGCAGTGAGAAACTGAAAACAAACTATAAACACCTTCCCCCTGTTCACCCTCTTCTACTTCCTCCCCCCAACTAGTGCAGGGGAATTGCGAATGGGGGCTGTGGTCAGTCCCTAAAGCTTCATCTCCACCGCTCCTTCATCTCTGTCCCTGCTTCACATGGGGTCCCTCCCAGGGGATGCTGTCCTTCCCAAACTTACAGCAGACAGCAGCTCTTCAAGAAATGCTCCAACATGAGTCCATACCACATGGTCCATCTGTCAGGAGCAAACTGCTCCAGCACAGGTCCCCCACAGGCGACAGCTCCCCCCTGACTCCCTGCTCCTGTGTGGGCTCCTCTCCATGGGCTGCAGCTCTGGCCTGGGGCCTGCTCCTTCAGGGTCTCTCCATGGGACGCAGCGTCCTCCAGGCCACATCCACCTGCTCTGCCGGGGGCTCCTCCACAGGCTGCAGCATTGAGATCTGCTCCATGTGGGATCCATGGGCTGCAAGGGGACAGCCTGCTCCACCAGGGGCTTCTCCACAGGCCACAGGGGAACTGCTGCTGCGTACCTGGAGCATCTCCTGACCTCTTTCTGCACTGACCCTGGTGTCTGCAGGGCTGCTTCTCACTCCTTGCTGTTGTGTAGCAGCTTTTTTTTTCTTTTTTTCCTTTCTCAAATCTGCTCTCACATAAAAGCTTGTTAATAGTATTTTTATAGAACGTGTAGTCTACAGTTACATACAGAAACTGATATGATTATGTTGTAAAGTCATAAAATTAAATATTGAGCAATTTTGGATCAATTGGAAAAAACTATACTAGGCTAGTTTTAAAAGAATTATTTTATCTGCTTTCTTACTCATATATCACAATGGGAAAAACACTGGCAGGAAAACCTTACCACAAGAAATTTATAGCCTAAGCAAAGCAGGCATAAGAAAAATAAACTGAAATGACCACAAAAACGTCAGAAGAAAGAAAAAAAAATCAATGTAAAATTTCTTGATTACATTTCAAGTAGTAGCATCAAAATAAAGTATAATAAAATTCTAACGATGTTCTGAAAGCTCCATCTGACATCTATACTGTCATACTGAAAAACTTTAAGTTACAGGGAAGCACTTTTTTTCCCAGTCCTTATGAAACACTATGCAACTGTCTTTCTACAATAGTATTGCTAAAGGTTATGCTAGCAATTTTACCTGCAGTACCTATGCCACTCAGAAGGCTTTGTGGACACTTTGTAATAATAGCAAATTGCAATGTGTTTGGACAAGCATCTTTACATTAATTGTAGAACCATATAGTCAGAGAATGTGTTGTACTGGAAGGGACCTTAAAGATTCTTACTCAACTGCAAAGGACAGGTACATATTTCACTAGGTCAGGTGAAATATGAATATGAAATATGAGTATCATTAGATCAAAGCCACATCCAACCTGGCATTGACCATTTCCAGGGATGGGAAAAGAACTTCCACGGATTAGCAGGGAACCTGTAAGAATCATTATGAGTATAAAATATTTATTATTTAGGTAAAAAATAACGACTAAAATAACAGACTACTAATTTAGTCATGAAAAAAGAACAAACAAACAAACAAACAAAAAACATTAATGTGTATTAAGAAGACCAAAGATTTCCTATTCAAATAGCTGACATTTGCATTATAGCTGTTTGCTAATGCCTCATATCACTTAAGAGAAGTTTGTGTAGAAAACACAAGGACAAACGAAAACGAAGGACATCGAGGTGCTTGAGCGGGTGCAGAGAAGGGTGACGAAGCTGGTGAGGGGCCTGGAGAACAAGTCCTACAAGGAGCGGCTGAGGGAGCTGGGCTTGTTCAGCCTGGAGAAGAGGAGGCTCAGGGGCGACCTTATCGCTCTCTATAGGTACCTCAAGGGAGGCTGTAGCGAGGTGGGGGTTGATCTGTTCTCCCACGTGCCTGGTGACAGGACGAGGGGGAATGGGCTTAAGTTGAGCCAGGGGAGTTTTAGGTTAGATGTTAGGAAGAACTTCTTCACTGAAAGGGTTGTTGGGCATTGGAACAGGCTGCCCAGGGAAGTGGTGGAGTCACCATCCCTGGAAGTCTTCAAAAGACATTTAGATGTAGAGCTTAGGGATATGGTTTAGTGGGGACTGCTAGCGTTAGGTTAGAGGTTGGACTCGATGATCTTGAGGTCTCTTCCAACCTAGAAATTCTGTGATTCTGTGATTCTGTGAAAAATGTATATAATTTTCATATAGTCTTATGCTTACCACTTGCATAGTCTATGACACTGTGGTGTCAATAGTCAATGCCACTCAGGTGGGCAGTCAAGCTCCACCATAACCTTTCTCTCACTCCCTCTCCTAAAAGGGAAAGGGGGAGAAAATACGATGAAAATGGCTCAAGGTTTGACATAAGAACAGGGAGACCACTCAACAATTATCGTGACGGGCAAAAGAGACTCAGTGAAGGGAGATCTGAGAAATTTATTACCTATTACTAACAAGCTAGAGAAGTGAGAAACAAATTAAAACTAAAACCAATTTCCTGGTGCCTGGAGCACCTCCTCTCCCTCCTTCTTCAGTGACCTTGCTGTCTGCAGGGCTGTTTCTCACTCCTTGCTCTCCCAGCTGCTGTTGTGCAGCAGCTTTTTTTTTTCCCCTTTCTTAAATTTGCTCTCACAGAGGTGCAACAATCGCTTATTGGCTCATCTCTGGCCAGTGGCAGGTCCTGTTGGAGTTGGCTGGAGCTGGCTGTAATCTGACATGGGACAGCTGCTGGACTCTCTTAGAGAAGACACCCCTGCAGGTGCCCGCTACCAAAACCTTGTCATGTAAACCCACTACAGATATACTTACTTATTGTTGGTAATATCTCTAAGTATGCTTGTGTGAGTATAAACATATAATAGATACAAGAAACAAATATACAGCTTATAAGATTTTCATATTTATCTGATTGAACTTAAAACAGTTTACAGCAAAAGCAATTTTTTCTGCTATTAGTGTAAACTTTTAGGTATGCAAGCATACACATATTAAAAGTAAAGTACTATTTACAGAGAAATATGGAGGGTTTTCATTTTATTTTCTTTTCTTTTAACATCATATAAGAAAGCCAACATGAACAAATTAAGGTGAACATAAACAATTTTCAGGGAAAGTGTAAGTACCTATCAAGCATGTAAGAAACAGCATCTTTGAGACTATGAAATGTTTAATGATCAAATTAATGTTGATTTTCTAAGTAAAACACAACATTAATGGTTATGAATGAAGAAGTCTTTACTTTCCATAAACCAATATTTGCTTAAAGGAACATAGTCATCTGAAAGTTGATACTAAAATTTAAAATTTTATAAACAGAAGTGTGAAAAAAAAATTACTTTATTTTACGTATTTTTTAGCAGGAGAGTATTTTAAAATCTTCTGATGTGTTGCAGCTGTCAAATTAAGAAAAGAAAATAAAAGGCTGAAAGTACTTTTCTAAGCACTGAAAATCTGTCTTCCTCTGTTACACAGTCCTGTATTCTGTGAGAAAGTGCTGACACCGTTCACTGTTATTTATATAGTTTAGCTTCTGTTATTAAAATCATTTTGGAATCATTAGTGAAGCCTCAGACAGCTGTGTGCAGCTTCATGTTATCTACCAGGAAAACTGACTCGCGGAAAACTGACTCCACAATCATTAAGATTGTAATGTCGGTATGTTTATTCAGCGCTGGGCGGCATGAGGAGTAGTCCCACCAAAGTCATGCGCATCCTAACACGGCAACTTGCTTTGGTTATATACAGTAAAGAGTTCCATATGCATGAAGTTTCCCAGTACGCCTATACATATGCATAACCTAACCCCGCTTAGTATTAAAATTAGCTCCAAGAAGGCATTTCCATAAACTCCTCCTGTCCGCACTTGCGCAGTGCCTTCTGGTGGTGGGCACTGAGGGTCATGAGGATGAAGTAAGATGTCTTCATCAGGGTTTAACTTTTCACCTCATCTCCTTGCACGTGCTCTCTGAGCCCTTGGTCACAATCTTAGCCATAAGGTTGGTTTGATCTAGTTCTCAGGGTCCAAGGGGCTCCTGTTATCTTGAGGCCTTGCAAGTTTGACATTCTTTGTCTTGTCCTTTTATGAACAGTCCTCCTTATCTTTGAGCCCTCGGTCACAGTCTGAACCATAAGGTTGGTTTGATCTGGTTCTTGGGGCCCGAGAGGTTCCTGTTATCTGGAGGCCTAAGCGCAGCACAGACACAGTACATTGCAAATGTAGCACATATTAAGCAATGAGTGTTATCTACATAGTCATTCTTAATCAATCATTCTGTAATTTCTAACCCCATGTCTCAAAATGGTCTGTGTCTAAGCTCCGGTGCAATATGGCCAAGGTTTCTAGTGGGCAAACATCCTGCTGGAAAGCATGACAGGTGTTTTTATTATTATTATTATTATTTCTTTAATTTTAAAATTTATTATATTTTATTATTTTTTCCCATACTCATACACTAGGTTTCTTTTCAGAAAAAAAAATAATGAAAAGGAGAAATATATATATCCAACTTTTATATGTGCTGAAGGTTTGCAGTGGTCAATCAAGGAACAAGGATCCTCAATCCCTCAGTTTAGAAATACTCATAGTGTCTCAGAAATTAGGACAGCATTTCCTGTTCTTCAGTCCACCCTGGTTTAGTGTTTCATGGTAATAAACTAAGCCATGAACAAAGCTTCACAATATATCTAAGGAAAGGAGAATCAAACAAATGTTTTGTTATTGCAACAGTGGGCAACACTGAAAACCTGTGAGGCAGACAAAAATGCAAAAATATTGTCATGGAAATTAGGGACATATTGTCCCTGCTGTTTATTCTCCATTTCTGTGCAAGTTTCCCACAGGTATCAGCTGCCACACCATTTATTGGCTAAAAGAAACATACAGTCCCAGGTTTTGTTAGAGTCTTCTGACTAAATTTTCCTCTTTCATGTGAGTAGAACAGATTTGTATGGCTATTCTGATCTTCCTGTATATGTAGAAACACCAGTGCTAGCAATGAAAGTTCTCTGCAAAAAGAGCAGAAGAGATAAAAAGTGTGCGATTGTGCAGACAGGAGAAGAGAATTTAGTTTTAATGAACCCATTACTTTCTTCTAGACTGATAAAAATTGCTACCCTGAATAAACTAATTCAATAGATGCTGCTCTTTCTCTCTCTCTCTTTTTGAATAAATTGAATGACTTTTATGAAACATTTTTTTTTTCTTTTTTTTTACATACACTCTGTAGGGCAATTAGGGCAGCTTAGTAAATTGGTTATTTCCCACTGGATATTGTAAATCATAACAAACTAATTAATATTTTATCTGAAAATACTACATACTTTCATTGTTGTTTGTTTTTAATTAAAACTAAGGTGCTGAAACAGTCAATGGTAATTACAAATACATGAAAGGCATTAAATATGATAATTTAAATTGTTAATTATGCATTATCACATTGACATGTTAATCATTTCTGGTGGGAACACAGCACATTTTACTTAAATACTAATACTGCACTGACCATTTCAAGTGCTGAGTAAACTTGTGTATTGCTAGTACAGACCTATGTCTTAAAGGCTTAAAGGCTGAGAGAGCTGGGGAAGTTCAGCCTGGAGAAGAGAAGGCTCAGGGTGACCTCACTGCAACTTTTCAGTACTTAAAGAGGGCTTTTGAAAAAGATGGAGAGCAACTTTTTGCTTGAGCAGATGATAACACAAGGGGGAATGGTTTTAAACTTAAAGAGGGGACATTTAGATTAGATGTCAGGAGGAAATTCGTCACTCAGAGGGTGAGGAGGCACTGGAACAGGTTTGCCCAGAGAAATTGTGAATGCCCTATCCTGGAGGTTTTAAAGACCAGGTTGGATGAGGCCCTGGCCACCCTGATCTAGTGGCAGGGGGTTGGAACAAGATGATCTTAAAGGTCCCTTCCAAACCAAGCCATCCTATGACTCTATGATGATTATAAAACTTAGAGAGAAAAAATGGTGGTGTTTGTTTATCTTTTGAAAGGTCAAGACTTTCACAATGGGGACACTTTCAAGCTTATATGTGAACTTTGAAATGTACTTTGCCTATGGTGCAAAAATAGAAGAAAAATTTAAAAAGCTTTTCAGGAGCAAATATGCCTATGTATTTAAATGGTGCAAAATGAATCATTGCATAAAATAGTACAAAGATAGGCATTGAGATCCCACATTTGTGGAAACTAAATTTCACGGGAGGAGATAAGCTAGAACTCTCTTGATTAGTAAAGAAGTTCTTTAATGTTTAGATGGATCTTATTGTGTTCTAGTTTGTGTTAAATAGGTGTTTCTCATTTATCCTTTATATCCTGTCAAGCTGCAGAGAACATGGTAGTTACCTGAGGAAATTAAACCAACCAAAAAAAAAAAAAAAAAAAAAAGGAAAAGAAGGGAAAAAAATGGGGATGGATAGAAATGAAAGGACTGTTGGCATTATTACCTGTAATGATGGCATTTCAAAATATACTTTCTACAAACAATGGAACAATTCTATCAGAATATATTATTCATGTTTAACAAATACCTTCTTGAAACCAGCTCCTAAGATCAGCCTGCCTGCATTTATGCCCTGCCATAGATGCAAAGACCATAAAATAGTTGTGCCCTTGTAACTGTCCTATTTTATATGTTAATGTCTACTTATTATTTCATTTTCTCAAATGTTGCTGAAAAAAAAAGTAGAAGCATATATGTACAAACATTCAAAATTTTAAGGAATACTTAAATAATAAAATAATAAAAATAATAAAAAATAATAAAAAGTGGTGGTTTAAGTATTCTTTGCAGGAAGCATTGTTTGACCAAGCAGAAAAAGCCTGTATGCAAAATCTATCAGAGAATGTTGAAGTAAAATTTATGCTGTGTGCCTTTTATAAATTATGCTGTTGGAGCATTCAAAGGGGGAGAAAATTGGATATTGTCTAAACTTGCTGATGGTGTGTTAAATACTGAAATACACTGAAAAAGATTCTAGTTTGATTTATAAGGGTTTACTTTTTTTTCTTTTTTTTTTCTTTTTTTTTTTTTTCTTTTTTTTCTCCTGAGCAAAATCTATTCCTTGGCTGAGTGTAAACATAAAAATATGCAAAAATACACAAACTTCAGATTGTCTCAATAAATGTCCTTAAAACTTGTTGTATTATACTTTGGCAGAACTTAAAAAGGGGAGAGATCACAGTGATTAGACTTTGCTAGAAGCTATAATATTTGTTACCAAAAAAAAAAAAAAATCCAATTCATATCAGCTGTTTGTGATCTCTAGGAATGAATGAAGAATTAGATGGGTGGGTATAAAAATGAAAAAAGGGACAGAAGGAGGAACAGGACAGATTGGTGGGAAAAATGAGATTTGTACTGTCTGCAAAATGGTAACTAAAGAGAAATATAATAGAAAGGTCCAGTCCAGACACAAGTTAGGTTAGTGATAGATCCTCAGATCTTTTGAACTATATCTTGTAGAAAACAACACAAATAATTTATCTTTCAACCTGTGAGAATTAAAACTTATTTTAGGAACTTCAGAAGAAATGAGACTCTTATAAAACTGTATACAAGAAATATCATCAAAAGAACTTTCTCAGAATAAAATTCAAAATGGAACAGTAACACAGAACGGACTTCAGAGATGTGCAATGAATTCCAGTCTTTAGTTTTTGTGTGTATGATACCTTTTCAGGAAATGAAAAACAAGCTTTTAATGCAAGTTTTCAGTAAATGTTGAATACTGTTCTACAGATTAAAAATACTTAAAATGTAGAAAATATGAACATGAAAATTAAAAGACATTTATTTTATTTTTATTTTTTATTTTTTATTTTTTAATTTGTTGTCTCATGTACATGAAGCGGATTAATTCTGGTGGAATTTTGCAAAAAATGAATGTGTCAGAAATCTGAAGGACAAATTCCACTAATTATAGTTGAGCAAATTGGAGATTATAGCTGTTCAAAATTGTTTTAAGAATGAGAGTAGGAAAGAAAAGAAAAAATATATTTTGAACATGCCTATGATTTTTCTAGAGATTGTGTCACTCAATGTATCAATCTTTCTGTTACATCATTCTTGAATAAAAAATGTTGGCTATTATATTTTATTTTATTTTATTTTCTATTTTTACCATAAAGGAAAGAAGTAAAATCTAAGCCATTACTGTATAGATAAGTTTCTTGAAACTTTCTTACTGTAAAACCCCAATTTTCTCTCTCTCTCTCTTTTTTTTTTCTTTTTTTTTTTTCTTTTTTTTTTTTTTTTCTTTCATCATCTCAGCCAGAGTCCTAGCCTGTTCAGCAAAATTTTATCTACTGTACTGTTCACTGACACTCTGCTGAGGTCTTCAAATCATATTAATACCTTTGATATTTCCAGTTCCTGACCTGTACAATTTTTCCTGGATGTAAAAATAAAGGGACAAAAGTACAGGGTCAGGTCAACATCTTATCTCTAAAAGTCTAAAAGATATCAACCTGTTTGAAAACAACATAGGAAAAGGGAAAAGAATATATGTTGCTTCCCCCTAATAATCTTCAGCATCCAAACACTTATAGTTAATCTAATTAGATGTTTATGTAGTCCATAACATTTCTTTTTCATGAGCTAATACAGCATCCCTTTGAACTGTGTATAATTTTTTTAAGGAGTACCCTAACTTAACTATAATGTGGAAAAAATCATCCAGCCAAGTGCAAGGTCCTGCACGTGTGTCATGGCATTCCAAAGCACAAACACAGGCTGGGTGAAGAATTCACTCCCTCTATTCTACTCTTATGAGAGCCCACCTTGAATACTACATTCAGCTCAGGTGTCCCCGACATAAGAAAAACATGGACCTGTTAAAGCAGGTCCAGAGGAAACACACAATAACAATCAGAGGGCTGGAGTATCTTTCCTATGAAAACTGGCTGAGAGAAATGGCGTTGTTCATCCTAGAGAAGAAAAGGCTCCAGGGAGACTTTACAGTGGTTTCCAGTACTTAAAGGGGACCTAAAAGAAAGATGGAGAGGAACTCAGGGAGTGTACTGGTAGGACAACTTGTAGTGGTTTTAAAATAAAAGAGGGTAGATTTAGACTAGACTGTAGGAAGAAATTCTTCGCTATGAGGGTGGTGAGGCAGATTACCAGGAGAAGCTGTGGATGCCTCTTCGCTGGAAGTGTTCGAGGCCAAACTGGATGGAGCTTTGAGCAAGCTGATCTAGTTGAATGTGGCCCTGCCCATAGAACTAGATGATCTTGAAGTTCTCTTTCAAGCCAAACCATTCTAAGGCTTTATGATTCTATGACTCTTCCCTGCCTTTTCCTGTTGCTGTCTACATGTGCATCTCATACAGTTATGATGCACAGTACCATCACAGAATCAGAGAATGGGTTGGGTTGGATGGGACCATAAAGATAATTTAATTCCAATGTCCCTGCCATGGGCAGGGACACCAAACATGTCCTCTTGCTTTTTGATCCTACATATTAGCATTTTGTGATGATCTGTATTTCTGATGATCAGCTATGCTTGGAAATATGTATCATAAGATGAAAATACCATGCTTGTGATATGTGGCATCTCTCACAAAAAGGGATCTTATTATTGAAGAAGCCCCTGCTCTTTCCTAAAGTGTAGGTTAGCTCTGGATGGAGTACCCACTGTCTGACCAGTCAAACAGAATCATAGAATCATTAAGGTTGGAAAAGACCTCTCATTCCCTCTTGTCCTATTGCTAGTTATCTGTGAGAAGAGGCTGACTCCCAGCTCCCCACAACTTCCTTTCAGCTAGTTGGAGAGAGCAAGAAGATCTCTCCTGAGCCTCCTCTTCTCCAGAGTAAACAACCCCAGTTCCCTCAGCCTCTCCTCACAGCACTTGTGTTCCAGACCTTTCACCAGCTTTGTAGCCCTTCTCTGAAAATTTTCCAGGGCCTCAATGTCCTTGTACTGAGGGGCCCCAAACTGAATACAATACATGAGGTGCGGCCTCACCAGAGCAGAGTTCAGGGGATGATCACCTCCCTGGTTCTGCTGGCTACACTATTTCTGATACAAGCCAGGATGCCGCTGGCCTTCCTGGCCACCTGGGCATACTGCTGTCTCATTTTCAGGCAAGCCTTGACCAACACCCCCAGGACCTTTTCCTCTGCACAACTTTCCAGCCACTCTGCCCCAAGCCTGTAGTGCTGCATGGGGTTGTTGTAGCCAAAGTGCAAGACCTGGCAGTTAGCCATGTTGAACCTCATCCCATTGGCCTCTGCCCATCGACCCATCCTGTCCAGGACCCTCTGTAGGACATTCCTACCATCAGGCACATCAACACTTCCCCCCAACTTGGTGTCATCCGCAAACTTATTTAGGGTGCACTCAATTCCCTCATGCAAATCATCAAGGAAGATATTAAAGAGGATGAGCCCCAAAACCAACCCCCAGGGAACACCACTGGTGACCGGTCACCAGCTGGATTTCACTCCATTCACTACCACTCTCTGGGCCTGGCCATCCAGCCAGTTTTTAACCCAGCAAAGAGTGTACCTGTCCAAGCCAAGGGCTGCCAGATTCTCCAGGAGAATACTGTGAGAGACTGTGTCAAAGGCTTTGCTGAAATCTAGGTAGACTACATCAACAGCTCATCCACCAGACAGGTCACCCAGTCATAGAAGGAGATGAGGCTGGTCAGGCAGGACTTGCCTTTCATGAACCTATGGTGGCTGGGCCTGATTCCCTACCTGTCTTGCACATGCTGTGTGACTGAATTCAAGATGACCTGTTGTGGTGTAAATGCCTGAAGTAACTAGGAAAATAAAACTAACATTCACATTTTTAAGGAAAAGGTACAGCATTGAAGAGGCTTTCAGGGTAGAGCATAACTGCATTACCTGAGCGTTCCCCAGGCTCCCAACCTTAGATGCTATCACGCTGGGGAAACTTGGTGTGCTAGCCCTAAGGAACAGCATGGAGCGTAGAGTGGAGTGGAGACACCACGGCTAGACTTTGTAATCAGGTGGGGCCTCGATTGTTCTTGTGCACAAAGCTGCACTTTTTGCCACCCTGAGCCAAAGACATGTCATGTTTTGACAAAAGCTGTACTTTTTTATACAAATGTTGTACTTTTTGCTCATTATAATATCATTATAATACCAAAACACACCTCCATCCCAAAAGCTACCTGCCTCCAAGGTGCGACCACCCCTCACTGAGCGTGCGCCCTGAATTTCTTGGAGCCTATTACTTTAAACGGAGACGGGAAAGCTTTACAACAATCATGACTAAGATATGCTTGACTAGAGCCACTCAAGCTCCACCTAAAAGATAGAAAATAATATAAATTGGCCTAAGAGAGAGGGGATGTCAGGGAAGATACCACTGTCAGGGGAGATACCATCCCGAGGAAATACAACATCCTTAGGACCTCCTGATTCCTGGGATCAGTCGACGGGCTGAGCCTCTCTTCCCCCCCCATTGGGATGCCTTTGGGTGAGATCTGAATACTTGCTTATAAATCTCTCTAGAGTCTTTGATCCTTTTAACGTGTTTATTTCTAAGCTGTACACCTGTAACACCTGTAACACCTGTACCACCTGAATATTTCATGCATGATAGCTTGCTTTTGCAGACAGTCACTATCGCTGGCAATCCAAAAGAACCTGATTATCTGTTGCTGTAATAAACCATACTTGATTGCATTGTGATAGCTCTCATTAAGTGCAACTAGGGTAAGGGTGGTTATCCATGATAGTTCAGTGTTCTGAATCCAACCAGACCCCCAGACTATTTTAGTTAATGCATTTTTGGTGAATGTCTGAACAGACCCCCAGACCATTAATGCATTGATGGTGAATGTCTGACTGGACTCCCAGACGGTTAACGTGTTTTTGGTGAATGTCCAACTGGTTCAGTACCCTGAATCCAACCGGGCCCGTAATGGTTAATCAGCTACACCCCTTAATGCAACACCTGTTCCATCACCTTTCTGGGCACTGAGGTTAGGCTGACAGGCAGGTAGTCTCCCAGGTCCTCCTCACAATCTTTCTTACAGATGGGCGTCACATTTGCAAGTCTCCAGTCATCTGGACCTCTCATATGACCATGATCACTGACAGATGATGGAAAGTGGCTTGGGAATCACCTCTGACAATTCCCTCAACATACTCATGTAGATCCTATCTGATCCAGGTGGAGCAGCATATACCAGAACATCAGACAAGCATGAATTCTGATAATTGTGCCTGAGTCTAACTCCTTGTCTTTAATTGATATTCAAAGCATGCATATATTAAGCAGCCCAAATTCTTTATTAGAATTCAACTGTGTTGAGTTCTTTATATTCTGTTAGTACTTGAGTTTATGCCAGTCTTTCATTCCTTATTCAAAGATAACTTTTATGAAAAGTTTCAAGACCATAAAAACAAATGAAGTATACTTTTTTGAAATTTCACCCTAAAATCTGTATTTTATTTTTGTCAATCTTGCAGAGAACGGTTTATATGGCTTACCTTTTTTGCATTTCAAAGTTCTTGAACATAACACATAATTGTTCAGAAAATTATTCTGCTATAATGTACTGCAAATGGTATGCCTAACATGCTGATAGATTAACAATTCCCATTCAAATGAATGAAGTTTGTGTTTTACAATTCATTTCAATACAGAAAGAGAAATACTAGATCTAAGCATTTGGAAGATTCAGAAATCAATAAACCATTAAATTTGGTTGTAGGATCACAATAGGATTGTAATATCTTGTTGGTATTCAACACGTTGAACTTCATTTTGATATGGACTATAGCTGGACATAGACAACACACATTCTGTAATTGTATATACAAATATAGACATTTATATATTGGTCGTTCAGATCTCTTCTGTAAGGATTAGCTTTTCTTTGTATTAAAATTTCTATTGATGAAATTTCTTTGTATTAAAATATTTTGATGAAATAATGAACAGGTATATTTTATTTGTGAAATTTTCAATTAGTTATTTAAAAGGGGAAAATCACTTTTACTTTTTCTGCAATTCAAAATTTCTGATATAAAATGAAAAAAAAAAAAAAAGAATAAGAAGATTTTTGTTTTCTTGTTTTTCTTTTTCTCCAGTATATGTGGGAACAACAGAAGACAGTAAAAGCACTTTCTTCACCTAAGTTTAATAATATATCAATGATTTGTAAAACATTTAACTAGATGCTGCATGACATGTTGACAAAGTAATTGGAGCAATGCAAAAAAATAACTAAAACTGATCAAAAGATGGAGGGTATTATTAACAAAGAAACAAACAAACAGAAACTCTACTGAACAGATATATTTCTAATTTGCTCACTGGGGATCAGTATTTTTCCATGTATTATGTCAGTGTGGAATGGAATGGAATGGAATGGAATGGAATGGAATAGAATAGAATAGAATAGAATGAATAGAATAGAATAGAATAGAATAGAATAGAATAGAATAGAATAGAATAGAATAGAATAGAATAGAATAGAATAGAATAATTTGATCTAAATGCCATTCATCTGCAAATGAATGGCACATTCTAAGTGCCATTCATCTGCAAACCAAACTTACAATAAAGTAAAAATTTATGAAAATATCTAGGTAATTAAAACTACTGGTAAACAGTAAAGAATCAATTCATCCTTTTCTAAGCAAAGAAGTCACAGAACTAAAATGATATCACTGAATTTCAAAACAAGCAAAATGAGTCACTCCAACTAGAATGTCATGATATTATTAAAAAAGTGACCAAGAATCTAAATAATCAGCACATGGAATTCCGTTACTGACAGGTGAATTTAGGTGATATTCACACGTGGAAAAACAAACAAACAACAGAAAAAAAAAAAAAATCCACAAAATGAAATTCACTCCATTAAGTTGTAAGAATTTTAATGTGGACTGTACATGTTCAGTAGATTATGAACACTTATTTTGATGTCGAGTGTCAATGAATATCTGTGCATTAGTACGTAAATGATATATGTGATCTAAGAATAATATAAAAAAATACTTGAATAAGTGGGAAAGGTAACTAGTATTCTGTATTTTTTGGAGCATACCAAGCAGGTTGCCCTGTTGCTTTTCTCTAGTGCCTTGAATTTCCAAAGAAAAATACAGTACTTGTCTTTGGTACACAGGATATTAAGAGGATTCTTGGATTGCTAAAACCAGAAGAAGGCAGACTCCTCCAGTAATTTTGGAAAGAAGCAGTGCAGCTGAGGCAGAATGAAAACATAGATATCTATCTTATTAAAGGTACATAATTCAGAGAAAATGCAATTAAACAACATACAAAGCAGATGATATAGCTGAAGCTATTGCTTCATGACAAAATATACAATTGTTTAAGTTTACAGATATAGGAAAACTTGATTCCAATCTCAGTGGTGTTACAAAGTGGTTTGTCTTCCATTGTACACTCCTGACATACTGAAACATTCTGCAACTAACTGAATGATACCTTCTCTAAGAAATAGGAGAGAGGAAATAACTGGATTTGGCAGTACAATAAGTAGACAAGCAGAATTTGCTGTCAGGTTTTTCAGAGAAGAAATAATATTTATGTAGATAACACTGGAAACACAGAGTCTTGCGGGGTACTTCACATGTTTAAAATATTAAATTCAGTTTTAATTGTGCACTATATTTCTTAACTATAAATACATATGTGAAAAGTATTATTAAGTTTTGGCTTAGGAGTGTTTGTGAGTGGAATGTATAAAAATAATCAAACTGTTTGAGAGAGCTCTTGACCGGGATTTTAAATAAAAAGAAAAAACTGAAAATGAAAAGTTTCTTATTTATTTATTTATTTATATATATATATATATATATATATATACACATATATATAGGACAAGAGGGAATGGACTCAAGTTTTCTGCTTCACATACTGCCCTTCCAATGAGGAGTCTGGGGGTGCACAACAAGCTGGGAAGGGAACAGAACAAGGACATCTGTCCTAGACTGGTCAAAGGGATATTCCATACCATTTGATGTCCTGCTGAATAATAAAACTCAGGAGAATGTCTGGGGTGGGTGAGACCACTGCTCAGGGATGGGATGGGCATTGGTTAGGAGGTTGTGAGTAAGAGTTCGGTAGGAGGGGAGCTGCAGGCCCTTTGTGAAAAGAACCCAGAAGCTGCCCCATGAAAGACAGTTCCAAAGGGAGACGGCTCCAGAAGGGATCCACCCCTAAAAAGAGCTGAGCTAATGAGAGACATTGGTAGTGCCTCAATGAGAGCATATTTAAGAGAGGGGAAAAAAACTGATGCAGAACAGCAGCTGGGAGAAAGAGGAAAGAGAAACAACCCTGCATACACCAAGGTCAGTGAAGAAGGAATGGAAGGAGGTGCTCCAGCTAGAACAGAAGTTTCCTGAGGCTTGTGGAGCAGGTTGTCCCCCAGCAACCCATGGGTGGTACCACGGTGGAGCACATCTCCACACTGCAGCCCAAGGAAGAGCAGGTTGACCTGAAGGAAGCTGTGGCCAATGGAGAGACCCCACAGGAGCAGACCCTGGGCTGGAGCTGTATAGCCCATGGAAAGGAGCCCATGCAGGAGCAGGTGATCTGACAGGATCTGCTGTATGTAGGGAACCCATGTTGGAGTAGTTCACTCCTGAAGGATGGACCCCATTGAACAAGACCCATATTGGAACAGTTCTTGAAGATCTGCTGCCTGTGGAAAACCTACACAGGATCAGTTTAGGAAGGATGGCAGTGGTGGAGTTTTGTTGACCAGCAAGATAAAACCACCAATCATCATGGCCATTTGTTCAGCAGAGCTGTTTGAGCTCTATTAGTGTTTTGATGAAATGTTTATCAAATTAACAATTTTACAAAGAGATTTCAAACATGATTTGGTGCATTATTATTAATTAATTCTGTTAACTAGACACAAAGTGATATTAATAAAAATTAAGTATTCAAACATATATATGGTTGTGTGTACATACATATGTGTGTGTATATATACATAGTTAAATCATAGTTAAATGTTTTTTATTAGATCTATGGGTCAATTTAAACCCAAACCACAAATATTATGCAGAAAAATAAAAATCTCTCTCCTAAAGAATAAAGTGGGCGTTTTTTTTTTTTTTTTTTTTTTTTTTTTTTCCCCACAGTAAATCTAGGCCTCCAGAACTGTAAGACTGATGTGTCAGTGTTTTAGGAAAAATCTTAGTCATTAGGGTTCTTATCAGACTCACAGTTTCTGGTAACAAAAGCACTAAAAATCTAATTTAGAAAAAACATAGCTGCTGGAGAATTTCTAAAGCCTGTTAGATTCTAAGATATTAACAGTTCAATTTAATCAGCTCCTCCGTCCTTTCTTTCATACGTTATGTACAATAAACACCTTCATTTTAATTAACAACATTTACTGAACTGGAAACCATGTACATATAAATGTATGTATCTGGTAAAATAGTTAGGGCTAATACAGATTTAATTCTTAGAATCAAGAACACAAGATATACCTATATACTGATTAGTAAGTTCTGCCAACCCAGTCTCATTTTAAGAAAATCATCAAAACCACATTAGGACATATAAATGGAGTCATAAAACTCCTTTACTACAATGTGTAAATCAGTGATGATTATTAGGTGACTTGTTAACAGACACTATGGGAAATTCTAAAATAAGCACCAAAACTATCATATTAATGAAATTTTCCATAATTATCTCTTGTAGGCAGAAATGAAACAGAAAAAGGTGTGTTTTATTGCTCAGCTGCCAAAGTAAGGAGAAATCTGCTTATAACACTGAAAAAAAAGACAAATTAAGAAGCATTAAAATACTATTATTAAAATATACAAGATTGGACAAGAAAATATTGATGCATTTTGTCTTTAATAACATAATGAAATAGCCAATAACGTACTCTCCTATCAAATAACATTACATTTACTATGGTGGAGTAATCAAATTTGGAAAAGAAGCAAAAAGAAACAGAAATATCCCTATAGTCAATATTCATATACCTCTACTTCATAAAAATAAGGCTTAAATTACTATAGTATTACTATAGATTTATGTTTTTGGAGCCGGGAAAGTTAACATTCCAGCCAGATCCAGTACAATAATCCATGGCATTCAATACAAGAATTGTGTGAATGAAACAGATAAGAACCATATATTAGAGTCCAACCATTACATTAAGGATGTTATACTTATTCATTATTTTCAGGCACAAAAATGAACCATTTAATTCCGAATAGTAACAAGGCTGCCTTTACTGTCAGTAAGTAAAGTAACTGCAGAAAATACTTTATTTTATTCAAAGATGGCTGAACAAAAATGTTAGTGTGACGCACTCTTTAAAGGAACTATTTCTTATCATTGACTATCCATTGTGGTTTAACTGCAGCAGGCAACTAAGCACCACACAACTGCTTACTCTCTCCCTCCCCATGCACTGGGGAAGAGAACCAGTAAAGTAAAAGTGACTCATTGTCAAGATAAAGATAATTTACTAGATAAAGCAAAAGTTACATACATGCACACAAAAAAATGCAAAACAAGGAATTAATTCCTCACTTCCCATTGGCAGTCCGGTGTTCAGCCATTTCCAGGAAATCAGAGCTCTATCACATCATGTGTAACAGTCATTTGGGAAGTCAAACACCCTAACTCCAAATGTCTCTCTTTCTTCATTCTTTTACGAGCCTTTATTATATGAGTAAATATATTATTTTGGTAAATTATTATGGTAAATACTCATATTTACAGTATGATTATGACATCATATGGTATGAGATATGCCCTGGCTGTATCCCCTCCAAATTTCTTATGCACCCCCAGACTACTTGCTGGCAGTGCAGCATGACAAGCAGAAAAATCCTTGCCTTAGTGTAAGCACTTCTCTGCAAGAGCTAAAGCTTCACTGTATTATCAACACTGTTTTCCTCACAAATCAAAAACATAGCACCATAGTAACTGCTATGAGGAAAATTAACACTATTCCATAAAAAACCATCACACTGAAAGAAATCTGTATTATTTCTTTGGAGTATATGCCTAAATATTAAGGTGGGTAAATTAATAAAGATGAAGTATGACTGAAATCAGTATTCATCTTCTACAATTTAAGAGAATAAAAGGTTTGAAATTTTCTATACCATATCTAAATTCTGTAATCTATTTCTTAATCTATATTCCATACCTTGCTTTTAGGTGATTTGTAATTCTTTTATAGGAGTGAAGAGAAGTGGATGCCCTGACATAGAATATTTAATCTGGAAATATTCGTATTCAGGAGGACATTCCTAAGTAGCTAAAAAGGCAAAATGACATGCTCTGATTTAGAACAACTAAATACTAGGGACAACTAAGCTATGTCAGAACATTACAGCAATTGTTCACATGAATTAGCTAAATTAATTTGATATCTTAGAGGTTGTTTTTTTTTTTTTTTTTTTTTTTTAATTTAATTGGAAAATGAAGTATTAATATCTATGAAGTGCATACTTTTCTTGTGCTGATTGTATTATTATACACGTCAATTATATCCACAGCCAATACACATCTATTATAGTCTACTGCCTGGACTACATAAGAGCAAGGACATAACTTCCTAAAATAACAAAAATAATAATAATAATAGTAATGATAATAGTAATAATAAAACTTTAGATTTCCTATTTTTCTTCTATTAAAATTATTTTCTTTAAACACATTAAATTAAGGGGGAAAAAAAGAAAAAAGAAAGAGTGAAATTAAGAATAACATAGCCTGCTTTCATATATTGAAATTCTAATAAAGAAAATCTGCAGCTGAAGAATCTGATATCCTGATATCAGATTCCTGATAGATAACTGACATAAAAAAGATGACTATCTTTAACTCACTGTTTTGAAATAGGTATACTTTTTTTTCTTTGTTATGTTTCCTTTTTTTTTTTTTTTTTTTTTTTTTCTCTTTTAAATATTCTCATCAGTATTTCCAAATGTGCAAATACTTAGTTAAGCACCTCACACAGCTTTAAGCATTTTCACTTTGTTTAGGAACCCTCCCTGTAATTTCCCCACCTGCCAAGAACAAAATATATGAATAAGTAGTGCTCAATTTTTGTGATATGTAACACTGGGGATAAGGGTGGGGATATGTAGAATGTCACTATTTTATTTTATTTAATTTTTTAAGTTCTCTTGCTTTTACCTTTTTTTTTGAGTATTATATATTTTCAAAGCAGTTTCCTGTAGAGATAAGTTAACATTATTTTCCTGCTTTAATTTATTCCATGAGTTATAGAAATCCATCAGCAGTAAATATACATCTCTCTATATACATCTATGTCTGTGTGCACAAAGATATATTTATGATTCTGCTGTATATCAAAATATTTAAGTTTTTAGATATTTCTTAAGAAACAGTGTGCCTTGGCAACCAGTAGGGCCATCTGTGTCCTGAGGTGCATCAAACACAGAACTGCTGGCTGATCAATGGAAGTGTTGTAGAGCTTAGGGAAATGGTTTAGTGGGGACTGTTAGCGTTAGGTCAGAGGTTGGACTCGATGACCTTGAGGTCTCTTCCAACCTAGAAAATTCTGTGATTCTGTTTATCTTGCTTTAATCTGCTCTTGTGCAGCCTCACCTCTATACGCAGTTTGGGGCACCACAGTATAAAAAGGACATAAAACTATTAGAGAGCATCCAAAGGAGGGCTATAAAGATAGAAGAGAGCAAGACATATGAAGAGTGGCTGAAATCACTTGGTTTTTTTCAGCCTAGAGAAGAGGAGACTGAGGGACAACCTCATAGAGGCCTACATCTTTCTCACAAGGGGAGCAGAAGGAGAGGCTCTGATCTCTTCTCTCTGATGACAAGTGATAGGACCTGAGTGAGCAGCATGAAATTCTTACAGGGGAGATTCAGGAAAAATCCTTCACTGAGAAGGTAGTCAAGCACTGGAACAGACTCCCCAGGGAAGTGATCACAGCAATGAGCCTGCTTTTGTGTTCCTGTGCAGATCCAGGACTCAATGATCCTCATGGGTTCCTTCCAACTCATGATATTTTATGATTCTGTGAAATGATTTAAAACGTTGAGTTTATTTTTCTTTAATTCATGACTAAATTTAATTTAAAAGGAGCAAAGTTTTCTTTTACAGAACAATGGAAGACAATGTAAAATATCCATTAACATCAACTGTCACTCTTGAAACAGGATAGATAATTGAAGAAATATCCTGTCTGCTTACTAAATGTTATTTAGAGGATTTGGGCAAGGTCATAGTCACATTGAAGGGAAATTCTTATGCCAGCCCACTTTGACACCTGAAAGCTTAGTCAGAGTGCACTTACAACCCAGTGTGTCATTATTTTCAACAAATGTTGATATAAAGAAAAATACTCAACATCTACAACAAATAAGTAAAATCACAGTGAACTGAGACTTGAACAGACAATAACTTTTACCACAAGGAAGTCCATGTCCTTGTGTTGCTCTGTGATGTTGTAAGTCCTGTCTGTAAGTCCTATCTTCAGGATTCCAGGTGAAATACAGAGATAATTTCTGCAATCTAGTCTGAGGCTTTATCATTCCTGACATGCCCAATTGAAACTCACTCAATATATCTTCCTACTTGTTCTAGACTTAAAACTGCCTGAAAGGTTTGTATTAACACTGAGTTAAAATAAAATAAATAATAATAATAAAAAAGTAACACTTTATTAAAAAAATAATAATAATAAAATGCTAGTGCCTTGCCTGACAATTATCTGACCAGGGGTTTTGGTCCACAATGTAGCATATTTGTGTTGGTACTAAAATATTTGTATTACAGTCATGTCTTCCACTGATTATCTAAAGCACATTGAAAATTTTGTTGTTGCTTTTTGTTTGTTGCTGCAAAGACTTTGAGGAACCTCCAACTATGTACAATCTCATGTTACTCCCTTTACAAGAATTCCTTATGGTTAGGCCACTGCCCTAGGAAATGGGAGGCTGATAGTGTCTACTCTTTCAGAAATAAAACCTGAAGATATTTTATGTATTTAATCTTAAATAACTTGTCCATCAGTCATGTAGACAGACACAAAGGAGAAGACATACAGATTACCTTAAACTGTTGTCTCTAGAGCTGTAGTTATAAGAACTGCTGAAGGAATCAGAGCACAAAATGGATCCATAACACTTCCCAGAGAAATTTAAAGAAGTTATTTTCTGATTGGTTGAAGAAGCTGGTAAAAAGTATGCATGGATCAGTAAAGGTCAAGATGTGTTTGATTCTTCTCCCCACCTTTAAGAAACAGTTTTAAGATAACAGTATGGTTTCATACCCAAATAGAAGTCACGATACAATAGCTGTCACTAGAAATAGAATATCTCGTATAAATTTGATTTTTGTTTTTTCCTTTTCCAGATCAATGTTTTAGCAACATAGTCTTCGCATGTTTCTCTCAGTAGAAAAAAAAAAAATAGATTCATCTTTTTAAAAAAGGAGCAAAGGACTCATGAAAGATTGCTAAGTAAAATTGTAAGAGGGATTTGATCACAAGTTCTCCCACAAATTACATTAATAGCCCACTTAAGTACTTAAGAGTGGTTATTGTGGTCTTTAGATGCACTTCTGATTTACTTCGTGTTAGTATCATGTATTAATCTATGTTTCTTCTTTTTAACCTCTCATAAAATAGATACTGTAAAGATAATGTAAAACATTTAATTGAAAAAATCATTTCAACATACTGATTTACGTTTATCTCAGTGAATCTCAGAAAGTTTTGTTTTAAGAAGAGAAACACAAGAAGAGGAAAGATCTGCTGAAACAAATTGGTTATGACAACTAAAGCATGGTTACCTCAAGTGTAAATTTAAATAGATGCTATTTTAATGAAGAAACAATTAATCAACATGGAAAAATTATTGTTATTAACATTATAAAGAATGTTTTCTAGATTTTATGATTTCACAAAAGATAAAATATTAAATTTTTAGAGGTCTCTAATATTATTATGAAACAATGTGCAAGATATCTGTTCAAAAGGTGCTAACAATGCACTGACTGCATAAAATCTGTGCTGAACGATGTTGTGAAAAAAAAAAAAAATGTTTCCAAGTAATGGGAATATCAGTTACTTCAAATATCATATTTGGATTCTATTCCTATTTTTTGTTGGTAGTATCATTCACTCATACAGAATTTATGAAAAGGTATTTAAAGTAACTGTCTGCAAGTTTGTTGCAAATAAAATGTATTCCAGCAAACTATGAATTTGTGCAATACCTAAGATATACTCTAGAGGAGTGTTAATTTATACACTTTCTTATTTGTAAAAAGTGAGAAACTGACAGATAACTGACATAATATATTATGGGGTTAAACCTACCCAAAAGCACTGCTCTAGTATGCAAGAACTTGAATACATATGCCCAGCACTAACTCATTAGATGAATTTGGTATGCCCTGGGAAAACAAACAAAGGTACTCAGCTGGTGGTAAGAATGGGGTATATTTGTTGGATCAGGTTCTAAATGAAGAAAAATTCCTGCACCCTAATAGTCTCTTAGTATTATTTTGTTGCCATACTTGTGGCTCAGTTCCTCTTGATTTTTTCTGTTATAAATTTCTTGTAGATTTGCCAGTTGCAACAGATCCCTGGGGAGATGGTTCACTAAATAATTGTTTGATTTTATGTCACTGAGTAATGCAGTTCTGTTCTGGCAGAATGCTTAAAGACGTGGGAATTCCCCCATGATGTTAGTACAGTTAACTTCCATTCAATAGTTTCTGCTACCCAGAAAACAAATAAGTAATCAAACTCCCATTAGTTCTACATAGAGCTCTGTAAAAATGAAAGTATGTATAGTAATAAATTAGTTTACCATGAATTTACACCAAAAATATGTTTTTATGCTTAATGTACACTGTGGTCAGACGTTCTTTGAGAGTTTCAGTCCATATTGAAGGAAATCATTCACTATGCCTTTTAACTTGTCAGAAAAATGGTTAAGCATTCAATAGAGTGCAGACATATTTTATCAATTTATAGCATAGAAATAATAATTTGGCCAAAAATATAGACCAATTTACAAAGCATATACATCTACTAAAAATAAGAAATTAATGCAAATAGAAAATAGTGAAAAAATCCAGTTTTTATTGAGTCCTCTGGATAGGACTCTTTAGGGTCTGATTATTTGAGTCCTTTTATTGAGTCTTCTGAGATTTTTTTTTTTTAATTGAGACTTTATTTCCACAGCTTTTTAATTGGCTTTGGCATGTGATATACTTTTTACAACTGATTCTTTCCCAATTACATGAAGTGGAAACAAGAAAAAAATAAATGTTTCATATTTAGAGAAATGATATTCCAACTGGTTGAATGTTGTTGGTCTCAGAATATGAAAAAACTTTATCACAGTGAATGTATTGGATTTCTCATTTCTTTAACATTAAGAAACATAAAACAGATAGGTTTCTTTCAATCTGGTATTTAATATGTTCTGAGGTATAAATTGCTGTGAACATTTTTTATTTATTTATTTTTTAAATCAAATAATTGCAGAAAAGCTTCACACATTGGAATTAGTCATAAAGGTAGAATTTCTCAAAGATACATTCTTATTCTTTGGGAAACTTATACTGACTCTCCAGTGGGAGATCTATAATTTACTTGAATAGCTATGAAACCAAGGGAAATTTAGGTGGCTGAAATGCTCTGTTAACAGATAATACAATTAGAGATCAAAAAGCTTGGAACTTAATCACTAGCTATTCTTCAGAACTCCAGTAAGTCACCTACTGGTGAGCCCGTTCATTCTCTGAGATATTCATTCAAAGTTTTCAGAAAAGCTTTATTCACTGCTACCAAAAAATTGCAATGTGTCTTGCCAAGATATCACAATACCATGAACACAGAAACTGATTCCACACTCAGCAGGTTAAATTAGTTTCTCCTTCCTTCCTTTTTATGTACCTAATCTAATAATTTGTAAGCATAAAATTAAACACTGAATTAATAACATTAAGCTTAGAATCATTTGGAAGGAAAAAAAAAAAAACAACACATAATTTTGGAATAAGTAGTCTTATTTGGTCAGTATTTAGGGCACTTTTAAAATGGAAGATACAAAAATTATGTGAAAAGTAGGAAACCTGTTTTAATTTCTTTGGTGCATTATTGAAGTTGCTTAAATAGACATTACACCTATTTTGTCTGATGTGCCCAAGTGAGGCTTTTACACTTAACCATGGTTTAGCTGATATAAATTTCATCCACATTAGCATGTTAGTGCAGTAGTTCAATTTTCTTCAAATTAATCTCTTAATTGTGCCCCTCCACTAAGCTTTGTTTCACATTATGAAGAAACCTCACAGTGAAGCTAACAAAATTTCTCTCAGATGAAACCAAAGTGGAACATATACTACAGGAGTACATAGTAGTGTTCTCTAACCAGTAACAGCTCTTAACCCGGCTGGCCTGACTAGAACTGGAGCTAAAGAACTCTCCCCCAATACTCTAGAAGGCAGGTAGAGTGGATGTTATGTGCTTTACCCAGATCTACTTCTATTGGGCAGCATTACTTGTTAATGTTAGTATAGCCTTGCTTTTTACAGTTGGAAGAGAGAATGAATCAAAACACCAAAGTGGAGCATGGATAAGTAATGTTCACTTTCTGCACAGGATTGCTGGGAGGTTTAATTCCTTAGAGTATGTCAATATTCCTTAGAGGTAGTCGTGAAGGCAGATAGATTTAAAAAAAAGAAGAAAAAAAAAAAAAAAAGAAATTACACTGACACTCCAGATCCAGAGAACAAAATTCAGAATAAGCCCTATTAAAGACCAGAAGATGTTTGTAACTGTAAATAGTACTATTCATTTCAGTAGAGTGATTCACAGTATTAAAAGGATGCACTTGCTTTCTAGTTTGTTATATGAAAGGTATTTGAAAAGCAGAAATACCTTAATTTCAATACAGAAAGCCACATATTTCTGAAACTATACAAATACTGTAGCAAAACTGCTATAGTATTTTTCTACCCTTCAGTAATGTCTCACTCCACCCCTTTCAGTTTCTAGCTCTTGACCACTCCACCTGCTCTGAGTAGGAAAGCCGTCAAATTTCCAACAACGGAAAGAGACAGAAGTCAATGTTTGCTTATTTCTCCAGGTCATCCTGCCTTAATAGCATTTCTATCAAATGTTCTTTGATATTTGCCTCCAAGAGACTGGCATGCACAACTCCCAAAATAGACTAAGTAATCACTCATCTTTTGAGATAATATAGAAAAATAATAGGGCAAATTAAAAGAACAATGAAATTTCAAGCACTCATTTAAAGGGAAAGAGAAATAGCAGTGTCTTCTTCATTTAGAAATCAAGACTTTAACTACTTAAAGTTATGAAAACATATTTTGTTTTCATACATATCTGCATTTAGACAATCAATTTGCCATAAATAGATTTTCCTTGAGTCCCACATTAAGTAAAAATTTTCATAGAATCATAGAATGGTTTGGGTAGGAAGGGACTTTAAATAGCATAGAATCATAGACCAAAGATCACCTAGCTTCAATCCACCTGCCAACCTGCCATGGTTGCTCACTAGATCAGATTGCTTAGAGACCTATTTGCCCTGTTTTTGTCTGGGACAGAGTTAATTTTCGTCCTAGTAGCTGGCATGATATTGTGTTTTGAGTTTAGGATGAGAATAATTCTGATAACACACCCGTTAAACTGTCGTATTAAACTGTTTTTATCTCAGACTAAGGGTTTTGCTTTTTTTGATTCTCTTTTCCATCCCACTGTGGGAAGTGAGCAAATGGCTGTGTAGTGCTTAGCTGCTTTCTGGGTTAAACCACAACACCCATCCAACCTGGCCTTGAATGCTTTCACGGATGGAGCATCCACAAATTCTATTGGCAACACGTTCCAGTGCCTCACCACCCTCATAGTAAATAATTTCTTCCTAATACGTTGTCCTGGTTTCAGTTAGAACAGAATTAATTTTCTTCCTAGTAGCTGGTGGAATGCTGTGTTTTGGCTTAGGATGAGAAGAGTGCTGATAACACCCCGATGTTTTAATTGTTGCAGAGCAGTGCTTATACCAAGCCAAGGACACCTCAGACTTTTGCTCTGCCCTGCCAACAGGCAGGCTGGGGGTGCAGTAAGAGCTGGGAGGGGACAGACCCAGGACAGCTGACCCAAACTAGCCAAAGGGGTATTCCATACCATCTGACGTCATGCTAAACAATATATAGGGGTGGCTAGCCGGGGGGAGGGGGCCGGACTGCTCGGGGTTAGGCTGAGCATCGGTCAGCGGGTGGTGAGCAATTGCATTGTGCATCACTTGTTTGTACATATTATTATTATTTTCCTATTATCACCATTGTAACATTATTGTTATTATTGTTATTATTATTTTGTTATTATTATTTTCCTGTCTTATTAAACTGTCTTTATCTCAACTCACGGGCTTCACTTTCCATTTCTCTCCCCCGTCCCAGAGAGGGAGGGGGGAGGGTGAGCGAACGGCTGCGTGGTATTTAGCTGCCAGCCGGGTTAAACCACGACATACGTAGTCTAATTCTTCCTTCCTTTAAGTTAAAGTTGTTACTCTCTCTCTTATCACTAAACTCCCTAATAAAAAGTCTCTTCACATCGTCCTTATAAATGCCCTTTATTTACTTGAAAACCACTGTAAGGTCTTCCTGGACCCTTCTCTTCAGTCTAAACAATCCCAGCTTTCTTTTATCATAGGAGAGGTGCTCTAGCCCTCTGATCATCTTCATGTCCCTCCTCTGGACTCATATGGTAGTGAACATCCTTCTTGTGCTGGCGCCCCAACCGCACACTCTAGGTGTGGTTCCATGAGAGCAGAACAGAATGGGAGAATCACCTCCCTTGACCTGATGACTATGCTTCTGATGCAGCCCAGGATACAGTCTTCTTGGGCTGCAAGCACATATTGCCTACTCAGGTCAAGTTCTTCATCCACCAGTACCCCAAGACCTTCTCTACAGGACTTCTCTCAACCCATTCATCACTCAGTCTGTACTGATGTTCGGGATTACCCGTATCCTGGTACAAGACCTTGCACTTGGTCTTGTTGAATTTCATCAGGTTCACATGGGCCAATCCCTCAAGCCTGTCAAGGTCCCTCTTGATTCCTTCTATTATGTCAACTGCTTTGACTTGTCAATTGTTCATTTTGGAGTCATCCAAAATCATCGAATCGTCCTTGCTGATTCTCAGTTTGCAGAAGGTATGAGGTGAAGAGAAAAGAGGCAGATTTGTTTGCTTTCTTCTGTTTAACTGACAAGACATACATTACTGTGTAATTTGTTGATAGAGCACTTCTATGTTTTGTGTTTGTTGTTGTTTGTTGTTATTGTTTTTGTTTTGTTATGCAGTTAAGATTCACACTGGGAATTTACAGAGCAGAGTGAGATTTCCAGAAACAGGCAGTTTGTTTTCAACTATTTTGTTATTTATTTTTATATATTTTAAAACAAAATTGCACTTGTCAGAAAGCAGAAAACAGTGTTCATAAAATGTCTGACAAAGATGTATTTTCTAATGATTATACTATCAATTTATCAAAAATTCCAGTGAAAAACCCCCGTCTTCATTTTAAGATTTTTTTTGTTGTTATTTGATGTTAGAAACATGTTTTACTGCATTTTTAAAGGCTTCTAATATATTCGAGATTTTTCTGAAATTTTCTCTAATATTTAAAACATGTAAGAAATGCACTATGAAATTAAGAAAAATAAGCATAACATTCCCTTACATGTCTTTTCTCATTCAGTGATATATATATTAAAAAAAAAAAAAAAAAAAGACAACACCAGTGCTCCATTAAAAGCTCTGTTTGTTTAGCATAAGAGGCGTGTTAAACATGTGACCTCTTCTAAGGGTAAAATATCATACTGGTCACATACTATCACATGGTGATAATTCGTCAAGAAAAAGACAATGACTCAGTAAAAAACAGAAATGAAGATCACCGCACAGGTGAAATTCAGCATAAATATTCTTCAGTCTGTGGACTGATGATGATTCTCATGTATCATGCAATATGAAGATTTTCTGAGGGAAGAAACATAAGATGGGAACAGGAAGACATGGAATTGTACTTTTGGTTTCCTTAGAGGAAATGTCAAGGCAAAAAAAAAATAAATGCCTAAAAACAATCAATTTTTATAAGGGTGTTCTTCTGTGTATTAAATATTTACCAATGCATGTAGAAGAGATGTGAAAGACGAAATCTTCCCATATTGTAAGAATCTGTATTCAGACAAGGCTATCCTGGGAAGGGAAGTTATTTTCTGGATATTGTTTCTTGGCAGCAGTGTTTTGTTTTGTTTTGTTTTTCCAAGAATGAAGTACACACAGAAGTTAATAATGTACCTGTAAATTAAAGAAAAAACTAATAAGAAAGACTTAGTGCTAGCCCTAAACAGTCTGGAGGAGTAACAAAAATAAATAAATAAATAAATAATAAAAACACAAAACAAAACATATTAAAGAACGAGGGATATTCATATATTCTTCTTAATCAAACTGGCTGTAAAATGTTTCCCAAGTAGCACAGTAATTTATCAAGACACATGTGAATTGCTTACTACATCTGGGCAAGCTTCAAATACTTTTGGAAGGACTCAATTTCCAAGCTGCATAGGTTATAAAATACAGGAGAAAGATAAAAAAAGATCATTTGACATGTATTCACCCTGAGCAGTATGCCAGAGTGCAAAATTATTCAACGAGATTCTTTTTAAATATTCTACTTGTGGAGGATGCAGTCTTTAAGTCAAATTTCCTTTTTTGAATATATTTGATGTTACACCGGATTTGTGATTTAGAGGAGTGACAGGGGAGTACAGGAGTATCAGGGGAGGTCTCAGTCGACTGGTGGCTAGCAAACATGAAGCCCATCTACAAGAAGGTCCAGAGGGTATACCTGGGGAACTCTAGGCCTGTTAGTTTGACCTCAGTGCCAGGAAAGCTCATGGAGAAAATTATCTTGAGTGTCATCATGCAGCACTTGCAGGGTAACCTCGTGGTCAGTCCCAGTCAGCATGGGTTTATGAAAGGCAGGTCCTGCTTGATGAACCTGATCTCCTTCTATGACAAAGTGACATGCTTAGTAGATGAGGGAAAGGCTGTGCATGTGATCTACCTTGATTTCAGTAAGGCTTTCGACACCGTCTCCCACAGCATTCTCCTCAAGAAACTGGTTGCTCATGGCTTGGACTGGCGTATACTTCATTGGGTTGAAAACTGGCTGGAGAGGCAAAGAGTTGTGGTGAATGGAGTCAAATCAAGCTGCTGTCTAGTGGCGCCCCCCAGGGTTCAGAACTGGGGCCAGTCAGTTCGCAGATGACACCAAGTTAAGTGTGCGTGTTGACCTGCTTGAGGGTAGGAAGGCTCTGCAGGAGGATCTGGAGAGGCTGCACCGATGGGCTGAGGTCAACTGCATGAAGTTCAACAAGGCCAAGTGCCGGGTCCTGCACCTGGGGCACAATAACCCCAAGCAGAGCTACAGGCTGGGAGATGAGTGGTTGGAAAGCTGCCTGGCAGAGAAGGACCTGGGAGTATTCTTTGATAGGCGGTTGAATATGAGCCAGCAGTGTGCTTAGGTGGCCAAGAAGGCCAACAGCATCCTGGCTTGCATAAGAAGCAGTGTAGCCAGCAGGGCTAGGGAAGTGATTGTCCCCCTGTACTCAGCTCTGGTGAGGCCGCACCTCGAGTACTGTGTTCAGTTTTGGGCTCCTCACTACAAGGAGGATATGGAGGTGCTTGAGAGAGTCCAGAGAAGGGCAACGAAGCTGGTGAGGGGTCCGGATAACAAGTCTTATGAGGAGAGGCTGAGTGAGCTGGGTTTGTTCAGCCTGGAGAAAAGGAGGCTCAGGGGCAACCTTATCGCTCTCTTATGGCTACCTTAAAGGAGGCTGTAGCGAGGTGGGGATTGGTCTATTCTCCCACGTGCCTTGTGATAGGATGAGGGGGAATGGGCTAAAATTGTGCCAGGGGTGTTTTAGGTTGGATATTAGGGAAAACTTCTTTACCAAAAGGGTTGTTAGGCATTGGAATGCGCTGCCCAGGGAAGTGGTTGAGTCACCATCCCTGAAGGTATTTAAAAGATGTAGAGCTTAATGAAATGGTTTAGTGGAGGACTTGTTAGTATTAGGTCAGAGGTTGGACTAGTTCAAGGTTGATCTTGAGGGTCTCTTCCAGCCTAGACAATTCTGTGATTCTGTGAAACTTCAGAACGAAGCCTGAGGGCAATCAAAAGAGATTTCAGGGCCTCAGTACAACTAGTTAAGTGGTCAGGAACATAATTAGTGTTTTCTTCTGTCCCTCCTTTTGCAGGGGTTGACAAGACAAGAAACAGGAAGAGCCACAAAATCAACATCTGGCTCAGCCTGGTGTCACCAGCAGAAATTTGTTCAAAGGTCGTTTTACAAGACAATGTGAGTGCTGGCAGTGGGCGGGGTTCACCCGTCTCTAAGGGGGAAAGGATCTTTGCTCAGGAATTATTGGAAGTTACTGATATGGCTTTAAACTATATTTGAAAGGGAAAAGGGATAAAATCAGGCTTGACAGAGCAAAACCTGGGGGTGGTATAACAATGGTTATGGAATGGTGTGCTAGCAAGGTCAATCTGTCTGCTGACCTTGTTGAGACTGGAGATGAAGAGATGTGGTAGCAAAGGTACAAGGAATATTGACAGGTTAGAAGTGATAAAAGTGCCCAGGAATGGTCATGTAGGAATTTGGGCTTCTCCCCCCAGAAAGGTGACATGATTGCTAGCCCAGATGAAGTGCATCTACACTAATGCACACAGTATGGACAACAGACAAGAGGATCTGTAAGCCATTGAGCAATAGGAAAACTATGACATAGTTGCTATCACTGAAACATGGTGTAATGGCTTGCATGACTGAAGTGCTGCAATGGATGGTTACAAACTCTTCAGAAGGGATAGGCTGTGAAGAGGTGGTGGGCTAGCTTTGTATGTTAGGGAGTGTTTGGATTGTCTTGAGATTAATAATGGCAATGGCAGGGTTGAATGTTTATGGGTAAGAATCAGGGGGAATTCAGATGTCCTGGTTATTTTTATTTATTATTATATATGTCTGTTATAGACTGCCTAACCAGGCTGGAGAGGCAAATGAAATATTCTACAAGCATCTGAGAGAAGTCTCACTATCACTAGCCTATGTTCTCATGGGGGACTTCAACTTACCAGATGTCTGCTGGAAATACAACACAGCAGACAGGGAACAGTCTAGAAGGTTTCCAGAATGTGTGTAAGACAACTTCCTCACAGCTGGTGAGTGGGCCAGCTAGGACAGAATAACTTGTGTGTGATGTGAAGGTTGGTGGCCATCTCAGGCACAGCAATCACAAATTAACACAATTTTTGATTCTTGGAAAAGTGAGGGTGTTAACAGAACTGCCACCCTGGAGGGCAGATTTTGGCCTGATAAGGAGACTGGTTGGTAGAGTCCTTTGCCCCAGTCCTACAGGGCAAAGCTGTCCAAGAAGGCTGGACACTCTTCAGGAAGGAAGTCCTAAAGGCACAGGAACAGGCCATCCCTATGTACTGAAAGATGAGCCAGTGTGGAAGAAGACTGGCTTGGCTGAACTGAGGTTTGTGGCCAGAGCTCAGAAAGAAAAAAAGGGCTTACTGTCTTTGAAAGAAGAGGAGGGACACTCAGGAGGACTACAAAGATGTTGTGAGGCTGTTAGGGGACAAAATTAGAAGGGCCAAAGCCCTGTTTGAGCTCAATCTCTCTGTTGCTGTTAAAGACAAATAACAATGTTTTTTATAAATACATAAACAAGAGAAGGAAGACTAAGGTGACTTTTCATCCTTTATTGGATGTGGGAGGTAACACAGTGACAAGAGATGAAGAAGAGGCTGAGGTACTTAATGCCTTCTTTGCCTCAGCCATTAGCAGCAAGACAGACCAGTTCTCTGAGTACTCAAGTCCCCTAAACTGGTAGATAAGAATAGGGAGGAGAAAGAAGCCTCCGTAATCCATGAGGAAATGTTTAGTGACCTGCTACACCACTTAGATGTACAGAAATCAATGGGGCCAGGTGGGGTCTACCCAAGGGTACAGAGGAAGCTGGCAGATGTGCTCACTATGCTGCTTTCTGTCATTTACAGCAGTCCTGGCTGTCAGGGGAGGTCCCAGTTGACTGCTGGCTAGCAACTGTGATGCCTATCTACAAGAAGGGATGGAAGGAAGATCCAGAAAACCACTGCCATCACATCACATTTATAGGGCAACCAGATGGTCAGGCCCAGTCAGCATGAGTTTATGAAAGTCAGTTCCTGCTTGACAAATCTGATCTTCTATGACAAGGTAATGTGCTCAGTGGATAATGAAAAGGATGTGGATGAAAAGATATCTAGATTTCAGTAAGGCTTTGTGGTGCAATTGTCTGAAGTAACTAGGCAAATAAAAGTAGCATTCACATTTTAAAGAAAATGTACAGCATTGAAGAGGCTTTCAGGATAGGGCGTAGCTGCATTACCTGAGCGTTCCCTAGGTTTCCAATCTTAGATGTTATCGCGCTGGGGGAAGCTGGTGTGCTAGCTCTAAGGAACAGTATGGAGCATAGAGTGGAGTGGAGACACCACAGCTAGGCTCCGTGACCAGGTGGGGACTCAGTTGTTCTTGTGCACACTGAGACTGATAAGCTGCACTTTTTGCTACCCTGAGTCAACAACCTGTCATGTTTTGACAAATGCTGTACCCTAGTGTACTTTTGCTCATTATAATATCATTATAATACCAAAACACACCTCCATCCCAAAAGCTACCCGCCTCCAAGGTGTGACCACCCCTCACTGAGCATGCGCCCTGAATTTCTTGGAGCCTATTACTTTAAACGGAGACGGGAGAACTTTTCACCAATCATAACTAAGATATGCTTGACTAGAGCCACTCAAGCTCCACCCAAAAGATAGAAAATAATATAAATTGGCCCAAGAGAGAGGGGATGTTAGGGAAGATACCACCATCAGGGGAGATACCATCCCGAGGAAATACAACATCCTTAGGACCTCCTGACTCCTGGGACCAGTTGACAGGCTGAGCCTCTCTTCCCCCCTATTGGGACACCTTTGGGTGAGATTTGAACACTTGCTTATAAATCTCTCTAGAGTCTTTGATCCTTTTAACACGCTAATTTCTAGGCTGCACACCTGTAACACCTGTAACACCTGTAACACCTGTAGCACCTGTAACACTTGTGTCACCTGTGTATTTCATGCATGCTAGTTTGCTTTCACAGACAGTCACTACTGCTGGCAATCCAAAGAGCCTGTGTACCTGTTACTGTAATAAATCACACTTGATTGCATTTTTCCTGGTCACGATAGCGCTCATTAAACACAACTAGAGTAAGGGTGGTTATACGTTATTGGTGAATCCGTGACCGTGACAGTTCAGTGCTCTGAATCCAACCAGACCCCTAATGGTTAATGCGTTATTGGTGAATCTGGGGTTAATACACCGCTTAATGCGACACGCTTTTGACACCATTTCCCACAGCATTCTCCTAAAGAAACTGGTTGGATACCTCAAGGCATGGATGGGGGTACGCTTTGTTGGATTAAAATGTCTGGGTAGCTGTGTTCAAAGCGTCATGTTGAATGGAGTTAAAGCCAGAGTGAAACTGGTTGATAGTGGTGTCCCACAGGCTTCAGTACTGGGGCCACTCCTCTTGAAAATCTTTATCAATGATCTGGACAAGGAAATCTAGTGCACAATTGTAGTCTTAAACTGATCAAACCTTGAAGAAAACAGGGATACAGTTAATCTTGAGCTAGCAGAAGCAAGGGAGATAAGGGATGAACGCTAAAAAACAAGAAGGAGAACAACTCTGATTCCACAATGACCTATGGTAATCTTTTTCTCATTAGGGTCATTAACTTATTAAAAACACACTCATCAAAATGCTATTATATACAAATGTGGGTTTTAGTGTTCCTCCTCACTGGTCTTCAGTAGTGCGAAAACTCCATATAGAGGTTTGGTGAGCTAAACAACCAAAAGTAGCCAGATAGTTGTTTTGTTTTGGTTTGGTTCTCCCTATGTATAAACAATGGTGATTCAAGTCAGAGTTGTGCTTGTTTTGAGAAAGATCACCAAGCACCCTACTCTGCAGAGTTATATAATTAATTATTTAATTAAAATACCTTTGATTCTGACTCTGTGTGCTTATTGGTGAGGCATACCAGGCACAAACCTGTGAATAACAGTCTCAGTAAGTTTGCAGATTACACCAAGTTAGGCATGAGTTTTGATCTGCTTGACAGTAGAAAGACTCTGCAGGAGGATCTGGATAGGTTGGACTGAGGGTCTGAGACCAACTCTGAGGTTCAACATGGTTAAGTGCCGGGTCCTGAGCTTGGGACACAACAACCCCCCTGCAACACTACAGGCTGGGGGAAGAGTGGCTGGAAAGTTATGCAGAGGAAAAGGATCTGGGGGTGTTGGTCAATGCTCGCATGAACGTGAGCCAGAAGTGTGCTCAGGTTGCCAAGAAGGCCAACAGCATCCTGGCTTTTATCAGAAATAGTGTGGCCAGGGAAGTGACTTTCCCTCTGTACATGGCTCTGGTGAGGCTGAATCTTGAATATTGTGTTCAGTTTTGGGCCCCTCACAACACTGAAGTGGTAGAGCATGTCAAAAGAAGGGCAACAAAGCTGGTGAAGGGTCTAGAGAACAGCTATGATGATGAGTGGCTGAGGGAGCTGGGGTTGTTTAGCTTGGAGAAAATAAGGCTCAGGGGAGACCTTATTGCACTCTACAGTTGCCTTAAAGGAGGTTGTAGTGGGGTGGGGACTGGTGTCTTCTACCAAGCATCAAGTGATAAGATGAGGAATAATGGCCTCGAGTTGCACCAGGGGAGGTTTAGGTTAGATATTAGAAATTTCTTCAATGAAAGGGTTGTGCAGAATTGGAATAAGACACCCCGGGAACTGGTTGAGCCACCATCCCCAGAGGTTTTGAGACAATGTGTAAATGTAGAACTTAGTAGCATGGTTTAGTGGTGGACTTTCGTACTAGGTTAAAGGTTTGATTAGATGATTTCACAGAATTTCTAGGTTGGAAGAGACCTCAAGGTCATCGAGTCCAACCTCCAACCTAACGCTAACAGCCCTCCACTAAACCATATCCCTAAGCTCTACATCTAAACGTCTTTTGAAGACTTCCAAGGATGGTGACTCAACCACTTCCCTGGGCAGCCTGTTCCAATGCCTCACAACCCTTTCAGTGAAGAAGTTCTTCCTAACATCCAGCCTAAAACTCCCCTGGCTCAACTTAAACCCATTCCCCCTCGTCCTGTCACCAGGCACGTGGGAGAACAGGCCAACCCCCACCTCGCTACAGCCTCCCTTGAGGTACCTATAGAGAGCGATAAGGTCGCCCCTGAGCCTCCTCTTCTCCAGGCTGAACAAACCCAGCTCACTCAGCCGCTCCTCGTAGGACTTGTTCTCCAGGCCCCTCACCAGCTTCGTCACCCTTCTCTGCACCCGCTCAAGCACCTCGATGTCCTTCTTGTAGCGAGGGGCCCAAAACTGAACACAGTACTCGAGGTGCGGCCTCACCAGAGCTGAGTACAGGGGGATGATCACCTCCCTAGCCCTGCTGGTCACGCTGTTCCTAATACAAGCCAGGATGCCGTTGGCCTTCTTGGCCACCTGAGCACACTGCTGGCTCATATTCAGCCGACTGTCCACCATCACTCCCAGGTCCTTCTCTGCCTGGCAGCTTTCCAACCATTTCTCTCCCAGCCTGTAGCTCTGCTTGGGGTTATTGCGCCCCAGGTGCAGGACCCGGCACTTGGCCTTGTTAAACTTCATGCAGTTGACCTCAGCCCATCGGTGCAGCCTATCCAGATCCTCCTGCAGAGCTTTCCTACCCTCAAGCAGATCGACACACGCACCTAACTTGGTGTCATCTGCGAACTTACTGAGGGTGCACTCGATGCCCTCGTCCAGATCATCGATGAAGATATTAAAGAGGACCGGCCCCAGCACCGAGCCCTGGGGGATGCCACTAGTGACTGGCCTCCAACTGGACTTGGCTCCATTCACCACGACTCTTTGGGCCCGGCTATCCAGCCAGTTTCTAACCCAACGAAGCGTGCGCCAGTCCAAGCCAAGAGCAGCCAGTTTCTTGAGGAGAATGCTGTGGGAGACGGTGTCAAAAGCCTTGCTGAAGTCAAGGTAGACCACATCCACAGCCTTTCCCTCATCCACCCAGCGCGTCACTCTGTCATAGAAGGAGATCAGGTTCGTCAGGCATGACCTGCCTTTCATAAAGCCATGCTGACTGGGCCTGATCGCCTGCTTCCCCTTCAAGTGCTGCATGATGACTCTCAGGAGGATCTGCTCCTAGAGTTTTTGATCTTAGAGTTTTTTTTCTAACCGGAATGATTCCATGATTCTGTGATTTTGTTGTGACAGAACTCATTTAAACATGGTGCAGAAAAAACTATAAAAATAGTATATAACAGCAAAGAAATGTGAATATCTTCTTTTAGAGAAGTAGGGTAAAATTAGGGAATGATTTGGTAATGCTATGGTGTTGAAGGATTGTTAGTTTGGGAATCGGGGTAGAATCCTTCTGCAAAAACAAAACAAACAAACAAAAGCTATTTTGCCTACTTTGCTTTCCCTTTCCATCTCCACATTTGCTGCAGAAAAACCCATATTTTCTCACTCTATATAGCTTTGCTTGTTGCATATATATCATGGGAGTGAGACAATAAAACAGTTAAATAAACAGTTTCTAAGGAGATGATGCGAGGTATATTTGATCTAACTTAATATGCCTCACAGAAGCTAGAAATTTGATTAATATTGCTTGTTCATGCTTGAAACATAGAAAAAATGCTCAAAGGCAGATGGAGGGAAAGCTAAAAATCTAAAAATAAAATTCCCAGTGGAAATAAGGATTTTCACTGTTCCATGTGGTTTCTTCTAAGATGTAAGTCTCAAGACACTGAAGTGAATAACTCATATGAAGAAAATTTAAGAGTATTGTGTAGCTTGACTGTAGCACTAAATATTCTAGAAACCCTAGAAATACAAAATTGAGACTAGTATAATTATTAAATTGTCTATGTACAATGAAGAAATACTTGAAAACTGAAAATAGAAAGGAGACACAGTCACATAATACTGATTATCTATATTCCATTTGGCTCTTATTCATAGTTTTATGATTTAATTTGTCTATAAGATCAAGGAATATTTATAATTTCAAGAGCAACAGATCATTATCACATTTGTAGCATTTTTGAACTTTACATGAAAAATTCTGTGGACATCTGAAGGGAATAACATTCTGCTATCTATAGTTTTTGTCTGCCAACTGGTGGAAAACAAATACCTAGCTACTGGATACACACTACCTATAAATAGTTCAGTTTTTCTGCCTACATTGTAACAAGAAATCACAGTAATGAAAAGTATGTTAAGCAACTCATAAACAGTTAGTGGTTACTATATATTTTCCTGAAGTTAACTAACATAAATAAGGGAATACTTATCATTGATTTATTGAATACTGTACTACATTCATTTTCTGTCATGTTTGCTTTTGTACTTTTGAGAACAGCTTTAGTATGAGCAGTCTAAGGAAGCTAATAATCTGGTTTAGTATTAAGTGTCCAAAGGCCGTGTTTAAATTTCAGTTGGTAACCTCAGATGGTCTTTATACAAAAGCATTTCCAGAAGGTTATTTACCTTGTCTTGGTTGCCTATTTTAGTAAAAAAAAAGAACAGTTGTACTGAGATTGTAATTTCTGATGTCTACTGGTTACATAGAACTCAAATTTATTCACAGTTTTGTTTCTAAGAGTTTTGTTGTTGTTGTTTTGAAAGATACATAGATTGCAAACTAAAATATTTGTCCTCAAATCCCAAAACAAAAGAAGGTTTTGTAGCTGCGTTGAGCGTTTTGACAGATCGACAGATCCTGTATTTTTTAATGAATTAGGTATTAATTGTGGATAGTAGGAGAATCACCCCATGTAACCTCATTTACTGTTAGAAACCACAATCTCCAGATTTCTGAAATGTTGTCTATATGTCCAAGGAAATGTAAACACAGAACATAGTATGTACATCCACTTTGGGGTGCAATAGAATACCATTGTGTGTCTAAGGAGGTAAACTAAATGAGCTGATAAGTTTTTTTTTTTTTTTTTTTTTTTTTTTTTTTTTTTTTCCATAACTATCAAATAGATATTGAGTTGTTCAGGCATGATGCAATTAATTAATTTCTTCCCATTTGCCTACTCATAAAAAGCATCATGCTTTTTATGCATCATTTTAGTTTTGTGCCAGAAAACAAGAGGAAAAGAATAAGTCATGATTTTACACTAAAACAAATAAACAAACAAAAAGATATTAGCTTTTACTATTGTTTTTAGTTGGATAATGTACTTAGGAATACTTGCTGTAGAAACAAAGTGTTTTGCATAGCCTAAAAGATTACATGGGATGAGCATGAATAAGAAACTCTAAGAAAAATTAAAGTCATGAAAAACTACTCTCTGAAACAACTGACAAAATTTAAGAGTCTTGTTACATGTTAATTGGGGGAAAATGAGACAGAATAAAACAACATAAATCATAAATTGCTAAACTTTGATTGTCTACAGAGAAGAATGACTTAGGTATAACCTCATTTTAGTAGCAATATATCACTGTGGAAATTAGTTTGAATATGTCCTATTATTTACTTGTCATACTTGGAGAATTACTTGGGTCAGATCTCATTTATAGGTAAGATCTATCTAGCTGTTTAAATCAGGAAGAGTAGTCAGTTTGCCTTCACCAACACCCTAAAACTAGACCTATGAATTAATTATATCCAGGGACAGATCTTACTTTGGGAATACTGAGATCTGTACCCATCAGAATTTAATATCCTCTGGTTAAAAGGTTATGACCCCAGCATCTTTCTCTGACTTGTCTTCCTCTTGCATTAAGCATGAACAGCATGCATGCTTTCATCAAATCCAACTCTACAACACATTGGAATGGAAACTGTTTAATTCTCTCTTAGAATCAGTGAAAATAAGCAACTGTCTTTGAAGGACTCAGGGGAAACAGCATGTCTGACTAACTTAGTTGCCTAAATTTCTTCACTATACTTGTTGGTTTGGTAGGTCTGTTAGAAATGGCTCAATCTTCAAATTAGGATTAAATAAAAAAATAGGATTTATTAAAAGAATAGAGGTAAGCAAACAGCGCTGGGTGCACCGGGAGTCTACGCTCCACCAGGACGCACACCAGTTACATCAAGTAGCTGATTTTTATGCTCCTAGACTAATACATATTCATTACTACTTCTAAAAAAAATAGGTTATTATAATTAGCTTCCGGGGTCCAGTCCCTCCTACTGGAGCATGCGCATCAGTCTCCGGTGGTCCCTCTGGGGGTCTCTAGGGGTCTTTCATGCTGAAGGCTCGTAGTCTTCCTCTCCAAGTTTTTTTCTCGTCCTTCCCCTTTGTACTCCCTTGGCACTGTATCAAGTTTATAGAACATCCCCTGCAGGTCTTGTCTCCCAGCCGTCCTTCAGCTTCTTTTTTTCTTCTTAATCTCTTGGCCACCTGGCCAGATATCAGAGGCCTGCATAGTATCCCATAACTGTCACTAGTTGTTACCAGTTGTTCTGAAACCCCCAGACATCAAAGACTTCATACAAACACAAATAGCTTTCTTATTGACACTTCACGAGTAATTAAAACATTCCTCAGCAGCCATTCACAGGGACAGTGACACCTATAGCAGTGTTAAGTTAATCTCGAAGAAGACAAAAAAAAAGGCTGTAACTGTTAGAAATAGAAGTTCGGAACAACTAAAGCAAACAGGTTCATAAATTTGAGGAGTATTTTCTGAAGACTTGATAAATTGACTAGAATGAGGGGGAGACTGGGACACACTGCATCTGTGGTTCAGGAATTAAATTGCCAGTGCAGGACCCAGAGGCAGACAGGACTGTTCTTTATGGACACAAATTGTTAAAACATTCCTAACAGGTCCTAGCAAAGATTTTGGTCCTGCCCAAAGCTGCAGGTGTTTAAAAACTTGTATGTCAATAGTCAATCTTAAAGGCAGCAAAAACCTATACCGTACATGTAGTGATAAACTGGCCAGCATGAAGGTAAAATAAGACATTCATACTATTTATTCTGGTGAGTACAGTGACTGTAAAAGAAAAAATAAAAGGTCATTCAAATAAGACTTCAGGTATGTCCTAGTTTCAGTTAGGACGGAGTTAATTTTCCTCCTAGTAGCTGGTAGGGTGCTATGTTTTGGCTCAGGATGAAAAGAGTGCTGGTAACATGCTGATGTTTTAATTGTTGCAGAGCAGTGCTTACACCAAGCCAAGGACGTTTCAGCTTCTCACTCTATCCTGCCAACGGGCAGGCTGGGGGTACAGCAAGAGCTGGGAGGGGACAGACCCAGGACAGCTGACCCAAACTGGCCAAAGGGGTATTCCGTACCATCTGACATCATGCTAAACAATATATAGGGGTGGCTAGCCAGGGTGGGGGGGCTGGATTGCTCGGGGTTAGGCTGGGCATCTGTCAACGGGTGGTGAGCAATTGCATTGTGCATCACTTGTTTCGTACACATTATTATTAGTAGTACTATCATCATCATCATCGTTATTATTGTTGTTATTATTATTATTTTTCTGTCTTAATAAACTGTCTTTATCTCAACTTACAGGCTTCACTTTCCTGTTTCTTTCCCCCATCCCAGAGAGGGATTGGGGAGGGTGAGCAAACAGCTGTGTGGTGTTTATCTGCCAGCTGGGTTAAACCACAACAAGGTATAATTTCAGAATATTTCCATCAGTGATCAAAGTCTAAAGTCAGAAGAAAAATATATATATCCTCATTCCATTTTTGCACATTTCTGGGTTTTCTAAGCTGCAGCTCATTTTGTCCCAAAATGAGGGCTTTGTCCCCAAATAAGCCCATTTTGTCCCAAAATTAGCTCATTTCTGTCCCGCTAAAAAATGAATACCTCAAGCATTTATTAAGAAGATAAGTAACTATTTTTAACAATGATGAAATATTTTCTGATGGTATCATGGAGTTAGTTCTTAATTACTCTAGTATGTAAAAACTTAAGACAAAAACTTAAGAGTTTCAAGATGATAGGTATCCAAGAAACTTCCTAAGCTTAGAATCACAGAATCATAGAATGATTTGGGTTGGAGGGAATCTTAAAGATCATCTAGCTCCACTTCCCTGCCATAGGCAGGGACACCTTCCACTAAACAAGGATGCTCAAAGCCCCATCCAGCCTGGAAGTATTCAGCTTCCATGGATGGGGCATCCACAGATTCTCTGGGCAACCTGTTCCGGTGCCTCACCACTATCATAACAAAGAATTTCTTCCTTATATCTAATATAAGCCTACCCCTTTTTAGTTTAAAGCCATTACTTCTTGTCCTCTAACTACATAACTTCACAAAGAGACCATACCCATAAACTTCCTTTATTATGAGACGTAATTCTTGTTCTGTCATTAGTATTTTTTTAAGCTTTTCCCTTCTCATTTCAAACTCCTTCCTCATTTTTACAAAGTGTAACTGAAAAGTCTTCCTTTACTGAATCTTGTTAGTAGACATTAGCAGGAAGATTATATACAGGAAGATGGCATTGGCTATATCTTTTTGGGAAAACGGACTAAAAGGAGTTGTTTACTCTTTAGTATGCACCCCACTTCATAGAAGATTATTATTTATTTATTTTTTTTTTTAAAAAAAAGCACACATAAAGCTTTCATTTAAGGTTCTGATATTCTAGTTGATTCTGATGCTCTCCCTGCAAGTTTGCTCATAAATGCTTGTTATATAACATCTTAATGTAATTGAATCGGACTGTAGATCCTTCCTTAATAAAATAATAAATAAAATATAGCAAATTAAACACAGACTGTACCTAGAAAGATTTAAGCTGAAATTCACTGAGATTTGAGTCTTTTCTATTTATCTACATTATTTATTTATTTATTTATTTATTTATTTATTTATTTATTTTATTGTGGTAGTTTCATAGATGACAAAATGGGTAAGATTTCATGTTACTAGGTTTCTGTCCCTTCAGGTTCAAGAAATCTGGTAGACTTGAATTTCTTAAGAAAAAAAAAAAAAAAAAAAAAAAAAAAAAAAAAAAGAATTTCCAAAAGAAAGGCAGGAAAAACATTTTTCCAAAAATAGGTGGTAAAAGCTGTTGCTGATAGTTTCAAATTCATTGTATGTATAATAACAAATATATGAAGAAAAAACAAAAAATGTTGGAAAAAAATGGTGTAGCTTTTTCTTTTTCTTTCTTTCTTTCTTTCTTTCTTTCTTTCTTTCTTTCTTTCTTTCTTTCTTTCTTTCTTTCTTTCTTTCTTTCTTTCTTTCTTTCTTTCTTTCTTTCTTTCTTTCTTTTCCTTCCTTCCTTCCTTCCTTCCTTCCTTCCTTCCTTCCTTCCTTCCTTCCTTCCTTCCTTCCTTCCTTCCTTCCTTCCTTCCTGTATGTTAATAAAGTAGGATATTGCCAACTACATATAGCATACGTACAGGTATTTTTCCAACTGGATTTATGTATCCTCATGAACATCATGACAGATCACTGTTTAACACCTTGTCTTTCAAATTTCATGTGGGAGAAAGCAAGAATTTACAGAATTTTAAGATGTTTTTGCTTGAATTGTAGTGCTACTGTCTTAAAGCAATATAAGTTTTTCTGACATTCACACAACACATCCCACAGGGTTATTGTTCACTAGGTATTAAAAGATTTATTTATTTTTAAATGTCAAGCATCTATACTGTTCCTGCAACATATAGTACTATAAAAAAATGTAGTTTTCTGTCTTACTTTAGAGAAGTCACTAACAAACCTTACTTTTAAAATATCTCTGTTAAGGTCAATTTAATATTTTCTTCTCTTTAGGTCAAAACATTATAATGAGACATAAAGAAAGAAGCCCTTTAATTCCCACAGTATAAAAGTGTCTTTATTTCCTGAAGCATGTAGCAGTCCTACATAATACTATGTGAGATGTGGGTACAGCATTTGGAACAAAGATGTATACCTCATTCTATCATTATTTTATTTAGTGTTTGAAGTCTGTCTTGGCATTAATATTCAGCTTGAAAACGTTTGCCTGTTCATTCATTTCTGCTTTTGTTCCTTAGAACCATAGAATCATTCAGGTTGGAAGAGACCTCTAAGATCATCTAGTCCAACCTTGAACCTAGCACCACCAAGTCCACCATTAAACCATATCACTAAGCACTACATCTACACATTATTTGAAGACCTCCAGGGATCTCAACTCAACTCAACTCAACTCAACTACTTCCCTGGGCAGTCTGTTCTAATATGTAAAAACTCTCTCGGTGGGCATAGAATGATATAAAAAATGTGCATTTCCAGAATTAGATAGTCATAAGATCATTCCATGCCACATTCAGGCCACATGAAAATATAATTCCATATTATTTTTTTCAAAATCACCCCTGTCACCACCTGCTTCTTCTAACAGACCTATCTACCTTTTTTTTCACCAGTTACAGGGTTTACCATTCTAACTACACAGCTCCCATGCTTTTTTCCCTGTCCTCAGTCAATTTCTCCCAAATATTAAAAACCTCACACATAATACGTATTTACCACTATGATCAGATTATTCTGTAAAGGCATGGTAAGTTGAAATCTAGAGCTCACGATGATTTTTCCCTTATGAATTTGATTATAAAAGTAATAACTTATTACTCTAAAATACAGGTTTTTTCAACAGAGTGAACTACTCATTTTCAGGTCCTGAATGCATCTTTGTTGGTTTAGGGGGAAAGAAAAAAACACAATTACTGCTGGTAGAATAAAACTTTTAGAGAAAAACCTAAATTTTAGAAAGAAAAAAAAAGGGGGGGGGTGGCATTAGTACAGAGATATAGAGATAGAGATTAGCATAGAGACCTATATTGGTAAATGCAAAGTTAATTGTTGATATATGCCAAATCTCTTTAAACAGTGGGATTATTTCCTTCTCTCAGGAAACAGTTTAACAGTTACAATTTACAAGATGAAGCATTGATGGGATCCTGAGTAAAGATACATACCTATGAGAAAATCTGAAAGATTACACTAAAGTGAAGAAATGCCATTTTCCTGACAACAGGGTACAGAAGCAATACACTGCAGGTTAAAATACTTGTTAACATGCATGTTTACTAACAACAAAGGTCATTTTCAGTAATAACATAGTTCTGAACTGCATCCTTAAAGAAGGTTAAGATCTCCCCAAAAATGTATATTCTGACTTCAGGACTATCTGATTCTAACAATGCAAGGCCACTAGAATTTCAACCTTGTGGATTTAAAATGTAGCAGGTTCTTTGTATATGGTCCTTTCTTTAAAAACAAAAACAAAACAACAAACTAGAAAGAAATAGCTGTTTCATCCTCAGTAGTAACTGACAGCCACAGGAATGTTGGTAACAATTCTTTTTGAAATTTAATGTCATTCAAATGTGCTATAGTGCTGCCTGTATATCTATAACAGAAGTATACATAATTCAATTCAGAAAATATATATCATTCAAAGTTTCCCATTGTTTACACAGTCAAGCATTATAGCTTATCATGTAAGGAATTATGACATTCTAATAAATAAAAATATATGCTTCCATATATATATGTCTTGACCTTATTTTTTAAGGTGATGAATATACACTGGAGAATAATATTATTTTAATAGATTAAATAATATTCCACTGAAATAAACAGTATAGATCTGAGGTATTAACAATGATCTCTTTCTCAAGAAGTTTGTAGAATACCTATTGCACGTAATCTGATTTAACACTAGTTGCAGAATGCTTCCAACCACCTCCAACAACCTGCATGTCTGAAATGTAAAATATTAAAATCTAGTTTTTATTAAAACTAGTATTCTCTACACAATAAACAAGAACAAAATTAGTTCTCAAGAGTGCTGTAGCAGAGCTTGTGATCTTTGTTGATGATTCTTGAGAGAGATCTATGCCTCACAGAAAAGAAGAAAACAGAAATGTCTAGAGTTTTTTTAATTTAACATCTGGGCCTTCTCCTTTACACCTAGAGTACTGTGCCCAGTTCTGGGATCCCCACTATAAGAGAGAATGGTAAGAGTTTAGGAAAGGGCCAGAAAGATGATGAAAGGATGGGAGCATCCCAGGAAAGGCTCTGACGGCTGGGGCTGTTTAGCCTACATAAATGTCCTGGTTCTGGCTGAGTTAATTTTCTTCGTTGTAGTAGCTATGACGACATATTTCTGATTTAAGAGAAAAAATAATGTTGATAACACACTGATGTTTTAGTTGCTGCAGAGCAGTGCTTACACTGAGTCAATGACTTTTCTGCTTCTCCTGCTACCTTGCCAGCAAGGAGGCTGGGAGTGCACCAGAAGGTGGGAAGGGACAGAACCAGAACAGTTGACCTAGACTGGCCATGGAGATATTCCATATCATATGAAGTCATGCTGAACAATAAAACTGGGGGGAGTTGACTGGGGAGTGGCCAATGCTCAGGGACTATATGAGCATCAGTTAGTGGTGATGAGCAATTGAATCGTGCATCACATGTTTTTTATATAATAATAATAAGTAATAGTAGTTGTAATAGTAGTATTTAATTTCCTTTCTTATTCTGACCTATTAAACTGTCTTCATCTCAAACCATGAGCTTTAAAGCTTTCTGTTTCTCTCTCCCATCCCACTAGGAGGGGAGTGAGAAATACATGTAAGAGAAGGGTCTATTTACTTCTTTTATGGTAACTGTTCAGGTCTTACCGTAGGTTACAGCTTCTTTTTAAATGAAAGAATGAAACTGCCAACATGAGATTGTTTCTGCTGAGACATCACCTCATTTGTATTAGTTTTATAGAAAATAATGGAAGAATACTTCTGCTATTCTTCACAGTACTCTACCGAAAACTGAAATGTTTTTGAAAACTTTCAAATGACAGAATATAGTGGCTGGAAATTCATTCTGGAAGTCCTGAGGAATGTGTTTTTCAACAGTGGAAAAAAATATTTAAAATGACATGTAGGAACATTTTTTATAAAAACTTATCTCTTAGTTGAAGAGGAAGATGAGAGCTGAACATTTTATTTAAAACCAATTTTCTTTTAGTTTGGCTCTCATTCTCTGATGAAGCAACAAATGGGAAATTCAGTGTGAATTGACATTAACTTTGGGATCTGAGTCATTTTTATCAAGGTAAAATTAAGAGTATGCAATATGAATAAGGGAAGAATCTAGTATACCAGTGGCAAACTGTAGGCAGAACACTGGTCAAAATAATTACTGTAATTGAAGTTGTTCTCTCCATAATTTTTAATTTTGAGAGATGAAAAATAAGTTCACAGAGGAGACAGGAAAAAAAGAACAAAGGCAGATGACTGAAGTTATGGAAATGTATTTTGGAGTCTGATACAATAGTATAAATATCAAGAAAACAAGGTCTAGGTGTATGGTAGAGGAAGAGAAAGACTAGGTATGCTACAGACTTGTTGAAAGGGACCTTGTGGGGTTAAACTAGACAGCAGGCTGAATATGAGCCAAGAGTGCACTGTCAATATTAATGTCAGTTAGTCTATTTAATTTATTTCTTCCACATAAGGAGAAAAAAATAAATCCTTGGATGCTTACTTTCCATTCAAAAATACAGTTCCGGTGACTTTTTTTTTTTTTCTTTTTTCACCAAATTTTTTACTGTTTTTTTTTTTTTTTTTTTTTTTTTTTTTTCACCGTGTGTCTCAATTTGGAATAGACAGATATTTCTTGGACTATTTCAACTGCATAACTATGAGATTACATCAGCTCTGTTAGATCGATTGCTTTTATTCTATGAATAAGGTGACTTTACTCTGATGATAAAATTTCATCTATCTTTCTCTTTCGGAGAAAAAAATAACAATAAAAATCCGTAATAGGTAGCTGTTGTTTCACACTAGCCCAACAAACAAGAAGTCTAGCCAGCAAGTCTTATTATATTTTCAACCCAAGGAAATAAATGATATTTTACTTAGTAATATCATGAAAAAGTATGTGGCCAGAATCCCAGCAAAAGAGTTATAAATGCTCTACCAGCAATCTCCCACAGTCTGTTTCAAGCAAGCCGTTATGGTGAGTCAGTGACTTGCCAGATTGAAAGCCTTGATGTCATCTCACCAAACTACAGCTACAGAGCCAGTAATCTTACATAGGATTTATCTTTTGCAACAGAGACAGACATGAATCTATAATCAAGGTTCTTTTCACTTTTTTCCCCAGGTTCCTGTTCACTTCCTCTTATTACTGCCCTTAACTCAGAAGTGAGCCCAATTCATTTGTTCCTTTTAATGAGTCCTTTTAAGTGTACCATAAGAAATAGGTGAACAGGAAAAAGGAAGGTAGTGTGAAAACTCCTGTTTGTGCCAAGTCATTTCAAAGGCTTTCTTTTTTAAAGAAAGATGTTTGAAAGGAACCATGACAGGACTGTTGATGGCTGGTTCCCTTGCCTAATCTGCTTGACTGAAGCAAAGTAATAACATCATTGTCTTGCCAAGACTTTTGTTGGATGTGTATAATGAAAAAATGATTCATTGGTCTCACTCTGTAGAGAGATAATGAGTCTGTTAGACAGCTTTCTAGGCAAGGAAGAGACAGAGCCTCCTATAGAGCCTAATTAAACCCTCTGTACTCCAGGGTACTTATTTAAATAAGTCAGGCTATATATACTCTAAAAATGCCTATTGTTTTGGAACAATATTAAGAATGAGTGACTATTTCAGTATAGATAGCTACGCCTATATCTAGCTGAGATACATGCGTCAAAGCCTTATACACTATATAATATTTACTTGATTGTCTCACACAGATTGAAAAAGAATGAAGAATAGTGTTGGGACAAATCAAATTTTATACAATTTGGAATATAGTCCCTTGGTTACATCACTAAAGGTATGTTTGGACTGAAAAAATGAACCTCTGAAAACCTAAGGCAAACTGTTGTGACATTTTAGCGTAGAATCCTGACCTCAGTGGGTCTCATGAAATTTTTGCAGCTGAATTGTTATGGGATATGGGTTTCATTCTGTATACAGAAACACACTAGGTTCTGTGAACCAAAAAGAAAAAAGGTGAAACACTCAATCCTGATTTTCACAGTAGTAACATATTTCTGAGGCCCGCAACATTACTCCTAGGTAAAATGCAAAAATTTATAGATAATTTATCTGTAAGAAATTAGCTGCTTCCAAAATTGCACAACACTTTGAGTCTACTTAAAGAAAGACAGGGAGGAGGGGGAAGAATGTAGCAAAGAAGTAACTTTATAGTTATTTGAAGTGTAAAGAATTTAGTCCAGCAAAAAGACATAGAACTAATTCAGCTGTGCTGAAATGATTCTTCATGTGTATAAATATCAGAATAGCAATTCTGAATCCACAAAGATCTGAAATAAGACCTTTATCTCTTGGCACACACTTGGCAGGTTTCAAACATTTATTTCAAATGCTGAGAGAAGAAAATACAAATAAAGATCAAGTCACTGGTGAATTGGAAGTTGCCATGGAGATGAGCCAGCATGAATTTATTAAAAAGAAAGAAATGACTTACAAGCTTAAGGTGACAGCCCTCTGCAGTTGTTGGGATTAAAAGGGAATAACTTTTATAATTTGGTCTAGATTGTCATTTCAGTTACACTGATGTAAATCCATGTCACTGCTGCTAACATAAATTGAGTTATATGATTAAAATGGAAGTAGAATATTATCCTTTTTTTTTTTTTTTTCTCTAGAAACAGTTATAAAGGATGAAAATGACAGTTATTAAAAACATGACACACTTACAGATTATTATTATAATTATTAAAAAAAAAATCACAAGAGCAGACCTTGTAGGAAAATGAATATATGAGTCAAAATGAAAACAGACGACTTCCAAATCTTCTAAATTGTGTAGAATTTTATATATTCTAAAAAAATAATAATAATAATAATAATAATAATTTCTTCCATTACTTGTTGTTTTTCAGGGACTGTTCTTGCAATAACTCAATAATCTATCATTCATTTCCTAGACCATACTGCATATTGTTACTGAAATAGATTACTTAAAGTGGACTTACAAAAAAGATGGAGAACAACTCTTTGCTCAACCAGATAATGGCAGGACAAGTTGGAATGGTTTTAAACTAAAAAAGGGGAGATTTAGATTAGAAGTTAGGGGTAAAACCTTCACGCAGAGGGTGGTAACGCACTGGAACAGGTTGCCCAGAGAAGCTGTGGATGCCTCATCCCTGGAGGTTTTCATGACCAAGTTACATGAGGCCATGAACAACCTGATCCAGTGGGTGGCATCCCTGTCTATGACAGGGGCTTGGAACTACATGATTTTTAATGTCCCTTCCAAACTGAGTCATTCTGTGATTCTGTGAAATACTTCCTTTATCCATCTATAGTTAATCAGAACTGTAGGTTTATTCTTCAATTACTTAGTTTTTGTTTCCTTTTCTAAACTATTAAGATACTGCATTGGAAATACAACAACGTACTTCTAGATTGTATCTGAAAACTGAAATTCTGGAGAAAATGTATATATCTCAGCATGGGAAAATCTACTGCTTAACCCTTTTGCCCAACTAGTCAATAGCAGAGGTTCCTGAAAGACATAAAGGTTTAAGGATTATATAAAGGGTGGTACTGCAGAAATGACTGAAATCCTAGCATCCAACATGAACAAAAAGAGATGGTGAAAAACTCAGTCTTAATAATAATAATAATAATAATAATTTTATATTAATCATTAACAATGTTTTTATTTGTTTTTATTTTAATGTAATAAACAGAAATTGGAAAACCCATACCAGTCATGCCAAAAAATGAATAAAGTATCAGACATTAAATCTCATGAAAAAAAATAAAATAAAATCAGGAATGTATAACATGAAAAATGTTTTCTATGAAAAACCAAGAGTAAAAACTGCTTGACAAAACTAAGGTTCTCCTTTTCATCTAGTTGTTCTATGTATTTACACAGGCTATTTAACTTTTCCTTCAGCCTGAGTAGATTTGAACAAATACTTTCCTCTCCTCACAGAGGTTTTTAAGTGTAGAATCATAAAATAGTAGAATCATAGAATAGTTTGGCTTGGAAGGGACCCTTAAGGATCACCTAGTTCCAATCCCCCTGCTGTGTGGGATACTGTCCCCTTGACCAGGTTGCTCTAAGCCCTTTCCAACCTGGCCTTAAACACTTTCAGGTGTGGGGTATCCACAGGTTCTCTGGGCAACCTGTTCCAGTGCCTCATCATGAAGAATTCCCTCTTAATGTCTAATCTACATCTACCCTCTTTTAGTTTAAAACTTCTGCCCCTTGTCCCATCACTACATACCCGGTCCTCATGATAGGTCCACTTTAAATATTGGAAGGCCATTCTAAGGTCTCTCTGGGGCCTTCTCTTCTCCAGACTAAATTACCCCAACTCTCTCAGCTTGTCTTCATGGAAGAGGTACTTCAGCCCTCTGATCATCTTTGTGGTGTTCCTCTGGATTTGCCCTAAGAGGTCCATGTTCTTGTTATGTTGGTGGCCCCAGAGCTGAACACAATACAACAGGTTTGTGTCTCACAGTAGAGGGGGAGAATCACCTCCCTCAGTCTGTTAGCTACACTTATTTTGGTGCAGCCCAGGATACAGCTGGCTTTCTGGGCTACAAGTGCTCTCTGCTGGCTCGTGTTCAGTTTTTCATACACCAACACGCCAATATCTTCCTCAGGGCTTCTCTCAATCTACTCATCACCCAGCCTGTATTTTTGCTTGGGATTGCCCCCACCAAGGTGCAAGACTTGGCCTTGTTGAAATTCATGAAGTTTTCATGGTCCCACATCTCAAGATTGTCCAGGTTTGTCCGGATGGCATCTGTTCCCTCTAGTGTACTGACTGCACCACTTAGCTTGGTGTCGTCTGCAAACTTGCTGAGGGTGCACAATGATGACAGAATAGTGCATAATGATAGAACTTCAAGGGAGTCTATGGTGAAACTAGATGACATTCAATTGGTGCCATGATAATGGAAAAGCCCAAAAGGCAGTGTACCTCAACGTATTTTTGTCAGTTGTTTTGTGTTCTCTATTCATGGTGAGACTCACTGCTTTGTCCATTCATTTTATACCAAAGAGAGATTGCACAAGGATGCTGTTCAGTGAGTTGGAGACTCACCTCTGCCTGTACTCTCTCTGCTTCAGGACAGGTCAGCTATAAAGGTAGCAATTGGCAGTGGTCCCAGCTTGGAAACAGGTTTGTGGTGGTTTTACTTGGGTGGGCGGCCAAGCCCCACCACAACCGTTCTCTTACTCCCCCTCCTCAAAGAAGAATTAGGAGAAAATAAGAGACAAATGGCTCGAGGGTTGAGATAAGGACAGGGAGATCACACAGTAATTATTGTGATGGGCAAAACAGACTCAGGATATGGAGATAGTAAGATTTATTGCCTATTACTAACAAGCTAGAGAAGCAAGAAACAAAGGAAAGAAACCAAAAGAACCTTACTCCCACTCAGATTATTAGTAATAATTAGTAATTAGTTCAGAAAATGTTCTTTGTTAAAAAATTATAGTTTTGTTTTCCTTTTGTTAACTCTTTGTCTCTTTGTTCCTATCTTTTTAATTCTTTCATTGATTCTTTATGTATTTACTGGGGGGGGGGTATTTAATTTTTTTTTTCTACCTTTATAAATATTAATTTATATACATTAATAGTTTTTATTAAGTAACAAATAGAGTAAAATATGGACCCTGAGAAGTTAAAAATATTTCAGCAGTGCAAGCTTAAAGAATGTAATTTCTCATGATTTTTGAAAGTGTTATAGTTCAATTAATATCATTAAGAGGTGGATGACTCACAGATGTAACAAAAGTCTAGTATACTGAAAAAGGGGGATTTTTAAGTTTGTCTCGGAAACTGCAGTCAGCCAGAGGTTATAGGATATGGAGTTTCACAGTAATAAATTAGTAAGCAATAAGGATCTAAACTATGCTCAGGGGAAGGTAGAGTGTGGTAGCTTTATTTACAGAGTTCATTTGGTAAACAAGCTCAAATCTTTTGCACTAAAACTTTCATATAAATGTAATAGACACTTGGCTGCAAAAATAAACTGTAGGAAAACACCATTTTTGCCTTACAATTATTTTTATAGTTATTTTTACTATTATTATTATTATTAGTAGTAGTAGTAGCAATAATAATAATAATTTTTGCTACTTTGCCCCATGTTGTGTAAGCTTGGGACAGGCAAAAGAGGCTGGGAAAGAACCAAAGGGATATTACATACCACATGACACTGTTCAGCAATAAGGTCTGGAGGAAAGGAGGAAGAAGTGGGGGCATTTGTGATTATGACAATTGTCTTCCCAAGTATCTGTTAGGTGTGCTACAGCCCTGCTTTCCAGTACACTACATCAACAGTCTTTCCCTCATCCACCAGGAGGGTCACGTGGTCATAGAAGAAGATGAGGCTGGTCAGGCAGGACTTGCTGTTCATGAACCCATGCTGACTGGTCCTGATCTCCAGGTTGTCCCACACATGCTGTATGATTGAATTCAGGATGACCTGTTCCATTACCTTTCCTGGCACTGGGGTCAGGCTGACAGGCCTGTAGTTCCCTGGGCCCTTCTTATAGATGGGCATCACATTAGCAAGGCTCCAGTCATCCAGGACCTTGACCACTGATAGACGATGGAAAGTGGCTCGGCAATCACATCCTCAGCACCCTCAGGTGGTCCCATGTGGCCCCATGGACTTAGCGTAGTCCAGGTGGAGCAGGAGGTCTCTAAAGCGTTTACTTCACTTGCTAAATTGTCTTTATCTCAATCTATCAGCCTTCTCACCTTGCTTGTATTTTTTAGCTGTTCCACACAGGAAATGTGTGGGTCTTTGGTCAGTTGTCTGAGTAAAGCCACTACATAGCATCTCACAAATGGAATAAAAAAATGATCAAAACCATTCAGTAGTAAACTCTAAATTCATGATGCCCAACTCAGTCCAGTCCTGTAGACTTGCACTTTCTATAAGTAGATTTTAGACATTTAGATTTCTTCTCATAGGAAAGTTAAATACAATTTATTTTTATAATTATTTACATAATTTAAACATTAATCTAGGAAATGGGACACCTGAAAGTCATCCAAGACTGTTTGAAACCACAGTCAAAACTAGAAAATATCCTAAACACAAATTATAAACTGTTAATTCTAGAATGAGACAAACTCTCTACTACAGTTGTTGGAGTTGAGGAGCTGTGTAGGAAGTTAGGCAAGGTTTTTGGAATTCAGTGAAACAGAAAGAATAAGGGGCCCTTAAGGACTTAAGGCCCTTAAGTCCAAAAAGGACTCCCTTAAGAGAGTGCAGGCTTCAGATCTGGCATCTGCTCCTGTTCTGGCCTATAATTTTTTTCCAGTGACAAACAAGTGAAAAATAATTTTCCAGAGAGTAAGAATAAGGCCTCAGGAGAACCTTTTCTCAAGGATGTACTGTTTGGAGATAAAGAGTTTAATATTTTGGCTGCAGGCTGTTTTGTGCCAAATGGCGTCTGTGACAGGCAGTAGTTGCGGAGGTTTTTAGTTTTTCATTACATAGGCAGTGAATTCTTCTTGAATTCTTTAAGTGACAAAAAAAAAAAAAAAAGTGAGGCCAAGTAAAATAAGAGATTGGATATCTTTTTATGTTCCTCCACAATGGTGTCTATGTGCAGCATGACTAATGCATATGACATCCCTCTTGAGTATATTACTTAGCATACTACACAGCTTTGTGAGAAAAGATTTCTGTAACTGATCTTCTCTGTAGGATCTTTCCCATGGCAAATTACTTAAACCAAGAGCTGAAAATCTAAAAACATTATAGAAATAAAAGTACTCTATCTTTCCTAGAGGAAAAAAAAAAAAAAAAACTAATTGACTTTCCAGTTGACTTTCCAGTTTTTTTATGATCAACTAGTACTTGGTACATTTGTTTAGGAAGTAGAAAACCATTCAGAATGGGATTTCATCTATGTCTCTTACAGTCCATGAAGAACTAGCTAATAAACACAGAGGTAGAGGAAGCAGGCAACAGGGAATCTCTTGACGAGGCATATAGTAGTAGACAGGTGATTTGTCATTGCTCACACTGTCATCCCAGCCATGCTTCTAGATATTGTGTTAGGTTAGTTCCCAAACTGTGAGATTTATAGCAGTTACTATTAATGAGCTGTAAACTTAGGTCTTATTTCTACTGTTATTGCAGGTTTTTGTGTGTATGTTAATGAACCTTCATACCAATAAAAGCAGTAAGAAAAGAACCATGAGCCTTTATATAGGAGGATGTGAGAAAATAGGAGTTGACCTTAAGGTCTGTGACCATCACAAAGACATCACTTGCTAACAGATAAAGAATCAAAAGTAGGCTAATAAAAAAGAACAGAAATGGAAGAACTGGTTGCAGAGGAATAGAAGGGGAGAGGATCAAGTGTTAAAAAAAAACTATAATGAAGGAGAAAAGAGGTAAGAAATAAAGCCACAGCAAAAGGATTAAGCAGAACAGTACGTTGATCATGCTGTAGATAATGAAAGATATCTAAATGCTTTCCTACTGATGTTTCCCATGTAAGCAACTTCTGAAGTCTCTACAAAACTATTAAGATTTTGCAAAATGCAGTCTACCACAGAAATTGAAAAATAACCATTTTGTATGATAAGAAGAATTAACATAAGAGGAATCCTGAATCTTAATTTCTCATTCTAGGAACACTTGAGAGATGTTCAGAAGACCCCATAACCCAGCACCAGGAATATGTACTGCATGGCTGGTACCTCACAGTTGTGCTGACTCATACAACCTTACTCCCAGAATGTGTCACCTCTGACATGGTGGAAAGAGGTTATTAAATTCAACAGTGAACTGAGGAAGTATGATATCAATTATACAAAACATGGTTATCTGTAATGGGGGCATGGGGGTACTGGAAACTATGACTGCAACAGGACTCTGGTCTGGAGAAGGGATTAGTGCAGCAAGGGTTGCCCTTATGGCTTGCATTACCCAAGATGGTTGGTAAGCCCCAAACTCCAAAGTATGAATACATAAGAATGAGACTTGGTCAAATGTTTAACCACAAAAGAAAGCTTCCCATCAGCTCTCTGATGGGAAGTCTTATTCTGGGCTTGTTGCTTTGTAAACTGGGTTTTCATGATGATGATGATGATGATAAACAACTGGAGAAAGAGAAGGGTAATCTGGAAAACAATGTTAAGATCCCTTGGCTGGGAACCAGAGGACTACAGTGAAAATATCTGGTCTTCTTCCTCCTCTGATAGTGAAGAGGGGGACTTGTTCTCTCCCTGGGGATAGGCAGCCCCATCACAATTGTTAAAGAACAGGTGAAGGAAAGGTCAGAGGGGTTCACCTCAGGGGATGGCCAAAACATGTTGCTGGGGTAATGGGACGAGGTCCAGGCTGCTGCCATGGAGCCTGAGTGGCTACAGAAATACATCAACCTCTGCTCCTGTACTTGCCTGGCTCTGCACAATGTGGGAAGGAGCAAGAACTGCAAAGAGTAGAAGGAGTGATCATATGTTTACTAAAATGCTGAAAGCAGAGAACTGCAGAGGTAGAATTAGACTGAGGCATGGTCTCAAGGATCAAAGTGTAGTAACACAATCCAGTTTCCTCTATCATAGTACAGCATGATCTGTGAAAAAGCCAAGTTGGGGAACAGTGGCTGATGAGGGATGATCAAGCCCTGAAGCCCTAAATGAAATGACCCTAACATTGTCTGCTGCTGTCCTGGCTGTGTTTCAGCTAATTATGAACTGGAAGAACACCAAGCAAGACAGAATGCAACCGTGTACATAAACACCTTCTCCATTCCCACAATGGAGGAAGGCAAAGAAAGTTTGATTTAATCTGGAAATGAATACAGCACTTTGGCAACAAATTACCCAACTGGTGGAAACATAGTCCCATCATTTGCTATGGGCTAATTTCACAGAATCACAGAATCACAGAACTGTAGGGATTAGAAGGGACCTTGAAAGATCATTGGGTCCAACCCCCCTGCCAAAGCAGGTTCCTCAGAGCAGGCTGCCCAGGTAGTCATCCAGACAGGCCTTGAATATCTCCAGAGAAGGAGACTCTACAACCTCCCTAGGCAGCCTGTTCCAATGCTCCGTCACCCTCACCATGAAGAAGTTCTTTCACAAGTCAGTGCGGAACTTCCTGTGCTCTAACTCGCAGCCATTGCCCCTTGTCCTATCCCCACAAACCACTGAGAAGAGGTTGGCTACATCCTTCTGTCCCCCACCCCTCAGATATTTGTATACACTGAGGAGATCCCTTCTCAATCTTCTCTTCTCCAGGCTGAACAGACCCAGGTCTCTCAGCCTTTCTTCATAGGGAAGATGCTTCAGGCCCCATATCATCTTTGTGGCCCTCTGCTGGACTCTTTCCAAGAGATCCCTGTCTTTCTAGTACTGGGGAGCCCAGAACTGGACACAGTACTTCAGGTGAGGCCGGACAAGGGCAGAGTAGAGGGGGAGGATCACCTCCCTTGACCTTCTGGCCACACTCCTTTTAATGCACGCCAGGATCCCATTAGCCCTCTTGGCCACAAGGGCACAGTGCTGGCTTATGGTTAACCTGTCGTCCACCAGGACCCTCAGGTCCTTCTCCTCAGAGCTCCTCTCCAGCAGGTCATCCCCCAGCCTGTACTGATGCTTCAGGTTGTTCCTTCCCAGGTGTAGGACTCTACACTTGCTCTTATTAAATCTCATTTGATTTCTTCCTGCCCATCTCTCCAGCCTGTCCAGGTCTTGCTGAATGGCAGCACAGCCTTCTGGCATGTCAGCCACTCTTCCCAGCTTTGTGTCATTGGTGTACTTGCAGAGGGTGGACACTATTCCTTCATCAAGGTCGTCGATGAAGATGTTGAAGACCGGACCCAGCACCGACCCCTGGGGAACACCGCTAGTCACAGGCCTCCAACCAGACTCTGCTCCTCCGATCACCACCCTCTGAGCTCGGCCAGTCAGCCAGTACTCAACCCACCTTGCCGTCCACTCCTCTATCCCACACTTTCTCAGCTTTGCTAGTAGGATGTCATGGGAGACAGTATCAAAAGCCTTGCTAAAGTCAAGGTAGATGACATCTACCACTCTCCCCCCATCTACCCAGCTGGTGATGCCATCATAGAAGGCAACGAGGTTGGTCAAGCACGTCTTCAAATTTAAGAGAGGCTAGAGATGTATGGTATCTCAGAACACAGGCAAAACACTAAAAATGGCTAAACAGGAAATGTAGCCCATAGTGTATGTCTACACTATTGGTGGCCAAAGCTAAGTGGGGATAGTTAGAATGGTGAGACAAACGCAAGGTAAACCAGTTGAGGGAAGAACTTGACTATAAGAACATAGCATAAATAACCTGCCGATCACTGTGATAGGTGCAAATGTCAGTCACTGAAATCTGTGAACTCCCAAGAACCTCTCAGACAGGCAGATTGTGAGTGTCAGCAATGGTGATGGCCAGTTATTAGGTGTCAAGTGACACTGAAGAGGCTAGTCAAGAATCAGGTATTCTCTGCCTCATATTTGGACAATATTTGGTGATAGAAGTGAGCACTCCTGGGACCTGGGGGACCCAGACCCGTCCTGGTCCCAGAACCATGAACCCTATGGCTGGAACTGCCACATTAATCCCATGACACCTGTCTCACAGGACAGGGAGGACATGAGAAATACTGCTAGCCTGAGCAGCTTAGTTTCTCTGTTGGAATGCACCATCTCTCCCACGGTAAATAAATAAATAAATAAATAAATAAAATAAAATAAAATAAAATAAAATAAAATAAATAAAAAAGAGGGAGAGGGAGAGGGAGAAAGAGAGGAGAGGAGAGGAGAGGAGAGGAGAGGAGAGGAGAGGAGAGGAGAGGAGAGGAGAGGAGAGGAGAGGAGAGGAGAGGAGAGGAGAGGAGAGGAGAGGAGAGGAGAGGAGAGGAGAGGAGAGGAGAGGAGAGGAGAGGAGAGGAGAGGAGAGGAGAGGAAAATATGAGTATTCTCATTTTGTCTCTACCCTTCAGGTTAAAATACTCTTTAAAGATGTAAGAAGTGAAGGATCAAACCTCTAAGCAGAGCCTAAAGTCGTGTCTTCAGTGTCTAAGGTGTTTCAGAGATGTAACATCTTTATGTAAAGGTAGCTGCTTCCATGATAATGCGTGAAAGATGAAATTAAAGTGGAAGGCAAAGCCACTGTACATTGTAGTTTTAAAACACTTCACAGTGCCTTGTGTTTTTCTCTTAGATACTCCCTGATTGAAAGAAGCATTGTATCATATTAGTTATTGGTTCTTGACATAGACTATCTGTATTGAGGTCTAAATTCCTAAGTATTACCAAAGAAAATGGCACCTAAATAATTTCAGAAAACTCATTTTGTCACCTACTGAGTTTTGTTCAACTAAATTTAATTCTGGAAGCCTTAAAGAATCTGGAAATGTTCATCAGATCATGAGATGATTTATGTTGGAAGAGATCTCAGGAGGTTATTTTCCAACCTCATGCTCCAAGCAGGGTCAGATAAGGGCAGATGAGATTGATCAGGGCTTGATTCAGTCAGGTCTTGGAAACCTTTAAAGATGGTGTCCTCAGAAACTATTAGAGCAATCTACTCCACTGCCTGACTGTCCTCATGCAAAAAAGGTTTCTCCTTACAATCAGCCTGGAAAACGCCTGTTTCAGTTTATGCCTGTTGTCGTTGGTCCTCTCACCATGCATAGAAGCTGTGAAGAGCTTGGCTGTGCCTCCTTGATAATCTCACTGTAGGCACTAGGGACTGTTCCAGTGTATTGACTGGTCCCTCCAGTTAAGTGTCATATGCGAACTTTATGTCCAAGCCCTTTGTTCATTCCTCTGGCTCATTGATAAAGATGTTAAAAAGGACAGGTCACAGTACCGACCACTAACACCTTCAGAGGTACCTTCCCTTGGATACTCGTACTCTAAATAAGATGAAGTATTGTCTGATGTCTTGAGTTGGTAAATTTCTTCACACCTTCCTTGGAGTTAAGTAGTCCCATCCAGAATTAAATGGGACTCAGTTCTCATACAGTTGAGGAAGATGTTGTGCCTTAGATCCAAAGAGAAATTTAGGCACTCCTGCATAACTCTTCAGGTGTTTAAACCAGTTTTCTAAGCTCTTGTCTCAAGTGGTGCAGTGTCTCACCCTCATTAGAAAGAAATGAATAAGTCATTGCAAAGAACAATAAGACAACTTCAAGCACATGAACATGAATCACTGTAAGAATCCCTAGATATCTTACTCCCCAAACTTCTTATAGCCTCTGGTCCCAAACTTCTAAGTAAGCACAGCCTATGAACCCTGCTGAAGCCTGGAAATTTCTGAGTTTTCATATCACATTAAGTTTGAATTCAGGAACAGTCCCAGAATATATAAGCATTTTGACAAACATATTCAGGCTATTACCTGAGAAGTATTTTAAACGTCTCTTTGGAACTTGATTCCCAGAGAAAGTCATTGACTTTGATGGGCTTTGGAGCAGGACCTAAGTGATTAGTCATCTAAATTTAATTCAGCTTTAAAAAGAATTTCACCAAAATAACACTGTAGTAGACAGATAGGGAGAGTGAGAGTCTTTCACTAGCTACCTGAAGAATCAGAGCACATCCAATGGGAATTAAACTATCAGCTAGGAAGGTGAATAGTCTTAGTGGAAAACAAACAAACAAACAAACAAACAACTTTATATTCCCTCAATAATTACAAAAATAAATAAATAAATAAATAAACACTTTATTTTTTCATGAATTATTATAATTAGAAAGTATAATTACTTTTCTACATACAGAATTGACATATATGACAGACAATATATTCTAACGTTTCAAACAAAAGTGACTGGTTAAAAATGCATAATTCTTACACAAAATGCTTTAATTGTCCTTATGAAGACTTAAATGAGTCTGTGGTTGCCTAGTCACAGTGACTGAATATGACTCAATATTTCTTCTGCTGTTCTAGACTATGCCACTGAAAATGCAGGATATTTTAAGTTTATTGTTTGTTTGTTTGACATTGTTTCCCATTTATTAGATACTTGTGAACCTCTAAAACAATAAAATTAAAAAATATATATATATGCAACTTTCAGAAAAGTACTAAAATAAGTCTTATCTCTGAAGGTTAGTAAATTTACATTTTCTTGTTCCTGTTGTTTTTGAAGAAGTTAACATTTAATGATGATAATTTTTCAGTTGGTTGTTGTGTAAATTTCTAAAGAAAATGTGTTAAGAAAGGCAGCTTAACAAAGAAAGTTTCTACTACCCGATAATATAGAAACTTAGGGTATAATTGAGGGTGATATAGACCTGGTTTTGGCTGGTATAGAGTTTATTTTCATTCTAGTAGCTGGTATGGGGCTGTGTTTAGCATTTAGGACAATAATGTGGGTAACACACTGATGTTTTAGTTGTTGCTGAACAGTGCTCACACAGAGTCAAGGACTTCTCATGCAGTCCAGAGGAGGGCCACAATGATGATCAAGGGTCTGGAGAACCTCTCCTATGAAGACAGGTTGACAGAGGTAGGGTTGTTCAGCCTAGAAAAGAGAAGGTTCCAAAGAGACCTTATAATGACTTTCCTATACCTCAATGGGGCTGACTGGTAAGCTGGAGAGGGACTCTTTGTTCGGTACTGTAGCGACAAGACAAGGGAGAATGGCTTTAAATTAAAGAGGATAGATTTATATTAGATATCAGGAAGAAGTTCTTTACTCAGAGGGTGGTGAGGCATGGAAACAGATTGCCCAGAGAAGTTGTAGATGCCCATCCCTAGAAGGGGGGTTCAAGGCCAGGTTGGATGGGACTTTGAGCAACTTGGTCTAGTGGAAGGTTTCCTGTCAGCGACAGGGGTGTTGGAATTAGATGATCTTTAAGGTCCCTTCCAACCAAAGCTATCCTATGATTCTATGTTCCTATGACGTTTCAGCTTCTCATATCATCCTCGCCAGCAAGGAGGCTGGGGTTGCACAAGAAACAGACAGGACAGAACCAGGACAACTGACCCAAACTGACCAGAGAGATATTCCATTATATGGCATCATACTGAACAAGAAAACGGGGAAAAGGTGGAGTGGGGAGGGTGAGGGGAGGGGGCTGGAGCTGTCGCTTTGGAACTGTCTGGGCATTGGTCAGCAGGTGATGAGCAATTGCCTTTTGCATCACTTTCTTTGTTTATTCCCTTCTTGTAATTATTCCCTTCTTGTAATTATTCCCTTCCCTTCCCTTCCCTTCCCTTCCCTTCCCTTCCCTTCCCTTCCCTTCCCTTCCCTTCCCTTCCCTTCCCTTCCCTTCCCTTCCCTTCCCTTCCCTTCCCTTCCCTTCCCTTCCCTTCCCTTCCCACTTTTTTTTTCCTTTTTTTTTTTTTTTTTTTTTTTTTTTCCATATTAAACTGTTCTTATCTCAACCAATGGTTCCTGCACTTTTCTTTTCTATTTTCTTCCCCCCCCAACACCTTCAGGCGGGGGTGGGCAGCAAATAGCTGTGTGTTGTTTAGCTTTCTGAAAGGTTATACCATAACCGATACTCTGTGATACTTCAGGGATACTTTTGCCTTACATAAGATAAAAATGTCTGAAGTTAAGATTGTGTTAATGTTCATATAAGCATCAATTTATTCTGAATTAATCTATTTCAAGCAAAATATTTATATGTAATTGCATATTTACAGGCAACTGCAGGCAACAGACAGTATATATATATTAATAAGAAAAGTAATTAAAATTATTTAACTAATTATTAGATTTAGTTAATTTATTTTAGTGGAATTAGTGAGTAAATTACTTTTTCAAAAACGCTCTACAGTAAGTGTTTCAGAGATACAATTTCTTTATATAAAATAATTCAGGCAGATTGTTCTATGGAATTGCTAAATTATCTTTAAAAAGTATCAAAGGAATTCATAAATCAATTTTGGTTATGAATGCTTTTGTTATCTTTCTTTCTTGGTGGTTATTTCTGTTTATTTCTGTACCATAAAAGAACTTTGAGTTATCAGCATAGGTGAATTCTATTTTGCATTGCAAGAATTACCAGAATTTATAGTGCTATTTTGCCCTTGAGGAGAGCAGCACCCCCAAAATGTCTCCCTGCAAGCCACTGTGTCTGAGTTTCAGTAAACTGTGTGATATTTATTTATATATTTATTTATTTGAGAAAAGACAAACCTTAAAGATAGTGACACACCATAATAATGGAGACTCAATAAATGCATGTGGTGAATTATAGAGCTTCATTTTTCTAACAATGAGAAGAGGACAGGAACTCTCATCAACCATCATTAGAATCTGCTTTCTATCAATATCCAAATACTAACCCCTTCATTATCACAAAGAAAAGCAGTTTCTCATTGCTACATTTGACCAATGGAAAAGGTGAAGCAAAGTTCACAGGTTGAAATAGGTGCCTTAAGAAAATAATGTGGAAGAACAGAAAAACAAACAAACAAACAAACAAAAAAAAAACATATAATTTGAGGCTGATGCGATTAGGTCTTCAGTACCCACTCACTTAGTTTTCATACGTTTCACTTGCATAGTGTTATCAAATACAAACCTAGTGGTAACATTGTCAAAGGTCTTCTACGTTAGATCTGGCAAACTTGAGTTATTCTCTGTGAATGAATCCATTCAGGCTAAGCCCATTTTTAATTACTGAGAACTTTGATTTTTTTCAAATGTATGCTTGGGTTTGCTTTGTGATTAGTAACCAGAATAATACTGTATCATTTCTGTCCCTTTCAGCTTAAAAACATAACAAATAAATAAAAAATAAACTACACATAAGAAATGACAGCTGAAGGGTGGTGGTTTGCCCTAACAGACAGAAGAAAAGCAGGCATATAGATGTTGTGGACAGTGGAGGCTTATTTTGGGAAACTCAGCTTTCCTACAAGTAGGAAAATCAGGAACTAGAAGGAGCCCATATTGTTCCACTTGTTTATTGACTACTTTTGAAAGAGAATGCGCCTGTGTTAAAATGGAGAAATGAACTGCTTTCTCGTTGTGAAGTTATTTGCAGAGACAGATTTCTTTTTGTTTTTCTAATAAAAGATATGGTGACATGGAAATTCAAGCAATATCAAGCCTTTCTACCAGTATTTTGAACTAAACAGATGAGAGGAAACTTGAATCACAAAGCTGCAAAGCCTTCTTAGATTTATCTTAATACAATCTTAGACTATGCTTATAAGCATGGTTTATCCAGCTCTCCCCTATACTCCCCCATGCCCTACACACCTCTGCTTGAAAATTGCAATCTCTGTGAGAATAAAATCTTTATACATTACACAGTCTAATTTTGGTCTTTCTTTTTCCTGTTTCCTCTTGAGAATCCTATATGTTACATTTTGTCTGCATATTTAGATAGCTTTTTAAAGCTATAATATATAGATATGTATTTATATATCAAATAAATACATTTAATATAGATAACCTTTTTTAAAACTCAGCTAAATGAAAAGACAACATAAAATCAAGGCTTAGGAACAAATCCACCTGGATTATTTCATCTTTAATTTACAACATTACTAAGAGACTTTGTTCACTCTTTAGGCCAGTGACACATACTGAACATTCATTAGAATATGATATACAAAAGAATACATAGAAAAATTCCCCCCTGGAGATAGTATGTAGTTTAGAAACCTTTAGCATGTGTTAGCAATTGATCTCAGATTTGTATTACTTTGTACTTATTGAGAGACTTATCTGTTAATGCAAGTCACAACTTTTAATTGCAGTCACTTGCTTTCCATACTTCCATTCCAAGTGTGAAATAAGAAATTGGATTAATATAATTAAAAAAATAAAATAAAAATGTTCTCCTTAAACAAGTTACAGTGGGATTTTGTTTTGTTTTGTTTTTGCACAGACAGCATACTGTTGTAAAGTACCATGTTTCTCAGTAGAATCACTAATTTATTTTTTGTGCATAGTGTATTAATCAACACATGACATTTCTATTAGTTACCACATTCCAAATGTCACACAAATCCATTTTGATAAATTCTTAAATATTGTAGGAATAAAATAAAATTTGACAGAGTTATAGATGAAAAAGAAAAATGAAATCTTTACTGTTTTCCTTTTTGACAGAAATAAGAATAATATATTTGCTCTTGTGGCACACAAGCATTAGCTACATTTTAAATTAAAAAAATATATATATTTTTTTCCCACCTCAAGTTGGAAATTACCGCATTTGTTTTGTAAATATTTATTTTCAACTAGTTATATTACAAATACTAAATGTTAACTTGAAGAAACTAATACAAAAGTGAGGAAAAATAACAAAGCTAAATCTGACATCTCCTTACCCCATTGCATTAACAAACTGGATAAATTGAAACAGCATCTGTTAGGAAAGGCAAAAAATAGTATTAGCATTAAAGTACATATTTATACTTTTCCTCCTTCCAAATATATATACATATATATAAATATATATTTATCAAATAATATTAGTAATTTTCTCAATTTCTCCAGGTTTTCATCAAGACATAGGTAAAATTATTTTTGAAATGAGTAGGAATCATAGCTGAACAATACTTGTGTAGTGACTGCAGCACTTGGAATTCTTAGCATTTCAGATTAAGCCAGTATTACATTATTATAACTAAGAGTTGTGCTCTGTAGTAAAATGTTATTTATTAGCTTCAAGTTTTATATGCACTGTAAAAAAAAAATATATTTTTCTTACATTTCAAGTTTTTCTGAGTGTTTTCAAAGCCAGTGTATAAAGGATTAACATACTTCAGAATTGTAACCACCATATTTAAATGCCATTTAATCTGTGTTATTGTTCCCCAAGAAAGACATTCAATTATTGGTATCTTTGAATAAAATGAAGCATTTGCTAGTAGATTAAATGCATAAATCAGACAGAAAATACCATGAAAGGTCAACAATGGTGTTTTGTATTTATCTAGTTATGTTGGGTAGGCCTTGATGAACATTTCCTACTCAGCCACTTGCTCACTCCCATTCCCCAGCATGACGAGGTGGAAAACATGAAGAACAGGAATGAGAAAGCTCATGGGTTGAGATAGACAGGGAGATTGTTTACTACTTATTATCTTGGGCAAAATAGACTTGACTTGTGCAAAGTAAATTTATTGAGAATTAAAACAAATATTGAATTATTGATTTGGATAGTGGGAAACAAAAATACAAGTACTAAAACAACCTTTCTCCCTGTCTTTCTCAGATTCATGTTCTCTCCACTTCTGTAAACTCACTAATTTAGACTAAAGTTATTGATTTACTGTTTTTGTTGTATATCAGTTTGTTTTGTTTTGTTTGTTTTCTTTTAAACAATTACAGCTGTAAGGGATGTGTGTTTTTGAAGAACAAGATTCACTCAAGACTACTTAATGAGATGACCTAATTTGCCAATAATATCATCTCAGCACTGCCATTACTTTTTACATTAGATTGTTGCATGACAACACAGAAATAACCTATGAGAGAGAAAATGGAAATTTTAGGATTGTTATCTGCTTAATATAAACTAATATAAAATATAATTGGTACAGAATAGTGTTCCTGAGAATTCTTGCCATAGCAATTTCAAACTATGACCTTATTGTGAACCTTTAACAAAACCAAGTGCTTTTACCAAGAAAAACGTTCCCTTCTCCCTTCCTTGCTTTCCATCTTTGGAAACTCAGTGCATTCCCAAGTGACCAAAGTGGGCTGCCTGGAGATCATATGTTTCCAGCTCACACAGTTCCTGTGTGTCCAACAGGTAAATATAAAAACAGCCTGAGTGAGCCTAAACACAGTTACATGAAACTTCTTTTAATCATGTTAATTTTCCAGCACAGGAGTAGAGAAATGAAAGAGATGTATACTTAATGCATTATATGTAGAACCAGAATCTGATGATAAACTCTTTTTTTTTTTTTTTTTTTTTTTTTTTTTTTGTTTTTGTTTTGTTTTTTTTTTTTTGTTTTTTTAGTTTTTCCTACCACATAACTCCATGGAGATCTATAGGAAATGAACATAATATTTCAAAGATTTACTGTATTATTTTAGTGCAATTTTCCATGAAAGTCAGAACAAAAATATCATAGTATAGTCAACACCTAATAGGGATTGAGAAAATCTTTGATCATTAATCGCAGTTTGCCCCAGCATGGAATGTGTGAACACTGCAGTCTGAAAATTTTGAGGCAAATTTCCTCTAGATGTTTTACACTGTGAAAGAAGTGGACCTGAATTTTCCTATGTCATCTCATGAAACTGAGTCCTCATAAATGAGTATTTCAGAAGAGTCTGCTCTTATATTGTGGATGTCAATTCCTTCCAAGACTAGACTAATGACTGAACTGTAACACTCCAAGCTTTTATTGTGTGTGATATTTATGCAATGCATTAAGGCTTTTATTTAACTTCCACAAGTGTAAGATGTTTCTTTATAAAATAAAGGGAGCCCTTACTGTAGCTGTTCAACACATAAAGGGGGCTTTCTAAATACATAATTTAGAATTAAATTATCTTCTAAAAACATAATTTAGAACGTATCACAGTTACAGTTTTGTTATTTCTGTCTTTCTTATAGGTAGCCCTTTTAAGGATGGAGATAAAGAAGAGCTGTTCAGAAGTGAACACTGTCCTTATATCCACAAATCTCCTGAACATGTCATATTGGCTTACAGAAAATTAGATTTTTACTGTTGTCAATGAACGGAACAGAGGGAGACTAAGCAGAGGAACATAAGCCTTCAAGTGAAGCCTTTAAATGAAGGTTAGTGGAGGGAGGGTCAAGAGAGGTTCCCCTCCCCCTATACTCTGCCCTAGTGAAACCACATCTGGAATATTGCATCCAGTTCTGGGCCCCTCAGTTCAAGAAGAACAGGGAACTGCTCTCCAGCGCAGAGCCACGAGGATGATTAAAGGAGTGCAGCATCTCCCTTACGAGGAAAGGCTGAGGGAGCTGGGTCTCTTTAGCTTGGAGAAGAGGAGACTGAGGGGTGACCTTATTAATGTTTATAAATATGTAGAGGTTGGCTGTTGGGACAACAGAGCCAGGCTCTTCTCGGTGACACCCATTGATAGGTGAAGGGGCAGTGGGTGCAAGCTGGAACATAGGAGGTTCTGCTTAAATATGAGACAAAACTTTTAAACAGTGAGGGTGACTGAACATTGGAACAGGCTTCCCAAGGGGGGTTGTGGAGTCTCCTTCTCCGGAGGCTTTCAAAAACTGCCTGGACACATTCCTGTGTGATATGACTTAGGTATTCCTGTTGTTGAAGGGGGATTGGACTAGATGATATTTTAAGGTCCCTTCCAAATTCTGTGATTCTGTGAGTATGAAAATCCCTAGAGATGCTGTAGTTAGATCATGATGGTAAAGAAAGAAAGAAAATGCAAATGCTTAGCACATACCTGTATATCAATAGATCTGAGTTCCTGAATTGCAGGGGAATCTGCCAGATTAGTCTAGATATCTGACACAGGAGTGAAGAGTTCATCAAATTTCTCAAGAAATAGTGGCTTCCTGAATGCACTCAGAAAATCTATAGTATGAAGCCATTGCTTCTTTCAGTTTGTATTCTAAATAAAAAATATAAAATGTTAGATTAATAGGTCAGTTTAAAACACCAAACTTAAATTTGGGCTTAAATTTCTTCACCATTTTGATAATTGTAGGCTTAGAATTCTGAGTTAGTTTCAGAAATTATAAATACAAATTATGATTTTACAGGCTTAATTAACCACAAGGCAAGATTACTTTAAAGTTTAATTAAAATCTACCTTCAATGACTGTGGGGAAACACTTTACAATAAGTATTCAAGTTAAAGTTAGATATAGGAGCACTCAAACATTTTTACTTGCTTGACATTAAAACAAAACAAAACAAAATTTCCTTACTTGAAAACCTGATAATCACAAATATAACTTTTTTTTTTTTTTTTTTTTTTTTAAATCAGCAACACAGGAAAGATAAAACTAAATTATTTCTAGTGTTTAAGGTGGAACTTTCAATATCTGATTCAAGGCACTTACCCTGAGTAGGCAAGGCATCATTTGATCCTTTGAATAATTTTTATTGCCATTAAAGTAGGCTGGTAAATCAAGACCAAAATGAATTCCTTGGCACTCCACCAGCAGGCAAGAAAATTGTATGTCAAATATACAGCTTTTCATCTTTGAGTAAATTCATCCTCAAAGGTGACTTCTTTCACAAAGCAAATAATAATAATTGTATAATTACTTTGCTGGCTAAACTTCTGAATTGGCAGGAAAATTGCATTGTATGTAAAAATTATTTCCCTAGAACTTATAAAAATGGTAGAAGGGAAGTAGTCAGAAAAAATTGTTTGCAGCACACATTATCCACATATGACAGACATTTAAACTCTGAGTCACTTGCAACAAGCATTCCCTTAGGCAGGATTATCAACACAGTATTAGCTTTTGTTAGCTTATATTTTTATTTTATTTTATTTTATTTTATTTTATTTTATTTTATTTTATTTTATTTTATTTTATTTTATTTTATTTTTATTTTTATTTTTTAGTAATATGTATCCTGGAATACTGATGTTTCAAGATAATGTACTGGTGATACCTTATGTCAAGGTTGACTTTTGTTTTGAAAACCCTTTGAAATACAGCAGCAGGGCACACATCCTTTTCATATAACACTTGCTAAGTTGTCTAAACCTTCTTTAAAATCAATACAGTGAATTTAGCACTGTAAAAATGACACTCATTAATCTTATTTTACAAAAGTTAGGTTGAGATGACTTATTCCATAGTATGACCTACTTGCTGAGAGTTAAAACAAATATGTCTACATTTGATAAGTCATACCCGTGTGTTTCCATGTACCGTGTGCTCTCATTATCAGTGAGTTTTGACATGTATGATTGAAGATAAAAAGCTGATACTTTTCTAAGAACCAGTCTGATAACATCCAGTATCTGTACTTCCATATTTCTACACAAGGATACTCTCATACAGGGAAAAAGGCACTATATCAGATTCAATTTGTGTAGTTCCATCAGAAATACATTTTGTCAAGAATGTTAGAAGAAATGTCAGTTGGTGACTGCTGAATTAAAGTATGTCTGAAGATAACTAAGTCCTTCATTATCACTGAACAAAGATTTTTGCCCTCATACTGCTTCCAATTTATTTTGATTCCTCAGATGATTTGTTACCCATTGTCATTCTGTCAGGCTGCTGCTGCTCTATGATTGTTCCTATTTATTTTTATTATTTTTATTTTATTTTTATTATTTTTATTTTATTTTTTAGTATGTATGTTTGTTTATTCAGAAACTCCTTTACATTGTCACACTGTTAAGATTTTTAGGTGTGTGGTCCCTGCTTCAAGACAGGACTGTAAAAAAATTTTGTGAAAGTCTTTATGGCAGATGAGGTAAAAAGAAATACTTCTCAGAGCCACTTGTCTGCCTCATTATTTGCATGGTCTGGATTTTCTTTCCTTCTGCCTGTGGAAATGAATGCAGAGGTCCTTCAACATAACATATATCCTTTCTTTCACAGAGATGTGAAAACACAGATCTGTGTTTGAGAATCTCATTGTCAAAAATCTCTGTCCTCAGAATATTCATGAAGTTATACAGTTACTTAGCCTTATAACTGAAACTCAAACAATGCCATTTGTCAAATGTTAGGAAAATCCAGCTTATTTTCTATTTTGAATTGTTCTTCACTGCTCACTGAAGTAAAAAATATGTATAAAACATTTTGTATGAATTTCTGAAAATTACTTGTGGAACTTACTGCACAAGCAACTGTTACAGATAAAAATGTACACAGAGTGGAAATGTGTTAGTTATTTTTTTGTACAGTAGAAGGCAATACTATGACTAAAAGATCAGTATTTGAAGGCAAGGGCTAATGTTAGAAATTCTAGCTATGACAAACTGAGACTAATAAATGAAGGAAGACAGAACAAGCATATCTTTCTGATTATAAATACATTTGAATTTAAAGTTGATCCATAACATCACTAACTTCCTCATAAAAATAGAAAACAAACAAACAAACAATAAGCCTTCAAAACATTTTATAAGATACCTAAATGTATACTGGTGTATATTTGTAACCAACCATAGTATCCTTTTTGTAGGTTAAATTTATGCCTGAAAATCTTTTTTCTTTTCTTTTCTTTTTTCTTTTCTTTTCTTTTCTTTTCTTTTCTTTTCTTTTCTTTTCTTTTCTTTTCTTTTCTTTTCTTTTCTTTTCTTTTCTTTTCTTTTCTTTTCTTTTCTTTTCTTTTCTTTTCTTTTCTTTTCTTTTCTTTTCTTTTCCTCTCCTCTCCTCTCCTCTCCTCTCCTCTCCTCTCCTCTCCTCTCCTCTCCTCTCCTCTCCTCTCCTCTCCTCTCCTCTCCTCTCCTCTCCTCTCCTCTTTTTTTTTTTTTCTTTTTTCCTTTGCTTCCCTTTTGTATTTGCAAAACTGAATTTCAAATAAGAATATGACTATCTGAATATATAGTTCCTGTTTTTTACTCGGTGTATTTCTGGAGAAAAAAAAAAAACAACTTTGGATTTGCAAATTTAGTCAGATTTTCAGCCCATGAATAATACAAATTGGCTTTGATCAGTGAAAAGAACCACAATAATTACAACAAACTCTATTATAAGAAAAAAAAAAAAAAAAAAAAAAAAAAGTGAAGTGGCAAGTAAAATTAATTTCCAGTTACTGCAAAGTAATCTTAAAGTTCAAGAGAATAAAATGTTCCCATGTCTGGTCGACTTTTCTAAGAAAGGGTTTTCTAAGAAATGTATTGCATTTCACTCCTTCTAGGAGTCTTTACTTATGGAAGGAGTGAAATGCAATTCACTTGAAAGCCTTTCAACCCATGACTCCTGGAACCTATTAGTGTCTTTACCCCTACCATCCTACACTCCCCATCTATCCCTACGCTAACGAAAAATCCTTTTTCGGTTACTCAAAAGAGCACCAGTACCAACAGTTTTTACTCAGTGAAATGTAATGTTAAAGATAATGAGTACAGCAAAAAGAGGCAACTGCCAGCAGTGAACACAAAGCAGCCCAGAAACTGTGCTTGAGACAGGACTATTCGAGACTGTGCAACAATGATACTCAGGAGCCAGAGTACATGGTCTCCAACACCAGATGAAGAAACCACTGATATATCAGATGCTTTAAACCAGAGGGACATCAGTATTGAGGCCTTTGGCTGCAAGGAGGGCATGTGCCTCTCCCTAGAGCTGGGGCAAAGGTAACATCATTGGTGGGATGTGAGCCATAGTGTTGGCACTGAGCAGCCAACTGAAGGAGCTATGAACAGGGGTAAGCAGACTGCACAGAGCCAAGGGGGCTGAAGAAGAAATTGACAAGTTTTCACACAGACCTAGCAGAGGCAAAAGCCCGAGCACCCTGATGCAAGGAAGAAAAGACAAATAGAGACTGTATTCAGAAAAGGAGTGGATGGCTCTGTTCCAAGATAGGCAAAGCTGGAAAGTTGCTTTGCTTGTAGATCTGCAATCACAGAATAGATAAAGTGTTCTGGGAAGAGGTGAAAAGGAGCAAGATTCTAATCAAATACTTCAGAGCCAGTTGAGCCTAAAGTAAGTGTCTCCCTAGAAGGAAAATATTGTATGACAGACAATGAAGTCTCCCTCTGAGGATGATGGTGTCACTCATCTACTGATATGATGTTGTTTGCTAGGATCTCAGGTCCAGGATGTTGTGGAGAGACTAGTGAGGTTTATCTAGTTATCTGACTTGCACGCCTGGTTGTTCACCCAGTGGGCATCAATGATGCCACCAAAGATGACCTTGAATTTATCAATAGTGACTGAGCAGATCCAGGAACTAGGACAAGCACTCCAAACTCATCAAACTTTTTTTTTTTTTTTTTTGAAGACCTCCTGGATGGTGACTCAATTACTTCCCTGGGCAGCTTATTCCAATACTTCACAACCCCTTAAGTGAACAATGTTTTCCTAATATTGAATGTAAACCTTCCCTAGCACAATCTGAGACCATTTCCTCTTGTCTTATCACTTGGTGCTTGGGAGAAGAGACCAATCCCCACACCTATATAGCCTCCTTTCAGGTACTTTTAGAGTACATAAGATCTCCCCTGAGCCTCCTTTTCTCTAGGCTAAATGACTCCAGTTCCCTCAGCTACCCCTTGTGAGACTTGTTTTCTAGACTCTTCACCAACCTCATTGCTCTTCTTTGGACACACTCAAGCATCTTGATGTCCTTCTTATAGTGAGAAGCCCAAAACTGAACACAATATTCAAGGTTTTTGTCTCACCATAATCAAGCACAGAGGAACAATCACTTCCCTAGTCCTGCTGGCCACATTATTCCTGATATAAGCCAGGATGCTGTTGGCCTTCTTAGCCACCTGAGCACACTGCTGACTCATATTCAGTTGGTTTTCAACAAATACCCTCAGGTCTCTTTCCTCTAGGGAGCTTTCCAGCCACTCTTCCTCCAACCTGTAGTGTTGCAGGGGGTTGTTGTGCCCCAAGTGCAGGACCTGGCACTTAGCATTGTTGAACTTGATACAGTTGGTCTTGGCCCATCGGTCCAGCCTATCTGGAACTCTCTGTAGAACTTTCCTATCCTCAAGCAGATCAACACTTGCACCTAACTTGGTGTTATCTGCAAACTTACTGAAAGTGGACTCAATCTTCTCTTCCAGATCATTGATAAAGATATTGAAGAGAACTGGCTCCAATACTGAGTCCTGGAGGACACCACTCATGACTGGCCTTCAGCTGAATTTAACTCTGTTCACCATGACTCTTTAAGCCCAACCCCCCATTCATTTTTTAATCCAATGAAGTGTACACCCTTCCAAACCACAAGAAGCCAGTTTCTCCTTCAGAATGGTATCAAAAGCCTTACTGAAGTCTAGGTAAACCACATCCACAGCCTTTCCTTCATCCACTGAGCACATCACCTTCTCATAGAAGGAGATTAGGTTCGTCATGCAGGACCTGCCTTTCATAAACCCATGATGACTGGGCCTGATCACTTGGTTGTCCTGTAGGTGCTATGTGATGACACTCAAGATAATCTGCTCCATGAGCTTCTCTGATATTGAAGTCAGATTGACAGGACTGTAGGTTCTCAGACCCTCCTTCCAGCCCTTCTTGTAAATAGGTGTCATACTTGCCAGCTGGCAGTCAACTGAGAAGACCTCCCCTGATAGCCAGGGGGATAAATGATGGAAAGCATCTTGGTGAGCACTTCTGCCTACGTACCTTCAGATGGATTCCATCTGGCCATAGTTTTGCATACACCCAAGTGGAGTACCAGGTCACTAACCATTCCTTATGGTTATTCCTTCATTCTGTTTCCTCTCCCTATCTGCCAGCTCAGTGGACTGGGTACCTAGAGAATAACTGGTCTTACTGTTAAAGAATGAGGCAAAGAAGGCATTAAGTACCTCAAATTTTCCTCATCTTTTGTTTCCCTCCACATCCAATAAAGGATGGCGATTCTTCTTAGTTCTCTTATGTATTTATAAAAATAAATAAATAAATAAATTATTTTCTTTAGCAGCAATAGCCAGATTGAGCTCAAACTGAGCTTTGTCCTTCTCATTTTCTTGCTTTATTTATGAAATTTCTCCCTTTTAATTTATGAAAACATGAAAGAGAACTGACCCTAAAATGCACCCAGACTTTATTATTCTGTTTTATTTGATTGCAGCTGAAAATAGAACAAGAAAAGAATAAATAAGTAAATAAATAAAAAGACAAACTTCAACAAAGAGGAAGACTGAGGTTCCTCTATTCACAGGTTACTGAGACTGCTAGAATGTACTTTCCAGAGAACCATGGAATAGCCGTCATAAAAAATGTTAGGCCATGACAAAAGAGTCCAAATATGTATCCTGTCTTCTGTATTCACTTAACTTTTCAAATAAAGTATAGAAACCCACCCCTGTTATAGTGGGTAATAAAATAATCATTAATGATTAATTTTTTTCTCCATTTTTTTCTTGCTCTTTCATTATTTTAAAGTTTTAAATGTAAAACACAGAGGATTAAATTAATATCACATTTTAACTGGCAAAATATTAAATCTAAATATTCATTTTTCTTTAAGTTGTGAATCCTGCATTGTGCAAGACAGCAAAAAATGAGAACTTTACAATGTATTTTTTATTAGATAACCCTCTTATTTGTTGAATTCTGTAAGAAAACAAGATTTAATCACCAGTTACAACCTTTGCGATGTTATGTGAAGGTTTGATTGATTGAAGTTTCCCCTTACTGTGAAAGTGAAAAATGAATTAAATTAAATGTGTGCCCTTAAAACATGAGATGTGCAATCATTTCAAGGGACAGATCTTTAAACATATATATATGCATGCTCATCCTACTTGGTTGTACAATGGTGCTCTCATCAGTAAAGACCTGAGTTCATAAAAAGGTATAAACCTTAACAGCTGATAATTTGCCGCTAATTATTTAGTGTATCACGATTGCTGTTGCTGTCCAGATGGAGTTACACTGGCTTCTGTAGCAGACATGTAAACAAGAATGAACTCCAAGACAAAGTTCCACTATCGTATTATGACACCTATACTGTACTTTGAAATTCTCTGTTATATTGAACTCTAAAAAGCTATAGCCATTAAAAGGTAAAGCTACAAACATGCCATGAACAAACAGAACATAAAATAGTCATAGAGCATCCATAACATTTTTGGCTGTTAGTTTTATATGTAAATATTAGAACAAAATGCAGAGAAAGTTAGTAAAATAACTGGGAATTAATCAAATAAAAGTGGGAGTAAAAAAGAGGAGGAAAAAATAAAAAAAGACGAAGAAAGGCAGTTCTACAAAAATGAACCTTGTAGTTCTGTCTCAGACTGTACTGAATTGTATGACCAGAGAAAAAATATAAAATTTGGGACTTTTTAATGAGGGGGAGAGGAGATGAAGGAAGGGAAAAGCAGAGGGAGAGGCAATATATGTAAGCACATATAAAGGAAGATAATTAGATTAAAATCATATCATGAATCGTTAGTGAATTGGAAGTTAAAAAGCAGAAATGATGGAAAGACAAGTGAAACTGAGGACAGCTGTATCAACTTGTGAATAACAGCAGAGAATTTTTTTTCTATGCTGAGGTAATATTGGTCTTACTTTGCTCTTACTGCTTAATTTACAAGTGGAAAGTCAAAAGGAGAAGGATGCAGGGATCTGTAATGCTGTGTTGTATGTCCTATTAGGGGATCCTGTTGTTTCCCCTAGCAAAATGGGTCTCCCCAGGCATCCAGAAGAGAATTTAAAGTAGTGAGAATTTAATGGCATACATATATCAGCTCAAGCTTGATGCTTACAAGGAGGTACACTGCTCAAGACTTTCCTTAAGTTCTTGTATCCATGCAATCTTTGTTTCATCCACTGCACTTCTATCAGTTCTTGACACATATATGTTATGTTCCTTCAGATTGGCAGTTCTTTGTTGTGGGGAAGGATGATTTCTGTTATCTCCCAGGTATGGATCACATCTGGCACTGTCCTTGGTCAACACAGCCCACCACCCATGCCACCCAGACCTGAACACAATGCTGCTCAATGTGACTCAATCGCTACTACGTATCAGGTAACTCAAAGTTCATACTGTGGCCTAAGGCTTTACCAAATTTACTCTACTAATGTCAAACAATAGCTACCCAAGTTCCTTACATACCAGCAGCTTGTTTCCTTTTCAGTTCTATTCTTCCTTATATTATGGAAATAAGGAATTTTACCTTCCATCAAAACTCATAGGATTCTGTCCCTATTCAAGGGGTAATTTTATGTAAATACTGTCTCCACTCCCACACAACAGCTGTGAATGGAACAAAAAGGAGAAATGAAGGATTGCCTCCATGGTTTCAGACAGATTTTACCTATTCAAATCACAAGCCAACTGAAACAAAACTGGTATAATCTTATGACAGCAAAAAAATGGTAGGTTTGTTTAAAGGCCACATTCTTCTACATGAGCAGCCTTTTTCAAGATGAACTTTCCATGGTGAAAACTGAAATAAAAACTATGCCTCAAAGTATTTTTGCTTGCACTGGTCCTACTACTTTCATTTACAAAACAAAAAATTGTGAATTTTTATTAAAGTTGTCAATTCAAAATGCTTACCTAAATGTATTATTAGAGATTGTGATGACTTTTTATGGAGTTTTAATGTGAAAGTACGAAGAACTGCATTCTTATCTCTTCCAAATATACCTTACCAGAAGACCAGAAGGTAGCTGGTGTTTTGTTTGCATTAGTATACATTCTAAAAGTATTGCTGCTATTATTAAGGTCATTAAAATAAATTGACTGTCACATCAGAATTTTCCTTATCCCGTGATTCTGTGGATTTTTGTATATGACAAAGTGAACTATGACAAACAGTAGAGTATTAATTCACTGTCTAGTGATCAATGTGATTTTTTATGTCTTAAAATGGAAATCTCTCAGCCTTCTTTTATTCTTTAAGAAAAGAAATACCAGTATATTGGTGAACTGAGGAGAAAGAAGAAAAATCCCATACTCCAGGATGCAGAATGGCATTTAGTCTTGAACTTCACCTCTGTGAGATGTGTATTACCGTAGTGCTGAGCATTCTTTTGGAATTTGAGAGACATAATACAATTGAATAATTTTAAGTATACTAAAAGACACCTGATGATATCTCAAATTTTAAAAAGCCAAGTGTATGTTGAAGCTTTTGATTGAAAGGCTAGTTATGAATTGCTAAATCTCGTGAGGAATGGTAGTACAACTCTTATTAATTTTTCAACCAGTTTGCCAGCCTCACTAGATGTTGTTGATGACTTACTGAAAGCACAGAGAGTAGAGGAGCACATACTGAAGGATTAAAGGTTGGACGCGGTGCTTAGGGACATGGTGTAGTGGGTGACATTGGTAGTAGGGGGATGGTTGAACCGGATGATCTCACATGTCATTTCCAACCTTAAGGATTCTATGATTTCAGAAAAAATGTTTCTGTAAGTGATCTCTACAGACAACATAAGATATAAGGACACAATTAGAAAGAAGCAAGAATATGTATATTTCATGAAAGGAAGTAATTCTCTAAAGAAACAAGAATGTTTCTGTAATTTATTTGAAAATAAGCTATGAAAGGAAACAGCTGGACATTAGGGAAGCACTGACATACTTCCTAAGCCATGTTTATTGAAGACTGTCAAAATCAGACTGATGTTAACCACAATATGAACATGACAAGTCAAGACAGAGGAACAGAACAGAATGAAGTCTCTTCTGAAACCATATCTAGGCCATCCATGCTCATAGAAAATAGGTTGCTTCAAAAATAAAGGATAAAATGACATTTAAATGTACCTCATCATTAACATCATTAGCAGAGAGCACTTACGGTAGACTGAGAGAGGGCAGAGAGACCCACAATTAATGTAACTATATATGTCAACATATTAAAAAAAAATAAAAAAAATCTAACTGTAGTGGGTTTACGTGGCAAGGTTTTGGTAGCAGTGGGTGGCAGGGGTGGCTTCAATAAGAAGAGTCCAGAATCTACCCCATGCTATATAAGGGCCAGTTCCAGACAGCTCCAAAGGGACCTGCTGCTGGCCAGAGCCAAACAAATAAGTGATGTTGTTTGTGCCTCTGTGAGAGCTGTTTGATTTAAGAAAGGGGAAAAAAATATACTGTGCAACAGCAGCTGGGAGAGTGAGGAGTGATAACCAGCTCTGTAGACCCCAAAGTCAGTGCAGAAGGAGGACCGGAGGTGCTCCAGGCATGCAGCAGAAGTTCCCCTGTGGCCTGTTCAGAGCAGAGAGGCCCATGGTGAAGCAGGCTGTCCCCGTGCAGCCCATGGGTCCCACAGTGGAGCAGATCTCCATGCTACAGCCTGTGGAGGAGCCCCTGGTGGAGCAGGTGGATCTGACCCACTTGGGAGTAGGTGATCTGGGGGGAGAGCTGCTGCCTGTGGGGGGTGTTGGAGCAGTTTGCTCCTGATGGATGGACTCCATGGTACAGACCCATATTGGACCAGTTCTTGAAGAGGTGCTGCCTGTGGGAAGCCCACAGAGGATCAGTGTCTTCACTCTGTTCCACCCTCCATACTGTTAGAGTCGGCACACCAAGTTCCCCTGGTGCCATCAATACCCAAAGTTGCAGGTTATGTTGCCAAAGGGACTGTTGTTGAACAGATTCCTTGCATATTTGCTGCATCTCACCTTGGTAATTTCCTTTGCTGTACCTTCTCTTAAGATGTGGCTATACCTTTAGTCTCAGTAAGTCACCTCTAGAAATTATTTCACACCACACAAAAAAACAGACAATATGTCTCAGAACACATTCAATTTGCAGTTGATCAAAAACCCCAGGTCGCTTTCTACAGGGCTCCTCTCCAACCTCTCATCCCCCAGTCTATAACGGATATATGATGATGGATATATAATGGATAAATGATGATTCCATTTTAAAAGTTCATAAAATTGGTCATAAATGAAGTAAAATGATTAATGATTCCTCGAGATTCACACATACAAAGCACTGACTGGACAGTCTTCATGAGTTCTCAGGGCTCAACACTACAGGTGTTTGTTTGTTTGTTTGTTTGTTGTTTTGTTTTCAGAAATAAAGGGAAGATAGAAATAAAGGGAAATAAAGGGAAGATAGAGAGTGTAAGATATAGATAAATGATAAACATATCCCAACATATCCCAAGCTAGAGTACACAATAGGAGTTTTTATCTAATTTTGCCATAAATTTCAGAAATTCACCTGTTAATCTATATATACCTTAAAGTGAAATAACTGCCATTAAGGAATGTCCTTATTAGTTGGTGTGGTGATTTTATCCTGTTGGGCAGTCAAACTCCACCAGAACTGCTCTCTTACTCCCCTACCTCATAAGAAGATAAAGAGAGGAAGAAAGTATGCTGGAAACAAAAACAACAACAACAACAAAAGGCTCATGGGTTGAGACAAGGATAATTTAATTTAAGGGAAAAGGAAGAGAGAAAAAAACAAGTTAAAAACAAACAAACAAACAAACAAACAAACAAACAAAAAACAAGTAAAGGCTGTGAGGAAGCCTAGAGAGAGTTTAAAAAAAAAAAAAAAAAAAAAAGGTTATTCCCATCAATGAGTGATGTTTGGCCATGTCCTGGGAAGAAGGGCCTCAATATGTGTAGCAACTGTTTGGAAAGATAGACATCTTCATAATGAGAGCCCCGACCTCTCCTTCCCCTTTCCCACCTTTTATTGCTGAGTGTGACACCACATAGTACGGAATATCCCTTTGGATGGTTTAGGTCAGATGCCCTGTCAATGTCCTGTCCCCTCCTCTTGCCTACCCCCATCTTACCCCCAGCTTACTCCAGGGGGGGTTGAAGGGAATCTTGATGCTGTGTCAGCACTGCTCAGCAATAGACAAAACATTAATTTTTGCTACAAGTGCAGAGAACAGGACTATATGGGCTACTGAAAAGAAAGGTGACTCCATCCCAGCCAGACCCAGTACAGTCGGTTTAAGCCAGAATGCATGAACTGTACTACATCCAGCTGATTGCAACTTCCATGCCTTAATGGTTGGAGAACAAGCAGTTTGAGACAGCAAGGCATCTCCTGAATCACCCTTCTTTGCTCCTTCTAACTTCTTTACATTCCTCATGGCCTTATTGTTATGAGTCTGATGTTATCACCAACCATGGGTCTTGTTGACCCCCAGGGTGATACTTCCACAAATGATTACTGCAGAAGGATCTTTATGTGCTGAATTCAGTTTTGGTGGAACAACTGATGCCAAAGCATTCACTGAATGACCAGATAATGGATAACCAAAGCTGTTCCCAGACTCAGAAAACTCAATCAGTCCCTGCCAAATCAGAGAATGAGTTCAAGTTGCAACCACAGGACAGTGCTGAAGATAGTGTGAAAGTTGGCTTCAATAAAGTTTGAAAGACTTAAGAGAAGGCATCTAACATTGTAGAAATGTATATACAGATTTCTAAAATTATCCTATGATGTATCAAAAAAAAAAAAAATATATATAAATATATATATAAATGTATAAATATATTTTTAATATATATATATACATATTTATATTTAATATATAAAAATATTTTTTTTCCTGGAAAATCACATCATTTTTCTGTTGTGCTATGAAGTTACAATAGAAAAATATAGCTATACTGTCATGTGGGTTACTCATGTTATTCAGAATATAATTACCGAATGACCATTCCTAAATTGTCATTTAATAATATTGGTGGATCTAAACAGAATCTACAGAACCAAACATGATAAAAAGAGAAGCCAAAACTTAGAGTGGTAGCTTGGATTTCTGACTTTCTCATATTTTCCTAAATTTCCAGGAAACAACTAAAGACATATTGAGTTGTGTCTATAATCTGACACTATCCTAAAGATAGCAAAGTGAAAAAACTCATACCATCCATCCTGAGTCTGTTTCTAATTATGTTACTCTTTTTAGCGAGGTGGGGGTTGGCCTGTTCTCCCACGTGCCTGGTGACAGGACGAGGGGGAATGGGTTTAAGTTGAGCCAGGGGAGTTTTAGGCTAGATGTTAGGAAGAACTTCTTCACTGAAAGGGTTGTGAGGCATTGGAACAGGCTGCCCAGGGAAGTGGTGGAGTCACCATCCCTGGAAGTCTTCAAAAGACGTTTAGATGTAGAGCTTAGGGATATGGTTTAGTGGAGGGCTGTTAGCGTTAGGTTGGAGGTTGGACTCGATGACCTTGAGGTCTCTTCCAACCTAGAAATTCTGTGATTCTGTGATTTTTAAAGAAGGTTGAGCAATACAATTTCCTAAGCTGTATAGCATAATTTTCCAAATGGTGCAGTTCAATTTAAAAACTTTTTTTTTTTTTTTTCTGCCTGTAACATTTTCCCTGCCTAGAATCTTATTCTGTAGTAAATGTATATTTTTCCATCTATTCATGAAACAGATATGACATGTACCATGTAAGATCCTACACTTATATCAGACTTCCAACTTCCTAGTATGACTAAGGACACTTCAAACTGTTTCTGATCTCAGCCATTTTGTGCCTATTCAAAGCCATGTTATTATTAATATCAGACTGTAGCTATATCATCTGAACCTGGTTTAAATATACAATAGTCATTGCTTTTGTTTTAAAATTGTAGGAGTCTTCATAATATATATATTTTTTGTTGTTTCACACCACATAGCATTCTAGTATATATCTTCTTATAATAAAACAAAAGCTTGTGTATACTCACCATTTTTTTCTCACTCTCCCACAGGCATAGAAAAACTGCACCCTCACAGCTATTTTTTAATGAATTAGCCTCTAATTCACTGACCTCTTAATGTCAATAAACAAGTTAAGCCTGCACATAAAGTAAATATCTAATACTCATTTCTATGGGTGAATGCTCACCTGCACTGGTATTGATTCTGTAATTTGTTTTGATGTTCCTGCATGAGGTATCTCTAAGAGCAGTGAAACTTCAGTTACATTTGGCATCAGTAGTGGAAACATAAGAATTGTCACCTTCCTGACTGTACTAAATTCAAGAAGCCCAAGGATTATATATTAAGAAAAATATAGTAACAACTGTCAAGGACAGTTCTGCATTCTTCAGAATTGAACTTTTGATCATTTGATATCATAGGATTCTGCATTACAAAACTTGCATATGACAGGTCTGGATTCAGGATGCAGAAAATATACTGTTGATGCTGTTTTTGCTGACTGATATATCATAGGTTTCCATTATCTCCTTTTTTTTTTTTTTTTTTTTTTTTTTTTTTTTTAATCTCCTGATTTGAGACTTGACATTCTATGACATGTGGGTTTAGTTGACATGGGGACTTGAGCAACTTAAGATATGGTATGCTGGTAAGAAAGTTTTTTTGTTTGTTTGTTTGATTGATTGATTGCGTTTTTTTGTTTGTTTGTTTGTTTGTTTGTTTTTTCATTTACTAACCTAAAACAACAAAACATGAGTAAATATCGGGGAAGCCCACAATTCTTTCCTGAAAAGATAGTTGTCCTCTTCACAGTCTTCTGCCCACATTGAGTTTCTCTTCAGTGCTATAAAGAGCTGATTTTCTACATTTTTCATTGGCTGCTAATCTTAATACTTCCCAGCTGGCCTTCCACTGTTCCCTGGGCAGATTAACTATCATCTCCTGGGCTAACCCCCAACACAGCTTAACAACTTCTGAACAGAACAACATTGTATTCTGCAACAAACAAGACAATCTCTTACACTCTTACACTCACCATACACATTTTAGACATAGCAGACTAGAATCTCACAAAAATAAAAATAGATTTTTTTTTTCCATGCTCGTCAGTGATAATTTGCCCTTTGTGGGCCCATTAGATCAAATATGATGTTCTAAATTAGGGAAAGAAAACTGAAGATCTCTGGAGATGGAGGACACATTGGGCAGACTTCAAATTGCTACAGTATGGTTTAGCTCAGCTTAGTTTATGTGCCCACAATTTTATCCAGAAAATTGTATTTTCAGGACTCAAAATACTACCTTTAGGTGTTAAAACCATTCCAGTGAAAAACAAAATTGTTTACCAATATGTTTGAAAGGGAAAAAGGGAAAAAAAAAAAAAAAAAAAAAAAAAAAGAAAGAGGAAAAAAACAACAACAAATAAACCAGAGGAGTATCACACAATGTAGTTATTTTCACAATTAACAATTTTCCCCTTTCATATTTAAAGGACATTATTACAATATTACACTTTATTTTATTATAAAATTATAGCTATATAGACTAACAATGAATGAGAATGTCTTGTTAAAGTCAAAGTGAAGTCTAGGACCAACTTAATGCAATATATTTTACAATGCTTTGTATGGTCATTAGGTGGAAAAACATTTGCAGAACTTTAGTACATCTTTAATTCTAGCACATCCAAGTCTGGATACTTCTGGATTTTTATTTATTTTTCCATTACTTTCTCTTTTCTGAAAGATAAGTCATTGAGGTCGTACCTGTATTCCAATCCAAATTTCCCTTTCAAATAAGTACTATACTTTCTTAAACTTCTTTTTCATCTATAGTCTGCTTGGAGTTTGATTTTCAAGAAAAAATATTAAACACATACTCAGGATTTTTTTTATTATTATTATTTTTTGACACCTAGTAGTATTTAAATGTATACACAGTGAATAACAATTACTCCATTTAGGGAACAGTACAAAAAGCTTGAAATGCACACAAAGTCATTGATTTGTTTTCCTAGCAGGGAATGAAATTAGCATGGAAAATTAAGCTTCTATTTAAAAAAATGCAGAGATCATTTGCTTGTTTGTACCTCCATTATTTTAATGCAATGCTTGACACTGAGTTTAGGTATTTCACTAATTAAATAGGAGTGATTCATTTCAAGTATTAAAGAAAGAAACTTCATAAATGTTTCTCATTTCATTATATGAAGATACTTATCACTGAAGAGACAGAGAAAGCTGTTGTGGCTAAGAGTAACAGAACGGTATATTAAAAAAAAAAAATCTCTAAAATGCTATGTCAGTGTCAGGAAAAAAAAAAAAAAAAGATAAGTGTGAGGCACTAAGATAACTAAAGTTGATAAACTGATGGTTACACTCTAGCATAATCAGTGTTTTATTTAAGGAAATGATCATTCTTAATTTTAATTAAGTGTACAAGATTAGTAGAGATAGCTCCTAAAAGAGATGGATCATTTTCTCCTTCAAATACTGAATTTTTCTGTGTTACTTTTCTCCACAATTTGTGCTAACAATTTCTGAAGCCTTTAACATGTAACTTATCTGCAGAAGACTGTAAATTGTGAGGATCTGAGAATGCTATATTCATCAAATAGATCAACATGATATGATATGGATAAGGAAGAATGATATGATTTGATTGCCAGATACTTAACCAGCTACCAGAAACAAACAAACAAACAACAACGACAAAACATGATAGTCAGAAGTTTGCTATCTTGAATCACTGCTTTGAGAATGAATTGGGAATTTTGTAAATCTAACAGTATACATGTATGTACTTGAACCCTCTTGAAGAAAACAACAGATCTTTGATGTTCTTATTGTTCTATCAGGAATGTCACAAATAGATTCATGCTTTTTGAAATCATTATGATTGCTAATTCATAGCTATAATCACAGTAACTTAATATTTGTGGGTATTTGAAGTTGTTAATAACAACAAAGATATTTGAAATATTATGATCTAAAGAATAGGTAAAAAATAACAAGATTCACATTGTATTACACTTATCTAGATCATATATTTTATATCATGATTCTTCTTTAAATATTTGAACATGGTCTATAGTTGGATGTGAAAAAAGTTGTATATGCTACGAATATTCCTTCAGTTAATCTGAAAGAAATGGTTGGAGAATCAGTTACCTTATATGATATATACATAATATAAGACTGGTCTAATAAAGCCAGAAAATAAAAATAAAGAAAAAAAAACAACAAAAAAGCACTACGGATTAGATCTGATTAATATTTTTGCATATTTTAGTGTACAGCTTGAAATAGAAAGTAAGTATATCAGTGAATGATATATTCCATACTCAACAGTCACCTCAGGGATAAAAGAGAATTTCATGGCTCCCTGAAGCAAAATATTGTTGACTGGATACCAACAAAGTAAGTACAACGGTTGCTTCCCATCATACCAGTTTAGACCTTTATACATCAATGGAAAGAGAAGATCTAAATATTTTCTTTTCCAATCTGAGAAGAAAAAAGAAGAGGCTTGGAAGCTCATGAAGGATTAAATGATTAAACTCTGGGGGCAGGGGCTATAGACACTAGCTATAGAAACTGCAGAATTCTATCAAAAGAGACATTGGAAAAGTTATGCAATTGCTTAAGGAAAATATATCTTTTTTTTTTTTTTTTTTGGATTAACCCTACTGTAATCTATGGTGCCATATGGAGGTTTTGATTTCCAATCAGAATGTTGTGGTGGGCTTGACATCTCATAAAGTATTACAAAAAAGCAGGAGCTATTAAATGGTTACTCCTGACCCTGTGTAGCTCTGTGGTTAGAGTATTAGGAATCTGATTCTCATCCTTGTTTTGCTTTAATATAGCAAAACACTTGTAGGACTGTTCAAGTGTTTAGAATCAGCGGAGGGCTACTAAAATGAATAGGGGACTGAAGCATACAAAGAAAGACTGAGAGAACTAGGCCTGTTTAGCTTGGAGAAGAAAAGACTGAGAGGAGATCTTATGAATGCATATAAATATCCGAAGGGAGGATGTAAAAAGAATGGGGCCAGACTCTTTTCTGTGGTGTTCAGTGACAGGACAAGATGCAACAGGCAAAAACTGAAACACAGGAAGTTCTATCAGCATATGAGAAAACACCTCTTTATTGTGAGGGTGACAGAGCACTGGAACAGGTTGTGCTGAGAGGCTGTGGAGTCTCCTCTTGAGGTATTCAAAACCAACCTGGATGCCATCCTGTGCAACACCTTCTAGGTGACTGCTTTAGCAGGGGTATTGGGCTAGATGATATCCAGACATCACTTCTAACCTCAACAATTCCATGATTCTGTGCAAATATTCTTGGAAAATATTGTTTAAAGGGCTAGAAAATCAGGAAGAAGGGTGAGTGTTGTGTTCTGGATAAATTATTATTATTATTATGTATTCCTAATTATAGTAATTATATAGGGTTATTAGTATTGTCATATAAATTATTGCATTTTTAACTGAAGGTCTGCTCTTTTCTGAAATAAAGCCCTTCAACTTCACTATTCAAGTTTCATACTGCTTCAGATACTCAAAGTAAATTAAATCTTTCTGTGGATGTGGTTCTCTCTCTATTTTATTTTATTTTATTTTATTTTATTTTATTTTATTTTATTTTATTTTATTTTATTTTATTTTATTTTATTTTATTTTATTTATCTATTTTAAGATGTTAATACTAGAAGTAAAATTGCTCAAACATCTTCACTTTTGATGTTACTGAACTAAGATTTCTTTTAGTTTATTATTTTATTCAGGAAAAGAAGTTGCTATTGCTTTCAACAAATTTCAGTATTAGCAATATCAGCTATTGTGTAATTTTTGTAGCAAAGTTTACAGTGCTGTGCTTTGCAAAGTTGTATTAAAATATTTTTAAAAGCCAAAAACTGAGTACTGAGTGATTTTTCTTCATTACAGCTTTTAATACTTAGTCATCAACTGAGAATAAAGCTGTGCTGGCATGCTACCAGTCACATCTGTCTTGTTAATGAAGAAAACTATGGAAACCTTTCCAGTTTTCTTGTTCCATTTTGGAAAACAAAGAAGAACAATAGATGCTCCAAATAACATTGAGCTGCTTTTTGATTTTTTAAAAGCTTTCATCACATGAACATAATGTTACAAGAGGAATTGTTAAATTGTGACACTGAATTTCAAATTAAATCTGTTCTATGGAAAATGTAATTACACTTTTTTTTTTTTTTTCCAAGTAAGAATAGCTTTTGTAAGACAGAATGGGAAAAAATTGTCAGTGTTAGGAACCACTGCACTAAGACCATACTGAAAAATATTGTAGCTCTGAAGTTTATGATATCTGATGCTTCTACAGAAGTGAGGGGCTAATAAAAGGAAATCCTGAATTACAATTCATTCAAAACTGTTAGGAGGTTTCCATTGCCTTTGTTTTTCTTGGATGAGAACACTTCTAAATAAGAGGTATGTAGATAAGTGGTAAAGTTAAGTTGTCATTATACTTAAAGTAATTGTAATAACATAGAAAAGATTTATAGCTTTCAAAGTTAACTTCATACTTGGCATGACCCACATCTATGAGCCCTGTGTTCTGTACAGTGGTTGCAACTTAGGTGTTCTGTTGTCATTGCTGAGCTAGGTTACTAGGCAAAAATACTCAGAGTATGAGTAAAAAACATATAAGCATTCAGAATATATGCATTCAGAAGCAATAGAGTGGGCATTTTGTAATAAGGAGGAATAAATCATTTATATACAATAATTTTCATGAAAAAAATAGCGTTCTTTGTTCCAAATTGCACTCTACTTAGGCTATATTTGTTTTGCTACTATTTTGGAAGAGTTCTAGAACTAGATCCCTTAGTCTGGCACAAATTACTGCTAAATACACACTTTCCAGAGTTGGGAACAAAACACCAAAATAATCTTAAATGTTGGAAATATTATCCTAATGCCAATAAAAATAAGATAGAAAACATTTAATTATAAGATAATGAATTGCAGTACTAGATAACTCAATGTTATAAAGCAAATTATTGTGAAATACAAACACTTTTTTTTTTGTTTGTTTTAATTGTTTACCTTAGGAAGTGAAAGGAAAGGGTTAAAATTATATTCCTAACATCTTATCCATTTTCTCTTTCTTTGCAGTTCTTAATATATGATTGAAAACTATTTCTAGGAAAGAATTTAGATAACAGAAGGCTGAGCAGATGGCCATTTCCAACTTTATTGTTCCAGAAAAAGAAAGGGCTCTCATTGTTGCTGACATCTGAAGTTGATGCAAGATGCCTACCTTGACAAACAAACAAAAGAAATAATACAGCTAGTCAGCCTCATGTTCAAGCAGCTTGGCATTTGGTGACAGCAGTTTGTCCATGTGTTAAAATCAGAAGAAAAATTAAACAGAAGCAATGTGACTGCTAAGAAATCTGTCCATTTATCTTTTTTTTTTTTTTTGTTATGATTATTTTTACTTACAGAAGTGAACACAACCCCCCCCCCCCAAAAAAAAAAAATATATATAAATATATATATATATATTGTATATGTGTATATATATATTTCTGGGTGAAATAGGAAAAAAGAGAGAACAGTATTTCAACTAAAAATTTGACAGCATATGGCACAGATTCATAGTTCTGAAATAGCCATAGGAGTTCTACAAAAAATGTCTCCTTAATGTTCTGAGTTACAGTTGCTTATCTTTAGACATAACTGTTTGTAAAACCATACCCTGTTATCAAAAATATTTCATACAATGTTTTAATATCTGGTATTCAAAAAGATGTACTGCACTCCTCCCTCTTAAAGGTGATTGCATTTTACAGTAGGACAAGGTACTGCACCACAACCAAAACTAAGAAACTACAACTTGACACAACAGATAAGCATAGCTGGGACAGTATTATTTCCCTTGCTGTCTCACCAAAACAGAATCAAGGTTTTACAACTACCACAATACACACATGACAATGAATCTCTACATTTATACTCACTCCTAGAAAACAATGTATTTCCACAGCTAAGAGAATAGTTGCTTAAATTCATTAGGTTCTTTACTGAGTTTGAAATGAAGTCATTGCTAATGAAACTAAGGAACTGTTATGAAGCTAATAGCCACTCTCACGCACAAAGCTTCAAAGCTTTACTATAAATTAGGTTATCATGGACAAATAGCCAAAACCAAAGGACTACAGAGGTGGCAACAGCTATTCATATTTGAGTAGATGTCAAACAAAAGATTCTGTACTCTATCCAGCCTGACAGGAATTACAGAATCACTGGGGATCATCTGGTCCAACTCCCCTGATCAAGCAGGGCCACTCAGAGCAGGGTGCCAAGGATGATGTCCTGGCAGATTTTGGAGATCTCGAAGGAGATCTCCACAAGCATTCTGGACATCCTGTGCCAGTGCTCCATCACAGAGATCATCTTGATGGTCATTTCATCTTAAAACTTTATCACGTTGGTCAAGCTTAACTTCTTGGTGAACCTTGATGATCAAGAGGATGATCCATGATCAGCTTTCTTGGGCCCCTCTTCTTTTCAGTGCTTTATCTCATGGAAATCTTTCAAGAAGATCCTTTGAATATAAATCTGTATAAATCTGTACTCAGATTTCCAGAGTTGTGAACTTGCTCTTTTACCCTCCCCCCTGACTTCAGTATCCTGAAATCCATGATCTAATGGTTACTGTAGATGAGTCTTTGACCTTTGCATTCCAACAAGTGCTTTATTTTGGTGAGTATGAAGTCCAGCAGATCACTTCTTCTCATTGTCTCCTCTAACACTTAGAGGAGAAGTTACTACCAAAGCACTCTAGAAAACACATCATGTTTAGACAATTCTATTTATGTATAATTATATATTCTATATAATATATTTAATATATATTCAGGTAATATATTTGCAGGTAATATATTTGAAAAAAAAGCACTGCCCACATAAGCACAGACCACTGAGACAGTCCCGGTCAAATACACCCTTTCATATGTTTACTGAATGTCCTGGTTTCAGTTAGAACAGAATTAATTTTCTTCCTAGTAGCTGGTGGAATGCTGTGTTTTGACTTAGGATGAGAAGAGTGCTGATAACACCCCGATGTTTTAATTGTTGCAGAGCAGTGCTTATACCAAGCCAAGGACATCTCAGCCTTTCGCTCTGTCCTGCCAACAGGCAGGCTGGGGGTGCAGTAAGAGCTGGGAGGGGACAGACCCAGGACAGCTGACCCAAACTAGCCAAAGGGGTATTCCATACCATCTGACGTCATGCTAAACAATATATAGGGGTGGCTAGCCGGGGGGAGGGGGCCGGACTGCTCGGGGTTAGGCTGGGCATCGGTCAGCGGGTGGTGAGCAATTGCATTGTGCATCACTTGTTTGTACATATTATTATTACTTTCCTATTATCACCATTGTATCATTATTATTATTATTGTTACTATTATTCTGTTATTATTATTTTCCTGTCTTATTAAACTGTCTTTATCTCAACTCACGGGCTTCACTTTCCATTTCTCTCCCCCGTCCCAGAGAGGGAGGGGGGAGGGTGAGCGAATGGCTGCGTGGTGTTTAGCTGCCGGCCGGGTTAAACCACGACACTGAAGTACAAAATAATTTAGCTTTCTGTCACTACCTGACTGAAAGGTTGTTCTAGAGTCTCACTGCAATAATTGCTAGAAATGTTTCCTAGTTTCAATCCTAAATTTAATCATACATTTTGTTTCTCTGTGTCCTAAGCCATACTACAGTGCTTTTTTTTATGACATCAGGATTCCTTTTCCTTTGAAAAATGCAGTGCAGTATTAAGAACATGATAAAACTATTCATTAAGATCTATGTTTCTTTATCTTGTCTGAACCATAGTTAAGTAAATTCACTCTCTCCTGTAAATGGTTGATATTTTTAAATTCTTGTAAAACACAGATATAATATCTTAAAAGTCTTAGAATACTAATACAATAACATTAGGGGGAACGAAAGTCTGAGTTGCATTTGCAGTTAGTTACTGCAAAAATTGTACTGGAATTTACTAATTAAAACTCCCAAATTTTTATAATTTCAAGTAAGATTTTACCTTGAATTTTAACTGAAAAAAGTAATCTGTTTCTTAGGGATTCTTAATGAAAGGTACACAAGAAAAACAATCACTTTGAAATAGTTCAAAGTATATGTAATTAATTATCATAAAATCTCATGAAGTGCTTCTAATCTTGCCCCGTTTCCTACAAGTCTTTGAAACGAACCCTCTGAACAACTGTCCACCCATTATGTTGTGTACATGTTAATCTGTACACTAGGCAGTATCCAGAAGGATATTGTGAGACAGTATGAAAAGCATTGCTAAAAATAAAATAAAATAAAAAAAAAAATGTCTGCTGCCTTCTCCTTGTCCTGTCTTAAGAAGATGTTACGATTGTACAACATGACTTTCCTTTCCCTTTGTGGGAGACTGAGGGATTTGGCCAACCTCTTCTCAGTGGTTTGTAGGGATAGGACAAAGGGTAATGGCCACAAAACTGAGCACAGGAAATTCCACACCAACATGAGAAAGAACTTCTTCAAGGTGAGGGTGATGGAGCACTGGAACAGGCTGCCCAGGGAAGTTGTGGAATCTCCTCTGGAGATATTCAACGCCCTTCTGGATGCCTACCTGGGCAGCCTGCTCTAAGGAACCTGCTTTGGCAGGGGGGTTAGACTCAATTATCTCTTGAGGTCCCTTCCAACCCCTACAATTCTGTGATTCTATGATTCATGAACCCATCTTGGTTTTGACCAGTAACTTCTTTGCCTCCTAAGTGTTTTTCAGTAAATCTTAGAATAACCTTATCTATAATTCTACGAGGCACCAAAGTAAGACTGACAGGACCATAATTACCAAAGACTTCTTTCTTGCTTGTCTTGAAAACTGGAATAACATTAGTAAACTTCCAGTCAACTGGGACCTCTCCAGATTCCAAAGACCATTGATAATCTACTCTTTCAGTAACCTGGGATGAATGCCATTTATCAGACTCATGTTTGGTCACTTGCAGCAGCAAATCCCATACAAGTTCAATGTCAACTGGGAGTTTACTAATTGCTCAGTCAGTCTTCCAACCCAGGATTCCAGAGGTCTCAGGGTCCATCACTAGTGTTAAAGACAGAGGAGAAGAAGACATTAAATGTCTCTGCTTTATCTTCATCCCTATTTGTGAAGTTACCAACCTCATCTAGTAATAGATCAATGTTTTCTTTAGTCCTCTTGCTGCTAATATACTTAAAAAAAAAAAACAAAAAACTTTTTTATTATTATTATTTTTTTTTTTTATTCACCACAGTAGTGTCCAGCTTCAACTCCAATTGAGCTCTGGCTGTATGAATTTTCTTCCTCTAATGGCAAACAGCATCTCTATAGTCCTCCTGTGAATCCAGACCTTGCTTCTAAAGTCCATACATTTTATTTTTCCACCCACGTTTCTGTTCAACCAAGACAGCCTTCTGCCCCTGACTTCTGATAAGTTGGAATTGTTTGTTACTGAACTCTTAAAATATGTGTCTTAAAAAATGAGCAGCATTCACGGACCCTAATGGACTTGCAAGAAGATTCCCAAGGGATTTTACAACCTAGCTGAGCAGCCTAAAGTCTGTTTTCCCAAAATCCAGGGTAGTAGCTCTACTGATGGTTTTTCTTTACCAACTAAGATTTTAAACAGCTAAGACAGACACCATTCATCATTTACCCACAAGACCATCTCTATTTTCAAAAAACAGGTCTTGGAAGGCATTTTTCCTTGTCAGCTCCCTTAGCACTTGCATCAAAAAGTTATCTTCAATGTGCTTCATGAATTTACTGGACCTGTTTGTGTCTGCTGTATGACAGTCCTGGCTAACATCTAGAAAGCTGAAGTCACCTATAAGGACAAGGACAACTGATCTAGAGATTTCCCTTAATTCCGTATAGAGTACTATGTCAGTGTCATCATCCTGTCTGGATGATCTATAGGAGACTCCCACAACAACATCTGCATTATTAGTTTTTCCCCTAATCTTTGCCCAGAGGTTCTCAACTACATTGTCCCCAACTGCAATCACTGTGCAGTCCAACCCCTCCCTTATATATAGTGCATACACCTTACCTGCTTTGCCTGTCTCTCCTGAAGAACCTATAACCACCCATCACAGCTTTCCAGTCATAGGACTCTTCCCATGAAGTTTTAATTATGTGTTATGGTTATGGGTAGGTGTCGTGGTTTAACCCGACCGGCAGCTAAACACCACGCAGCCGTTCGCTCACCCTCCCCCCTCCCTCTCTGGGACGGGGGAGAGAAATGGAAAGTGAAGCCCGTGAGTTGAGATAAAGACAGTTTAATAAGACAGGAAAAAAAAAATAACAAAATAATAATAACAATAATAATAATGATGATACAATGGTGATAATACGAAAGTAATAATAGTATGTACAAACAAGTGATGCACAATGCAATTGCTCACCACTCGCTGACCGATGCCCAGCCTAACCCCGAGCAGTCCGGCCCCCTCCCCCCGGCTAGCCACCCCTATATATTGTTTAGCATGACGTCAGATGGTATGGAATACCCCTTTGGCTAGTTTGGGTCACCTGTCCTGGGTCTGTCCCCTCCCAGCTCTTACTGCACCCCCCAGCCTGCCCGTTGGCAGGACAGAGCAAAGGCTGAGATGTCCTTGGCTTAGTATAAGCACTGCTCTGCAACAATTAAAGCATCGGGGTGTTATCAGCACTCTTCTCATTCTAAGCCAAAACACAGCATTCCACCAGCTACTAGGAAGAAAATTAATTCTGTGCTAACTGAAACCAGGACATCTATCCACCCCTTATTCCATACCATTTATGTCATGCTCAGGTTACACTCTTTTCCATACATTCTAATTAGTCACCTATAGTAATCATGGTAGTGATAACATACAGTATAATATACTATTTAACATGGTGCAATTCAGTTTATGGGCTATTCTCACCCAGTATTAAATCTCCTTGAGGTACACACCGGACCTCTCCGTTCTTTTGCATCACCCACCAAGTATATCCAGGTCCCTGAGCGAAAACAATTCCACGAATAGGTTTGCCTTTTCCTGAGGCAGGAGTAGCCCAGACTGTTTTACCCAGCATATTTTTTACATGCACTACAGGAACTTTATCCCCATCTACAGTACGTAACAGGTTTGATTGGGCAGGTCCAGCTCGGTTGGTAGATCCCCTAGTATTGACTAACCAGGTGGCCTTTGCCAAATGCGTATCCCAGTTTTTGAACGTCCCAGCGCCCATTGCTTTCAAGGTAGTCTTTAACAGGCCATTGTATCGTTCAACTTTCCCGGAGGCTGGTGCATGATAGGGGATGTGATACACCCATTCAATACCATGTTCTTTGGCCCAAGTGTCTATAAGGTTGTTTCGGAAGTGAGTCCCATTGTCTGATTCTATTCTTTCTGGGGTGCCATGTCGCCATAGGACTTGCTTTTCAAGGCCCAGGATGGTGTTCCGGGCGGTAGCATGAGGCACAGGATATGTTTCCAGCCATCCGGTGGTTGCTTCCACCATTGTAAGTACGTGGCGCTTGCCATTGCGAGTTTGAGGGAGTGTGATGTAATCAATCTGCCAGGCCTCTCCATATTTATATTTCAGCCATCGTCCTCCATACCAAAGAGGCTTTGACCGTTTGGCTTGCTTGATTGCAGCACATGTTTCACAGTCATGAATAACCTGTGCTATAGCGTCCATGGTCAAGTCCACCCCTCGATCACGAGCCCATCTGTATGTTGCATCTCTACCTTGATGGCCTGAGGTGTCATGGGCCCATCGGGCTATAAATAATTCACCTTTATGCTGCCAATCCAGGTCCACCTGAGCTACTTCAATCTTAGCAGCCTGATCCACCTGCTGGTTGTTTTGATGTTCTTCAGTAGCCCGATTCTTGGGCACATGAGCATCTACGTGGCGTACTTTCACAGCCAGGTTCTCTACCCGAGCAGCAATATCTTGCCACAATGCAGCAGCCCAGATAGGTTTGCCCCTACGCTGCCAGTTGTTTTGCTTCCATTGCTGTAACCATCCCCACAGGGCATTTGCTACCATCCATGAATCGGTGTAGAGATAGAGAACTGGCCATTTTTCTCGTTCAGCAATGTCTAAAGCCAGCTGAATGGCTTTCACTTCTGCAAACTGACTCGATTCACCTTCTCCCTCAGCAGCTTCTGCAACTCGTCGCGTAGGACTCCATACAGCAGCCTTCCATCTCCGATGCTTCCCCACAATACGACAGGACCCATCAGTGAACAGGGCATATTTCTTTTCATTCTCTGGCAACTGGTTGTACAGTGGGGCTTCTTCAGCACGACCCACCTCCTCCTCTGATGATATCCCAAAGTATTTGCCTTCTGGCCAGTCCATGATCACTTCCAATATTCCTGGGCGACTGGGGTTTCCTATTCGAGCCCGCTGAGTAATCAGTGCAACCCACTTGCTCCATGTAGCATCAGTTGCATGATGCGTAGAGGGGACCCTTCCCTTGAACATCCAGCCTAGTACCGGTAATCGGGGTGCTAGGAGGAGCTGCGCTTCAGTACCGACCACCTCCGAAGCAGATCGAACTCCTTCATATGCTGCCAATATCTCCTTTTCAGTTGGAGTATAGCGGGCCTCAGATCCTCTGTATCCCCGACTCCAAAACCCCAGAGGCCGACCTCGAGTTTCCCCAGGTTCTTTCTGCCAGAGGCTCCAGGTGGGGCCGTTCTCCCCGGCTGCAGTATAGAGCACATTCTTTACATCTGGTCCTGTTCGAACTGGCCCAAGGGCTACTGCATGGACTATTTCCTGCTTGATTTGTTCAAAGGCTTGTCGTTGTTCAGGGCCCCATTCAAACTCATTCTTCTTACGAGTTACTTGGTAGAGTGGGTTTACAATCAGACTGTAATTTGGGATGTGCATTCTCCAAAACCCCACAACACCTAGGAAAGTCTGTGTTTCTTTTTTGTTAGTTGGTGGAGACATAGCTGTTATTTTGTTGATCACATCCATTGGGATTTGACGACGTCCATCTTGCCATTTTATTCCTAAAAACTGGATCTCCCGTGCAGGTCCTTTGACTTTATTTTGTTTTATGGCAAAACCGGCTTTCAGAAGGATTTGGACTATTTTCTTCCCTTTCTCGAAAACTTCCTCTGCTGTGTCACCCCACACAATAATGTCATCGATGTACTGCAGGTGTTCAGGAGCTTCCCCCTGCTCTAGTGCAGACTGGATCAGCCCATGGCAAATGGTAGGGCTGTGTTTCCACCCCTGGGGCAGCCTATTCCAAGTATATTGGACTCCCCTCCAAGTGAAGGCAAATTGTGGCCTGCACTCTGCTGCTAGAGGGATGGAGAAAAATGCATTAGCGATATCAATTGTGGCGTACCACTTGGCTGCCTTCGATTCAAGTTCATACTGAAGTTCCAGCATGTCCGGCACTGCAGCACTCAGTGGTGGCGTGACTTCGTTCAGGCCGCGATAGTCCACTGTTAGTCTCCACTCGCCATTAGACTTTCGCACTGGCCATATGGGACTATTGAAAGGTGAATGAGTCTTGCTGATCACTCCTTGGCTCTCCAATTGACGAATTAGCTTATGGATGGGAATCAGGGAGTCTCGGTTGGTGCGATATTGCCGCCGGTGCACAGTTGTGGTAGCAATTGGCACTTGCTGTTCTTCGACCCTCAGCAACCCCACAACAGAGGGGTCCTCTGAGAGACCAGGCAAGGTAGATAATTGTTTAATGCCCTCTGTCTCTAAGGCAGCAATACCAAAAGCCCACCGGAACCCTTTTGGGTCCTTGCAGTATCCTCTTCTAAGATAGTCTATGCCAAGGATACATGGAGCATCCGGACCAGTCACAATGCGGTGCTTTTCCCACTCATTCCCAGTCAGACTCACTTCAGCCTCCAATACAGTCAACTGCTGAGATCCCCCTGTCACTCCACAAATATAGATGGGCTCTGGTCCTTTATAGCTCGATGGCATTATAGTACATTGTGCACCGGTGTCTACTAAAGCCTTATACTTCTGTGCGCGTGATGTGCCAGGCCATCGAATCCACACAGTCCAATAAACTCGATTGTCCCTTTCCTCCCCCTGGCTGGAGGCAGGGCCCCCCTAATCCTGGTCAGAATCTTCCTCGTTTCTGTGTTTGAAGGACTGTCTGCTGGAAGTTGGAGCAGCAAACTTTTCGGAGAATCCCTTTTTCCTGATTGTTTTCTTTTGCAACTCACGTACCCGTGCCTCTAGGGTCGCGGTAGATTTTCCATCCCACTTTCTCATGTCCTCTCCATGGTCTCGTAAGTAAAACCACAGGGTGGCACGGGGTGAGTACCCACCATATCGTCTTCCTTGTGTGGGTGAACGCCTACCCCTGACAGCTGAGACACTGCTTTGTACAGGTGCGAAGGAGAATAATCTCTCTTCAAGTTGGTGAACCTTTTCAGAAAGTTTCTCCCAAGTGTTCTCCTTTGGTCGGTGGGCACTGGTTGGTTCAGGTGGGGAGGACAATAGATTCTCTTCAAGTTGGTGAACCTTTTCAGAAAGTTTCTCCACAGCTGAGACGCAGGCCTGTAAGGAAGAGGAGAGACTTTCTTCGTACTGCCGGAGTTGTTTAGCCGCTTCACCCACTGTGGGTTCCTCATCCTCTTTCCAGGCCATTATTGCCAATGAGCTGGCATATGATGATGGTGCACTCCGTACAAACTTCCGCCACATGGGTCGTGTACACTTGACTTCATCTGGATCTGTGGATGTTTGTTTGAGGTCTGGATCCTCATAAATCACTTCCCGTACGGCTAATTCCCTCAGGTACTGGATTCCCTTCTCCATAGTGGTCCACTTGCCTGGTAGACATAAAATATCTTCCTTGAAGGGATACCTTTCCCTCACGGCTGAGAGGAGACGCCTCCAGAGGCTGGTGGGTCGTGCTCCATCTGCAATTGCTTTGTCAATGCCGGCGTCTCGAGCAAGGGATCCCAGCCGCTTGGCTTCCCTGCCGTCTAATTCCACACAATTGGCTCCAGAGTCCCAGCACCGGAGCAGCCAGGTGACAAGCTGCTCACCTATACAGCGACCAAAATCTTTTCGCACATCTCGTAGCTCGCGCTCGTTTAGGCTTCGGGTAGTTACTGTTGCTCTTTCGGCATCCTCATCTTCCTCCTCCTGAATCCTTGACGGCCCAGCGTCGTCATCATCTTCGTCATCTCTATACTTAGTTTTGGCAGAAGCCTTACCTGGATTGGCAGAAGACTCTCTGCGTTCTAAACGACTTGAATTTCTATACCATATTTTCACCTTCTCTACAGGGGCAGCTTGCACTGCTACTGCTCGTTTCTCTGACTTTGTTACAGGGTCTGCCACAGGGGTTGGAATGCCCTCTGCAGGGTCAACTTGCACTGCTACAGCTCGTTTCTCTGACACGGCCACAGGAGCTGGAGCGGCTACAGGAGCTGGAGCAGTTGCAGGAACCAGAGCTGTAGCGGCTACAGAAGCTGGAGTTGGAGCTGGAGCAGTTGCAGGAGCTGGGACTGGAGCAGCAGTAGGAGCTGGAGCTGGAGCAGTTGCAGGAGCTGGGACTGGAGCAGCAGTAGGAGCTGGAGCTGGAGCGGCTTCAGGAGCTGGAGCTGGAGCGGCTTCAGGAGCTGGGACTGGAGCAGTTGCAGGAACTGGGACTGGAGTAGCGGCCGGAGCTGGAACTGGAGCGACTGCAGGAACTGGGACTGGAGCAGCTGCAGGAGCTGGAGCTGGAGCAGCTTCAGGAGCTGGGACTGGAGCAGTTGCAGGAGCTGGAGCTGGAGCGGCTGCAGGAGCTGGGACTGGAGCGGCTGCAGGAGCTGGGACTGGAGCGGCTGCAGGAGCTGGGACTGGAGCGGCTGCAGGAGCTGGAGCTGGAGCGGCTGCAGGAGCTGGAGCTTGAGCGGCTGCAGGAGCTGGAGCTGGAGCGGCTGCAGGAGCTGGGACTGGAGCGGCTGCAGGAGCTGGGACTGGAGCGGCTGCAGGAGCTGGGACTGGAGCGGCTGCAGAATCCACCGTAGGGGTCACAGTGGCCGTTGGATCTGTCACAGGGTTTGGAGTGGCCGCAGGGTCTGTCACTAAGTTGACAGCAGTATCAATGGCAGCTCGATAGGCATGAGCCAGGCCCCAGCACGTTACAATGATTTGTGTTACTTTGGAACTGCCAGAATCATTACACCTTTTTTTCAAGCATTCTGCCAGTTTTTGAGGATTTTGCCATTGTTCAGGGGTGAATTTCCAACACACTGGGGGTGCCAACTGCTCTAGATGCCTGCCCATATCCACCCATACTCCCTGCCACCCACAACTATACTGCCTCCGGGCAGATCTCCGGATGAGCTTCATAAGTAGTTGTTTAACTTTAAGCAGAATCTGAAGTGCATTCATGAGGCAGAACAACAAGACTATGGTATTCTGAGTATTCCAGAAATATTCAATATCTTGGAGAGCTATTGTGACAAGCTCAGGGGATAAGAGGGTGGTGAAGGAGGAAGGCAGAGTGACCCAGGAGGATACAGGGGTGGTGAAGGAGAAAGGGAGAGTAAGCAAGTAAGGAAAAATATCCTCCCCTTTCCCCTCCACAGATTGACTCTCTAATGGAGAAAAACAATAGGTATAATTGCTAATAGTTCCCAAGATGCTGTTTCCAAAGTACAGAGTCCACGATGTTACTGAGTATAAATACCAAGTTAGAGTCATGACCAGATATCTTATCGTCTCATAAGCCATTGCTATAACACTTAGTACCATAATGGTCTGAAACCAGGGCCCGGAGAGGAGAAACAACACTACAGAGAGCAAATACGGAAAATAATGTACTATAATACTCAATTTGGAAAACAGGCGCAGCAGAGTTGTGATTAAAGCAATCAGCATCGTGACAAGTGACTATTAAGCAGGTCTAATCCTTACACCAATTTTAGTTTAACACACTCTGATCAGATCTGCCGTTATCTCAACCTTTCGGGCCCCACGTTGGGCGCCAAAAAGACTGTCGTGGTTTAACCCGACCGGCAGCTAAACACCACGCAGCCGTTCGCTCACCCTCCCCCCTCCCTCTCTGGGACGGGGGAGAGAAATGGAAAGTGAAGCCCGTGAGTTGAGATAAAGACAGTTTAATAAGACAGGAAAAAAAAAATAACAAAATAATAATAACAATAATAATAATGATGATACAATGGTGATAATACGAAAGTAATAATAGTATGTACAAACAAGTGATGCACAATGCAATTGCTCACCACTCGCTGACCGATGCCCAGCCTAACCCCGAGCAGTCCGGCCCCCTCCCCCCGGCTAGCCACCCCTATATATTGTTTAGCATGACGTCAGATGGTATGGAATACCCCTTTGGCTAGTTTGGGTCACCTGTCCTGGGTCTGTCCCCTCCCAGCTCTTACTGCACCCCCCAGCCTGCCCGTTGGCAGGACAGAGCAAAGGCTGAGATGTCCTTGGCTTAGTATAAGCACTGCTCTGCAACAATTAAAGCATCGGGGTGTTATCAGCACTCTTCTCATTCTAAGCCAAAACACAGCATTCCACCAGCTACTAGGAAGAAAATTAATTCTGTGCTAACTGAAACCAGGACAGTAGGCCAGAGTTAATTTTCATCTTAGAGGCTTGTGTGATGCTGTGTGTTGGATTTTTGATGAAAATGGTGGTGATAGCACAACAATGTTTTTAGTTGTTGCAGAGCAGTGCTTACACAGAACAAAGGATTTTTATTTTTTTTTTCTCTTGCTGCCCTGAGAGCAAGGAGGCACAAGAAGTTGGGACACCTGACCCAGACTGACCAAAGACATATCCCATATCATATGGCATCAAGCTCAGCAAAAAAAGCTGGGGTAAAGAAGAAGGAAGGAGGGCACATTGGGAGTGACAGTGTTTATCTTCCCAACAAACCATTATGTGTGATGAGCTCTGCTGTGCAGAAAGTGGCTGAACATCTGCCTGCTGATGAGAAGTAGTGAATGAATTCTTTGTTTTGCTTTGCTTGCATGTGTGTCTTTTGTTTTACCTAGTAAACTGTCTTTATCTAAGCCTGTGAGTTCTTGTCATTTTCCCTTTCAGATTCTCTCCTCCATCCCACCTGGGGAAAAGTGAACAAGTGGCCGTGTGATACTTAGCTGCCTGTCAGGGCTAAACCATGACATTATATCAATGATGTCATAGATCTGGGACTGAGACAATATTTCTAGTTCCTTTTGTTTATTCCTCATAAAGCATCCACTGGTGTACAAACCTTTCATATATGCTCCAGTATACTCATTACATTTTGTAGCAGAGTGAAAGCCCTTGCTACCACACCATACTTCAAATATTGTCATCCTACTTCATGTCCTAGCGTAAACACTAAACCTGATTTTAGTTCTTTATCCTTTTTAACTTTTACCCATTTAAAGCTTTTACAGTCATTCCCGAGGGATAATTTCTTTAATATATTTTTTTTCCATTCTTACTTCTTGGGTAAAATAAAATAAGTTGTTTTGAGAAAATTTCATTAAAACCTTTTTTCATAACACTGCAAGTAGTTTTGAGTATTCAATCCTGAGATCTGATCATCTGAGTTATTTATTTGTATAATACTTTAAAACCCTGTTTCCATGATATTTTGCACTGCTATACACCATGAAAAAAAACAACAACAACAAAAAAAACTTTGACTGCTTTCTGAGAATTATAGTGAATTTTTGCTAAAAAACAGGTTTCATCAATCTTCATTTAAAAAAAAATAAAAAAGAAGTAATCACCTGTTGCAGTGTTCACTGATCCTTCATAAAGGGCTGATAAATTTGTTCAGCTTAAACTTTATTTGTGAGACAAATGAAAGAAATGAGGGAAGTTCTTTACAAAAAGAAAATGTGTGTTCACTGTATTTTCGCCCTGGCAAGAAACATATTCCAGACTCTGAATTTTCTAAATGCATCCTTAGATGCACCCTTTAATATTGCTCAAAATCAGACCTTGATTTTGATCATTGCTGGGAGTCAGTTCTTTTCTTTTAGTTTCATCTAGATGCATGTTGTTCAAAGCCAGATAGTCATAATGAGAAGTCATAAAGGGTAGTTTAACCATAGCCAAGTTCAACAATTAGCTGCTAGTGGAAAACAAAATGTTACAAGTAAAATAAAATGCAGTCCTAACATATGCTTAGCTGTAGGAATAGTTCCTGGGTATTTAAATACATTTACATTTAACTTTGAAATGTTCTAGCTATTAGACACTGACACTAAAACCTAGTGGTCTGAAAAAGCAGTGTTTGGGGAGTTCTGTAAGTGTTGAATGAAGTCTTTCATTACAATTTAAACCCCTCTCTGAATTTGATGCTAGTTTTCATTATAGGTGGAAATACACATCATTCAGCAATGTTCATACAGTGTCAATGCTTTTTGTTTGTTTGTTTGTTTTTCCTACTCTGTCACCCCAGTGTATAGGCTGGGGTGTGCAAGAAGCTGGAAGGGGACATAACTAAGACTGACCAAAAGGATATTCCATGCCATATGCTCAACACATAAAAGCTCAGGGAAAGGAGGGGTAAGGAGAGACATTTATGTTTATGGTGTTTGTCTTCCCAAATAACTGTTATGTGTGTTGAGACTCTGCTTTCCAGGATGTAGCTAAACATCTGCATGACAATGGGAAATAGTAACCAAATTCTTTTTACTTTCATTGCACACACAGCTTTGCTTCACTTGTTAAACTGTCTTTATCTCAAACTAATTGTTTTCAGTTTTTCCTTTTCCAATGCACTCTGCCATACCACTAGGGAAGGAGTGATCAAGTGGTTGAGTTGTGAATTGGTTTATTTATAGGGTAAACACACCACAGCCAGTTAGAAGAGATTAATCTAAATAGGAAATTATGCATGTCTTTAGTACATGAGTAACATTTAATACATGAGTACTAAAGTACATGAGTAATAACTGCAATAATTATATATTCTATCATTGTGGCTAGCAAATATTGTTGGTCAGTATTTCAAGATTTTCATGTTCTGGATTTCCTTAAGTAATGAAAATATATTATTGTCAGAAATCCAAAACACAGCATTGTGTGAGACTCTATGAAGAAACTTAATTCTATCCCCGACAAAACCATGACATATATACAAACCAATTTAAACAATAAAATGTAAAACAACTAAAAATATAAGCCTAAGTAAGTTTTATGGGGTTTAAAATTATATTTTAAATGAAGGAAAGAATCCAAAAGGTGAGACATTTTAGAAGTTAATAAACAACACCTATCCTATGATGTCTCCTTAGGAGCCTATATAATTTTATAACAGAAACTTGTTCTTCCCTATATTCCAGAGGAAAGATAACAAATCTAAAGAGAGAAAAAAATAGTTTGCCATGACCGTCAGACTTCAGAAAACTGAATAACTGAAATTGTGCATAATTATAGGTCATAACATCCAAGAGCTCTCTCTGGCTCAAACAATTCCATTTAATTTTCAAGTGTGGGCTTTGTGTCTGTATGTGATTTTACATATATAGAACTATCCATAGTAAGTTAAGTTTTTCTTGGATGATATTTAAATTCTGTCATTCTATAATATGGCATAAAAAATGACAACAAGGACTACTTGTCAACACTTTCTCAATTGTTCCACAAAATATTTTGTATAGTTTAGTCTTATTCTGTTTCGATTTAAATCAATCATTATTAGATCATGTATTACCAAAAACAAATATATGCTTTTTTATTGTTGTATTCTTTTTTTTTTTTTTTTTTTTTTGGCACATAAACCAATGCTTCTTTCTAGTTTCCATTCTGTCATGAAGTCTTTTGCTCATGTTACTATGTGTACTTTAAAATACTGATAAGCAAAGGGGAAAGGGACCTGGGGATCATGGTGGAGATCTGGATGACCATGAGCTAGCACTGTGCCCTTGTGATCAAGAAGGCCAATGGCATCCTGGGGTGTATCAGAAGGGGTGTGCTTCGTAGATTGAGAGAGGTTCTTCTTCCCCTCTGCTCTTCCCTGGCGAGACCACATCTGGAATATTGCATCCAGTTCTGGGCCCCTCAGTTCAAGATGGACAGAGAACTGCTTGAGAGAGTTCAGCGCAGAGCCACAAGGATGATTAAGGGAGTGGAGCATCTCCCTTACGAGGAAAGGCTGAGGGAGCTGGGTCTCTTTAGCTTGGAGAAGAGGAGACTGAGAGGTGACTTTATTAATGTTTATAAATATGTAAAGAGTGACTGTCAGGACAACAGAGCCAGGCTCTTCTCGGTGACACCCATTGATAGGTGAAGGGGCAATGGGTGCAAGCTGGAACATAGGAGGTTCTGCTTAAATATGAGACAAAACTTTTTCATGGTGAGGGTGACAGAACACTGGAACAGGCTTCCCAAGGGGGGTTGTGGAGTCTCCTTGTCTGTAGACATTCAAAACCTGCCTGGACACATTCCTGTGTGATGTGATCTAGGTGTTCCTGTTCTGGCAAGGGGACTGGACTAGATGATATTTAAGGTCTCTTCTAATCCCTAACATCCTGTGATTCTGTGAGTCTGCGATATTCTGAATTCCTGCCTGGCAGCACACTTTATGTCAGTTTTTGAAAGTGGATTACCATGGAGCCAGAAATGGAAGATTCATGAATTAAGATGAACAAAGGCCTAGAGTCAGCTCAAATCATCACTCTACTATCAAAAAATTTATTGCTACTCCCATATTGCTGAACTCAAAGCCACTAGTGCTTGCAAAAAACAATGTGTTTGAAGTGGGTTAATTGTAAGCCTTTAAAAGGAAGACATCTAATTGTAATGAAACTGGCACATCTGGGAATGCTTGGAAACCTTAAGGATCTAGATTCTAAGACTTTAAGTTAAAATTGGACATGCCTAGTTTAAATGACTTCAACATCAGGCAGTGTTTGAATGGCTGATTGAGATTCAGCTGCATTTTAGTTGCATTAATAACTACTTCAGCGCACTAGATTTGGTTTATTGTTATAACTTCATTTTCAGATGAAAAATACTGGCAAAATAATTGGGGCTATGAGGCCCTCTGCTCAGCACTAGTAAGGCCAAACCTGGGGTGCCATGTCCAGTTCTGGGCCCCCCAGTACAAGAGACCTAGACATACTGGAGAGAGTTAAGTGAATGACCACAAAGATGATGAAGGACTGAAGCACATGTCCTATGACGAAAGACAGAGACAGATGGGACTGGATAGCCTAGAGAAAAGAAGTCTCAAGGGGACCTCATCAGTGTCTATACATACCCGAAGACGATGCAAACAGTACAGAGACAGGCTCTTTTCGCTGGTGTCCAGTGTGAGGACAAAAGGCACAAGCGGAAAGACAGGAGTTTCTTTCTGAACAGCAGAAACACTTTTCTATTGAGATACACCAAATGAAAAACAACAAAATGAAAATCAAGGAAAACTTAGAAGGCAAAATCAAGAAATAAAAACAGAAAGTTTTTAAAATCAGTATGTGCAATTTCCAGGTAAAGTCTGCAAAAGAGATTGAAAGAAAAGGAAGCAGTTTTTAAATTGGACAAAGACTCCCAGATTTTATTTTATAATGCTTTTATCATTATCAATCATATCTGAGCACTGCTCTATCCCTTTCTTAATCCAATCCTTTTATTTACAGGCAGTTGCCAGAATTTTATCATCCCAAAACATCTGATTCAGAAAATATATATATATATATATCACCATTTCTTTGGAATTTCATTATATTATTTTTCAGAGTTATTTTTGACCTAGTATTGTTTGCAGATATCTGGAGTTCAGGTGACAAATTTTGTTCTCTCTAAAGAAAAATACATGAACCTATTTTCACCTTTCGCCTACTGTAGTTTCATTAACATCCTGATTTTGGCTGGGTTAGAGTTAATTTTCTTCCTAATAGCTGGTACAGTGCTGTGCTTTGGATTTAGCATGATAATAAAGCTGATAAACACCCCTACATTTTAGTTACCGCTGAGTAGTGCTTACATAGAGCCAAGGACTTTTCTTTTTCTTATGCTGCCCTGAAGCAGGGGGTGCATGAGGAGCTGGGAGGAGGCACAGCCAGGACAGCTGACCCAGACTGATGGACCAAAGGCATTTTCCGTACCATATGGTGTCCTGCTAATCAATATAACTGGGGGCAGAGTTGCCTGTAGGGGGGTGTCCTCTGCTCAGGGACAGGCTGGGCATTGGGCAATGGCTCGTGAGCAATTGCATTTCCCCTTTCTTTTCTGTCCTATTAATCTGTCTTTATCTAAATGCATGGGTTTTAACTTTTTTTTTATTCTATCGTTCATTCCACTTTGACGAGTGGAAGGTGTGAATGAATGGCTGTATGGTGTGTGGTGCTTGGCTGCTGCCCAGCTTAAACCAGAAAAATTACAAAACTGCTACTACTAATAAGCTTTTTACTTTTATACAGACTCATAAATCTAAAACTTCCATGTGCTAAATGCACATCCTCTCAACCCCCCAGTAATGGGTTTTCTTATTCTGATATATATTTTTTAAAAATTTATAATGATTCTGATTTGTTCATCTCACTTACAAAATAAGTTTGAAACAGTTTGAAATCCTACTTTCTAAATGGGGAGAGGGGAGTTAATCCTGAAAATGAATATACAATCCTTATCTAGTTAAATAGTCTTTCCCAGGGAGGTTCCTTATTTATCTCATCTATGCTTGTGGAAGTTCAGCAGAACAAGCACTGAGAAAAAAAAAGCTTAGTCACAAGACTTTGTTACTTGATATGTTCCATGTTATTGGAAAGTTTGTGGGAGTGGAAGGGTGAAACTACATCAGCTTGTACATTATGATTTATTTATTTATTTTATCAGGCATCTCTCTCTGTATCACTTGAGATACATTCGGAAGAGGCCTGGAAAAATTAGATGGTGAAAGAGCTGCTGTCTTTTTAATGAAAACAATCTGCCTCTGATTGTAATTGCAGTATGGTGTTAAATTAACCATTTTTTTCTGTTTTTAAACTTCACCTTTTCACGTTTTCTAGTAAGTGTTAAAGGTAGAAAAGATAGCAATAGAGAAATGATGGCTTGATGACTTATAATTCAATGCAATATATTTCTCTGAGGCCAAACATTTGAAACCAGTTGTGGTCCATACAATGGACAGCTGATGAAACATGTAAAATGTACAATATCTCAGTTCTTAATTGTTAGCTGGCTGTAATGCTGTAATTATAGACAGCTTTAAATCTGTTTACACAATATTTATGGATATTAGTGTGTACACTTGCATCCATGTATGATAAACAAATTGAAATCCATCATTCACTGAATAAATTAATAGATGTTCCAAGCTTCCAATTTGAATATACTATTTATTTCTTAGATATGAGAAAATGTGTTAGCTATTGACAATGACAAATTTACCAATGACCTATTTATTGAAAACATCATGGAATTAAATATATCAATATGGGAAGGATATAAAATAATTTCACATTTTAAGCTCATTAAAGTTTCTCCAATATTTTTCAATAACAGCTGTAGGAAACTAATAGAATATTCTCATCATAGGAAAAAGTTTTTCAACATCTATGAACAGGACATTTCTACATTATTTGCCTTTCAGATCTTTCCAAAGTAACTGCAAAATGAAGCTTTGTTTTGAAAAAGCAGGGAATTCCAAAGAAGATCTTTTCATGTACATATGATGAACAAAACCTGTCTTCTTCACAGTAAATGTAACTATGACTGAATTTCTCAGTTTAAAAAAAATGTATTTTTTTCTCTTTTGAAGTAGTGCCAGTTTTATAAGTAAGAAGGATTCCCAAATCATGGAGTATTCAAATGACTATTTATGGCAGTTAATTAAAGCTATTCTTTACCAAGAAAATATTAAGTTACTTGATACAGTAGTATGGGTACAATCCAGAATTTCCCCTGTACTTTACTGGAATGTTACAAAGCGCCATCAAATCATTAGTAATAATTCCTCTTCTTTTTCTTTTATCTTTTTCTCTGAAAAAAATACTTAGTAAACATATTTTATACTTTCTTTTTCTCTCTCTCTTTTTTTTTCCTTACATATATTTTAAGTGCTCTGCAATGAGGGAAAAAGGCTAATGTAATATATGTAGGATGAGCAAACAACTGTTTCTCATGAAGAAAACCTCACACCACACCCTAAGAATCCGAATAGTTTAATATGGTCATCTTTATTGAGTCAGACTTTAATTAATACTTCTTCTGAAGAGGCCTGAGAAAGAAATAAATGGGGAAAAACAGGCTGTATGATCAATACTCTCTGAAATAAATATTCAAGTGATTTATTATTATTATTATTCTATTTTTGTGGGAGTTGTTGACTCTAATCTTCTTGAACATGGGAAAAAAATGCAGTAAATCCCCATTTTATCACACTCCTTTTTTCCTTAATCTTACAGAAGGTGGCACGTCACCATCAATGGCCTTTCCAGATGTTCTAATAGCTTTAAGCAATTGACCAAATGAAAATACAGTGATGTGAGATGTCAGCTTGCGTTGTAAAAGCTATAGGCATGTGCTGTGATCTAACACCAAAGGGGGAACAAAACACCACACAGCTGCTCTTTCACTCCCCCTCCTCAACAGAACAGAGGAAGAAATTACAATGAAAAAAACAGCTCATGGCTTGAGATTGCTTGTCAGTAACGATCAAGGACAAAACAGACTCAGCGTAGGGAAGACTAATGTAATTTATTGGCAACTAATACAAAACTCGAGCATTGAGAATTAAAAGCAAACTAAAAGAATATATAAGTAAATAAGTAAATAAATAAATAATCTCCTACCACCTTTGTCCCCTCCTCCCAGGGAGATGGAAATGGGGGTAGCAGTCAGTCCATAACACTTCATCTCCACTGCTGCTTCATCTGCACTCTCTTCCCCTGCTCTAGTGCATCCCACAGGATGCGGTTCTTCAGAAACTGATCTGGTGTTGGTTTCCCAAAGTCTGACATTCTTCAACAACAGCTGCAACATGGGTCCTTCAGGAGTGGACTGCTCCAGCATTGGTCCCCCATGGCAGGCAGCTTCCCCCCAGACCCCATGCTCCTGCATGGGCTCCTCTCCATGGGCTGCAGCTCTGGCCTGCTCCTGCGGGGCTCTCCATGGGCCACAGCCTTCTCCAGGCCACATCCACCTGCTCCACCGGGAGCTCCTCCACGGGCTGCAACGTGGAGATCTGCTCCATGTGGGACCCGTGGGCTGCAGAGGGACAGCCTGCTCCACCAGGGGCCTCCCCACAGGCTGCAGGGGAACGTCTGTTCTGTTCTTTCTGTTTTGTCTGTTTTGTTCTGTTCTGAGCACCTCCTGCTCTCCTTCTTCTCCAGCTTTGGTATCTTCCAGGTTCTTTCTACATTTTCACAATCCTCCCTACTAACTACTGCACTGCTAGCACAACTGTTTGTTTGTTTGTTTTCCTTTCTTAAATATGCTCATAGAGAAGTGCAACCAGAGTTGCTCATTGGTTCAGCTTTAGCCAGTGGCAGGTCCATTTTGGAGCTGGCTAGCACTGGCCCTGATCTGACATGGGACAGCTTCTGGACTCTTCTCACAGAGACCACCCCTGCAGCCTCCATGCTTCCAACACCTTGCCATGTAAAACCAGCACACTACATTCGTTGTACGTATTTGGTTCGTAGTGAGAATCACTGTGCATTAAATGTCTTGTACTCCAAGAAATTGCGCTGACTTCTCCAGAAGAATTACATTCTCTATATTTTTTCATGAAAAAAAAAAAAAGTATATATTAATCAGTTTATACCACTATTATGTTCTTAACACTGAAAACTCAGAAGATTATATTTTAGGTTCTCATATGGTAATAAGTTATAGTAAATGAGTGAATTAGAATTATAAGTCATATTCCATAACTAAATAAAACATAATTTAATAATTTCATGAAGTCTCTGATTCCCATTCAACTTCAAAGAACAGTCAATTTAGCTATAGTACAGTTTACTTTTCCAGAAAATATGATCTTGTGAAAATATGATCTCTTCTTCACAAGAGAAAACTCAACACAAATTTCACCTGCAGAAAATTATACTAAAATCTCAGTAGTGCTAATGAAAACTGAAGAACAAACACGAGAATCAGATATTTGAAGATGATTTACTGTAGCTACTTGACCCAGTTGTATAAACGGTTTTGATGCGATTTGCATTGTCTGCGTTGGAAACAGAAAATAAAGAGATGCATGACTAACGTCTGCAGGGTTTAGAAAATCCTCCCACATAAAAACATGAGAAAAAAAAAAAGAAAAAAAAAGTATTGTAGCCTACATTGTTGAGAGAGAATAGAACACGCTATAATATATTTTTACTATATTTCCATATTTAATGCTCTGTTCTGTCTGCTGGATATTAAAAAATGTTGTTTCTCCCTTATGATTCCATAAGATATCTTTGGTTATGGGGCTAATATAATTTAGTTATCATAACTTGCAGAAAGTTTTAATGCTTCTACAAAGTAGTGATTAATGTTACTATGGCTCTTCTTTGTTTGTTTGTTTGTTTTTAACCAAGCAAGGAAATCATTCAAAGGTAATTAACCAGTAACATGTGGCTCATCAGAAAGGAGGGGGAATATAGAGGAAGTAACCACACAGTCCACTTAAACAACAAATTACTATTACCTCCTTCTTTCTTTGATTTTATGAATTTCAGCCCAAGAAGTATTTGAATTTTGCTAACAGAAAGCCACTCCCAAATAATCCAACAGGTCACACAAGACATTGATACCAAAAAGTGAAAGAAAAATCTAGTTTTTGATTAACATAACAACTCACTTCAGTCCTTTGTGATCTACAGTGTTCAACATTCTCCTTTTTGAGGGTGTTTCTATGGGAAAGAGTTACCAAAAATAGTATCATACATGTTGTACTATCATATTCAATTACGTTAACTAGCTCATCTATCAAGAAACAAGAAATTTTCTTCCAGAAATGTTAAGTTTAGGTATTGGATAACAATGTAGAGTGCTTGGACATGGACTCTTTGTGTAAATAAATAAACAACTGTGAAACATTAAATTTAACTGCAGTGTAACTCTGTCAACTATACACTTCTAGGAATACCATACACTAAGCAAAATCTATATTGGCTTACTTTTCCATTGTAAAAAATAAAAGAAAAAGTAAAAAAAAAATCCAACACATTAGTCAAAATAAGCTTGACAAACATGCACCTGAAATATTCTAACAATTTTCCTCTTAATTTTTACCTGAAAATCATATTGAAATCGGAGTCCAAGCTGTTTATTTTAACAAACAGACTCTCCCATGGTATAGCGACCTTCATGTTGATCATCAATAAAGCTATTAAGCAATTCCAGTAACCAACTGTAGGTAAGAATATATTTCTAAGTGTGCTGCTTCAATTTCAAGGCACACATCTTTTATTTCAGTTAAGGGTCTAATTCACAATTAATAAGACAGGCAAAATATTACTTTTCCAGTTAATGCCCCCTAGAAATGACTATGTGTAATTGAAATATTCTCTTGATAACATCATTTAACCATTCTTTTTGCAGGTAACATTGACTTTACTACTTGTGACAATGTGACAATTGTTCTGTAAATGGCTAAGTATAAATTCAAGAAATTTACAACGGATCCAAGATATGTAATATCAAATCTGTGTTTGATAAAGTACATAAACCTAGTAAGAATACCTAAGGATTCTGCAGAACAGACTCATTTTTTTCCAAGATCCAAAGCAATTTGTGATATCCAGCAACTTCACTAAACTTTGGTCATCTACATAGAAGGAAATATTAATGTGACATCAAGAAAGCTCAGAAATTCATGACTTTAATTATAGAATTGAAGCAATTAGTCAGGAATATACATTTCTGTGTATTGCTATTGTTCTTATTATTTACTTTAGTGAGAATAACAAAAGGGGGAGAAGGGGGGAGGGGGGAAACAGCAAAGATTTTTTGTGATTTCTCTTTTAAAGAATATAAACTGAGATTTTTGTCCCAACTAAACAAAGTAGAAAGCTGCAAAGAGAAAACGTATTGAAACCTGTTCCCCTTTCATTGGATGATGACTATGAAGACTTAAAAAAAAAAAAAAAAAGCTAAAAAATAAAGGAGGTAGTGATTCATGTAACAGTTAATCCAGGTGTATCCTGGATCACATGCTGTCTGACTGTCTGACTACTATTTAATCTAGGTGTATATTACACTGAATAATATAATAATCAGTATATGCTTAGTCAATACACATATAAGTGCATTGTGTGTTTATGTATGTGTATAGTGTGTTGTATTGTCTACTTAAAATATTATATGTGCCTGTTTAGGAACTGCAGCTTTTAAATAAGAAAACAATCAAACAAAAACATTCAACTCAAAAATATTAAACCGTATTGTTCAAGTGATTCCTCAAATCTCTGTCCTCTTTCCAGACTCGTTTGCTGTCAGTGACTGATAAATTTGTGCTGTGCACAAGACTAGTGTTCTTAGAACAGGTGATTCTTGCTACAGACAGGAGAACAGCTGGCACCCTTGTTTGCAAAGGTACTGAAATTGCTGTACGTAAAGTCAAGAAGAAAAGAAAACAATAGTGAACTATGTTTGATTTGGTAACTTACAGCAGACAATGTGTAGAAAGCAAAACATAAAAACATGGCAGAATAATTTTCATAGATAACAAAACTTAGAGATTTATCTTATTGTATAACAAAGAAGAAAATGAGGGAGATATTCTGTATGTTAACTGTTCAGAATGCTTGTTATTGAATGAAATAATGGATGTGTTAACTGTGAAACCTCCTAATAGTAACTAACCTATTCAATAATTTCTTAAAGAAACAGTGAAAAATTCTGTACTGCTTGTAAAATTTGAAATCATCTTGTTATGACAGACAAGACTGAACAATGTGGCTGATATTTCAACATTTTAGGTATTTAATTTGGTATTGACTACTGCACTACAAGAGGAGAGTAATCATTTTTTATGGTTTGATGCTTTGACATTTTACATACTTAGAGATTAGTAAAGCATTTAATTAACGTTTAATTAGTGTAGTTGATCAGAAGCTTCAGAAAACTTTTACACTCAGAAACATTGCTTTCAACATCATAGACGTGTTCCTCTGCTTTTATGAAAAATTTTATGTCATCTAAAAAAAAAAATATATTATTTTTTACATTCTAGGTTTAGTGGACTCAAGATCAATAAAGTGATTTCTACATATCTTTAGTATTGATCCTTCTGGAGAAACTTTAACTTCATTTTTAAAATTGGCATTAATGGGTTTATGTTTTATGAAGAGTACATAAAAACAAGGAGGGACTCTATAGTCCGGCAATGAATTGCAAATTTGAGCAGTGAAATCTTTATCATATTAACTAAGTGAGGTATCTTGGAGTGTAGGCAAAGAATGGTATCTTTCTTTTTGGGGTTCACAGAATTTTTGTTTCATCCTAATATGAAGAGATAACAGATAAATAAAAAGTAGCAGAGACAGAAATTTCTAAGGGAAGTTGAAAGGCTGAGATGTGAAATACTAATGAGAGCTGTACACCAGTCTATCCTAATGGAAAATGGAAAAGGTGGCAAAGTAGGCTTTAAACTTGATAAGTGGGAGCTTTAAAAATTGAAACTTACTAACATGTAAAAAGGAAAAAAAAAATATTATTGGTTTTAAGATGTCAATATTTGGATATCCAAAATAAAGAGTGTTAATTACTGAGTTTCAGAAAAATAATATTACTGAGAGTCTGGAAAATGCAAGGCTTTTTGATTGTGTCTTTGTAATGGAGGCATTAAAAAGCAACATGTTAAATTAAAAAGCATCACAGAACATTCTGAAATGTTTTAAATTCAAACTATTGCTTGTTATTCTGATGGTGGTGGTTACAGTGGGCAAGCTTTTTTAAAATAAAATAAAATAAAATAAAATAAAATAAAATAAAATAAAATAAAATAAAATAAAATAAAATAAAATAAAATATTGTGATTATACATTTTTGCCCAGGTTTAAAATATTATGATGTTCTATGTAAATGAAAAAGTATTTTTCCATAATTGTAATATATTCAGGAAACTGTTATCTTGCCTATAAATGTCTGCTATAATAAATTTTAAAATACTTTAATTTAATGATAATTTAATCATTTTGAAACAATTTAAAACATTTATCAGAAAAAAGATGTAAATATGTTTTGAGTATTATGATATTTATGCAGTTAAAATCCCTTGAACCTATGTAAGAAAAAGAGCCAAAGAACAGTCACAGTGATCAAAGCCAGATTAATTCTGACTCTGCAGTTGTATATTTATCTGTATATTTTTATTTATCACATATAACACACACTTATATATATAAATAACATCATTGGTTTAACTAAAAATGCTAAAAACATTAATCTTAGAGCAAGTATAGTAGTTTCTTCATAAAAAAAAAAAAAAAAAAGGAAAAAAAAGAAAAAGAAAAAAGAAATAAAAGCATTCAAATAAAAGATCAGTATATGGAAGTTTTGTACTCATATTAAAGCTGCTTTTATTATTTATTACATCTGGTTTGAAAAATATGATCTAATAAGTCCACTAAAAATGGAAAACATTGTGTGACTTTAACAGAAAGTAATTTTGGAGAACACCTGATAATTAAAAAATGACAATATGACTTGAAAAAGGAAAGAAAGAACATTTTTTCATGTCTCAAATAAAAAAAGAAAGAATATTTAAACAAAGAAATTCTAGTTAATAAATTTTATTTTATTTTTTTTTACCAGTAAGGATATCAACTGTGAAGTTATTTAAATAGGAAGGTTATACCATGTTTGTAGCAAGACATCTTTAAAGTGTAATACGTGTAAGGTGTAATAAGTGGATTACAAGAAAGAATTAGATCTTTGCTTCCACCCCTGTTTTCTGTTGTTTAAACAAAGAAATTTCTTATATCCGTAAAAATCTTTTTCTCCCTTCCCTTCCCTTCCCTTCCCTTCCCTTCCCTTCCCTTCCCTTCCCTTCCCTTCCCTTCCCTTCCCTTCCCTTCCCTTCCCTTCCCTTCCCTTCCCTTCCCTTCCCTTCCCTTCCCTTCCCTTCCCTTCCCTTCCCTTCCCTTCCCTTCCCTTCCCTTCCCTTCCCTTCCCTTCCCTTCCCTTCCCTTCCCTTTCCCTGCCCTGCCCTCTTTTCTTCCCCTCCCCCCCCCCCCCCCCCCTTTTTTTTTCCCACAAAGAATAGTGTAATTATTTTGACTCTGATTCTAAGGACAAACAACTTCATACCTGAAGACAAAGGACTCCATCTAATATAATGTAATACTTCATTTGCTTTTCACAGCAGCCCTCCTTTGTGTTGATTTTCTGTTTGTTTAAGGCCACATACTCTTAACAAAGCAGTTGGTGTAGCTTTATTGCAAAATAATATTTTACTGAACAACAGCAACAAAAAAACTCAGAAGGTTCTACTTCACATGACATCTTTATCTCTAAATTGGAGAGGTATGGACTTAAAGGGTGGACTGTTCGGAGGATAAGCAATTAGCTAGGTGTCTGCAGCCAAAGAGTTCTGGTCCACAGCAACCAGGTCCAGGTAGAGATCGGTGAGGAGTGGTGTCCCTCAGGGGGGACCAGTCTTGGGACCAGTACTGTTTAATGACTTTATCAATCTTTTTCAGTGACATAGGCAATGGGATCAAGTGTACCCTCAGCAAGTTTGCAGATGACACTGAGATAAATGTTGTAGCTGATACAACAGAAGGAAGGGATCCATCCAAAGGGACCTGAACAAGCTTGAGAAGTGTGCTCACGTGAACATAATGAGGTTCAAGTCTAAGTGCAAGGTACTGCACTTGGGCCAGGACGATCCCAGACATGATTACAGACCTGGTAGGGAACTGATTGAGAACAACCCTGCAGAGAAGGACTTGGGGGTTCTGGTGGATGAAAAGCTTGACATGAGGCAGCAGTGTGTGCTTGCAGCCCAAAAAGCCAACTGCATCCTGGGCTGCATCAAAAGAGGAGTGGCCAGCAGATGAAGGGAGGGGGTTGTTCCCCTCTGCTTTGCCCTTGTGAGCCACCACTTGAGTATGTTGTCCAGGCCTCAGGCCACCAGCACAAGAAGGAAGTGGATATCTTAGAGCAGGTCCAGAGGATGGCCGTGATGATGATCAGAGCGACCACTTCTCCTGTAAAGAAAGGCTGAGAGAGCTGGGGTTGTTCATCCTGTAGAAAAGAAAGCTTCAAGGAGACCTCATTTCCTCCTTTCAGTACTTAAAAGGGGCTTATAAAAAAGATGGAGAGTGACATTTTCGACAGGCAGATGGTGGTAGAACAAGGGGCAACAGTTTTTAACTAAAAGAGACAAGATATAGATGAGAGGTTAGGAGGAAATTCTTCATTCAGAAGGTGGTGAATCACTGGAACAGGTTGCCCAGAGAAGCTGTGGATGCCCCATCCCTGGAGATATTCAAGGATAGGTTGAATGGGGCTTTGAGCAACCTAATCTAGTGGAAGCCTTCCAACTGAAGCCATTGTTTGATACTATGATTCCAGCTTCCACAGATTAATTTAATATTTACTGACAATTATAAAAATTATGGAATGAGGAAAAATGTTGCTCTCTTTAGTTTTAACTGCATACAATTCCAAGTTTATTATGAATTTCCACTTATTTTTATGTAAGAATAATATGAACTTAAAAATAAGACTATAATTGCCAGGGTTTTTGAAAATACAGTCATCTCTTTGTCCCATATACATTCAGAATGTTTTTAGATTAGAACAATTTAAGGATGAAACATCCATCTGGATGTTAAAGTGTAACCTATGAAAATTCTGTAAGGCTGCAGAAAAAATGACTTTGTATTATTTCATAGTCACAGTCCAAAGTTTTAAATGTCTCTAAGAACAGCAGATTTTGAGAGATTACAGCACAAGTGACTGAGTAACTAAACTATTGCACTCCAATTCATCAGTAACATCAGCCAGCTTTATCTAAGGGTAGGACTTAAATATTTTCTTACAAAAAAATTACAGTGATATTTTGGTGGAAGTTTCCAAGACATCCACATTAATAGCTCCAAATGAATTAGTAATGGTCACTATTAACACAGTGAATATCAAATGTGTTGATAATGATGAGACACTTAAAGTGAAATAGAGACATAATGAAGTAAGTTCTGACATTACGAATTCACGTGGTAGTAATCGTTAATGTCAATGATCATAGTTAATTAGTTTGGTGTATTCATGGATGGAATATGCCTAGTTCTGATTGAGATGCAATATAATTATCATTAATGTTCTTAGTGTCAATGTCCTACTTTGTTTACATCAAAGAATGCCTACGTATTTTGAAAATTGATAATTGCAAGAAATCAGATGGCTTCTCTGGAAATAAAATGGAATTATGTTTAAAAAAAATAAAATGAGAAACTGCCATTTGCCCTCAAATAAAGCTACTGTTTCCTGTCTTCTAGTCACTGAGAGATCACATTCCTGCTCTTCACAACATCAAACTGTAAAGTAAATGAGTGCAAGAAACTACTGAAAAAACAAACAAACAAACAAACAAACAAACAAACAAAAAAAACACAAACCTTTTTTTGTTGTTTATTTGTTTGAATATCAAAAATAATACATCTGCATACAGAAGGAATACATCAAGTATTGCATAAAAGTACTATTGGCCTAAAATATTATCACCTTAATCTATTAGTGATCGGTAGATCTTGCTTATATTGGGGAATAAAGAGCAAAAAAAATTACCCCAACAAACTATGATGGATTTTTAAAATAATTTACATAGATTAAATTTAATTGCATCTCCATCTGAGGATGATATACATTGCTGTATAAAGTCCTTGTATAAATTCAAGGTATCATATCAGATATCCATCCCAGTGCAGTCAGTTTGGAAAGCAGTTTTGTCACACATGAAATCTATGCTATCGTTCTTGTTCTTGTTCTTGTTCTTGTTCTTGTTCTTGTTCTTGTTCTTGTTCTTGTTCTTGTTCTTCTTCTTCTTCTTCTTCTTCTTCTTCTTCTTCTTTAAATGAAGCTACTTGTCTGCAATAAATTATATTTTAATTCCTAAACTAGTGTAAAACTACTAAGTCAAAAAAATCCAGAGGGAATCTTTAATTGTGTTTTATAAACACCTATCCAATAAATGATGAACATATTTATCAGTTATTCAAAACATATATATATATGTATTTAATTAGAACATTGTGATAGAAACAGTAATGAGACAATTAAACTATAGTTCTAATGATTAGAATTTGTTGTATATATTGCACGCATATATTTTTATTTCATAAGTGACAATAAAAGTTGTACCTTAGATACTCATTATTGAGTTTAAAATTAGGTATGCTTTATAAACCCTTTAATTAATTGTAATTATTAAAAGATTTTAACATTTTCTTTTTATTTTGTTCTTTTCTACAACTGGACGTCTTCATTGAGACTCATGGCCCCTAGAAAATTACTTGTGTGCCTACCTTCCACTTAATACCAGAGCAAGGGTTCTGAGCTCCAAGGTGAGGGCATATCTATCTTCATGTGGCTTTTAAACTGGAGTTGGTATTGACATGGCTTAATATGGCTACATGGGATTAATAAAGAAAGCTTGCTTGATACGTTTTGTTTGTTTGTTTGTTTTTGTTTGATTTTTTTTTTAATGTATTATCCTAGTGTAGTGGGTTTACGTGGCAAGGTTTTGGTAGCAGGGAGCCATAGGGGTGGTTTCTGTGAGAAAGATCTAGAAGCTGCCCCATGTTTGGGAAGGGCCCCATTGTTTTCCAGATCTGAGCCATTAAGCGATGTTGTTTTGCGCCTCTGTGAGAGCATATTTAAGACAGGGAAAAAACGCTGCGCCAGACAGCAGCCGGGAGTGAGAGAACAGCCTTGCAGGTGCCAAGGTCAGTGTAGAGGGAGGGGGAGAGGTGCTTCAGGCGCCGGAGCAGAAGTCCCCTGCGGCCTGTGGTGAGGACCATGGTGAAGCAGGATGTCCCCCTGCAGCCCATGGAGTACCATGGTGGAGCAGGGTTCCATGCTGCAGCCCGTGGAGGAGACCACGGTGGAGCAGGTGGCCCTGCACCGACGGAGGCTGCCGCCTGTGGAAGACCCCTGCCGGAGCAGATTCCGGGCCGGACCTGTAGCCCGTGGAGAGGAGCCCACGCAGGAGCAGGTGACCCGGCAGGAGCTGCTGCCCGTACGGGAGCCAGGTTGGAGCAGTTTTCTCCTGAGGGATGGACCCCGTGGTACGGACCCATATCTGGAGCAGTTCTGAAAGAGCTGCTGCCTGTGGGAAGCCCACACCGGATCAGTTCATCAAGAACTGCATCCTGTGGGTGGGACCCCACAGCACAGGGGACAAGAGTGACCGAGAAGGAGCGGCAGAGAAGAAGTGCTGTAGACTGACCATAACCCCCATTCCCCCGTTCCCCTGCGCCTCTCGGGGGGAGGAGGAGGAAGAGGGTGGATGGGGGGGAAGGTGCTTTTGTTTTTTTTTTCTCCTTTGTTTTCTCACTTCTCTTGCTTGTTAGTAATAGGCAATAAATCTTACTATCTCCTTATGCCGAGTCTGTTTTGCCCATTACAATAATTATTGCGTGATTTTCTCGTCCTTATCTCAACCCTTGAGCCCTTTTCACATATTTTCTCCCCATTCCTCTTTGAGGAGGGGGAGTGAGAGAGCGGCTGTGGTGGAGCTCGGCTGCCTACTCGAGCGGAACCACAACACCTAGCTGGAATGAAACTAATTTCACTGTATGTGTTTTCAAAGTTACTCTCAAGTAATTTCTGCCTTAATTTTGAACCCGCTTTTTGTCAGGGACTTCTCTTTAGAGTAAGTGTAATACACTTAAAATCCCTTAGGGGAAGTAGAGGGAACTAAATCTTAGAAAAAAGGACAAAACTAGAACATTTGTTCTGGAAAGTTGCTGTGTTTTCTCAATAATTACTGTGAGTAGCGTTACAAATAGCACCAGTTTACCATTTAAACAGACGACATAAGCCATTTAGGCCTAGTTAAATGTAATTGGATATACTGTGCTGATTCTGTTTCATAGTGATTATTCCAGTTAAAGAGATTTAACTGGATGTCAAGTAAAGGTCAAATCCTGTTCCAAATGAATTCAATGTAAGTTTAATCCTTGACTTGAGCAGGACTAGAATTTTATTTAAATGCAGTATATGCTAGTATAGATAATACAAATTTAATAAAATATTAGGGCACAAGGTAAACCTATCCTGGCAAGGATTTGAGGGTTGTTTTTAATCTGTGTATTGTTCTTGATTTTTTTCCTATTTATTTATTTAAGTTTAGAACAATTATTAATTAGAAGATTAAGATCAACCTTTGCCTTTGCATTTTTTTAGGCTTTCTTGAGAAAAAGAGAATGGTTTCTGAAAATGAAAAAGGATCAAAATGGCTGTAAAATGAAGCGTGTTTTAACACATACTTCTGCCCTTTAAACAAATTAAAGAAAAGTTATGATTGTGTTTCTTCACACAAATGTAAGTCTAAAATAGTACTCATTGTCTTCCTTTCCTTTCCTTTCCTTTCCTTTCCTTTCCTTTCCTTTCCTTTCCTTTCCTTTCCTTTCCTTTCCTTTCCTTTCCTTTCCTTTCCTTTCCTTTCCTTTCCTTTCCTTTCCTTTCCTTTCCTTTCCTTTCCTTTCCTTTCCTTTCCTTTCCTTTCCTTTCCTTTCCTTTCCTTTCCTTTCCTTTTTCTCCCCTTCCCCTTCCCCTTCCCCTTCCCCTTCCCCTTCCCCTTCCCCTTCCCCTTCCCCTTCCCCTTCCCCTTCCCCTTCCCCTTCCCCTTCCCCTTCCCCTTCCCCTTCCCCTTCCCCTTCCCCTTCCCCTTCCCACCTTCTCAAGCTGTGAGCTCTTTGTGTCATATTTTCTCCCCCTTCCGGTTTGAGGATGGGGAGTGAGAAAGTGGCTATGGTTGAACTCGGCTGCCTACACAAGTAAAACCACCACAGGGGGTCATTTGTTTCTTATCCCTGGAAACAGCATGAAGACGTACAGTTTTTTGATCTGCTAAATCCAATGGGAGTGTGTTGGATTACTATGTAAGGCAGAAGGATCCAAGCCTGGAATAATACTGCCTAAATTGCCTTTCAGGAAATTACAAGGCACTGTGTTAGAACTTGTTAATTTGCATGAAACCACATCATTAAATATGTTAAAATTAATATATGTATATGTATAACCAGTGGAACAGTGCTTGTGCTCATTTCCTGATAATACTTCAGGTATCAGCAATTTATACTGGCACCAGTATAAATTATTGCCAAAATACCAAAATAAAGCATTTTGTTTTCCACTTTTTTCCTTATTTGTCTCTACTTATATAACAAATATAATGCAAACCTGTATAACTAGGAAAAAAAAATATTTCTAAATCAGTATACTTTTCTCATGCCACTGCAATTGTTTTGAGGACCATGTCTTCATCACTTGCAAGACGTCAATAATCTGAATGAACAGAAATACACGTATTCTCTGCCAAGTGGAGATCCTTTGATAGATCCAAAGTTTTACCTTTACACATCATCATGTGCACATCATAGTGCATTATGCCAATATAAATTAAGCAAATGCAAAGAAAACTAATAATAATAAGAAAATCATAATACAAAATCACTGTAATTTTGGTACATGATCAGTTCACAAAAAGTGGAAAAGAACAGCTAAAAGAGAAAAGAATCAATAGGTGGCAGGCAAATTCTACCTTTTATACAATGGATCATAGGCTTGTAATTAATAATTTCTAACGGTGTAAGAGAGAACAACAGATCAAAGTACCAGTACAGGTGATTTTTTCATTTTGTAAATAGTGTGCTCGGCAACACAAACACATTTGTTGTGAGTTTAATAATTTCTAATGAATGTGAATTTTGCACATGTTGAAAAAAAAGTTTTGGGAAAAGGGAGAAAAAAAAGAAGGGGAAAGAGAAGGAAAAGGGGAGGGGAGGAGAAGGGCAGGGCAGGGGAAAGGGCAGGGGCTACTGTATCAGCTTTTATCAGACATTTATCTCAGTGTCATCTGCAAACTTGCTGAGGGTACACTTGATCCCATTGCCTATGTCACTGAAAAAGATTGATAAAGACATTAAACAGTACTGGTCCCAAGACTGGTCCCCCCTGAGGGACACCACTCCTCACCGATCTCTACCTGGACCTGGTTGCTGTGGACCAGAACTCTTTGGCTGCAGACACCTAGCTAATTGCTTATCCACCGAACAGTCCACCCTTTAAGTCCATACCTCTCCAATTTAGAGATAAAGATGTCATGTGAAGTAGAACCTTCTGAGTTTTTTTGTTGCTGTTGTTCAGTAAAATATTATTTTGCAATAAAGCTACACCAACTGCTTTGTTAAGAGTATGTGGCCTTAAACAAACAGAAAATCAACACAAAGGAGGGCTGCTGTGAAAAGCAAATGAAGTATTACATTATATTAGATGGAGTCCTTTGTCTTCAGGTATGAAGTTGTTTGTCCTTAGAATCAGAGTCAAAATAATTACACTATTCTTTGTGGGAAAAAAAAAGGGGGGGGGGGGGGGGAGGGGAAGAAAAGAGGGCAGGGCAGAGCAGCAGAGCAGGGCATGGATCCCAAGCTCTACTGTATGTTTATCTCTTCTATTTATTTAGTTAATTTTGGTTCTATTGGCTTCTATTTTCTACTGAAAAAAGAAAAAAAAATACTAATGGCAATGGATGACACTGGTGCTTAGCTAAAATGTTAATTCCTGTATTATAGTGTTTAGGGCCAAGTTCTGACAGGTGTAGGGCAGCTGGTCTAGTGCTAACTCCTCCAAAGTAGCAGCACAGATTTCTTACCAAAATATCATTTGTATGTTGAGTAAACATTGTATTTTCACACATTAAATGTACACAATATCTGCAAACAGACAGTATTGCTGGATGAAGGAGCAGACAGAAGTGTGAGGTCAGGAGTAACCCTAGGCCACTTATCCGTGTGGTTGAGCATGGCAAATTTAAGCTCTTTCGGTTGTTCGTCTATAAAGTTGATTGCCAGTATTTTTTATTTCCTCCAAGTAACATCACTACCATGATGATACAGATATAAATGTACTTTCAAGATGCAGTAGTTTTCATGCTGGATGGTCCAAGCCCCCAGTGTCTTCCATTGTTTCATGGAAGACCATGGCTGAAACAAAAAGACAAAAAAAAATATCTTAAAAACAACCATTTTTAAAATGACATTTTCCTCTCTCTCACACACATGTGCAGACTACAAACATGGACGAGAAATGTGGTACTATCTGTAATATTAGCATTAGAGTGAAAAAATAGCCAGTCTAGTGTATTGTTAAAAAGACATCCAGCTAAAAACATAGACTTCCTCACTATCTGGCAGGCAGCCTAAATAAGAAGCCTGGTAGGAAACAAATGTTCAGTGCAAAATCATATACAGAACAAAATAATTTTTTTAACTAAGTGCCTCACTACTTTCTGTTTCTCTTTGACTTTCAGAGAACTGTCAGGCAAATATTGTCAGGCTTTGTCATTTATTTATTTATTTTCCCCACCAAGGTCTTTCTGATAATTCCAAATAAAACTTTTCTAAATAATTGACAGTTATAGTATAGATGCCTCATCTTCTATTGAGAATAGGGAGAGAAAAGATCTATATTGGTAAGTCATGTTTACCTTCTCTTCTTTCTCAGAGGAGTTTTATTTTGCCTATGTGGAGTGTTAATTTTTCTCCTACGGTAACTACTATCTGGTGCTTGAAGCTAATAACATTCTGCACTTACTCATTTTGAGTTGCAGAGTACTTTTTTACAGTATTTATGCACTTTTTTTTTTTTTTTTTTTGAATCAGTAGGCATAGAAGAACTATGCTGGCCCATTATTTGATTGCCATTTAAGTTTCAAACCTATAGATTCCAAAATTTCTCTGTTTACTTAAGAGTGTCTTGCTTAGTGTCTTTTTAAGACAAGAAGTTTGAATAAATTTCATAGAAATACATTTTAATATTGTGACAAATTTCAAGATAAACATGAAAAATAAAAATAAGAAAAAAAAGATATAAAAAAAATCTTGTACTCTAATGTATTGTTTGTTTTTGTTGTTGTTGTTGTTGTGTTATGATTGTGACTATCTGTAACAGGCATTGTAGAAATAGGTTACTCTTCTTTTTAAACAATTAAGTTTGTTTAAACCTTCCACATGGCCCACTTGAGCTAAAATCTTTATGGTAGACTTACTACCTGTGGTAAGCAAATAACTTGTTAGCTGGTACTCAAAGATTAATGATGAAGATTAATTAATAGAAAAAGGCAGTTTTCAGAAACAATTTAAAAGTCTCCATTCTCTTGTTGGAAACTATGAAAGCTGCATAAAGTGCTGATTTTCTGGAGGAGTTGGTCATGGCACCTTTGCCACCTCTGTGCTGGGAGCTACATGTCATCTGGCAGATTGGTAATGTACAGCCTTTACTGCTGTCAGCTGCAGTCACTTCTGCTCTATCAAGCATATAGAAAATATCAGGAAATACCCAAATGTCTAATTTTTATTGGCTACACTGAGATGGCTACATCTGTATATTTAGGAACTCTATTGGATCAGGAATGAAATCCTGAGTTACTTATGGGACTAAATGACTACACATTAATCCCTGTAGATGAAACAAATCACATAACAACTGAGAAACACAAAGAGGAGTTTGTGTCTTGTACTGTTTCTGTTCAAAGCAAAAAGACATGTTCTTCATTTTTGTCAGAGCTGTATTGTCCATTGACAGCATTGTTCAAAAATAGTGACTAACAAATTTGATTCATTTTTAGGTAGATGAAATACTGACAATCTGGTAATTTAAATTTAGGTATTAAAGAGTGTAAGAACAATATAAGTAATTTGTTATGGATCCTCAGAAGCACACAAATACCTGACACTTCTGGGTTTTATTTGTTTGCTTGTTTTGTCATTATTTTAATTGGCTGGCATGTCTCCAATCCAAATACAGAGAGCTGTTTTATATTTCTAGTAGCTTGCATTAACTGGCTTTAATCATTCAGTTAATGCTATTTATTGTCTCACAGTTCTTATTGAATCAGAATACATGATTTAATCTGAGTAACTAATTTATTTTTGTTGTTGTTGTTGTTAATTCCTTTGTAAAACTCCATGTGTCCTTAACATCTTTGTGCTCTCTTTCTTCATTAGTTACTTCTTCGGCACAATGTACTGTGATTTGATTTTCCAATGATAAAATAAATTAAATGTAGTCGGCAGCATCTATATTCAAATCAAATGGAAAGTGCTTGGCTGTTTTCTTGAAGTATTCTTCATCAAACCTACTCCAATTTTATTTTCGTTGTCTAAATCACAGTTCATTTAGTGGCTCTATTTTTTAAATATATTATACCTTTATCAATTGAAAGAGACAAAATGAAAGAGGGTTGTGGAATGATTAGAAAATAAATAGAGCCTATCAGATACTGCATAAAGTCATAGCATATAAAGAAAATATATCTTTATCATCTGAAAGGAAATAGAATTTATTTTATATTATTTTGCTGTTTACATTGACATTGAAGGTTAGCAATTACAGAAGCTAAATTCAAAGCAGATGCTGTTTTACAGATGTATACAACCTTCTTTATAGACAAATAAAAACCTAAAACTATGGGTTAGGACTTTTACCATCTGAAGGTACTGCCATTCTGATAGCATTAAGGAAAAATGTTGTAGGACTGAGGGTTTGTTTGTTTTACGAGTATTTTACAAGCTCCTGTTTATTTATCAGCAGAATGAAGTTGACAAACAGACTAAGTCTGACAGACATGATGGTGCAACAAAACATTCTGTTTTGCTTTTCTATGCTTACATGGTAATTTACAAACAGATACAAGCAAGCTCATGCAGTGCTACAGACCAGCCTGTCACTAGCCAGATGCTTGTCAATTCCAACCAGGAAGCCTTGCAGGCAAGGTGGCATGGTACTACAAATGAGCTTCTGTCTCTATACACAGTTTGTTATTCTGGGCTTGACACTGCTCTAATTGTGACTAAACAGCTGTTTAACTAAAAATATCTTGGGAAGAAGGCTGAATCCTGAGGAAAAAGAAGTGAGGATCTGGATCCTGGTTAGATCACTAATGTTAGCACAGCTGGAAAAGGGGGCTAACTGTCTAGGGTCTGCACACAGAAGTAGTTTGCTTTGATAGAGATGAATGAAGTAAAACCTGTTAGCTGATGTGTGAGCCTAACACAGGCAGGCATTTTTCATTTAAGAGATTAATTTAAAAGTTGTATCACTTGGTTAATCTTGTTTAATTCTAAATGTGAAAAGATAACTTCAGGAATCTCTCACATTTATGCCTTGTAGTCCTTTATTTATTTATTTATTTTTATCTTCCAACCTCAAGACCAATTAAAAATAATAATAATAAAAAAAAAAAAAAGAGTATATGACTTCAGCACAAGCAGCCAGCATGTTAAACACATCATGGATTCAGGGTCAGGATCTAATTGTTATGCATGTGTTTATGATAGCCATGTGATCCCAGGGAGTTATGAACATCTAACCTTCATTAAATCATGTTTCTTAAAGTGACACTCAAATATTTTAAAAATCTGAGTCACTTCAGAAAAGCTTTAATGCAGTATATCTGACAAATGTCTAATTTTGTGTTCTCACCTACAGTAGTTGGAGAATTTGATTGCTCTAATCAATAGAAAAACTGCAGGGTCTCTCAGTGAATGTTTTAAACACAGAAGATTGAATCAATTTAATGAAAGTACATTTTAATATTGTGAAAGATAAAAAGTTCTTTATTGTACTGATCTGTATCTTGTATTTTAATTAGAGAATAGAATCACAGAGTAACTTAGCTAAAAGGGACCTCTAGCCCAACCCTCTTAGTCAAAGTAGGTCCAGTGAGATCACGTTGCTCAGATCTGTTTTCAGTCTGTTCTTTAACAACTTCAAGGATGGAAATCCTGCCAACCTTTTGGTAAAAAAAAATCAAGTGTTTTACCACCCGTTTGGTCCAGAAAAAAAATAAAAAAATAAAAAATAAAAAATCTTTACATCTAATCAGAATTTCCAATATTTGAAATTGTGTCCAGTTCCTCTAATCCCTAATTTACCTTTTGCTTTTGCTATGATTATGTTTACCTCTGACATATTTTGTAAAAAACAATGTGCTCCTTCATTTGAACAATATTGTATGTTGAAGTCTTTCTTACAGATGGCCTACCTGGGAAGAAAACATGAATTTATGGAACAAGCTAGACCATGGTCAGGAATAAAGATACAGAATAGTAGAGGAGACACAGAATAGTAGAGGTTATTACCAACTCTTCAGGGACATAAGAGGCAGCCATTAAGAACCAGTGGGAATGCTACAAAAATCCTTGGGGGGAGGCTGTTTTTAAAGATAATTTTACAAAGAGATTATATTCTTTTTATTTAGAGAAGAAAATTTTCTCAAATTAAGTAAATCCATTTCTGTTACCAAACCTGTAGCTTTAGACAGCCTAATTCAGCATTATGTGCTTTCATTTATTGTGTTCTATGCCTTTTCTTCATTAGAACTACAATTAATTTGATGAGAGAGTCAACTTCTGTTTTATGCGTGGTGAATTTTCAGTCCTTTTTTGGGGCATTGATGATAACCGTCTTTGAATGCAACTCATAAGGAGTTGACAGATATAGACTTATAAACCACTTGAAAGAAGGAAAAAACTTAATTTGAAGGTGTGGGGAGTTGACCCTCACCAGCATCTGGGATTCCACAAAACCTGTCCCTCACTCCTTCCACCATCAGCAGAATGGACAAGAGAATAGGAAAAGCAAAAATAAAAAGGCTCATGGAACAAGGCAATTACTAATTAATAAGTGAATAAAAGATGACAAAAAAAAAATCCCCCCTCCTCCCCCTAATCCCCACAAGTGGTTCCAGTTCTTCAGCACTTCGCCCTAGCAGACTGATGGTCACCTGGTCTATGAGAAATGGTCACCTTCCACGACAAGCCCCTTTTTTCCTTTACCTCCATTTTTTATTGCTGACCATTGCATATACTTAATGTACAGGAAAATAATCCTCACATAGCATGCACAGAAATCTAAAGGGGAAGGAAGAAAAAGTTGGATGGAGGAGTAAAGAAACTTTTTTTTTTTTTTTTCTTTTTTTTATTTATGTATGCATTTGAGACGTGACACAGTTTTTTCACTGTGGTACCTGCAAACTTATGTTCTGAGAAGATTATTTTCATTGTGAGAGAGGTAAAAATGGCATTACTGATAAATCCATACTTTGAATTATTCTGTAACTTATTCTGCATTTGTAAGACGGAATCCTCTTGAAATAACTTATAAAGAATTTCTGAGAAAAACAGGCTGACATTCACAAAATGGCTCCTTCTGCCCGTCTTTCAAGTAATTGATATAGTTTATTCTGGAAATTGAGAAAGCTTTGTGTCAGTGTGACAATACCAGACATTAAAGATAAAAGAACTGAGAAGTATGTGAAGCAATTGTAAAGAAAAATTAGTGTAGGATTTTACAACTTATTTCCTAGTCACTGAAAACTATTTTTGAAAGAATTAGCTGTTTCTTCATGTACTGACTGGCATTTACTCTCCGTATGGCTCTCTAAGAGAAGACTTGGAGAGTCATTTCCCACAGCGTTCTCCTGAAGAAGCTGGCTGCTCAAGGCTTGGAAGGGCATATGCTTCATTGGATTAAAAATTGGGTTATCAAAGTAGGAACACATTAAAAAATGCTTCTACTATTTAATTAAAAAAAAAAAAAAAGTGAATCATACTTATTGGAAATGGAAAGTAAGTGTTTCTTTAACATTTATAATATATTAGAACATTATAAACAAAACAGACCCAAAAGAGAAGTCAGCACTGTCCTCTTGCATGTGAGAGCCTTAGCCAAAACTTGATGAGTCATTTATAAGGATGCATTAAACTTTCTTTATAGCTTAAACATATTCAATATTCAAAAATCACTGCATTGAAGTAGTAAAGTTCCTCTTTTGTGCTTTCTGATCTCTGTTATTCCTGCATTCTTGATTGATTGGGGCTAGATTAGATCCACTTACATGGAGTAATTCTTTCTTTTTTAATGATGTTTTGTTTTCTTGAGGTGTGAGAGGTGACTTAAAATAGTTATCTTGAGCTAGAACAATATTCTAACTATCTTAAAAAGAAATCACTACCAGAAAAATGCAGTCTGAAAAAATTAAGTTTGCTTTGCAGAGGATAACTGGTTTATGTAGAGATTCCAACACAAAGTCTACAATATAATGTGAGAGAGCAGTAACTAAGGTACTTTTAAACATAGCTGTTTAGGCAAGAACAACTGAGGATACTGGATAGTTGCCTAAAGAGTTGTATGCTGCAGACTATGGAGAACTCTGGATTCTCAGCAAATTTACAGATGACACCAAGTTGGGGGGAAGTGTCGATCTGCTGGAGGGTAGGAAGGCCCTGAAGATGGACCTGGAGAGGATAGGTCGATGGGCAGAGGCCAGTAGGATGATGTTCAACATGGCTAAGTGCCAGGTCCCACACTTTGGCCCACACTTTGGCCACCCTTGCAACACTTGGGGCAGAGTGGCTCAAAAGCTGTGCAAAGGAAAAGAATCTGGGGCTTTTCATTGATGCTCACCTGAACATGAGCCGGCAGTGTCCCCAGGTGGCCAAGAAGGCCAATGGCATCCTAGCTTGTATAAGAAGCAGTGTGGTCAGCAGGGCCAGGGAGGTGATCTTCCCCCAGTGCTCTGCTCTGGGGAGGCTGCACCTTGAGTACTGTGTTCAGCTACAGGCCCCTCACTACAAGAAGGACATCGAGGCCCTGGAGCATGTCCAGAGAAGAGCAATGAAGCTGGTGAGGGGTCTGGAGAACAAGTCTTATGAAGAGCAGCTGAGGGAGCAGGGATTGTTCAGCCTGGAAAAGAAAAGGGTCAGAGGAGACCTTATTGTTCTCTATAACTACCTCAAAGGAAGTTTTGGGGAGCTGAGGGTCATCCTCTTCTCACAAATAACTAGGGATAAAACTAGAAGGAATGGCCTCAAGTTGCACCAGGGGAGGTTCAGGTTGGAAATCAGGTGAAATTTTGTCTCAAAATGAGTGATTAGGCGTTGGACTAAAAACTTCAGTTTAGTTTAGTTAGTTTAGTAGTTGACTAAAAACTTCAATATTCAATCAGACTGGGATATTCTGGAGTCCTTTTGACATTATTATAAACCAATAAAATAAATAAATAAATAAATAAACTTTATTTTTCATCACATATAAGTTATGGTAACTCCTTAGAAGGAACATTAAAACTGAACTTTTGAAGAAACTCCATCTGAGTATCTTGAGCAGAACGCAACTTTGCAAAGAGTTCGTTTAGCTGGTACACATACCTTCTTTCAAGATAATTTCTGTGTAAAGATAAAAAATTAAGGGTTGTTTCAATGATCACCTTTATGCTCTCTTTTCCATAGAAATACAGTTTTTAGATATCTGCAATTTTTGTGCAAAGTGCAATTTAACAGTGTCATCAGGTAATAAAACTCAAGAATTTATTATTATTATTATTATTATTATTATTATTATTATTATTATTATTATTATTATTATTATTATTATTTTGGTCAGCAAGTGATCCATTTCTCTAAGACAATTCTATATGAATGCTTTACCTTAATTTACCAATTATTTCTTATCTAACTTGGTTAAATTTATCTTATATGCCTGTAGTTTCATTTATTTTTCCTTCAGTTTCTTGATAAAACATCTCTACTTTATCCTGCATCTGGATTTCTAGCTGACATATCACTCTTTCAATTTCTATCCAGAACTTGTTCCCATATTTTTTTTGTTCTATTTTTTAATGATTTTTTTTTTTATCATTCTGAGGAAATGACTTTTTCCTTTTTTTTTTTTTTTTTTTTTTTTTTTTTTCTTTAATATGAAGGAAGAATTGTTGTAGTTTTGATAATTATAAACCAATATTTCATATAAACCTTATTTTTTGATAGTTTTTCCTTTTTGAAAACAGCCATTAGTAAAGGACTGTTTCTTTATTATACTATAAGCTACAGCAAAATCAACTCCTTAAGTCATAATCATTGAACTGATTAAAAACTCAGAAGGTGATAAACAGAGGCTTACACTTCTCAACTGCATTCAATATGGTCTATGGTCTTCTATGCTTTTGAATCTTGTTGATTAAATTATATTGATCTGTCATACATTTTACTAGCAATGACATATTCAAGCAGACGTGAATTCTTCTCATGACTAGTGATAAACACTTAAATCCATCCTATCCTGCTTATAATGGTCCAGGTTATTATTTTATTTTTTGTGATTAACATTTTTATTTTTAAAACTACAGATATGTCTACAGGAAATGAAAGACTGCTGTGATGATGGAATTGGAGAAAATAGTGCTTTGCTTTTGATTCTGAAAGAGTTTGTATGTAGTTCAAATATTAAGTTGCAGTGTCTGATATTCCACCTTAACAAGAGGCTGTATTGCTTCTTAGAGATTTCTTTGATGCTGCCAGATGTATCTTGTAACAGTTCAGCTGAACAGAAAACATGAAATAGTGGAAACTATTTTATTGATAGTTAGCATATGAACATTTCTAGAAGTAAGCAACAGTTTGCGCAAAGTTAGATATTAAATAAAACAGCTAAAACTATTAGGAATTAATTAAAAATAATAAAAATCGTGCTTAACCCTAAATTGAAAATGCTTTATCTCAACTTCAGTTAAATAATCATGATGTTGACATTTATAATTTTCACATCAACTCACTGCTTTCCCTTCCATCAGCAAATCATGTAGTTGAAGTGTGGTGCATGCTTAAACTGATTTGAGGAGAACAGAAGTTGTACAGTAATTGTATCTATCTATGAACATTTACACCTTAATATATATATACCAGAACCTGCACTGGAAATACAAATGATGTCAATAAAAGGACAATCTTGATAAATTAGTCTACCAATTGCAGACTACAATATTTCAGTTCTCCATAGTTTCTCATTCAACCTGAATATCTGAAAGTCACAAGTGACTTCAGACAGCTATAGTTGAAATTGCTGCATATTATTTGCCTGCTTAGCAAAGTTTTTCATATTTCTTTGCTGACAATCACAAGTGAGGAATAAAACTTCATGACATCCATATCAGTACGTTTTGATACATCCTTTCTCTATTGTTTTATTAAAGACAAAGTGGAAAGGGTATTTGCTTGATTTGGGGCCTTCGCAAGTGTTTTATTCTTCTCTTTCACAGTTGCAGATCTTGAGAGTCTGTGATCAAAAACTTATTAACTTCCTTGTTTTGTGATTTAAGTTCTTTTTAATTTACCCATATTCACTTATGCCTGTGATTTCTGTTGTATACATGTGCTGTAGCAATGTTATTAAAATTCATACCTAAATGCTACTCATTTGATTTTGGAAGAAGTCTGACCTGTGTTTCATCATGTTTTAATCCTACTGTCTCCTTATATTACTGCTCTACCAATGTATACTTTTTTCCATTCCCACCTATCTTTGCTGTCTGTTAATGGGATTGTTATTGAGAGATTCATAGACATCAGCAAAAGTATATTCAATGAGTAGGTCAGAAAATTTGAAGTTTATCTTCATAATTTCTTCAGGGTTTACTCATTTCCATTGTACTGTGCTTATTTAGTTTCTGGAAGAAAGATTTATTTTTCTCTCACATTTGAAATAATTGTGTCTATTTGTGTTTTTAATGTTTGCATTAGCAAACTGATTTGCTTTAGTATGTATTTGAATATATGGTATATTTGAATATATTTAGTATATATTTGAAAATCCTTCTGCAGGTCTTCTTTTGTTTATTAGATCCCACAGACTTCATGTGTGTTTGCATATTAGAGAGAAATAAAGAGGTTAAACTTTCCAACAAAGGATGGATTACAGCACCAAAATGCATTATATGCATCTAGGCATAAATGGCTGAGAACTTCAAGATCTCATTTGTGTGAAAGTGAAATGTGCTTGTCCTGAACCCCTGGAAAGTGTGACATACATTTTCAAGTACATTTATAAGCATATTGAGACACAATTTATTAGCATGAACATCTATCCTAAATTTTATAGCTGAAGTTTTATTAAACCAACAGTATTCATAAAAGCACATAAATGTGATAGATTTAAGTTCCCAGTTCTCTCTTGCTTGGGTTTTTGATTTCTTTTGTTTTATTGTTTTTATATACTTTATACTCACTTTCAGGAAAAAAAAAAAAAAAAGAAAAAAAAAGAAAAGTTACAGACAGCCATTCTCTTCTGTGTATGCTCCCCTGCTGATAAAGTCTGCTTCCTTAAACTATGTTGGTATTGCTCTAAGTGCCAGGAATTACAACAACTCACCCTGAAAAGGGCCAGTAAAGCAATTCTTGATGAAAAATAACACCTAAATCCTATGGTTTATTTTCTTCCAGAAGTCTATGGGAAGCATACAGATTTCTGAATACTCTAGAAAGCATCAGATGAGATAATGGGGAAAAAAAAAAAAAAAAAAAAAAAAAAAAAAAAAAAAGGAAACTTTTTATTGCCCATTATATCGTAGTTTTCCTGCTGCATAATGGCTTCCAGCTTCTCTTGTCTGTTGCCCATACCGTGTGCATTGGTGCAAGTCAGTTGGACTAGCAATCCTGTCACCTGTTTCGGGGGAGAAACCCAATTTCCTACGTGATAATTCCTGGGCTTTTTTGTAATTCCTAACCTTCTAACCTAAGTTCTGCTGGTGACACCAGGCTCAGAGCCAGATATTGATCTGGTGGCTCTTTCTGTTCCTTGCCTTAGCAACTGGAAGGATAGAGGAAAACACTACTTATGCTCCCAAGGCCCTGAAGTCTCTCTTGATTGCCCTCAGACTTCATCTTGAAGCTTCATCACTGTCTACCTGAAAAATCATTAATGGGTCCAAAGGCCAAAATAGGACAGGAAGCTTTCTCCCCTAATCTGGGACCCAGGGAGGTAGCAGACCTTCCTATGAAGTGGGTCCAATCTGCACTATTGGGCCTTCTGATCCTTTCAAAAGGAAGACTCCCATGACAACAATCCATCTCTTTTTCTTGGTGGGAGCTGATTTAATACAGTACACAGATCTACATGACCTTGATATCACCTCTGAGCCATACATACAGTGTTCTTCAATATTGTTCAGATCAACCTGCAAAGCCGCATACCTATTGCGTATAGGCCCTTGGGAAGGTGGGGGAGTCCCTGAGGGGACATGCATGTTTGGCCAGGCAGGGCCTGGCCCCTTAAGCTCTAGGTCAGTGCTTTCAGTTGGGTGGAGAGAGAATTGGGAAACCCCTCTACTGATTGTCCCTTCTGCCTGCTAGGCCTGTCTCAGGGAGGGTAGGAAGAGACTCCAGTAGTCTATCTCCCTCTCAGACTCACAGATGCTCCTCAGCCTATTCATCTCTTCCAGGAGGTCTGTCACTAGGTGGAGGTGTGCCTCCACCCTGGGTTCACCTCCCACAGGTGTGCTCACTCCTGCAGTCCTGAACTGGTATGAGGCACACTGCAGCCTGACACTTGGGTGGCAGCCCCCTCCCCTCTTAGTTGGGAAGCTGTGTTGCTTGTGCATGGTGCTGAGCTCTGAGAGGCTGTGGCCTTCTGCTGGGTGGGTACCATTACCATTGTTCCCTGATCAAGCTTGCCAAACTGCTTCTGCATGCTCCCTTTGCCAACTGCTGCACAAACCACTGTGCCATGTGGCAAACAGATAAAAATAGAAGCTCTACTTATCCTGTTTCCCCTGAATCATGATTTTCTTGAAATACTTTTTTTTTTTTTTTTAACTGTATTCCAAACAAAATGTCACCGAGTCATATTTTCCCTTTAGTTAAGTCTTTATTCTTACTCCATTATATATTTTCTTTTCCAAAACTAGCTGGCTCTCTTCTTTAGCTCAGTCTTGGTTTTGCTGCATCCTATATTGCTATAGCTCTGTTTGGAGCAGCTGCTACTGATCTCTCACATCAGAAAACCCATCATCCATTACATGCCTAGCAAGACAAATTAGTGTTGGGATTTTTACTTGAGAACATTAACTTTTCTATTTTTTCCCGTATTCTAAATGTAACAGCAGAGACAGGAAAATACAACACTGTTTTTCCTTGGTGTCATTACAGAGTCAGAGGGAAATATATACTTTCCTGGGAAACTAGAAGGAGGAGAAAAAAACAAACCAATTATTTTCACAGCAAAAGCCACTTTTGTTTTTTCAACAATTCTGAATGATATTGAAGACTGACATGCTTCAGTAAGTTCTAATATTCTCTGTCTGTTTTTAAAGTTATGAGTATGACATATATGCTGTATGATAACAATCATATTTCACTACAGCTTTCTGCTGTCAAAGCTCTATGTTGGGGAGTGGAGGAATCCATTACTGGAATCTAAGCAAAACAGTCTTAATATGGTTGTGAAAGCCACCATATACCAAAGTATATGTCCTGATTCTATTTCACTCTTCCCTCCTCCTTTTCTCATCACATCCAGAGCAGTAGAGCTTAGAGAAGTATGAACATCAGGAATTTGTCCATTAAAAGACATATCAAAACAAATACATTTTGGACAAAGCTAAACATTCCAATGAAAACGTATTTGTCAGGAATATTTTGACTAGCTGTGGTGTAAATGCCTGAAGTAACTAGGAAAATAAAACTAACATTCACATTTTTAAGGAAAAGGTACAGCATTGAAGAGGCTTTCAGGGTAGGGCATAACTGCTTTATCTGAGCGTTCCCTAGGCTCCCAGCCTTAGATGCTATCGCGCTGGGGAAACTTGGTGTGCTAGCTCTAAGGAACAGCATGGAGCATAGAGTGGAGTGGAGACACCACGGCTAGGCTCTGTAATCAGATGGGACCTCGATTGTTCTTGTGCACAAAGCTGCACTTTTTGCCACCCTAAGCCAAAGACCTGTCATGTTTTGACAAATGCCGTACCCTAGTGTACTTTTTGCTCATTATAATATCATTATAATACCAAAACACACCTCCATCCCAAAAGCTACCCGCCTCCAAGGTGCGACCACCCCTCACTGAGCATGCGCTCTGAATTCCTCGGAGCCTATTACTTTAAACGGAGACGGGAAAACTTTACACCAATCATAACTAAGATATGCTTGACTAGAGCCACTCAAGCTCCACCTAAAAGATAGAAAATAATATAAATTGGCCCAAGAGAAAGGGGATGTTAGGGAAGATACCACCGTCAGGGGAGATACCATCCCGAGGACAACATCCTTAGGACCTCCTGACTCCTGGGATCAGTCGATGGGCTGAGCCTCTCTTCCCCCCCCATTGGGACGCCTTTGGGTGAGATCTAAATACTTGCTTATAAATCTCTATAGAGTCTCTGATCCTTTTTAACGCGTTTATTTCTAGGCTGCGCACCTGTAACACCTATAAACATCTGTAACATCTGTAACACCTATAACACCTATAACACCTGTGTATTTTATGCATACTAGCTTGCTTTGCAGACAGTCACTATCGCCGGCAATCCAAAAGAACCTGATTATCTGTTGCTGTAATAAACCATACTTGATTGCATTGTGATAACTCTCATTGAGTGCAACGAGGGTGAGGGTGGTTATCCGTGATAGTTCAGTGTTCTGAATCTAACCAGACCCCCAGGCGGTTAATGCATTTTTGGTGAATGTCCGAACGGACCCCCAGATGGTTAATGCGTTTTTGGTGAATGTCTGAACGGACCCCCAGGCCGTTAATGCGTTTTTGGTGAATGTCTGACTGGACCCCCAGACGGTTAATGTGTTTTTTGGTGAATGTCCGACTGGTTCAGTAACCTGAATCTGACCGGGCCCGTAACGGTTAATCAGCTACACCCCTTAACGCGACACTAGCTCTGATCAGTACACTTAAAATAATCCTCTTTGTGTCCCCACAATAACTGCATCCTGAGTTATTATCATGTATTTCCAGACATGCAACCAACAATAATTTCAATAGTACAATGTATTAGGACACCACATTTTGCCATATAGTTTAGATAACTATTTTTAAACACTGTATTGAGAAATACTACTCAATCTACTGCTGTTATTGAATGCAAACTGAATAGGAAAAAGGACAAGCCATGAAGACATTGAAATTTCTTGGTGAAGATAAAAAGTCAGAAGCATTTGTTACAATTTTATTTCCTTCTATTATTGTTATTGCTCATTTTGTTAAAGCAATACAAAATTCTCAGCATTGTTTCTCTCTCTTTTTTTTTTTTTTTTTTCTTTCTATTTCAATGATATGTTTGGCAAAAAGAAAAAAAAAAAAAAAGAAAGTCAAAGTTATAGAAATTTGATCCACCCTTACATGTTTTATCACAGAGAGTATCATTTTATTTTCAGGACTTCAAGACTATGTTTATTTGTTTATTTCATGAAAATCTGGAAATACCCCAATGATTTTTATGCTTCCAATAAAAATGAATGGAAGATAGGTGTCAGAATCTCTATTATCTGAAAAAATATTTAACCATTCATTGAATCTGCCACCCCTCCCCCCAAAAACAAACAAACAAACAAACAAACAACAACAACAACAAAAAAACAGCTATTTTTTATGTTAAAAATACTTTTGGAATCAATGCAAATATAAAAAGAGAACAATATTCTAATATCTTTATTTTTATGTTAAACCTGTAAACCCCTAAGCTCCTGAATATGGATTGATGAGCTTAAATAATCAACCACAAGAGAAAGCTCAACCACAAGATAAGCCAACCAGGGAGGTCCCAGATGACTCGAGGTTAGCAAATGTAACTCTAATCTACAAGAAGGGCAAAAAGGAAGATCCAGGAACATGTCTGTTATTCTGACTTTCGTACTGGGGAAAGTTATGGAGTAGACAATCCTGAACGTTATCACATAGTACATGCAGGACAATCAAGTGAACAGATGCCGGCAGCATGGGTTTATGAAAGACAGATCTTGCCTGATTAACCAGTTCTCCTTCTATGACAAGATGACCCATTTAGTTGTCGTGGTTCCGCTCGAGTGGGCAGCCGAGCTCCACCACAGCCGCTCTCTCACTCCCCCTCCTCAAAGAGGAATGGGGAGAAAATATGTGAAAAGGGCTCGAGGATTGAGATAAGGACGAGAAAATCACGCAATAATTATTGTAATGGGCAAAACAGACTCGGCATAAGGAGATAGTAAGATTTATTGCCTACAACTAACAAGCAAGAGAAGTGAGAAAACAAAGGAGAAAAAAAAAAACAAAAGCACCTTCCCCCCATCCACCCTCTTCCTCCTCCTCCCCCCGAGTGGCGCAGGGGAACGGGGGAATGGGGGTTATGGTCAGTCTACAACACTTCTTCTCTGCCGCTCCTTCTCGGTCACTCTTGTCCCCTGTGCTGTGGGGTCCCACCCACGGGATGCAGTCCTTGATGAACTGATCCGGTGTGGGCTTTCCATAGGCAGCAGCTCTTTCAGAACTGCTCCAGATATGGGTCCATACCACGGGGTCCATCCCTCAGGAGAAAACTGCTCCAACCTGGCTCCCGTACGGGCAGCAGCTCCTGCCGGGTCACCTGCTCCTGCGTGGGCTCCTCTCCACGGGCTACAGGTCCGGCCCGGAATCTGCTCCGGCAGGGGTCTTCCACAGGCGGCAGCCTCCGTCGGTGCAGGGCCACCTGCTCCACCGTGGTCTCCTCCACGGGCTGCAGCATGGAACCCTGCTCCACCGTGGTACTCCATGGGCTGCAGGGGGACATCCTGCTTCACCATGGTCCTCACCACAGGCCGCAGGGGACTTCTGCTCCGGCGCCTGGAGCACCTCTCCCCCTCCCTCTACACTGACCTTGGCACCTGCAAGGCTGTTCTCTCACTCCCAGCTGCTGTCTGGTGCAGCGTTTTTTTTTTTCCCTGTCTTAAATATGCTCTCACAGAGGCGCAAAACAACATCGCTTATTGGCTCAGCTCTGGAAAACAATGGGGCCCTTCCCAAACATGGGGCAGCTTCTAGATCTTTCTCACAGAAACCACCCCTATGGCTCCCTGCTACCAAAACCTTGCCACGTAAATCCACTACATTAGTAAATGAGGGAAAGGCTATGGGTGTTGTCTACCTGGATTTTAATAAAGTGTTTGATGCTGTTTCCCACAGTATTCTCTTAAAGAAACTGCCTGCTTATGGTTTGGATGGGTGTTCAGTTTGTTGGGTGAAGTGGCTGGGTGACCACGCTCAAAGAGTCACAGTGAATGGAGTTCAATATAGTTAGTGGCCAGACAACAGTGGCATTGCCCAGGGCTCTGTATTGGGGCCACATTTTTTTTTTAATATTTTTATCAGTGATCTAGATGAGGGGATCAATGGCAGCCTCAGTAAGTTTACAGAATACCAAGTTAGGTGGGACTGTTGCTCTGTTTGAGGGTAGGAAGGCTTTGCAGAGGGATCTGGATAGGGATCTAGATTGATGAGCTGAGTCTAATTGCATGACATTTAAAAAGGGCAAGTGCCAGAACCTGCACTTGGATCAAAACAGCCTGATGCAGTGCTATAGGCTAGGGTAAGTGTCTGAAAAATTGCCCAGCAGCAAAAGATCTGGGGTGAGGGTTAACAGACAGCTGAACATGGCAGGATGCCTGTCCAGGGAAGTGGTGAAGTCCCCATCCTTGGAGATATTTAAGAGATGTCTGGACGTGGCATTAATGGACATGGCTTAGTGATGGGACTCAGCAGGTCAGGCTGATAGTTGGATTTGGTGATCTTGAACATCTTTTCCAACCTAAATGATTCTATGATTCCATGAAAACAAGAAAGACCTTTTACAAAAGGCCTATCAAGGCCTATCCCAGGAAGCAGGTAGGCAGACTGTTCCTGCCAAGTCTTATGAAAGGTATATATATATACACATATACATACGTGTATATATACCTATATACACACACATATATATATAAGAAAAATAAGCCTAGTTTATATATACGTATAAATTTATATATTTATAAATGCATATATTTATAAATATATACTTATATAAAATATACAATATATACACATTATATATGATTTATATAGTTATAAATTTATATATTTATAAATTTATATATATATATAAACTACGCTTATTTTTCAATCCTAGCTTCAGTGCAGGGGCATCTCTCAATCTGCTTTAGCTCTCTGAAGAATCACACGTAAAAATGAAAAAAGTTTTTCGCGCATGGATAAGTGAGAGTTCAGAAGATGGGATGCAGGGAGAAAAAATGCTGAATGAAGATTTAATATCTGTCTTTTGAAGGTAAACTTTTGGGATTAAATTTTGTAAACCCTAAAATTTGGCTGTAGAATCTAAATCTAGTGAACGTACTTGTGTGTCCCTATGAACAAATCTGAGAGGGCATAATAAAATTAATCTGTGTCATCCATTCTAAAGGCACACATTTAGGTGGCAAATTTATTGCCTAAGAAGTGACTTCCATTCTTATAATGTATTTACTTGTCCCTTGGTCCCTTGTTTTCTCTCATATAAAATCCATAATCACCTGAATGACTTTTCTTGGAGCATGACAACTTGCCCAGATGAAGAAACTTCACAGTGTGAATTTGCATTCCATTTGTCTCTTTGAAACTTTGGTCTAGGTATAAAATCTTGAACAGACACTGTGAAAACTATCCATGCTACAAATTTTACACAGACAGGCACTCAGAACAGGATGAATTCTTAAAATGTTTTATGCTCCACTAACTGTAGAAGGAACCTAGATAACATGATTAAACTACTTACCAATTATTTTCAGATAGCTAGCATTAGGTAAGACGATTCCTAGGTCCCATATGTCTGTTTATTTCTTAGCAGAGTGACTTCGTAGTGTTGACTTAGCAAGTCAACATACCATCCTTACCTTTTTTATAGCACACCAGATGATAGAATGAAATAATGTAGAGATTGCTAAAGATAATTTTAACATCAAATGCATATATCTAGTCTTAAACATTATCAGGCTATTGCTTCTTTAAGAAAAAGAAGACGTCATCTACATAGCTCAGTCAGACACCACTGTCTGTTCAGGAAACATTAGAAATATGAAAGCTTTTATATGACTTTCTGTATTAGCCATATTAATTAATGTTTCTTCTGAAGAATCAATGTGAAGGATGACAGCCAGCCATACTTTAAGCAACATTTTCTTCAGCTGACATATTGCAGTCTGTACTATGTATTCACTAAGCTGTTTCCAGTCTCTGCTTCTCAAACCATTTTCTATCCACCTCACAGTAAAGATTTCTATTACACACACTGCATCTAGCCAGCTGAATGCCTGCTGAGGACATTAGGCAGATATCTGAGTAAATCCCGCATGACTAGCCCCTCAGAGTAATACTTAAAAGGTCAGGTGCAAGTGTTGCAAGGTTAGTTAAGCAAACAAAATACTCCCTGAATGCTTCGTTTCATTGAAACATTATAGATTGCCCTCTGTTACACAAATATTGGGTATAGATGGCAAGGTTTTGCAGCACAGTAGTGGGTCTTCAGGGCTGGACTCTTTGAGAAGAGGCCAGGGAACTGCTCTGTGCCAGACACAGCTGGCTTCAATGGAACCACCACAGGGCATTGCTGAGCCCAGCAGTCAAATGGTGGTGCCTTTAGGAAAACGTACTTAAGAAAAGGAAACATTATGAGCTGGCAGTGAGAAGTTGGGAAAATGAAGTGTGAGAAACAACACTGCAGACACCAAGGTCAGTGAAGAAAGAGGGGGAGGATATCCTGCAAGCACCAGAGCAGAGATTCCCCTGTAGACCATGGGAAAACAAACCAAAACCAAACCAAAACAAACCAAAACAACAAAACACATGGTGAAGCAGGTTGACTCCCTGCAGCCCCCAGAGGACTATGACAGAGCAAATATCCACTTTTTAGGCTGTGGAGGACCCCACAACAGAGTGGATGGATATGGCTTGAAAGAAGCTGCATCCTATAGATGCCCCCCACACACAGGAGTAAGCTCCTGTCACGAACAGTGGACCTGTGGAGAGGAGCCCATGTAGGAGCAAATTTTCTGTTAGGAAAGGGGGCCATACTGGAGCAGTCTGTTCCTGCAGACTGTAGCATATGGAGACCTTGAAGAGCTGTATCACATGGGAGAGGCTCCACAATGGAACAGGAGGGAAGTGTGAAGACAAAGGAGTGTTACGAGCTGACCACAATCCTGCATTCTCCATTCCTTGGTGTTGAGGGCAGGGAAGACAGAGGAATGAAGGAGTGAAGCTAAGTGAAGAAGTACAGGTGAGAAGGGGAGATGTTTTTAGTTTTGTCTTTTTCACCATCCTACTGTATTTTAATTGACAATGCATTAATTTTCCCTAGGTCAAGTCTGGTTTTCCCATGGTGGCAATTGCTAAGTTATTTCCCTGTTTTTATCACGACACGTCTTATTTTCTCCTGCTGTCCAGTTGAGGAGAAGGAGTGAGAAAGCAGATGGATAGGGGTCAGCCATTCAGCCAAGGTTAACGTACACAACCTGAAAAATCAAATGTCCTAAGGGGTATTTCTTCCTCTTAATTATAATTTCAATTCTTGCAATACAAATACTTAACTCTGTCAGTAAGCATCCTATTAAAGCTGAAGATTCTGAATGTAAAAAGTAATATCTATAATTCTTTCAAAACATTTCACATACTACAGCAAAATCCAGAACAAATTGGAAGAAAAATTACTCTGATGTTGCTGATGCATATTTCTGAAGGCAAGCAAACTGCATTTTAGAATTTAATTGAAGTGAAGCTTTGTGTTCAGTAGGTTTTCTTTCAGGAATTTGTCTAACTCCTGTTTAAAACAGTCCTAGCTTTTAGTACCAATGGCATCCTGTGGTAATGAATTCCAGAATACAATAGAACATTATGTACTTTTTTTTTTTTTTTTTTTTGATTAAATTAAAATTATTACTCAATTATTTTGTAAGATTCTCCCTGGTTCTTACATTGTTTATTAACAGTATCAGTTCTTTTCCAGTCTGAGACTTTTAAAAGTGTTTGGTGCAGAAAACTGTGGAACTGTTATATAATTATGAAGCAGGGAAGAAAAAAAGCAGAAGAGATGATTCAGTGTCATGAAGCATTACACTGAAGAAATTATGAGAAATTCTGGCAACTCTGCTCTAGTTTAGACATCCAGATGCTAGAGATCCATGTTTGAGCTACTAACCATATGCTTAAAGAAACATACTGTCAGTAGCACATACATTGTCAGTAGTAAGAAGTAGATACCAGCAGTTGGAACTGCTTTCATCCTACAGTTGATATTGAAAACAACAACAACAAAAACCACATAATAAATACTTTCCTGCGAGTATATGTTTCTCTCCATTGGTTATCTATCTCAAATAAATATGTTCATTTTTTTTAGATTAAGTGAACCTCAGCAGAGATGGGAAAGTACATCTGTGATAGTGTTTCAACATTTGGAGGGGATTTGTTTCAATCAATACTGGACAACAGGTCTTTAATCTAGTTTTCTTTAGCTGCCTTCAAATCCAAGACAAACACAGATATTCAGCCAAATCATAGTAATCACATGATGCCAAAGGCAAGCCTTGCACCTTGTATGATGGAAGACTTTCCTCATCTTCCTGAAGGGATAGTAGGGATAAAACATTCATTGCAGCTGAAACACTTACCTTTCTCTGTAGTGATAAACGATGGACTAGGTAATACCAAGCAGAGTAGTTTTGATATTGCAGCCTTTGAAGAAATACCGTGGGGGTGCTGCATATAAGTATTAAAAGTTTCAATCCACAGGAGATTTTCAGTAGCTGCGAAAACCCATTATATTAACTCCAGGATCTGAGAACAAAACTGATATGCAATGGTGATGCCAATTTATTGTATATGCAAGACCAAATTATCTTTTCTGGTCAGCTTCTTTTCACTGAAATGTTTTGTGGGACAAGGAAACAATGTCTTTTTGAATTCTTTGCTCTAGTTTTCAATACAGGTTAAAGGATGAGTTTGTGGTGTGGGTGTGCTAGCAGTCATCTTTAAGTTCACTGGTTGAGAATAACAGAAGTTGAATGTTCTTTAGCTGTCATTACTTTCCAGACTCTTTCACACAACCTCCTTCTTTACAGTGCCTAAGATTCTCCAACTTCAAAAAGAAATAGGGGAATCACAAAGGAGATGAACAAAGTAGTAGTTCAACCTCTAATGTTTCATGCAGTACCAGAAAGAAATTAATGATCAATTCCTAGATATTTACTTTGTTCTTACATAGATTATATACATATTTCTATGATAAATATCCATGGGAATCTGCTATTTATGAATTCTTAGAAATATATTTAGTCAGTTCAGTTTAAATTTGAAGATCAGTGTACTACATACACCAAAATTCTATTGGTTGGTTTTGTTTACATTTCTGAGTAATATCTTTGTGCTGTGAAATATCCTTGTACTGTAATGCTTTTATTTATTCCTATCCCCATGAACAGATGGTAAATTATTATTTCCTTTGAGTGCTGTCACTGCTTCAGTTACCATAATAATTTGTTTTACTATTACTGGCTCAAAGTATGAAGAAGAAAATTACTGTATTTTGCCATGTGAAATTACACTTTGACCAACAAAATGCATAACACCACATGCATATGGTGTACTCTCTTGTATAGTAGTTAATAACATTTTTTTTCCCTTGGAATAGAATGTCTTTTTATTTTCAATATGCAATATATTTGATAGACGAGTTAGCTGGAAGTTACCTTCAAGATCCGTGTAATCAGCCTCAACTTCATTTAGAAGTAATCATCTTTGGGGATATAAATAGCCTTAGGAATGTATATACCTGAAAATTAGTGACTTGTGCTGAGCTTTTGCCCTTGGTTATTTGTGGAGACCTAACACATTTTTAATATTCATGCCTATTGAGGATTGTATAATACAAATTGAGCCTGAAACTCCTGAACTATGATGATCTAGGAAGAACAAGGAAGATTAGTCACCCTTTAGTCTTTTAGCTTGTGTTTCAATTGCACTGTCCTTTACACTTCAGAATTCTGAACATAAAGACTATTAATGGAGGAATATTTACACAAGGATCTGATGGTGATTTCTATAAAGAAACTATATCATACTAAACCACAATGTTTCAGGAACAGCTGGCCAATGAATTTTTGCATAAATTTCATAAATTGGATAAATTTCAAAAATTGCATAAATCAGCTGTTTAGAAAAAAAGACATCAATTTGTCAAACAAATGATTTCTTTTTTTCCAGCTATTCACAAATAAATGAAACTGAAAGTAAAAATATCTCTAAGAATTAGCTATTACAAACATCTAATTCTATCTTTATAAAGTACCAATATACGATGTAAGTTCATTTAACAAGATACATACCAAAAAGTAAGTATTTTCAGGAAAATAAGTAAATATTTTCAGGTAAACTGAGCTTTCCTCAAATAATTTGTTAATACAGTGAAGTCAATGTCTAGTTTGTGTGTCTGTTTGTTTTTTTCAAGTACATTTACAGAGTAATGATACTTAGATCGGCAAAAATAGCTGAGTTTGGGGAAGGGAATATTTTTATTCGATGAAGTCAGGAGAAAACTTAAGGTTTCTATGATTTATTTATTTATTTATTTATTTACCTAGCATTTGCTCATAATTATGAATCTAAGGTGAAACTGGACTATACAATGAAGAAACATTTTTACTTTAATATCCCAATGAAAGATGCCTTAAGAGTAGAGATTTTCAAAATACTACTTTAACATTTCTGATTTATATTCCTGCTTATATTTATATTTTTATACATGTTATATGAAATATGATATTTACATTATTTAGAAATAGATTAATATACGTTATTTTTAAAGTTCTGCTTTCAGTAATATGAGCTTAGCTTCGGGATTAATTGCAGAAAATTCCTTTCCATTTACACTAATCTAATTATTTTGTTTGTTTGTTTGTTTGTTTTTCATGGAAAATGAATTATGGCTTATTATATGCCGCGTTAAGGGGTGTAGCTGATTAACCGTTACGGGCCCGGTTGGATTCAGGGTACTGAACCAGTCGGACATTCACCAATAACGCGTTAACCGTCTGGGGGTCCAGTCAGACATTCACCAATAACGCATTAACCATCTGGGGATCCATTCAGACATTCACCAATAACATGTTAACCATCTGGGGGTCTGGTTGGATTCAGAACACTGAACTATCACGGATAACCACCCTTACCCTAGTTGCACTTAATGAGAGCTATCACAATGCAATCAAGTATGGTTTATTACAGCAACAGGTAATCAGGTTCTTTTGGATTGCCAGCGATAGTGACTGTCTGCAAAAGCAAGCTATCATGCATGAAATATTCAGGTGGTACAGGTGTTACAGGTGTTACAGGTGCACAGCTTAGAAATAAACATGTTAAAAGGATCAAAGACTCTAGAGAGATTTATAAGCAAGTATTCAGATCTCACCCAAAGGCGTCCCAATGGGGGGGGGAAGAGAGGCTCAGCCCATCGACTGGTCCCAGGAGTCAGGAGGTCCTAAGGATGTTGTATTTCCTCGGGATGTTGTCTCCCCTGACGGTGGTATCTTCCCTAACATCCCTTCTCTCTTGGGCCAATTTATATTATTTTCTATATTTTAGGTGGATCTTGAGTGGCTCTAGTCAAGCATATCTTAGTTATGATTGGGGAAAAGTTCTTCTGTCTCCGTTTAAAGTAATAGGCTCCAAGAAATTCAGGGCTCATGCTCAGTGAGGGGTGGTCACACCTTGGAGGCGAGTAGCTTTTGGGATGGAGGTGTGTTTTGGTATTATAATGATATTATAATGAGCAGAAAGTACACTAGGGTACAGCATTTGCCAAAACATGACAGGTCCTTGGCTCAGGGTGGCAAAAAGTGCAGCTTATCAGTCTTGGTGTGCACAAGAACAATTGAATCCCCACCTGGTCACAGAGCCTAGCTGTGGTGTCTCCACTCCACTCTATGCTCCGTACTGTTCCTTAGGGCTAGCACACCAAGTTTCCCCAGCGCGATAGCATCTAAAGTTGGGAGCCTAGGGAACGCTCAGGTAATGCAGCTATGCCCTACCCTGAAAGCCTCTTCAATGCTGTACATTTTCCTTAAAAAATGTGAATGTTAGTTTTATTTTCCTAGTTACTTCAGGCAATTACACCACATTATAACACAAATATTAATCTCTTAAAAATAATTACACAAAAAAGTATTTATACCATCACTGTTATAACAGTCAAATAGGAACTGCATAAATAAGCATTCAAAAAAATAATAATAATTAAAAAAAAAAAAAACAATAATTAAAACTTTAAAGAATATCTTAAATAATATTTCTAAGTACTATTTAACAAGGCTAGGAAAATAGTTTTGTTTCCTAAAATATATTTTTTGCTACTTCTGAATTATAAATGTGCCTATTTCACAATGATGCTGTTGATGAAGGGCTTAGACTATACATGTATGTATGTGTCAGAAATTTACATTCTTCCTTCTATGTCTTGAATGAAATGAGTGCTGCATAAAATGAATAGATTTTACAGAAAAGAGAGAATTATAGAAGAAAATGTTTAAATATATCCACTAGATCAGATTATTTAACTTTTTTTAGAATGTTTTAATATTAAATTATATCCTTTGATTATAATGGGTCTTACACAGCTAAGACAGTAAATTGGGCTGATAGTGCCTGTAACATATAACCTTAATTACAATCAAAGAGTCATGGAATCACAGAATGACTGAGATTGGAAGGGACTTGTGGAGGTAAAGCGTGGACACCTACAGCAGGTTGCCTAAGTCCATGTCCACATGGCTTTTGAAGATCTCCAAGGAGGGAGACTCCACAACCTCTCTGTGCATTCTGTCTGTTTCCAGATGTTTAGATGTAACCTCCTGTGTTTCAGATTGTTTCCATTGCCTCTTGTCCTGTCACGGGGAGCTATTGAAAAGAGCTTGGCTCCATCTTTTTTGCACCCTCCCCTATTTATATACATTATAAGGTCCCCTCTGAGCCTCCTCTTCTTTAGGCTAAACAGTCCCATCTGTACCAGCCTTTCCTTACAGGAGAAATGTTCCATCTCCTTGATCATCTTTGTGGCCCTTTATTGGCCCTCTAATATGTCCTTGTCTTTCTGAGACACATCAAGGAAAAGTAATCAGGAAAAAAATATCCTTTAAAAAGGTTCATGCTTCACTGATATCATAACTATCAAAACAAAAAACAAAACAAAAACAAACAAAAAAAAAAAACAAAAACAAACAAAACAACATCAACATCAACAACAACAACAAAAACACAAAACCCCTCTCTCTTTACTTAGGAACATTATCATGCTGTCTGTATCTACTAGGTCCACTGTTTCTTCCTTCCTTTGCCCCATCTTTTAAGGCTGTCACTGACTGCTTATCAACTCCCTTCCTCTCTTTTTTGCTGTTGTATTTGCAGTGGACCCACATAGCCTAATAACTTGTTAGTCAATATAGTGGCAAGGTTTTGGTAGCAGGGGACTGCAGGGGTGGCTTCTCTGAGAAGAATCCAGAAGCTGCCCCATGTTAGATAAGGGGCCTGCTGCTGGCCAGAGCTGAGCCACTAAGAGATGTTGTTTGCACTGCCGTGAGACCAGATTTAAGAAAAGGAAAAAAACTGCTGCACAACAGCAGGTGGGAGAGTGAGATGTGATAAACAGCCCTGTAGACACCCCGTTGTCAGTGCAGAAGTCAGTGCAGGAGGTGCTCCAGGAGCTGGAATTGAATTCCCCTGCAGCCTATGGGGATGCCCCTGGTGGAGCAAGTTGTACCTCTGCAGCCCATGATATACCACAGTGGAGCAGGTTTCCACGCTGCAGCCCAAGGAGGAGCCCCTGGTGGAGCAGGTGGACATGGCCTGGAGGAGGCTGCAACCTGTGAAGAGGAGCCCACGCAGGAGCAGGAGTCTGGGGGGAGCTTCCGCCTATGGAGGACCCATGCTGGAGGAGTTTGCTCCTGATAAATGGCCACAATGGTATGGACACATATTTAGAGCAGTTCTTGAAGAGCTGCTGCCTGTGGGAAGCCCATGCAGGATCATTTCCAGAAGAATGGCATCCCGTGGAAGGGACCCCACATGGAGCAGGGTCAGAGAGTGACCATGAAGGAGCGGCGGAGCCAAAGTGCCAGACTGACCGCAACCCACATTTCCCCATTGCCCTGCACTACTCGAGGGAAGGAGGTGGAAGAAGGTGGATGGGGGGAAGGTGTTTTTGGTTTCTTTCCTTTGTTTTCTCACTTCTACAGCTTGTTAGTTAATAGGCAATATATTTCTCTAATCTCTCTACTCTGAGTCTGTTATGCCTGTCATAATAATTGCTGAATGATCTCCCTGTCCTTATTTCAACCCCTGAGCTCTTTGCATCATATTTTCTCCCTCTTTCCCTTTAAGAAGAGGGAGTGAGAAAGCAGTTGTAGTGGAGCTCAGCTGCCCAGCTGCGTAAAACCACCACAGTCAAAAATCACACAACTAACATATTGGAAAAAAGTTGAGCTTTACAGGTCTGACAATTCAGAAGAACTTTGAGTAGTTATCTGCTGAAACTTGCACTTCTGGTTCTTTCCTTTAAATACTAGAAAATGAGCAATATTCAGTGTACAAGAATATGTAAATCTATTTTAGAGGAAATGTATATAAAAATATTTTCTCAGGTATAATGTATGTCAAGTAAAACTATGTCTGACCATAATTAGGTGGGTAAATTATTGTAAGAATAATAACAGGTCATATTCCTTAAAGTAATGGAGAGATTACCAGATCAGTTCTGTGTTGGGTCAGGCTGCATAGTAAAAGGATTATCTAGTTAAGTGGAGGCTTAGCTGTTGTTCAAAAATCCTGCAGGGATATGATACTCATTGGAGGGAGACCTTGAGAGAAAAGCCAAACAGAAGGTAGCAGCTTGAAGAACTGGATTACCTAGGACACACTCAAATTGTAGGCACATCTGTTGTAGGCAGTTGATTTGTTATGATAATTTTGCTTTTAATTTTTTGGTAAATATGCCCAGAAGCAATGCAATGGATATGCAGTTATATGCTTCAAAATAAATAAATTAATCTGTGTAGGTGTCTTTTCATTTCTTTGGGCAGCCAGCCATTAGTTCTTTATGCAGCACTTCCAGGTACTGGGATTTTTGAATTTACATGAATGAGTGATGAGCATTAAACTTACAATATATAGAATGCTATTCTGTGACAACAGCATTCCAGTTCATCAGCATATATATGTATATATAGATCCTAATCTCTGTAATGTATATGTGAATTTATACATATGTATGTTTTTTCCTTTACAAAATAAAAGAATAAATAATAGTTGATGATGCAACAACAACAACAACAAAAAGTATCAGTTCATTCTATAATGGATGAGATGCTTACCAAGGCATTTTTTTTTTATGGTCCTGCACATTAATTCCATTATTGAGAAATGCTGAGGTTATATTCCATGTAAAAAATAACTCTTGCTATTTCACACCCTAATTAGGAACAAATTTGAATTCACCTTGCAAAATGCATTAATATTCTGACTTGGAGGTACAGGTCAAATGTAAGTTACCTGGCAATTATGAGTGAGAGTCCAGAAAGTGCCAGCTTAAAGTACCTGGAGAACATTTTTTGTTGACCTCATTAGACGTATTTTAAATGAAAGATGGAAAAATAAAAAAAAAAAAAAAAAAAAAAAAAAAAACAAGAAAGCTTTTTTATTTTAAAATTATATTGATAAGTGATGTTGATAATGCCAGGCTATAACCAAGCAAAAAGATGAAACTTTTTAATAAGAGAAAATACAAATGTAAAGTACCAAATATTTTATATGTAGATTTCAATGGTAAAACACTAATATGATGCAGCGGTCACTTGGAAAATGTCTTTAAGCAGAAGTTTGAAAACGTAACCTCCTGAAATCTCCTTTTCAAAATATATATATTTTGAAATATATAAAAATTTTGAAATATACAAAATTTGGGACATAAGAGCTGTACATTACAGAGTTATTTTATACAGTTATCAAATTTTAATTATATGTATTAACTATGAGACATTTGCTTTCCATTTTAATGCTATTAACAGTTATTTCCAAATGTAGAGTTCTTTTCCTTGCTTTGCCTTGCATCTTGCCTTTTCCAGTTAAGTTCTTTTAATTCATTTGTAGTTTTCTGGTATTGAATAATCAAAATCACAGGAGGGGCAGTAGCTTAAGTATGATGTAGTTTCTCAGATTATTAAGGGGAAAATATTGGTCTTTTTGAGCCAAAATAGGTCTGTGGCAGAGATCTTTGGATGATAGTTGACAAATGGGATCCTACTGAGTTTCTGAACTCAAACAAATGAAAAATGCTTATTTTTACAGTCATCAAGGACTAAGACAATTTTATTTATTTATTTATTTATTTATATCATTTTATCATTTGGGGAACAAACTGAATTACTAATATAATAACTAAGAAATATCTAAGCTACAAAGGAAATACACATTTCACCTGTTACCAGACTCTGACTTATTTGGTTTTCACTTTTAAGGACAGGCTAGTACAGATTATAGAAATCCCAACAAATCCTAAAAGCCTTCTTAGGAAAGGAACCTGTAAAAAGGACAGTTGAGGAATCAATGAATAAAGTGAGTAAATAATAAAAAATAATTCACAGAAGGCTAGAGATCACTGTGGCTATGAGCTAAGCAGACATTTGGTCCAATTTAGTAGGTCTATATTAATGATATAATGTAAGGTTTGAGCAGGGATTTATACTTCTAGCTGGTGCTCCATAAGTGTATAGGTCTTTCACTGGTGACATCGTATCTGTCAGTCATCTGAAATTTTTAATGTCTTGGATACTTGTTGATATCTCAACTGTCTACTGTCTTCAGGCAACTCAATAAAGCTTCCAGGAGTGTTCAATTTTAGGCTGTAGACACTAAATTCTGATGAATAAATGTAAGAATATTCATATCAGCTGGACTTATAAACTCTTAATACAGTCAGTGGAGATCTAGAGATCAACAGTTTAAGCATAAATATCTAATGTTATCAGTATTTTATTGATAGAAACAAGAATTCTGTTTACAACTGTTAGATATTTTAGTAGCTTCTGTGAGAGGACCATATTTTTCTGCCATGCTACTTGGAAGCCAGCTGGGCTACTCAAGGCATTTCAGATATCATTAGACAGATGTCCAGAGTAAGTAGGTAAGTAGGTCTCTTCATTTTCCTGTTGAATTTATATGGAATAAAATGGGAATTTAGACATCCATCTCACATGTATATATCTGCATCACAGATGCTAAAGAATGGGAGTCAGACAAACCCAAATCCATCCTGAAGGTCTGTGTGTCACTAGTACCTACGTCATTTCTATTGTTGTGGTTTTACCCTGCTAGACAGCTGAACTCCACAACAAGCACTCCTCTGAGGAAAAGGGGGAGAAAATATGATGGAAAGGGCTCAAGGGCTGAGATAAGGACATTGTTCACCAATTGTCATCATGAGCAAAACAGACTCAGCATAGGGAGTTTTATTAATTATAAATTAATAAAATTTATTCCCTATCACTAGCAGACTAGAACACTGAGAAACTGAAAGCAAACTAAGAACACATTGTCCCCCATTCATCCTCTCCTACTTCCTTTTTTTCTGAGAGGCACAGGGGAATGGGGGATGGGGGCTGCAGTCAGTCTCTAATGCTTCATCTCTGCCACTCCTTCACAGTCACTCTCTGATCCTGCTCCACATGAGGTCCCTCCCATGGGATGCTGTCCTTCCGGAACTGATCCTGCGGGGGCTGCCCACAGGCAGCAGTTCTTCAAGAAATGCTCCATTGTGGGTCTGTACCATGGTGTCCATCTGTCAGGAGCAAACTGCTTCAGCAAAGGTCCCTCACGGGCAGCAGCTCCCCCCAGACCACCAGCTCCTGCGTGGACTCCTCTCCATGGGTTGCAGCTTCAGCCCGGTGCCTGCTCCTGAGTGGGTTTTCCATGGGTCACAGCCTCCTCCAGGCCACATCTGCCTGCTCCATCGGGGGCTCCTCCACGGGCTGCAGCGTGGAACTCTGCTCCACCATTGTATTCCATAGGCTGGAGGGAGGCAGCTGGCTCCACCAACGGCCTCACCACAGGCTGCAAGAGAATTTCTGCTGCGTGCCTGGAGTACCTCCTGTCCTCCTTGTGCATTCAACTTGGTGTCTGCAGGGCTGGTTCTCACTCCTCACTCTCCCAGCTGCTGTTGTGCAGAAGTTATTTTCCCTTTCTCCAATTTGATCTCTCATAGGCCCAACCAGCTTGGCTCACTGTCTCGGCTCTGGCCAGTGTTGGGTTCCTTTTAGAGCTGGCTGGATCTGGCTCTGATCTGACATGAGGCAGCTGCTGGATTCTTCTCACAGAGGCAGCCCCTGCAGTCCCTTTTCTACCAAACCCTTGTCCTGTAAACCCAGTACACCTACTGAGCTTAACTTATATTTTCTTTTGAATATGTTATTATCCATTATTTTGTATTGCCTATTGGTATGTGTTTGGCTATATGGATATGTAAAAGTATATGACTTTTTTATTAAGTAGTATTTTATTAAGTACCCAGTCTTTGTTATTAGGTATTTAACCTAGCCAGATAAAATTAGAATTCCACATTTAATATTTAAAGAATGAGTAACGATAGTTTTCTGATTTTGTATTTGTTCTGCATTTTACATGTGCTGTGAGGTTTTGTGAATGGAGTTTCTCTATATCTGTCAAATCAGAGATTATAAAATACTTGATTATGGTTTCTGAAAAATATGGACATTTGATTTTCTTCAATTTTTTTTTTTCTTCCTGCTGTATTCACTATTGAGAAAAAATGAATAGGGCAAATGTGAAACTATATACAAACAATATAAGTAGGACAATAACTGTACTTTCAGAAGGTGAAAAACAACACAGTAATAATATTGAAGATATAACCATGCTTGACATATGGAAAACACATAGACTTGGCCAAGAATTTACATCTTGTCATTGCTTTGTTTAAATCAAATGTAAAACAGTTGATGAAGGCTATTTATTTTTAGGGTGCAGTTGATTTGTATTTTGGTGGAATTTTAGTGAGAAAGCAATTTACCAAAAGGGTAAAGACCCAGGAAACTACAGACCTATTAGTCTAACCTCAGTCCCTGGAAAAAAAGTATAGAGAAGATTATTCTGGATGCTATTATTAAAAGGCATTTAAAGATCAAAGCTACATACTCATACATACTCAACATGGGTTCATCAAGGGAAAATCCTGCTTTAGTATATACTTGGTGGATATAGTGAAAGTGGTGGATGTGATATTTATATATTTCAGTAAGGATTATATTATTTATTTATTTATTGATACTGTCCCTCTAGAAAAAATATTGTCTTTCTAGAAAAATTGTTTGACTGTGAGATAAACAGGGTGAGATACACCGGGTGATAAACAGGCTCAATGGTAGGGATCAAAGGTTATAGTAAATGGAGCTATATTATGCTTGCAGATGATCATCTGCGGTGTTCCCCAGGGCTTAATTCTAGGGCCTGTCCTGTTCAACATTTTTATTAAGAATCTGGTTGCAGGACTGTAGTGCATCCTCAGCAAGTTCGCTGCTGATACTAAACTGGGAGGTGCTGTTGACTCCCTGGAGGGACAAGAGGCCTTGCAAGTATCTAGGTAGATTGGAGCACTGGACAATAATCAGTGGTGTGAAGTGCCAAAGGAGTGGAAGGCATGTCCTATGAGAAGAGGCTGAGTACACTTGGATTGCCTAGTCTGAAGAAAAGGAGGCTAAGAGTCCTCTACATTGCTTTATATATCTTCTTGAAGAGATGAAGTGGAGATGGAGGTACCAGTGTCTTTTCCCTGGCAACAGATATCACTCCCAAATGTCACTCATGGAGGTGACATAAAGTTGTAGCAGGGGAGGTTTAGATTAAACAGAAGGAAAAATGTCTTTATTGTTAGTGTGGTAAGACACTGGAGCAGGCTTCCTAATGAGTTGGTTCCCCATGCCTGCCAGTGTTCAAGAGACATTTCAGTAATGCAGTCAATAATATGCTTTAACTTTTGGTTTGCTTTGAAGAGGTCAGACAGTTGGACTCAATGACCTTTGTAGGCCTCTTCCAACTTAACTATTTTTTTATTATTTTATTTTATTTATTTTATTTTATTTTACTCTATTTATGAATTCAGCTTTTTATTAATATTCATGTACACACCACAATATTTATAAACACACCTATGGAAGCAAAACTGTAAGGTGTCAACTCAGAAAAATGTGGCTATGTAAAACATATTGGTTGAGATCATGCCTTATTTTGATTATGTGTTTACTGAAAAATAATGTGATCTTGGGAGGAATCCAGTACATTGTGCTTTCCGTGCAATGGCCACTGTACCTTCTAATGCTTTTTATAATACTTGTATCCTATTCTTTAAATGATGTGTCAAATATGTCTTGGCAAAATAGCATGAACAATCCACAAACAATCTAGAAAGTCCATGAAGTTAAATTCTACTTACTAAGCATATATTTGACTGCATATTTTTCTTGACTGAAAATGCAAGATGCTGTGAATCTGCCTTTCAAATGATACAATTTACTCTTTTGTATATCCCCTCGCTCCAGTATTTCATCTTAAGTGACATTTGAAAACTAGACTTATCATACAAAATCAAATATATCACCCACAGCATGATGTCAGAGACATTTCACAGGCTGCAAGGGATCACAGTAGACTCTCTAGAGCAATTTCATCAGTATCACAAATCAAGCATGCTTTCTGCCGTGTGTTATTTGTGATGTGTGTTTTGTGCTGGTTGAGTATCAGGCTTTTTCAGTAACTAAATTAACTAAATATGCTTTTTACATTCATTTTAAATAGGTCAAACAATTAAGAATTATATAAATAAATTGCTTTGTTCTTGGCTACTTCCAATATAGTACAAATATAACAGTCCCTGTCAGGGTGTTTTCAGTTATTAAGTGATGATAAAGTGATGATAATTCTTGAGTAGATCTGACCAATGCACAAACCTGTGATGGTGTAGGAAGAAAAAAAAAAAAAAAAAAAAAAAAAAAGTAGATTGCTACTTAAGCTGCTACTTAGGCTGTTCACCTGTAACTTCACAACATGCACATGCTAGGGAACATAAAAAATAATAATAATGTAGTATATACAGAAAACTTGTACTGATTATGAAGACAACATGAAAGAGAGGGTTTCATGAAACAGTTTGGTGGATATTTCTCTCTTCCGATGAACAACTGTTAATTTTTAGCTGCAACTAGAGCCCTAAGCTTTCTTGTAAGAAGAGGCTGTGTGTTCTTGTAAGAAGAGGCCAGTAATTCTGAAGGCCTATCTCCCTCTGAAGTATTGTAGCTAAAAAGTGGAAAGTCTGTATTTGAACTACGGTACTTGAAATTTCTGAAACAACAGCAACAAAAGATGTAAGTAACCTTTTTGTTTCTGGCTATGTCAATTTACATAAATAACAACATTTTTTCTGTATCTGCCATTTATAAAAAGAGAATTAAGAGTGTTCATATGCGGTATGTATATGTTGTATACATATATTAAGGTTTTGAACAGAAGAGAGAGAAAAAAAAAGAAATTCTTTGCAAAATGAGATAATCCATCTAATAAGCATCAGAAAGTGTAAAACCTTATATGACCATTTTTAGATTCTTATACAAAATACAAGGATCTTTTTCCCTATTCCTTTAGGATTACTTATAAAATTTACCTGTGTCCTTATTGCTTTTAAGCAGTGCCAAGCACTGTAAAAACACCAGTAAAAACATTGGCATATTTTACTCAGTGTATAAGATGTTAGTTTCGTTTTTAATTATATTTACTTTCCTTTGAAGTATTTGATGGGAAAATAAAAACAAAACAAAACAAAAATAAATCCAGAAATAGACCTTCTGAACATTAAGTTAAAATTAGAGGACAGATAAGGTCTTGTGAAAATGATTCAGATTAATGAGATCTTTTAGTAAAACAGGATGGGAATAATTTCATTCTTTAACAACTTCAGCATATAGATAAAACAGTATGAACATGTACTTTCTCCTTTTAATTACAGCACTTTGCTTTGCTAAAGTGAGATTATTTGTTTCTCAGAAGAGGTAAGAACATCCTTATATTATGCATGCCAATAAGAATCCCAGTTGCAGATTGTCAGAAGAGACTTAAAGAAACCTATCTATATCATAGGTTTATAATATAAACCTATATATTAGATGGTTACCATTACAGATTACAAAATATTTGAACAGAATGTTCTTGAGATTTTAAGGAAGTAAACATAAAACTCCCAGATAAATCTTATTTCTTAATCACAAAGTGGCTGACTTTGGAAGGGATCTCTGGAGGCCATCAGGCCCAACAGCTCATTCAAGGCTGCCTACAGCAGGTTGCCCATGACCATATACAGATGACCTTTGAAGATCTCCAAGGAGGGAGGCTCCATAATGTCTCTGGACAACCTGTGCCAGTACTCAGTCACCTGCATAAAATAAAAGTGTTTCCTTATGTTCTTTTGTTAAACAAATTGCATGACAGTATGTTTTGTTATTTTTGTATTTCATATACCTGAAAATGCCTGCTGCCATTTAGTTTATGTCCAAAATAATCACAGAAATTTAGTATTTATTGATGCTAGCATAAGTTAAACAGAATGCTAGCATAAACCAAACAGAAGACATATGTAGATCATTTTATTGAAAAGACCACAGCGGAAAAGATGCTAGTGACTGATACTTTTAACTTCAGATGGGTAGCTCAGAATCATAGAATAATAGCTCAGGAAGATTCAGTGTTAAACTCTGAATGCTTTTATGCCTCAGACATCTCCTAACTGGGATTTTGCCTGACGTCTTTACCATTGGTACGTTCTTAATTCTTCATAACACTAATTCCCATTGCTTTGCAAATTCTAATTACCTAGCCAGGATTAATAATACATTTTTCAATAATTTCCATAAATACATACATATTTTCACCTCTTATCAGAGTCACAGTACATTGTTTCCCTAGTGCAATACTAACTATAAAGTTAGGTAAGTTACAGACTCATGTAAGGTTTTTGTTTGCTTTTGTTTGTTTGTTTGTTTGATTGGTTTGGTTTTCTTTTTCCAGAACACTTTAGATATCATAGCACTCTTTATTAATGTCCTCTGGGTAATCATCTTACTCCTTCTGTACTGAACACAGTACTCAAAGCACTTCAAAGTGGTATCCTGAAGTTAACTTTTGTTAAATCTCTGCTTCCTGAGAACAGGTTGGCATGTTCAGGTTTGTCATTTCTTCTAATAGAGAACAGTGTCCAACAGAGAAAAATCTCGCTACTTTAGAAAATCAGAGAGAACAATTATAATCTTTCCAGTGTCACACATATACAAGTAGCTTTCTAAAAAATCTAATATTTCAATGTAATGAAACCTAGTTAAATTATTGGCATGAAATTTTAAGATGAAATAATCCTTTAGATACTTTCTGTATTTTACTTTTCCCATCTATATATCCTGATCAGAAGCTCAGAGCTTATGGCACAACTATTCAGAATTCTGTTCTTCTGTGCATACACAAGCATTTCAGGAATTTGGTAATTTCTCAGGAGGAAAATAGCAAGAATAATAACCTTGTGTACCAACTGTTTTCAATCCAGTAAGGTAAATTAAATTCTCTCAGCTGCCAAAGCATTTTATGCATATAATAAGAGCAAAACAAAGTAACTGAAATACCACTTTTGATGTAAAAAGTGTCCACACTGCTCAGAGGTAACAGGAGACATTTGAAATGCTTTGAACTAAACAAGCAATTTTCTCATACAGGAAGAGAATTGCCAAAATCAGTGTAAGATTATTGATTATGTGATTATGTTTTTTGTTGTTGTTTTTGATTATGCTTTGCATTTCATGTTTCTGCTGTGATTTCACAATTGGTACTCTGCTCCAAATTTAGTTTCTTAAATTACTTAGGTATTATTGCTGGGTTTCCTAAAGAGGTTCATATTTATTGGAAACTTAATAAAACTCAGGGTAATCAGTACTAGATTGCCTGTAAATCTCCTATTAGCAGACATATTGTGCTTATTAGTTAAATTATTCAACCAGAAGGACTTGTAAAAGTGCATTATAAACTTGTATTATCTAGTATCCTAAATTATAATTTAATGCAATAATTCAAGGAGAGAGCAGGTGAACTGCCAAGTGCCAGAGAATGTAGGCAGAAGCACAGCCAGGAATAGAAAGCAGAAATTCTGTCTTCTAGACGATGGACTTCTAAATAAGTTTACCATGCTAAGAATTCACCATACTAAGATAGCTGATGGCAATGAATGTTATACATAAGTATTAAGGTATTAAGTGGCAAAAATAAAAAAATGTGGGGGGGGGGGGGGAGAGGGAGGAAGGAGACAAACGAGCTGAGTACAGCATTTTGGATCAAAACAATGAGACAAATATTAGCAGAAGTATTGTGGCCACTTGAAATACAAAGGAACAACCTCCAGAAAAACCTTAATTACTGTAAAAAGAGCAATAGTTGTTACGTTATCTCTACTAAAAGCCTAATTTGATAAAATGTATAGATTTTCAATGCAAACCATATTGTTTCCCATAAATAAGTGACTAGAAATTTATTTGCTTTTACAGGGAAGAAGAGGCATTGAGGACAGATTCTAAATTCTTTTTGTATGTGTATGTATCTTTTGCTAAATGTGGGGGATTATTCCTACATGGATTATATTTCTACTGGAATATATATATAAAATAATAAGGATTTTAGCTCTTAAAAGCTATGAATTAAAGTATAAAGTACATCTACCGATATTGCAAATACTTTTTTTCAAGGCTATGTAATAATTCTTTTAAGATTACACTTATAAAAAAATCATTTTGAACTAAAACCACATTGGATTTACATACACTTATAATACTTTACATATACTACATATATTACTACTCAATAAGAAAAAAAAAAAAAAAGAAAAGGAAAGAAATAAAAAGTCTTGCAAGAATTAATCACAAAAGAAAATTAATCATTTCATGAAGAAATTTCTGGGACTTACACTTTGTACGTTTAACACAAGACGTCATCATAACTGTTGAGGTATGTTTTCCTGGATTTTAAATATTAGTATTACTGTATTAGCATTTACATTTTTAAATATTGACAGATTGCATATTTTGCTGTTTTAATGGCTTAAAATATATTGCTTCTAGGACTTATCATGCCTTGTCTCTGGGTAGATTGCAATTAAATAAAAAATTTCCTTCAAATTTTCCTGGTTTTAACTGAAAAAAATATATATATTCATATTTAAGAGCTATGTCTTTACATAGATCTAATGTATTCTTCTATGATGTAACCTATCAGAATCTAAACTACAATCTATAATAGCAATGCGATGGAGAATTTTTTTGGTCATTGACCCTTGTTCTGTCCCCGCAAACCACTGAAAAGTGGTTGCCCAAATCCCTCTGTCTCCCACACCTCAGGTATTTGTACACATTGATGAGATCCCCTTTCAGTCTTCTTTTCTCCAGGCTGAACAGACCCAGGTCTCTCAGCCTTTCCTCATAAGGAAGATGCTGCAGGCCCCGTATCATCTTTGTGGCCCTCTGCTAGACTCTTTCCAGGAGATCCCTGTCTTTCTTGTACTGGGGAGCCCAGAACTGGACACAGTACTCCAGGTGAGGCCTGACCAGGGCAGAGTAGAGGGGGAGGATCACCTCCCTTGACCTTCTGGCCACACTCCTTTTAATACACACCAGGATGCCATTGGCTCTCTTGGCCACTAGGGCATACTGCTGGCTCATGGTCAACCTGTCGTCCACCAGGACCTCCATGTTCTTCTCTGCAGAGCTCCTTTCCAGCAGGTCGTCCCCCAGCCTGTACTGATACATGCAGGTGTTCCTTCCCAGGTGCAGGACTCTACGCTTGCTCTTGTTAAACCTCATTTGGTTACTTGCTGCCCAACTGTCCAGCCTGTCCAGGTCTCGTTGAATGGCAGCACAGCCTTCTGGCATGTTGGCCACTCCTCCCAGCTTTGTATCATGGGTATTCTTGCAGAGGGTGGACACTATTCCCTCATCAAGGTCATCAATGAAGATGTTGAACAAGACTGAACCCAGCACTTACCCCTTTGAATCACTGCTAGTCACAGGTCTCCAGGCAGACACTGCACTGCCAATCACCACCCTCTGAGCTCTGTCAGTCAGCCAGTTCTCAACCCACCTTACTGTCCACTCAACTGTCCCACACTTTCTCAGTTTTGCTAGAAGGATGTCATGGGAGACAGATGGGCAGGTAAGTTCCCTCTAGGGGGCTGTGGTGGCCTTGGCTGGTTGGAGATGGTTGGAGCTAGTTCTGTCCCCCTCAGCACACTGCACTTATGTGAAATATCACCTCCTGGCATGAGCTGCTGCTGGCTCATGGAGCACTGTCAGATGGTCAAGAGCAATGGCCTGATACACCTCAGTGTGTGGGGGTCAACAGCCCTTTGTGTTACATAGTGGGAAGGCACTTGCTGTCCTCCCCTATGGTGCTCCATGAGGAGATGGCAGTATTTGCCACATGATGAGCAGTGCATACTCCAACACATTGCTTAATAAGCATCACTTGACATCAGTCTTGAGAAACATAGAATGTTTAGTTAGTGCTTAATTACCTCATGAGGTTTTTCATCTGTGAGATGTAATTCATTAGAGAAACATTCTTTCTTCAAGTATTTATGTGTGTTTCTGTTGATTTGACTTTGGCATGTTTTTCTGATACTGTCCTTTGATCTTTAGTGTTTATAATACACTTATTTCCCTTCTGATACAAAACAAAATCAGTCACAATAATAGAGATAATATAATAGTGGCAACCCGATGTTAGTTATACAAGCATAAATGTACTTTTAATATATATTTTTATTTTAATAAGCAGAATTTAGCTTATTCATATGTAATTCATTACACTTTGTGGATATATTATCTAAACTTTTTTTTTTTTTTTGTAAGCTTTTTTTTTTTTTTGGTAAACTTTCTCAGACTCTGGCTGTTAGATTCAAATACTCCATTTGTTAAGTCTGTCAGTATTTCATTGTCCTTATTTTCATAGGTATGTAAATCTAGTCATTGCTATTTTTGGTCTACAAAATAAAAAGTATAAGCATTTTACCTAACATAAGATCCTTCCTCTTTATCAATATGTAGTAAAAGGAGAATGACATTCTTAAACCATCCCAGATTTGAAAACGTTGATCATTCAATTCACTTATATTTCATCTCTGTAATCTGCCTCATCTAATTTGTCTACCTGCACTGGAATTTATGCAGGTAGAGCATAACATTTTGAAGTGAGCTAATGTATTTTTTGTAGGCTAGAGTTAATATTTTTGTACATAGGCAAACTGATGCAGTTAGAAAAAATGGAGCAAGCTAAATACAAGTTGTAAACAATTCCTTCATTTTTGTACATATATGTTTGAGTAGACAATCTGTTATAGCAAAGACTGTTAGTGTTAGCATCATCTAGGGGATATTACAGGGAAAAGAAGACTATGAAGTTAACTTCATAAGGGAGGGAGTGAAAGTGGAGAGTGAACAACAGGAACCCATCTGAGAACCATCAACTTCCATGGTAATTCCTATTAATTCCTCAATTAATTCCTATTAATTCCTTAATAATCAGGCCCTAAATGGCATAACCATTCATTCTGGGGACCAGAGTCAGAATCAATTGAGAATGAAAGGTGAAATGGTTTCAGTCCACAGTATCAGGAGTCACTTTTTTGCTTCTAATTTTCCTATTCTTTCTTGAAGTAAATAGCACAGGATAGAAACCAGTTTAACTGCATTAGAATTTAAGCACTGCCTAGCCTAAATCTCAAATATCATTGTATTCTCTTAATTTGTCCCAAATGTTTCCCAGATACACTTTTTTTTTTTTTTTACCTTATGCATAATCATTGCCTCTCTATTCAGAGTAAAGTACTTGGTAGGTGTCTTTTGAAAAGAAGATTATATGGCATTCTTTCAAGGTGTAGAAACTGTGGGTTTCCTGTTACAGGTGAAGGAGAAAAATATGCCTGTTGAGTGGATTTAGTCATTGCATCATCTAATCTGGAGTTATGTAAGAAGATAAAATACCTTTGGAATGTAATTAAAATTAATTAATTAATTAATTTGAACATTGTAGTTTTGTATGCATAAAATTTAAGTGTGGAATTTGTCTTGCTTTCAAAGACATGTTTGAATGTGTCAGCATTAAAAATTACAAGTGCATGTTGATACACAATTTTGGAAAGTGAATTTTAGGAACAAGTAAATGGAACAGTTGTCAATTGATGCAACTGGTGACAATGTTCAGAGGGAAGAAAATATGGTAATTCCAAAATCCTTTTATTTCCTTTTTGTCTATAGGAAATTTATTTCCCTATGACATTGAAAACTGCATATCTCCTTTATGAGTTGTCACCTACATCCAGGTGTATCTTATATATATAAGACATACATATGCCTTATTCTTTGGGGTCTTAGTAAGGACTGTGAACAGGAACACAGGATCAACATACTGCTGATGGTAATCCTTCTATGTAGTCTTTGCAATCCAGCCTGAGATTGTTTTTTTTTTTTTTTTTTTTTTTTCCCCTTTTTAATTATGGTGGAAATAACTATATACCAAAGAACTGTATGAAATTTAAAGAGTACACATATATTTGGAACTTGAAGTGCTGACAAGGTGTTTTTTTTTTTTTTTTTTTTTTTTTTTTTTCCTATTTGTGGAGACAGGCCAGGAGAGGTAAGATGTCCAGAGACATAAAAAGGAGTATTGTATTTTGCCAAGCATATGGATCTTTAGAGAAACTAGGAGACATTTAATTTTGTCAAAGACAGCACTCTTCTTCCAGTCAGCACCGAGACAGTGGCTTGCTGGGAGACAGTACAGCTGTGTCCTTGAGACGTAATTCTAACAGCTGTGGACATGGTTATCAGAGCTACACTGGAGAATATGTGCTAATTCCACAGTTCAGAAAATAAAACTCTTCGTATTCCTCTCCTCTTATAACAAAGATGAAGATTCAGATTTGGAAAAATCAAAAAGCTTTACTTTGCCTAAGTTTCTTTGCAGAATTGAAACTCAGTATAAAGCTGGAGCTTTGAATAAACATAGAAACATAAGAAGCAATTTGTTTTTCCATACTTTCTTTTAACTATATACAAATTGCCTTTATTTTATTTGAGAATATGTAGCTTGAATCTCCAGTTGCCCTTTCTTATGCAACTAGTTTGCGTAGTCAGGATAATTGTAAAAACTGTCAGTATAGAAACACTTAATTTGTCTGGTCTAAATAAAAGTCTACAGGAGAAAGAGGTGTTAGCAGGTGAATTCTTTAATAAATCTTCATCCCTGAATACTTGAATTATTAGCTTTACTCTCCACTTCTATGTGTTTTTGTTGTTGTTTTGTTTTGTTTTGTTTTGTTTTGTTTTGTTTTGTTTTTTTAAATATCTTATTCCTAGACAACACTGTATTTTATTTTCTGTTTCAACTCAGACTGTACAGAAGTGTGTACAGGGGAATAAAGTTCAATCAGCTAGCAAAAGTGGTTTCAAGCAGCTACCATAGGCTTCCTCTTCCCTGATTTGGGATAAAAATGAAAGAATTCAAAAAGCAAGTCTGAGAAACTAAAATACAACTTTTCAGTTGCTTAGTTTTCACTAAGCTTTGAGGTCCTTTTATTTGTGACCTTATTTTGTAGGACAAAATATTCTGTACATACTCTACTATAGTACAGTAAATACTCCATAATACAAGAACTCAGCTTCAGTTTCTGTGCCATCTTGTACAGTGTTTCATGTAGGTAGTGACTCAGTATAGTACACTTTCAAACTTGAAGAAAACTTTTGCATAGCAACTGGAATACTTAGCAGTGGGTACAAATCTTGGTTCAGAAAGTACTGATCTATTTTAGCAAGTAGACTTTTATATCTCATTTTACATCAGACAGGCCAGGTATGATTCCAAAGTGTGTGACTTTGCATTTTTTCCAATGACTTTTTAGCCTGTTTAGAGTCCTCAAAGCTATCTTTTTTTTTTTTTTTTTTTTTTTTTTTTTTTTTGATGCATAGAGTTTCCACATTTCCTGTATTGATTTTTGGACAGTAATTTAAAACTTTTACTAAGTGCTGAATTTCTAGTTGTCAGGTCTAGAAGGCTGCTTTTCTTTGTGATCATTATAATTTCCTTTGTACTTTGCTCTGTTTGCCTGTCAGATCACAAATGCATACTCAAGAGGAAAAGAGATGTGATGAGTTTGCTGTGGTGAAGAATGGGAACAAAGAAGAGAAAACAACACATCTTGCTCAGCTCAGTAAGTTATTTAATAAGTATTCTATTGCATAACATTTTAGAAGAGGAAAGTGTTCATTTCATGCCTTTACAGCTGACAGAAAAAAAAAAAAAGAAAAAAAAAAAAGAAAAAAAAGTTTTTATTCTTTCAGTACTTATTGAAGCATGTTTTTTCCTCAGATATATAAGGAATTTTTTCTGTAGACTTTTTACAAAGCTGAAGTGTAGCATTCAAAATACACAGGCTTAATGTGGTGCTATACCTGAACTGGTTTTTGTTCTTGAACATTTATCCAATCTACAACAGCATTTCTTTGATGACTGTGTTCAAAATTGCCTTTACATTTAAGTAAACCAGTTATAATAAATTTGTTCTTTAAAATGAAAGACATTGAATGCTTAATGGAAAACTAGATGTCACAGATGTTTAAAATTCTGTTAAAAATGCAATGTTACTATATGAAGTTATATGTTAAAAATTGTACTGTAAGGTCTATAAAAAATCATTAAAATGCTATCTGTGCAATGATAGTATGTTCTTTGAGACTGAAGAGTTGATTCTCAAAGACACTTATACTGGAATTATTTTAATGAGCTTAGTTGTTCTACCTTTTCAAGCATCATTATATTTCTGTATATTTTTTCCCTGAACTGTGAATATTGGTGTGTACAGATTTCAAGGATAGCAGCAAGTAACCTAACTCTGAAATAAGAAGTTCGATTTATCTTGTACAGCTAATTGTACAGAAATGGGTTTAATTAGCCTAGATAGAGCCCCTTGCCAATGGAAGCATGCTGTCTTTGTTGTCCCAGGCAAGTAGCTCTGTTTCACATTGTGGAACAATACTCCAGTTGCTGATGGTTGCTCAGTAGATATGAGAAACAGCACTGTAGAGTGTGTTGCTCTTAGAAGCACAAAAATATTTGTAGGTAACTCCTCAAGTACAGTTGTATGATAATGCAAGAATAAAACACATTAATTGAACTTGTACTATGTTTTCTATCTGAATCATTACCTGACTAACAATGCTATTTCTACAGAATGCAAACTCTTTTGCTATTGCCTCTATTTTCCAGTTTAGGAAGGAAGGAAGGAAGGAAGGAAGGAAGGAAGGAAGGAAGGAAGGAAGGAAGGAAGGAAGGAAGGAAGGAAGGAAGGAAGGAAGGAAGGAAGGAAGGAAAGAAGGAATTTTTTTTTTCTCTGCTTTATTGTTTTACCCATTTTCTTCAATAGTACAAAAAGCATAAGAAGACATCATGTCCTGAAGGTCACTTTGTACCAAAACAAATAAAAATATTTCAATTTCAAATGCATACTGTAATATATTCAAAAGAGCCCCACTGGTAAGGGGCACTATCTAGGCTAATTAAACCTGTTTTGTACAATTAGCTTAACAAGATAAATAGAAATATAATGCATTTCATAATTTATTCGTTTATTACAAAGAATTATCAGTTCCGACACCCTTATTTTTTATTAATCCGTTCCAATTTTCATTGGAACATGAACATATAGAATATCCTATCATTATTTAAATGTTACAGTTAAGACTTGTATTCAGTGGAGTATTATAAAAATATAAAAAATAGTATTTAAAATGTTTAACCACTTATGTGTAGTAATGTGGATTAAATTATTCAATTAAAGTTTGATTACCTTCATGAATAAAAGTAGTTTGGGGCTAAGCCTTTTGTACACATACAAATTGATAGCAGGTAAAAAGATCAAATAAAGAATAATGACTTTATATGACAAGCACTTAATAGGTTGTAATGTTTCATAAAATGTTAGAGGCACTTAAGGCCCAGAGTAACCTTTTACATAAAACAAATATAAAGAAACTTGCATTTCTGTATTTTCTACATTATTTTAAAAACTTAGCAGTACATGGAACAATAAATAATAGGTGTTTATCACAGGAACACAGAATCATCTAGGTTGGAAGAGACCTTCAAAATCACCTAGTCCAACCTCTGACCTAACACTAAGAAGTCCTTCACTAAACCATATCACTAAGCTCAACTTCCAAATGTCTTTTAAAGACCTCCAGGGATGGTGACTCAACCACTTCCCTGGGCAGCCCATTCCAATGCCTCACAACACTTTCGGTAAAGAAGTTTTTACTAATACCCAACCTAAACCTCCCCTGGTGCAATTTCAGCTCATTCTCCCTGTCTTGTCACCAGACACGTGGGAAAATAGACCAACCCCACCTCACTACAGCCTCCTTAAATGTACTTATAGAGAGCGATAAGGTCACCCCAGAACCTCCTTTTCTCCAGGCTGAACAAGCCCAGCTCTCTCAGCCTCTTCTCATAGGACTTGTATCCGGACCCCTCACCAGCTTCGTTGCCCTTCTCTGGATTCTCTTGAGCACCTCCATGTCCTTCTTGTAGTGAGGGGCCCAAAACTGAACACAGTACTCGAGGTGCGGCCTCACCAGAGCTAAGTACAGGGGGATGATCACTTCCCTAGACCTGCTGGCTACACTGCTTCTTATACAAGCCAGGATGCTGTTGGCCTTCTTGGCCACGTGAGAACACTGTTGGCTCATATTCAATCGCCTATCAACCAATACTTCCAGGTCCTTCTCTGCCAGGCAGCTTTCCAACCACTCATCCCCCAGCCTGTAGCTCTGATTGGGGTTGTTGTGACTCAAGTGCAGGACCTGGCACTTGGCTTTGTTGAACTTCCTACAGTTGGCCTCAGCCCATCGGTCCAGCCTATCCAGATCCTCTTGCAGAGCCTTCCTACCCTTGAGCAGGTTGACACACACACCTAATTTGGTGTCCTCTGCAAACTTACTGCGGGTGCACTCAATTCCCTCATCCAGATCATCAATAAAGATATTAAAGAGCACCTGCCCCAGTCCTGGGCCCTGGGGGATGCCACTAGTGACCGGCCTCCAACTGGATTTGACTCCATTCACCACAGCTCTTTGGGCCTGGTTATCCAGACAGTTTTCAACCCAGTGATGCATATGCCAGTCCAAGCCATGAGCAGCCAGTTACTTGAGGAGAATGTTGTGGGGAACAGTGTCAAAAGCCTTACTGAAATCAAGGGAGACCACATCCACAGCTTTTGCCTCACCCACTAAGCTTGTCATTTTGTCATAGAAGGAGATCAGGTTCATCAAGCAAGACCTGCCTTTCATAAACCCATGCTGACTGGGCCTGATCACCTGCTTGCCCTGCAAGTGCCACGTGACACTCAAGATAATCTGTTCCATGAGGTTCCCTAGCACTGAGGTCAAACTGACAGGCCTATAGTTCCCCGGGTCTACCCTCCGGCCCTTCTTGTAGATGGGCGTCACATTTGCTAGCTGCCAATTGACTGGGACCTCCCCTGATAGCCTGGACTGCCAATAAATGATGGAAAGTGGCTTGGCCAGCTCCTCTGCCAGTTCTCTCAGTACCCACGCGTGGATCCCAAACAGACCTATCGACTTGTGTGCATCCAAGTGCTGTATTGTTGACCAATAGCAGGTCACCAAACATTTCCTTGTGGATTATGAGAGTCACATTCTGCTCCCTACCCCTTCCACCAGCTCAGGGTGCTGGGTATCCAGAGAACAACTGCACTTGCCGCTAAAGACTGAGGGAAAGAAAGCTTAAATTAAGTACCTCAGCCTGTTCCTTATCTCTTGTAACTAAGTTTCCCCCTGCATCCAGTAAAGGATGGAGATTCTCCTTAGTCCTCCTTTTTGTGTTGATGTATTTATAAAAACAGTTTTTGTTATCTTTAATGGCAGTAGCCAGTTTGAGCTCCAGATGAGCTTTGGCCTTTCTAATTTTGTCCCTGCACTGCCTCGCAACATCCTTATAGTCTTCCTGAGTGGTCCACCCTCTTTTCCAGAGATTATAAGCCCTCTTTTTTCTCCTAAGATCAAGCCACAGCTCTCTGTTCAGCCAGGCTGGTCTTCTGCGCCGGCTTGTCTTTGGGCACGTGGGGACAGACCACTCCTGAGCCATTAAGATATCTTTCTTGAAGACTGTCCAGTCTTCCTGGACTCCTCTGCCCCTCAGAACCACCTCCCAGAGGACTCTGCCAACCAGTGTCCTGAACACCTCAAAGTCAGCCAGCCTATGAAAGTCCAAGAATGTGGTTTTACTGATCCCACTCCTGACTTCGCCAAGAATAGAGAACTTTACAATTTCGTCGTCACTCTGCCCAAGACAGCTCCTGACCACCACATCTCCCACCAGTCCTTCTCTGTTTGTGAAGAGAAGGTCTAGTGGGGCACTTCCCCAGGTAGACTCACTAACCAGCTTTGTCAGGAAGCTATCTTCCACGCTCTCCAGAAACCTTCTAGTCTGCTTTCTCTGGGCTGTGTTGTGCTTCCAGGATGTGTCAGGGAAGTTGAAGTCCCCCACGAGAACAAGCGCTGATGATTTTGCAACTTCTGCCAGCTGCCTGTAGAATTCCTCATCTGTCTCCTCATCCTGGTTCAGCAGTCTATAACAGACCCCCACCAGGATGCTTGCCTTGTTGGCCTTCCTGCTGATCCTAACCCATAGGGACTCAACCTTATGATTCCCAGCCTCAAGTTCGATGACATCAAAACACTCTCTGGTATAAAGAGCCACACCACCACCCCTTCTGTGCTGCCTGTCCCTTCTGAAGAGCCTGTAGTTAGACATTGCAGCAGTCCAGTCATGAGAGTGGTCCCACCACATTTCTGTGACAGCAACCAAGTCTTCCTGCTGCACGAAGATTATGATTTAGTTTACAGTGAAAATGTATATTAGCCTAACAAAGTCCTAAATTATAATGATATCTTACTATTGATTATTTCAAATGTCTCTTAGGAAGCCCAGAACACTTTCTTACTTCTTTCTGGAAGCTCACAATCTTCTTCCGTCTGCCTCTTCTGAGACCGGACAATAAAAATAGCAGTCCAATGTGCTCTCAAGTGCTACCCTACAGTTTCTATACTTTTATCACCCAATCCACAGCTTGTGGGCACACGTGCATGTGGGAAGAAGTGACATATACCTCACTCTCATCCAGGCATTCAGTGAACGGGAAATGTAATTTTGGACTAATGAGATGTAGTGCACTTACCTGACAAGAAGTCAATGCTATAAACTTGCTATCTGAATTGCATATGACACTGATCGTTTATGTATTCTTTTTTAAAATGTATTTTATCTTTTTATATTTTGGAAGAGAAGCAGCATATATTTTTAATTCTCATGCTCAGCCAAGTTGAAAAAAGAGGACACAGCATATCAATTTATTAAAACAGTATGCTTTAAAATGGAATAGAACTGCAATGGATTATTTTTCTAAATTCAGTAAGCTAGACTATCGTCACATATATTAATATGCTACAAATTTCAAAGAATATCAGATTTTAGAATAAAGTTCCTCTTGATAGTTTGACCCTTACATTTATCCATAAAAGTACAGATTTATTTTTATTTAAGCAGACATGCAGTTTTCCTTTTCATGAATAAAAATAGGAAAAACAAAACAAGTGTTAAATGAAAAAAAAAAGAAAAAAAGAAACATTTACTATTCAATATCTACTTTTCATTTAAGGATAGCAAAAATTCCTAATATATCTGTACTTTAAAAGTTTGAAATTCTGCTGCTTTGTACACTTGTTATTACATAGGTGACCATGTGTTCTCTGACTTTATTTCCAAAAAACTGAGATTACTCCACATGAGTAGCCATGGCTGATAAAATATTGCACAGCTGGCATCTAAGACAGTTTTTCACTTTGGATCATTCAGTCTTGTTATGGAAGAGGAGATTAAACATTTTGAACAAGAGAATTAGAATTCAGCTCTGGATGTGCAGTGTTGCACATGATAAATGTTCTGTAAACCAAGTGTGCCACTTGTATTGTAGAATTCTTTGATAGAAATAGTAGGCTAAATATTTTATTCATAAATTCATCCTTCATTCAACAGTATTCTGAATGTTCAAGGTCTGTTACATTCACACAGTGTTTCACTAAAGTCAGAAGCTTCTGTATGGCTACAACACCCTATCTGTGAGTAATAAATGGAAGTGCTGGAAGTTTGGATGGTTTTGGATGCCATATCTCCTTGTCCTATCCCTTTTCATTAAACATTTCTCTATCCAAAATACAACTTCAACAACTGTTTCTGATCTTTTAATAAGAAAAGCAATACTAAAGTTCAAAATAAACTGCATCGCTATTGCTCCATACAACTGTTTTATTCTGTGAAAGAATGATCCTCTTGTATCTCTGACAAGTGAACTTGAAGTTTTGCAGTCTTTTACATCATATTTACTTCAAAACAGAAATAGAAAGATATTAGAAAAAAAAAAAAAAAAAAAAAAGAAGAAGAAGAAAAAAGAAAAAAAGTGTTAAAAAAAGAAAGAAAAATGAGGAAAGACAATGTTAATGATATTCAGAAAAGATGTGGTGATGGAAAGATGAATGCAATGGAGAATGGATCAATCAGCACAAAAGGAAGAACAAGTAATATTGGAAATAACTAAAAGAAGATTCATTTTGGATAGAAATTACAAACAGAGGAAATATAAGGAAAATATACATATTGAGGAAAATGAAAAGCGGTGCTTTTAAAAGTGACTAAATTCAGAGCACAGCCAAACTACTTTTCATGTGTATACATTTCTTATGATTTCAACAAAATCAAGATAAAGCTTACCTTTAATCAAATAAATTAAATATTTGGATATTTCACATAAATCTTTCCTTTGTCAGTAGAAGATTTTGATTTAAAAAAAAATACACAGAAAATGTGTACATATCATGAATTGCATATTAGGAAAAAAATAAAATAAAATAAAAAATTAACTGATTTCCAAGGCTTGCTTCTGATTGACATCTGTAGAAACATGTTACGAGTTAGTTTTGGTATGGCTTGGCTCAGGTTTAAAGCTGTGAGACTGAACACTTCATGGGAGACTTCATTTAAAACACATTGAAATCAATGCACTTTTTAATTGAACAAGGACTACAAAAAGACATATTTTTCTATACATTTACTCCCTAATGCCTGATATTTATTTATTTATTTATTTATTTATTTATTTTAAATGGATGTCTGAGATCATGACAGAATAGAGATTGCTCCACTCTGATGTTACAGAATTTGTCCCAGAGGCATACCGTGAGCTTTTCTCCAGTCCTCACCTACCAGTCCAGTGTTTCTATTCCATCTGTCTATACATTTACTACCTCCTGTGAAAGGAAGGACATTGTCTCCTACCATGATCTCTTTTTTTTCCTGTGCTACCCAGGAGACTTGCACTCCTCATGGATGTTTTGTTTTTTAACTTGTTATTCTGTGAGCCGTCAATTCCACATTGTGCAATGTAGACCTGTATAAACATAATCAAACAAGCTCCAAACTGGAGCTCAATCAAGGCTCATTACCTTGGACTCAATACTGTACAGACAATGTATATGATTTCTGGGTCCAGAGCTGTCATTTTTTTAAAAAGCACCGTATTACGTCTTATAGAAGTAAGACCTTATTCAGAACTACCTTAGGTATTGCTAATATAGTATTGCACTGAATAATAGGTAAACATTTTAGAGGAAGCCATTATAGGTTACATATTACAACTATAGCTGATATACAAAGTTCTAGTGGTTCTTCTTCATAGTCTCCAAAAATCAAAATCATCACCAACAAAAAATAATAATAATAATAAAAAAAAATCTCAGAATTGAGTTACAAACTGGAAAATCCACTCAGATTGCTAGCAAGTCTTAAGGTCTGAATTTTATTCAAGGTTCCCATTATCATCAATATGTTGTTGAAGGTTTTTCATAAAACAAGATTTCTTGAATCACAGTAAAAGGTGATACAGGAATATACAAACTGAAATCAACATGAAGATGCTGACTGTGTACTGAATCTTGCAAAATGTGAGTATAAAAAGTATTTAAAGACAAATCATCCTGTGTTACACCATGCTAAACAATCATAGAATAAATGCATCAAATACAAGGCACAGTCAACATTAACACTAATGATACATGTCAATGTTTCCAGGAAAAATCAGACATGAGATATGGGAGTAGCATTCTGTTTGACAGCACCCACAACAATACTATAGCAATACTGCTATTATCTACACATCTGTAAGACCAGTCTACTTGGCACAGATTAGTGAGTGTCTGCTTACAAATATACATGAAGAAGAAAAAGTGTTTGTAAATAACATCACACCCAGCCAGGAATTTAGTCTTGTAATTTAGTTTAGTAGTTCAAATGCTATTATTCTAGTTAATTAATAAAACATCACATTCAAGATTTGAATCAGCAACCTTCCTTACATAGAAAGAAGCCAGTGCATGAAGTAAAGAAATATTGATACACAAAAGTTTATGTCTCATGACAGATCTTTGAATTATAGCAGATAATTCAGTAAAGAAACTTAACTTACCAACACCAGAAAATAAGAAAACAACATAACGTAGCTTATGTGGCATTGATCATGTGAAGTCTATCAGCTATCCAAAAGAGAAACATTTTTTTATCTTTTTCAAAAAGAATATATCATATATTATACTATAGAATATATAATAATATAGAATAATATAGAATACATTATAGAATACATTATCACTTACTTTATGTAACTATAGATGGATTAATTACCTCTCCCTGGGAAAGAAATTAAGAGATAAACTGAACAATTTCAAAGGGACGCATGATCAAGCTGTCCTGAAAATTATTCTTAGTAAGTTAAAAAGCAAGAAATACAACATCATGACCATTATTCAGTTTCTATTTCATTAAAGCATAGCCTGTCTTTCAACAAATCTCATCTTGCTAAAGTGACAAACACAAGATACATTGTGTGAAAGCTGCATTTGACAAATCCATTCTGCAGCATGAAATACTGTTGTTATTAATTAATAGTTATAAGTATGACTATATATTGTTGAAAAAAAATGTTTCACAGATTCATATCTGATATTCATCTTTCATATAAGTAGTGAGTATTGGCATTAAAAAACATTATAAAAAAAGCATGCCAGATGTTCCTAGTCATCTTCTTGTCATTCTTGTGTTTGTAAATAGCTTTTAGGAGAATTTTTTCCGTGATCCGCCTGGGGCTGAGATATAGCTGTAGTTCCTCAACTTGCCCTTCCTCAAGATGGGTTTGGGGTTTGCCTTGGGAACCTTCCCCAGTCACCATGATCATTTGAAAATAATAAAGAACATTCTCACAGTGACATCCTTTAGATCCCTAAGAAACCTGGGATGTGTCTTAGCAGGTCTCATGGAACTACATGAATCTTATTAGCTTAAATTCTCCTTAACTTTTTATTCCCCTACTGTGGGTACCACTTCACTGCCACCAACTCCATTAATATACTTCTCCTGGGAGGCCTAAAGGTAAACCTTATCTGGAAAAAATGAAGCAAATAAAATCTAAGTAACTTTGTCTCTTGTGTGTTTGTCAGCAGTTCTTCTACTCCCCCCCCAACACAAACACACACTGCTCCACCCCGAAGCATGTGGGCTCCAATTTTCCTTAACATTTTTTATTAATCTGGTCTACCCATATACTCATAGCAGCCTTTGCTACTGCCCTTCACATTCTACCTTAGTATCAGCATCAGTTTACCCTAATCCATCCATGTAAACATAGGAAGTGTTTCTATATTTTGCTTGGTATCCCAATAAAGTTTCCACTCCCACAGCTAACATCCCCCCACTTCCCCCCCAATACACACACACAAATTGGCCCATCACCCTTTTAAAATGAAAACTGAAGTATTTACAAAGTGTGTAACTGAAATGTCTGAAAGGGTTGTTGCCAGAAAAAATAATATTGCTAAAGAAGGAGATGACTATCAGTTAGCTTAATCATGGAATGACAAGGGAATAATGAAAAGCTTTTGAAAAAAAAAATAAATAAAAAGCCGCAAAAGAAAAATAAAAGAAATGTGAGTGTTTCTGACAGTGGGGAGAAATGATGGAGAAGCAGCAGCAGCCATCAGGGTGGTCTGTCCCTGCTGGCAAAGTCCTCAGTTCACCTTTACCCTGCCCAGGCAGTGCAGCATCTCCATTGGGTGCTGGGAGCATCCTGCACCCAACAGTGGGCTGACAGTGCTAGCACAGCAAACAGGGATCCCAACTTGGGCAGGATGTGGAGGCATCTCCTCAGACAACCATTTGCCAGTATGTGGACAGATCTATTAAGATGGTATGGAATGGTAAAATTATACAGGGCTGGAGGACCTAGATTTATAACTGGTAGGGTGTGCATATTGCATTCCCAGAGAAGGGGCAGTGTGCTGTTGTGTGGGTTGGATGTAGAACTAGAATTTCTTGGGATCAGCTGTAGAAGATATCTACTGCATTGATTCTGAACATGTAGTTCACCAATCATTGGGTAAATATATGTAATTAATAAATCAAAAAACAATTTATATCTTGTGAACTGAGCAGATTTGCCCTACAACAGAGCTCAGCCAGGAGTTCTCTATCTATTCATTCATGCTGTCCCTGTGTGATGCTTCCTTGCCTTCCTCTCAACAGAGTGGAACCTCCTTTTATTTTTTTTTTTCCACTGACAGGGATTTCCTTAAAGATCAACCAACTCCTTTGTGCCTCTTTGCCTTTTGCTATTGGATCCTGCCAAGCAGATCCCTGAACAAGCTGAAATTCCTGTCTGTTGTCATGAAAATACATTTACTGAATGATGACAGTAATGAATTAAAATAGAATATCATTTTAATAGGAAAAGAAAATAATATTATTGTGCAACATTCTGCCAAAGCAGAGACATTGAATACAAACTTGATTTGGTGTCTGAGAACTCAACCAGATCACAGAAAAGGATAACCCTTTAAATTAATTGTCTCGAAATATGTGTTTAATTTCTGCTTAACACATTAATGAGAGATGGAGGGAAAGAATATATGCATAAAACTGAAGTTTTAGGTATTACGTTCTTGAGAAATACATACAGAAGGAGACTGGAACAAAAACAAAACAAAACAAAACAAAACAAAAACAGATGTTAATTTTTATATATTTTGCTTGTGTTCCAAAGGGGAGAGTTTCTGAATATTTGAGAGCATTCATGCCTTATTCATGAAAAGGAAAAATAAATATGGAAAATATGGTAACTAAGAATGAATTTTCATTATTAAAAAATGTATATGAAGTAAATCATATACATGATTGTATATGTTTTGTGATTCTGAATTGTCTAAAATTAGAAAAAAGCGCCTGGCAGATATACATTAAAATAGTGCTATTCGTTACCAGAGCAAATATCCATAGAAAACTGTGAAACTGTGAAAGCTTCATAAACTTTTACGTCCATTCATAGGATCATGGCAGAGGTGCATGTCCAGACCAACCCCAAAGGGGTTTTCAAAACCACTTTGAAACAACTCAGTGAAACACTGTGGAATTTGTCATAAATTCTTACGAAACACACATGGAAATGGAAACAAAAGTGTGAAATTCATTTCATACTTGCCTGTTTTTCATGCAGAAGGAGATAAATATTTTTGCATGTGTTAGGGTTAGGGAAGAAGACAAAGACAGAATAAGTTATTGCACTGTTCTGACTATATCTTTGGGAAAAATTATAATAAAAATGAGATTTTAATTTTTCTTGGAAAACATCCTTGAATGTCAATCTAGTAAAGTTCCCACATTGTGCCTTTTGGAACAGATGAGCTTAGATGACTATTCATATGAAAAATCATACAATAAAGAGTTGTCAAAAGCCTTTCATGAGATATGTCGCTGTTCACTATTCATTTGGAAAAATTATCATTCTTTTCTTTAGGTAAGGTATTTCAGACTCCCAGCTGATAAACAGGTTTAGTTTTCAGGTGGACATGGAGGATATAATCTAATAAACTACATTTGAGCAAATAACATTCCTCAATGTTCAAGTTGCAGGTGGTGAAATTGTTTTGTAAAGATGATTCATTGACCTTTCAATTATTTAACAACCACATTTACTTTGTTCTATTGAGTCATTCAAACCTGAGTCACATAAAGCAGCTAGACAAAGAATGACAAGTTGGGCTTCATCCCAGGATTTCACCTAATGAAAAATTGATAATTCAGATATTACATTTACTTTAAAGATTTGCGTAGAAGTAATCTAAATTCATTTTTACTTGAAATTTAATTTTGATTTCTTGATGTATAATAAAAGTATGTAATGACAGGCTGCAAGATGACTGTTTTTCGTATTTCAGATAGTGTGCCTACAGCAATCCTACAGCACCATGAGGTCTCACTCAGTGTTCCAGACAATTCATCATTTTGTAAGTTTGTAAAACCTTACGCAAGTTTACATTACAAGTAAAAAACATTTTTTTTTCTTTTTTTTTTTTTTTCTTTCTGAAAACAGGCATTTTTGCCATATAACATGTTATTGTTCAGCATGTTTATAATGAACTCTATCAACAACACAATGTGCTAATTGCATTTAACCAAGTATCTCGAACTTACAGATGACTATGTTTCTCCTGCTCTACTCTGCACAGGTGTGGCCTCACCTTGAGTACTGTGTGCAGTTCTGGGCACCACAGTACAAAAACGACATTGAACTGTTGGAGAGTGTCCAGAGGAAGGGACGAAGATGGTGAAGGGCCTAGAGGGGAAGACATATGAGGAGCAGCTGAGGTCACTAGGCCTGTTCAGCCTGGAGAAGAGGATGTTGAGGGGGGACCTCATCATGGTCTACAACATCCTTGCAAGGGGGAGTGGAGAGGTGGGCGAACTATTCTCTGTAAACACCAGTGATAGGACTCGCAGGAATGGTGTTCAGCTGAGGCAGGGGAAGTTTAGGCTGGACATCAGGAAAAGGTTCTTCACCGAGAGGGTGGTTGCACACAGGAACAGGCTCCCCGGTGAAGTAGTCAGTGCACCAAGCCTGTCTTTTAAAATTTAAAAAGCAATTGGACTGTGCACTTAGTCACATGGTCTAAACTTCTGGGTAGACCTGTGCAGTGCCAGGAGTTGGACTTGATGACCCTTAAGGGTCCCTTCCAACTCAGGATATTCTATGATTCTATGATTCTATGATTCTATGACTTTACCACCCTTACTCAGGGTCTTAAAAGTGTTCATCAGTTATTATGTTTGCTGCTGCTGATTTCTGACAATGCACAAAATGTAACACACTTAAGTATGTCCAGACAGAGAAACTTTGTTAGCTAACACTAAGGTATGGGCATTTTTTCATTTGCAAATGTACATACAGTATTCAAGATGTACATGCAATAAATGTGTGTTAAGTGGAGTCCTCCAAAGCAGCAAAGTACCATTGCTGCATTTGTTTGTACTATATAAGTTTGGAAATGCAACGGGTAGTCTATTCTCTAACAAAGAAAATATGAAATCATACAATAACATTGACAAAGTTGTTGCTTTCACTTTGTACTTATAAAATATACCAAGCTGCACATTTTTGTTCTCTATTGGAAATTCTTCTAGCTTAAAAATTAAAGTTAGCAAAGTAAACGAGAAGAGAAGAGAAGAGAAGAGAAGAGAAGAGAAGAGAAGAGAAGAGAAGAGAAGAGAAGAGAAGAGAAGAGAAGAGAAGAGAAGAGAAGAGAAGAGAAGAGAAGAGAAGAGAAGAGAAGAGAAGAGAAGAGAAGAGAAGAGAAGAGAAGAGAAGAGAAGAGAAGAGAAGAGAAGAGAAGAGAAGAGAAGAGAACACTTGAAGTTCAAAAAACAAACTTGCTGGACTTAAGCTGCTTATGCCTCCTGAGAATTTTATTTCATGTGATTAAGATGCCAAATGGCTCTGCAAATTTAAACACAGAATACAGCAGATGTGAAATTAAACTGCCTGGGTCTTAGAAATATGACCATAATTATTGCCTCAATCCCACAGTTAGACCTGAGAATTTTACTCCAAAGTATCATTTGGAGTTTTCTAAATTATTTCTTCCTCTATAAATAGATGTTAATGGCTAATAAATAATAATATTACCAATATAACCAATTAATAATGCTAATTGGTTAGTGATATTTCTAAGTTTGGATTAACTTGTGTTGGCTTTGCTTCTGTTGGCATTGATCCTGAAATAAAGTGCCTTTTGAGAAAGAAGGTCTTCTCTTTTCTGTACATTATTGCATTTAGCTGAACTGATTTTTGGATGATATGGAAAAGAGGGAGGATATGAATTTAACCTCTCTAGCTTTCTACAAAGATGATATTTGAGACAAACCTGAGACTATGGGATAAATATATCTAAGCTACTTCAAGAATACTTCTTAAGCTTTGATAGGAGTGACTTTTAAATGGGTTGAAATTTAACTCTCTGACCTGTTACCATGATGACAGAAAATAAAACTTAATTGATATTGTCATTCATATTTTTCAAACTATTAATTTTCTCTAATGGATCTTGCTATTCTTTGTAGCCGTTAACTCACTAAATGTCTCCTATAGTAGGGGATAGATGCTTGCTATACAACTGAATGATCCAGTGTAATAATAACAGCAGTTGTCTGTTTAAACATAATGTACTGTGAACAGGTATTATTAAGGATATAATAAGTAATATTATGTTATTATAATATTATATCCTTATATCTTATATAAGGATATAATAAGTAATAATATTTTCTAATAATGCATGTGTACAACAAATCAAATTGTAATCATCTTATGTATGTAGGTAAACAATTTCAACACTCAGATATGCTAAAAATGCAACATCTTTAGAGCATTTGCATTCTAGCAAAAGGAGGATTATCAGATAGGTCAGTCAGTGAAAATCCGCCATAAAATCAAGTTCCAGCTGAAGTAATGATATTTTGAAATAGTAGACTTCCATAGCAGTGATGATTATGATATATTATGATATAATGATTAATAAATCATTTGTTCTGAAGATTCAGAATCTCTGAGGCACAAAAGTAGTGTGAGATGTCTGATAATTTCTCCTGGATCTTCCACAAAACATAGTTTTTTACTTGTATATGAATAAAGAAGCTCTGGCTAAGTTTACATCATGTTTTCATTGCAGCATTTAGGCCAGACGCGAGGTCAAATTCATCCCATCAAGTATTTGCCCTTTTTATTTCCAGGAGGTCAAGCAGACAAAGGCTAGAAATGATTGGAGAAGAGAGTCTTCAGCAGAGGGCATTAGTCTCATGGTTATGAGGATAGGTCCTGACGTGGCCATGCCTCTCTCTATACTTTTATGATATATTGCAGTAGACAAATGAAAAAGATCAATGTCTTTCCCAGGGATGACCCTATGTTTCCAGTTGCAAAGCCAGATAGAATCAAAATCAGTCTGTTTATATTTGTACAATGAATGGAGGAGTAGTGTCCTGGGAGTAATTTCAGGTTCTGGTCACTCACAGGGCTAATCAGGAGGGAAAAACTCATAGCTTGTTTTGCTGTGAGAAGCCATGATTTTGAAAAGTACAGATAACATCAGGTTCAAGAGGAGAGCTTATATGCTCTTGTTCTATGTTTTTACATAAAATAGACATTGTGCTTATTCTGATTTTATCAAATTTGGTAGATTGTACCTACAGTGATAACAATAACAAATTCAGACAGATCTATAGCAGAACGTATTCTGTTATCATATTTTTTTCTGAATGAGGAGGTTTCTTTCTGGAAATATCTCAAAATAAAATAAAAATAAAAAATTCAAAAAGGTATTATGAATAAACTAATGGCTTTGCATTAAATTCCTGAATCCCATTAAACATTAAATTACCACTACCATTTAATTTAGAGAATAATTTTGTAGTAAGTTTTCTCTAAAACTCTAAAAGCTTGATAAGGCTTGTTTAGTGTAGCTTTTACTAATATATTTGCAACATCTTAACCTTTACAGAACTTTTCTTGTTTGGTTGTGGTATTTTATTTTAGTTGTTTTTGTTGTTGTTGTTTTTTCATTTTTATTTATTCACATAGGTATTGGAAACTTAGGAATTTAGACACTGTTAAATTGACTCTGTAAATTTAAATTATGCGATCTGATTTCTGACAACATTCTTGAAAACTGTCTCAATTCCTGCTGCTATGGAAACATTTTTGGACTGGCAAACATGCTATAAGGAGCATCTCAAGTATCATTTTTTCAGCTATGATATTGTGGTGTTCAAGACCTATGTCATTAGAGTAATCTACATTGTTAAGTCTCTGACAATACCTGTCAAAAATTCTTTTTTATTTATAAAAGCTCAGAAATGTACCACTACTATCTGATAAGAAGCAGAAAAGCTTGGATGCATTTGTTTACAAAGAACATAGAAGATTTTTTAATGTGAAAAATTTTTGGTGTAAGAGGAATGTTGCTTTGCAGTATCATAGCTTTTTTAATTTCAACATCTCACTTTGTCATCTAGATTGTCTACAGAGAGGTCATTAAAGTCCTAAATGGATTTGAGGACACAGAATTTAACAGGAAGGCACTCCAGAGTAGTTAGTGATTAATTGGTAACCTCATCTAATCAAATAATGGTATCAGTTATATGCCATTAACATCATTAAATTCTTATGTAAATGTTTTACTTTGGGATTTGAGAAATTTGATTTTAGAAGTTTATGTATTGGGATTTTTAGAAGTTTATTGAGATTTGAGAACACCATCTTATATTTCTCCTGTTTGAATACCATGAACATACACCAAAATAAAATCACTTACACAATAATACATCTAACAGTTTTTCCACATTATAATGCAAATGAACTTCGTGTGTCAAAAGAGTTACAATAAAAGTCTTTAAATTTGAATGTTATTTCTGGGATATTATTCGTGCTTTAATGTCTATTTTGTTTTCCTTCCACTGATATTTTTGTTGTTGTTGTTGTTTTTATCACATAGTACAGACATGAACTTTAAGGGAGCAATTAATACGGTCCAAGGATCCTCTCTCTGAGCTTTTTTTTTTTCTTTCTTCAGGATTTCTGCATAGGATGTAAACGATGTAGATTAGAATGTGCCACTATAGCGCACAGTAGTGAAGTTCCTTTAAAATGCTGTGGACTAAAATTCATAATGAAGCAACCTCAGATGGATTGATTCAACAAATGCAACCAGAGGTAACCCATGTGCTTTACCCCACACAACCTACATAGCTGAGTGACAGACCAAATATGTTATCTTATAATAGGATTCTAATGTATTTAGGATGGTATTAAGAGCTAGTAACACTGGAAGTAATGCCTGCCAGAAAAGCATTTTGGCTGTAGTGAATGGAAACGGATATGCTTTTGCTGGAACTCAGCAAGTGAGGTTGCATGTGTGAATACTTTGCTGCTGTCTTTTACTTCTAATACATTTTGCCTGTGGCAATGGCTAGACAGATGTACATATCATAAATAAAAGAATATGAGGAAAAATGGTATGGACTAAGAAATACAAATCTAGCTGCACTAAAGCTGGAGCAATGGCCTCATGAACACTTACTTTTCATGCTAATATTAGTTGCATAAAAAAGCAAAGCCATATGCATTATATCATGATAATACAACCTAATAAATTCAGCTGTGTCCAAATCAAGGAATGGACTGCTATCCCTTCTTCTCTATCTCCTTCAATAAAATAAAATAAAATAAAATAAAATAAAATAAAATAAAATAAAATTAAATAAAATAAAATAAAATAAAATAAAATAAAATAAAATAAAATAAAATAAAAAAAGCTGTTATGACTTCTTGTAGAAATAACACAGACTAAACAATATGACTCAGATCATCTAGATGCAGCCTCTGAACATTGTGAAAGAACTATGTGCCCATATAATTCCAGTCATAACAATTTCCTGCTTAACCAATTTTAAAGGGTAGAGAATGTAATTATAACTCAGAGAAGTGGCAAGAATTAAAAGTGGTGGCTCAAACAGGAGGGCAATTGTGTAGGGTATCTCTTTGTGTTGCTCTTTCTCTGAATCCCAAAGGTGATGCCACAAAATGTTCTGTCTTCTGGTCTGTTGGCTTTAGCTGCTAAGTTCAGATGCAAATACCTCTAGAATGAATACATACAGCAGGATGTGCATCATCACTGATCTGCCTGAGCAAATGAGATATTCCATTTGTTTATAGGGAAAGAAAATCCATTAGAATGAAAAAGTTTGCTAGTAGTTGACATTAATGTGAAAGGGAACAAGAAAACACCTCCCTCATGTTTTTCTCATCATGGTTTAATAACAAAGTACAAGCTTGCATTTCCCCTGTTGTTGAAATAGCTTTAATGAAAAAAGGAGCAAAGAAATATCTGCTAAAGAATTGTTATTTTGATAGAAAGGCACAAGTTTTTTTTCTATGCTTTTCTTGTTTTATTCTCCTGTCTGTCCATGCTGAAGTACTTTTATTCTAAAGATACTGTGACTTTTTAAATACATATACATTTTTTTTTTTAAGGTAAAACAATTAATTACCTTGTTAAAATTCTGAGATAAGTATTTACAGGATTATTTTAAATTTAAGACATTAACTTAAATGTATGAGATTATTTTAAATTATTTTAAATTTATGGATTTAAAAAATTGATGTACTCTTTGAAAGAAAATATCTCAGTATGGGCAATGTCCAGAATTTTTTTCTGGCTTCATGCTGATAAATTAAAAGTAATCTCTTTAAAATCTTTGTTATTGGCTGTGCTATCTGACCTAATTGCATTTTCTCCAGATTTGAGAGCTAGTAGATGAAACCAATCAAATAACAAACTTGTTTAATACCCTATTATGGTTTTGGCTGGGAACCATGGTGGAATGGCAGAACCCATTGCCACTAACCAGGCCAGGAGCAAAGGGAGGAGTTCACTGCAATGTTAAATCCTGTAGCCTGGTCTGAAGGGACTGGAAGTGAAGATTATAATGGATATATATATCTGTAAATTGTTGTAAAACACGATCTGAGTTGCATGTTATAGCAGGATCCACTCAAACTGACAGAGGACGAGCCTTATGAGATACAATGCAAGTACTGCAGTGACCTGACCAGTTGGCTTTGTTATAGAATAACTCCACGTGCTTCTGCTGTCCTGAGTGACCAACATAACAGATAGAAACTAAGTCATTTAGTAAAAGAAATCAGTAGACATTTTATGAAAGTTTTATTGATATTTCACAGTGGTGGTCCTTAGACTAAGGGAATGATATCTATATATCTATGTAAAAGGGCGGTGATTAATGAGGAACTTGTACATGACATAAACGGTAAGGAATAAGGGGTGGATATTTTCATGGTTTTGGCTTGGACAGAGTTACTTTTCTTTGTAGAGGCTCTCAAGATGTTGCATTTTGGATTTTTGATGAGAATGGTGGTGATAGCACACCAATATTTTTACTTGTTGCAGAACAGTGCTTACACAGAGACAAGGACATTTTTGCTTCTTACACTGCCCTGCCAGTGAGGAGGCTGGGGGTGCACAAGACACTGGAAGGGGACACAGCCGGGGCAGCTCGCTCAGAGTGACCAAAGGGATATGCCATACCATATGGCAGCGTGCTCAGCAAAGAAAGCTGGGCTAAAGAAGGAGGAAGAGGGGAACATTTGGAATGATGGTGTTTGTCTTCCCAAGAAACCATTACATGCGATGGGCCCTGCTTTGTGGGAAGTGGCTGAAGTAGGAAATTAATTTCCTGTTTGGCTTTGCTTGTGTGTGCAGCTTTTGCTTTACCTTGTAACCTGTCTTTATCTCAACCCATGAGTTCTCACAGTTTTAACTTTATGATTCTCTCCCCTATCCCACGTGGAGATAATGAGAAAGCAGCTAAGTGGTACTTAGCTGTCTGCTGGGGCTAAAAAACAATGTGCCTGCACTAAAATCTTCCTGCAGATACAGCAGATTTTAATTAAAAATAAAAAAATAAAATAAGAATAATATAAAAATAAATATGAATAATATCATGATATAAAATGGTAATAAAATATAATAAATATCGCAGTATAAATATAATTGATGATGATGATAATGATAATAATAATAATAATAATCACCTTTCTTACTGGGCCTGTGTTTATGGAGATCAAAACAAGAACTGTGGAACTAACTTTACTTATTGATTCAGGGTTCAAGTACTTTAACTCACATGTCACTACAGGTATTTGTAGTTTTAATCTGTCTTTTTACTTGCAGCCCACATACTTTGAAGATACTGTGGCAGCATTTAGACCAAGTGCTCTTATCCGTGGTACATTAGACTAGTAAATTTAGAAGCAATGTTCTGTTCTTTTCTTGTTAGTGGGAAACAGTTATTTTTATATCCGATAAATGTTACCCAAATAATAAACATGCTCAAATCTTAGCAGCCAGCATGCAATGTTTGCACACAATTAGTGCCAATAGTATCATCAGTGCCAATAGTATCATCAATAATCTCATCGAAGACCACCAAGAGCAAATTTGAGTAGATGTCAATGAAATGTATAGTTCATCTCAGGAAAAAAAAAAAAAAAAAAAAAAAAAAAAGTGGCTACCATTGTTGATGCAGTTTTGACCTTCACTGTACTAGAGAGGACAATCAGGAGAGGACACTTACCTGGAGACCTTCCTGGCTGGCATATTCTTTCTCTCTCTCCCGCTGTCTGTCTCTTTCTGGCCCTCCTCCCCCCTCACCTCTTTCCTTAGGGTAACCTTGAAGCCAATGTATGCCATCAGCTACAGACCCCAACAATAAAGTCTTGTGCACATCAGCCTGCTTCAACTATTTTTTTTGTGCAGCATTATAAATGCTTCCATATGATCCATGTGTTCAAGTAGTCTTTTACAAATGGACTATTCATTAAGCTAAGTTGTCCAAACTGGGAAAACTAATTTCATGTAGTGTTTTTCAATTAAATAAATGTTTTAAGTATTAATATGAAAATCATTCATTTGCATCACCATACCATCAGTAAAAAGGCACTCTGCATAAATGAAAAGGACAATAAAGATATCTGACAGTAATTTATGAGTCTATATCTGAGCTTTCCAATCAGATCATGCAAAAATGAATGGTATCCATGTAAATTGTGGATCACCCTGCCATGAAATAGTTATTCCCAACTGCAGTGATTAATCTCTGTTTGGAAATGTGTGACTAACATCTTAACTGACAGATTTTATTTGGGTTCTTAATATATCTGTCAGAACTCTCCAGAAAATCAAAACACATTTAAAATAAATAGAATTTGACTTTGAGCTAAGGTATAATTTATACATTTTAGTTTTCAAATTTAGTCTTCTCTAATACATGCACAAATGCACTGAAAAACATATGTGCTCAGATTTATTACTGCAAACAGCCATTGACATTTCTGGTGCGAAAATATGATCTTCATGCTCAATACTTTTTAATGTTGTTATCTGAAGTATTTTTTTGGTTTATTTATTTTTTAATAGCTAAGGCTATCAAAGGCAATCATAAAACATCATATAGAGTGTTGTACCCTAAAAACCGGAAGTACAAAGGGAAAGTGAGAAAGAAGTATAGATGTCATTATATCAAAGCAATTTTCTGTGTTGCACTATATTTAGTTTGTGCCAAAGCCTAAACTGTAAATAAAGACAAATTTAAAAATAAAATTTCAGTTGTCTCTGGCAAGATTTGCCACATTGAAGAGCTACCATGTATAAAACATTGAAGGTTTTATCAGTGGCCATTTCATGGTTAATATACATATATACTAGGCATGTCTTCTTGATCACTGAAAATATAGCAAAACAAACAAATAAATAACCCTAGTATCTGACTTCTCTGTCTTTTGCAATATGTAAAATATGATGTTAAGCATTTCATGCCTGTTTCCTTCTGTCATCCACCTCAGAATCTATCAAGAGGCTCTGTAACAAGTCTTACAACAGTTTTCAATCAGGAACAGAAATAAAAGTCTTTATGTTGGTTTGTTATTGTTTTGTTGTTGTTGTCTCTTTCTAATTCCAGATACTTTCATCCTAAACTCTGCATGGAATCAGAAGATGACAGTGAATCAAGCCTGTTAATTACTTGGGAAGCAAAAGTAGTTGCAGACACAAATTAGAACTTCAAATCTGCTTTTACTTCAGCTGTAGAATTGAAATAATGTGGAGTTGAAACAGGTGGTAGAAAAATGACCATGTTCCATGCCATAAAGCACTGCTTTACAACTAAAACATTTGTGTTCAAAAATGTTAGAATTGATAGTGTATTTCCGCTCTTTACTTTTTTCATTGTTGTTCAGATATTATACAATAAGTACTTGGTCTGCAAAACAGTAAGGCACTTAAATCCTGATTAATTGTCTCTGTAGGCAGTTTCATACGAAATGCAGATTAGATGTTAAATGGCAAACACCTTTCTTTACTCAGCTTCTACTATACTCAAGGTACCTTCATTTTCACTGTTAAGACTAGGCAGCTAAGGACTATCAAGACTCTGTTGGGGATCCTGACTGAAGATAAGTGCCTTCCTACAGTTACATAATTGAGCCTTGAAGACAGACGGGCTTATGACTTACTTTATAATCTATTGTATGTGCCTCCCACTCAACTGCCTGTCATGGCTTTTATTCTTGGGCACTTAATTCTCCCACAGCATGAATGTAAGATTAGCCTAGGAAAGTAATTTGGGACCATGGGTTCTTACAAATGGCAAGACTCTTAAAAACCTAGTGTTGTGCACTGTGAACTTTTATCTCAGCATTCATCATATTTCTTGTGTTCTTTTCTTGGTTCTCCATAGTTTGTAAACAATATATCTAGAGCTCAGATACTTCTAATCTGCATGTCATTATTGCAGGATATATACACCTATATATATCACAATGTGATTGCTGCCATGAGTGTAATGGGTAATCTGAGGTAATTTTTTTTTTTTTTCTGTTTTATGCTTCATGGTCTCTACTTCTAAAAATCTGGAAATTGGATATGACGTATTCTGTAAGGGCCTGTGTTGCAAATGAAAGCTCTAAGTGAAAAGTGTTTATGATTCCTGTTGTACTATGGAGTAATGTATTTCCTATCTGTGGAAGACTCTCATTCAGATTTTATGCAGCAGAACATTTGTGCTGCACGGTGTAGTTGTACCTGAGCTGTTTTAGAACTATCAAATAAAAGAGAACCTGAAATTAAATGACATTGAATAGCTCACATCCACACCACTTACAGCTATCATTCTTTATTGAAGATTAATCTCAGAGACAACCAGTTGCAGGGAGTGACCTAACAATTTTTGTAGGAAAAAAAAAAAAAAAAAAAAAAAAGTCATTGAGTTTCTAGTCCTTTTTTTTCATTTTTGGACTGATATCCCTGAAGTAGCTCTTTAGGTGGCATATCTAAATCAAGTGAGAGAGAGCTAACATTATTTTAATTTTCCATGTTTCTAATTGTATTATCATAGCCATGGATTGGAAAATAAGAAATACTGGAAAACAGAAGAAACTTGCATAACTCTGTTAAAGAGACAGTGAAAAGCTTAAACAGAATGAGGGTATACTGGCTTCTCTTTGGTATACAAAGTCTAAATGTCCCTTGAAGCAGCAAATTGCTGCTGAAGTCTTCTCTCTCATTCCTTGTGAAAAATAATCCCTAAATTGTTGAATCATTCTTACTTCTAGTCCTTTATGGACCAAACAATTTTAAATTTTCCTATGTAAATTCAAAGTAATGGTTGGGTAGTACTCCTTTATAGAAACATGTACATTCTCTTCCTCCTCCACCTTCTACAGGTTGACAAAAGGCTTTTGTAGGTGATAAAAGTAGGTTTGAACCTTCTAAAGTGTAAAAAATGAATCTGTGTCTTATAAATAAATAAAAAGAATGTTCCATTACCATAATGCTTTTTAAAGTATCCTTTGTGTACCATCAAGACTGGTTTCTGGTCTGTGGAGATTTTCTATCACATGCCCATACATTAATGCCTTAATTTAAGACATGCTCAATGGTCTAGTGGCTTTGTTGCTGCTGTGTTACTGGTTGCTTTAGATCCCTTCATGAGGTGCACAGTATGTACAACACAATGCACATCTATTCACATATTCTTGTGCAAACTGCCTGCAAAATAAAGATGATACAGGTACTGTGTTTGTTACACTTCTAGGTCAGTTAGTTCTGAAATGATACCATATGGATGGAGCTACAGTTTCCAGGCTGTGAGTCTGTTTTTGCATAGCACTGTGAACAAACCATCTCCTCCACAGCTGGCTTAGAGCTATCTAAAATATTTTCAGGCAGTGTAGCATAGCTGCAGCCTCAGGCTTCTCATTCATTTTAGTGAAGTAATCCTAAGCGATCAATGTGAGCTTTTACAGTCACATTGCATAAAATTCCCATAATAAATTCCTAGCGATCACCAAATATTTATGGGATTTGCTGCTCCATCTGGATGCATATAAGTCTATGCAGCCCAAAGGGATTCATCACAGGGTACTCAGAGAGCTGGCTGATAATATCTTGAGACCTCTCTCAATCATTTTTCAACAGTCTTGGAAATCTGGAGAGGTCCCATTTGACAGGAAGCTGGGGAGTGTTATCCCACTTTACAAGGGTAAAAAAGATAAGACATTGGTAATTACAGGTCCATCAGTCTCACTTCAGTGCCTGGTAAAATTATGGAGAATATCATTCTGGGAATTACCAAAAAAAACCTGAAAGACAATGCAGTCATTGGCCATAGACGGTCTTGGTGGATAGGAGGCTGTAGACTAGCACCTGAAAGGGATCTGGGGGTTTTGGTTGACGGCAAAATGAATATGAGCCAGCAGTGTGTCCTGGCATCCAGGATGGCCAACCATATCCTGGGGTGCATCAAGCATGGCATTGCTAGTCATTCAAAGGAAGTGATTGTCCTGCTCATCTCTGAGCTGCTGAGGCCCCACCTCAAGTACTATGTGCAATATTGGGTACCACAATATAAGAAGGACATAAAAATCCTTGAGAGTGTCCAAAGGAGGGCTACAAAGATGGTGAAGGGTGTAGAGGAGAAGATATACATGTATGAAGAGCAGCTGAGGTCACTTGGCTTTTTCAACCTAGAGAAGAAAAGGCTGAAGGGTGACTTCATCACATCCTACAGCTTCCTCACAAGGGGAAGAAGAGTTGGAGATGCTGATTTCTTCTCTCCGGTGACCAGTGGTAGGACCAAAGGGAATATCATGAAGCTGCTACAAGGGAGGGTCAGTCTGGGTATCAGGAAATAGTTCTTCACTGAGAGGGTGGTTGGGCACTGGAACAAGCTCCCCAGGGATGCCTTCAAGATGCATTTGGACAACATTTTCAGAAATATGTTTTGAATTTTGTGTGGTGCTGTGTGGGCAGGAACTGGACTTGTTGATCCTCATGGATCCCTTTCAACTCAGGATATTCTATGATCCTCTGATTTACAAACAGTAGAATCAAATTTAGGCATCAAAAACACAAACCTGGACGTAGCCAATTTCTAGCAGATTTTTTAATATATATATTTTTTTGTTTGTTTGTTTTATTTTTATCCTCTGTCATCTAATAGTTGGCTTTAAGACATATCTATCATGAACATATCAACCACACTTATCAAGATTTATCTATGTGAGCAAAATGTAAAGACCTGGAGAAAACATAAGAACAGAAAATATATATATTTTTTGAAAGAAAAAGCAAGACACAGAGTGATCTTCTGATATTATTCACATTAGGATATAAAAGTGACAACACCTAAAGAACATACTAATAAATAAATAAACAAAACAATACTCAGAAAGTTTAGTGTTGAAGGATGAAAATAACAATGTATAAGCTCAGTCATAATTAGTTAAATGGAGGAATGTCCATATGGCTATAAGAGACTGACTAGAATTGCTTTTCTAGCACGATGAATATAAAAATATTGATCTATACAAAGTTAAGTGTTGATACGTCATGATATAGTTGTAATTAATCATGAGGATATAGGGGATACCTAATCCATTATAACTATGGGATTTATGTGTATTTAAATGTTTTAAATTACTCTAATTTGCTCAAATAAAAGTGTTTTACAATTCTATTTCAAAGTGAATATACAAATTGAAGTTAGTCATGAAGTCTTTAATTAGAACAGAACTACTCCATATTTATATTATCCTGATCTTTCATCAGTAATAATTTAGAAACTTAGATGAATTTATTGCCTTATTGCAGGTTTTCTTTTGAGCTTGAGGTGGATTCACACCAGTAGGTAGCTCAGCTCCCCCACACTGCTCTCTCACTCTCCCTCCTCAAAAGTAGAGAAGGAGAAAATATGATGAAAAAGAGCTCAAAGGGTGAGATAAGGTTGGGGAGATCACTCACCAATTATCATCACAGGCAAAACAGACTCAGCAGGGAGTTTAATATAATTTATTGCCTATTGCTAACAGAATAGAGCAGTGAGAACTAGAAGCAAATGAAAAACATCTTCCTCACATTCACTCTTTTACACGTCCCCTTGTGTGGTTCAAAGGAATGGGGTTTGCAGTCAGTGCATAATGTTTTGTCTCTGCTGCCCCTTCACCTTTACTCTCTTCCCCTGCACCAGCATAGGGTCCCTTCCACAGAATGCAGTCCTCAAACTGATCCTACTTGGGCTTCCCAAAGGCTGCAGTTCTTCAGGAACTGTTCCAAAATGGGTTCCCCACCAGCAGCAGCTGTTGCCAGACTTTCTGCTCCACTGCAGGATTGTTTTGTTCTCAATTTTCTCACTCCTCTCCCTCAGCTGCTGCTATGTATCATATTTTTCCTTTCTTAAATCTGCTCTCACAGAAGAACAACCAGTGTCACTTATTAGTTCATCTCTAGCCAGCAGCAGATATCTTTTTAAGCTATCTGGAAATGGTTATTCTCTTACGTGGGGCAGTTTCTGGATTCTTCTCACAGAGGTCATCCCCTAAAGCCCCCTGTTACCAAAATCTTGCCACATAAACCAAATACAGAGCTGCTTTATGAAACTTGAAACAAAATAATCTCCAGGGAAAGTGTCAAGCAACTGGTCAAATTACATATACTTTCTAAAATACACTTTTTCCTTTTCTTTAAACAATGCAGGAACTGTTGGAGCAGCATTCAGATACATAAATTTCTTCAGGTGTACTTTGAAACATTTTCAGCAACAGGAGAAACAATGAAACATAAAATATTTTCCCCAAGTGAATATACTACAAAAGTAAGTGAAAGTAACAAAAATGAGTCAGCTACAACCCCCTAGCAGTAACAACTAGAATTTTTGAACTAAGAACCTTCCCAGTGGATATTCAGGAAACCCAAACAGATGTCAGGTGTGAGCAAATTTTGTTATTTTCACATAAGCTATTGGCAAGGTTTGAGAAACACACATGAGCAGTCTAGGGACTGTTGGTCCCAGAAAGAAAGGGGAAAAAAAAAAAAAAAAAAAAAAGGAAGGGAAGGGAAGGGGGAAGGGATAATCAAAGAATTGTAGTTGTTGGAAGGGACCTAAAGAGATCATGGCGTCAAACCCGCCTGCCAAAGGAGATAGATTTCTTTAGAGCAGGCTGCCCAGGTAGGCATCCAAATGGGCCTTGAATATCTTCAGAGGAGATTTCACAGCCTCTCTGGGAAGCCTGTTCCAGGGCTCTGCCACCCTCACTGTGAAGAAGTTATTTCACATGTTGCTTCAGAACTTCCTGTGCTCCATTTTTTTTCGCCATTGCCCATTGTCCTGCTCCCAGCTTTGTATCATGGGTATACTTATGGAGGGTAGACACTATTCCCTCATCAAGGTCGTCGATGAAGATGTTGAACAAGACTGGACCCAGCACTGTCCCTTGGGGAACACTGCTAGTCACAGGTCTCCAGCCAGATTCTGCACTGCCAATCACCACCCTCTGAGCTTGGCCAGTCAGCCAGTTCTCAACCCACCTTACTGTCCACTCCTCTATCCCACACTTTCTCTGCTTTGCTAGCAGGATGTCATGGGAGACAGTGTCAAAAGTCTTGCTAAAGTCAAGGTAGATGACATCCACTGCTCTCCCCTCATCTACCCAGATGGTGATGTCATCATAGAAGACAACGAGGTTGGTCAAGCATGATTTCCCCTTAGTGAATCCATGCTGACTACTCCTCATAAGCTTCTTCTTTTCCAATTGCTTGGAAATGGCATCCAGAATGAGCTGTTTCCATACCTTTCCAGGGACAGAGGTGAAACTGGCCTGTAGTTTTCCGGATTCTCCTTCTTGCCCTTCTTGAAGACCGGAGTGACATTGGTTATCCTCCAGTCTCCAGGCACCTCTCCTGTTCTTCAGGACCTTTCAAAGATGATACAGAACTGTTCGGCAATCCTAATTTTTGCCTTGCTTCCTCCTTGCAAGGTCATGAATTCTACCACATCATAGTCACTGCAGCCAAGGCTGCTCCCTACCCTCACATCTCCAACTAGTCCTTCCTTATTTGTTTGTCCAGCAGCACACCTCTCTTTCTTGGCTTCTCCACCACCTGTCATCAATGCACTGCAGGAGTGTGTGTGGGGGGGCTTTTCTTGGTGGGGCTTGTTTTGACGTGGGGTGTAGTTCGAATTGCCATGGGCGACTCCCCCAACATGGATGGTGACCGTGATCCATGTCGTCATTTGTTTGCCCATCAAGTTCCAGAGCCTCATACCTGTTGTGTAGGGGCACCTGGGAAGATGAGGTATATAGCAGGGGTATTCGTCTGCTGCACCAAACAGGAGTCTGTTTCCAGTCTCCTCCCATCTCTCAGATCCCCTCCCTCTGCCTGGCAGCAAGGGGGCAAGGGATCCTTTTTTTCCTGTGCATTGACTGTGGCTAGCTGAGGAGCCTGCCTCAGGGATGGCAGAACTCTACCCCACCAGTCAAACTCATTCTTTGACTCCTCAGCTTGCCCACCATCTCCTGAAGCTCTGCCACCTGGCAGAGCAGTTCTTCAGCCTGGTCACAACTCCTACAGCCATGCTCTCTACTGCCATCCTGTACTGGTGTAAGAATAAGGCATACCTGGCAGACTGACACCTGAGTGCCAGCACAATTCCCAGCAGAACTCTGTCTGGGATGCTGCATCGACTGTGGTGGGTGTCAAGCTCCTTGAGGCCATGGCTTTCTGCCAAGTGGTCACCATCACTCCTGGGACAAGCTGCCCAACCTTCAGTGCTCTCCCGTCTCACCCCGCCTGTGCATACTGCTGTGCAAACTGACTGACATGCCATGCCCTGGGCCCTGGTTGCCATGCTCCTGGTCGCTTGTGCTCCCTAGGGGCTGCCTTTGTATGGTGTGGGGGTGTTCATGCCCTCACAAGGGCTGCTGGGCCCTGGTGGGTGGCTCCCTAGGCTGCCTTGAATGGCCCCAATGCAGGAAAAAATACGTGCTCAATTCGATCCCTCTCTCCACTGCAGAACACATCTGCTCTGGAGCCAATCACCTCGGCAAGGGTGCTGTCATAATATATGACATCACGTAGGACAACAAAAAACTAGAAGGGTTGGCCAGGGAGCATATGGGGTGGTTATGGGAGTGCTGCTTAGGGACCGACTGAGCATTGGTCAGCAGGTAATGAGCGATTGCATTGTGCATCATTTATTCTCTCTCTCTCTCATCATTATTATTTATTTTCCCCTCCTTTTCTGTCCTATTAAGCTGTCTTTATCTCAACCCATGAGTTTTACTCCTTTTTTTTTTTTTTTTTTTTTTTTTTTTTTTCTTTCCCAATTCTCTCCCCTATCCCCCTAGGGAGGAGGAGGGGAGACCAGACAGCTGTGTGGTACTTACTTAACTGCCTGCCAGGGTAAACCACAGCACATTATCCTTCTTTTCTTGAAATTGAATAAACCACTTTTATAAGATTAATAAAATAACACAAAGGAAAAAAAAAAAAAAAAAAAAAAAAAGAAAAGAGAGAGACTCAGGAGACTCAGGCAAACAAACACTGAACAGAACCAACAGAACCCTTATTCATAAAGGTAACATTCTGAATTGCCTTTAGTAGATTTAGTGTGATTTTGCTACATCCTTAAAATGTATTATCTCTGAACTTTTCTTATGAATGAAATATTACAGTTGCCAACTAGAAAATGAAATGTAATAATTATCTCACTATAACGGAAAAAAAAAAAAAAAAAAAAAAAAAAAAAAAAAAAAAAGAGAGAGAGAGAGAAAAATCCCTTTTTTCCTAAAAAATGAGTCACTTTCTTTTCTTCTGAATTCTGATTAGCATATTCTGGTAAACAAATCTTAAACATCTGCTAAAACGTGATTTCAGAAACTCTACAATTCTACTACAATTCTACTTCATTCACTCAGTTAAAACCCCTGAAGTTTTCATATAATTCTAAAAAGAGATCAACATGCTAACATTTTAAAGGAATTCACACATTTTAGAATAACTTCCTTGTTTCTGTTTGTAGGACATATAATTTTATCAGTGTAAGAAAGAGTTTGAGCTGATGATGTGAGTCTGAGGAATAAAGTCTAGGGAGACCATACATGTGGCTGCTTATGATCTGCTTTGTCTAGGCGCAGAGAAGTTTGAAAGATGAAAGCTGGTGCCAGAGGGCTAGGTAATAAAAAACAAAACAAAAAACAAAACAAAACAAAACAACAACAACAACAACAAAACACATAGTTTTCAAAGTAGGAGAAAATATTTAATCAATTCTAATAAATTAGATAATCAAAACTATTTTTAACTTCTATCTCTTTAGCCTATCCAACTGTAAAATCTAGCCAATAGAGAATGACCAATGAATATATTTTGATTTTATTTTAAAATGAAAGAAGTTGAAAAAAAAAATTACTTATGTTTTCACCCTCACACACCAAGTCGGTCAGAATTTATGATTCCTTTTTTGGAGTTTATTAACTACAAAGATCTTCCAGATTTACTGTAATTATTAAAATAAAGAACAGTGTTATAAATGAAGTCTCAATTCAATCTGAATTTTGTAACATTTATAAAACAAATATTTTTAAAAGTTATAAAAGGCAAGTTAACAGCTCTGGGTGTGCGGGGAGTCTACGCTCCACCAACATGCACACATGAACATCAAACATTCTAAATATATAAAACATTGCTTTACATACTAAACCCGAGTATGCCTATACATATGTAAAATCAGAAAATGTAACAAACAATCCTTTAAGTTCCATGACTTAAAAGTCTCCATTTTCCGTTCCTTTTCTTGATTACAAACAAGTCTCCATTTTCCATTCCTTTTGAACAATATGTCTTGCTTTAAGTTGTCAAGCAACTCGGTCTTCAGGCCTTATGTATCCCGTTCTTCCCATATCAAAGAAAAACATATCCATCTCCTTTTCAAGGCCAATGAGGCCTGGGTCAAAAGGCACGTTCAGGTCAACAGGGGGCATAACAGCAAAAGCCTGAAAAAAAAAAAAAAAAGAAAGTATGAAAACAGTAAAAGGAAGACTAGGGATAATGTGGGTCCCTTGCTGAACGAGGGGGGTGTCCTGGTAACGGGAGATGTTGAGAAGGTGGAGATACTGAATGCTTTCTTTGCTTCAGTCTTTGCTTTAAGGACTCCCCCCAAGGACTTCTTGACACTGAAGGGAAGAGAAAGAGTCTGGGAAGTGGCAATCTCCCCCCTTGTTGACAAGGGAGTGGTTCAAGAGCATCAGGGTGGGCTCTGCACACAAATCCATGGGTCCTGATTGGATGCATCCACGTGTGCTAAGGGAGTTGGCAGAGGTGATTGCCAAACCATTCTCTATCATCTTTGAAAGGTCCTGGAGAACAGGAGAGGTGCCTGAAGACTGGAGGATAGCCAGTGTCACTCCAGTCTTCAAGAAGGGCAAGAAGGAGAATCCAGAAAACTACAGGCCAGTCAGGCTCACCTCTGTCCCTGGAAAGGTGTTGGAACAGCTTGTTCTGGATGACATCTCCAAGCAACTGGAAGAGAAGAAGCTTATGAGGAGTAGTCAGCATGGATTCACCAAGTGGAAGTCGTGCTCGACCAACCTCGTTGCCTTCTATGATGCATCACCATCTGGGTAGATGAGGGGAGAGCAGTGGATGTCACCTACCTTGACTTTAGCAAGACTTTTGGTACTGTTTCCCATGACATCCTGTTAGCAAAGCTGTGAAAGTGTGGGATAGAGGAGTAGTAAGAAAGTAAGTCTCAACCCACAGTAAGGTGGGTTGAGAACTGGCTGACTGGCCAAGCTCAGAGGGTGGTGATTGGCAGTGCAGTGTCTGCCTGGAGACCTGTGACTAGCAGTGATTCAAAGGGGTAAGTGCTGGGTTCAGTCTTGTTCAACATCTTCATTGATGACCTTGATGAGGGAATAGTGTCCACCCTCTGCAAGAATACCCATGATACAAAGCTGGGAGGAGTGGCCGACATGCCAGAAGGCTGTGCTGCCATTCAACGAGACCTGGACAGGCTGGACAGTTGGGCAGCAAGTAACCAAATGAGGTTTAACAAGAGCAAGCGTAGAGTCCTGCACCTGGGAAGGAACACCTGCATGTATCAGTACAGGCTGGGGGACGACCTGCTGGAAAGGAGCTCTGCAGAGAAGAACATGGAGGTCCTGGTGGACGACAGGTTGACCATGAGCCAGCAGTATGCCCTAGTGGCCAAGAGAGCCAATGGCATCCTGGTGTGTATTAAAAGGAGTGTGGCCAGAAGGTCAAGGGAGGTGATCCTCCCCCTCTACTCTGCCCTGGTCAGGCCTCACCTGGAGTACTGTGTCCAGTTCTGGGCTCCCCAGTACAAGAAAGACAGGGATCTCCTGGAAAGAGTCTAGCAGAGGGCCACAAAGATGATACGGGGCCTGCAGCATCTTCCTTATGAGGAAAGGCTGAGAGACCTGGGTCTGTTCAGCCTGGAGAAAAGAAGACTGAAAGGGGATCTCATCAATGTGTACAAATACCTGAGGTGTGGGAGACAGAGGGATTTGGGCAACCACTTTTCAGTGGTTTGCGGGGACAGAACAAGGGTCAATGACCAAAAAAATTCTCCATAGCATTGCTATTATAGATTGTAGTTTAGATTCTGATAGGTTACATCATAGAAGAATACATTAGATCTATGTAAAGACATAGCTCTTAAATATGAATATATATATTTTTTTCAGTTAAAACCAGGAAAATTTGAAGGAAATTTTTTATTTAATTGCAATCTACCCAGAGACAAGGCATGATAAGTCCTAGAAGCAATATATTTTAAGCCATTAAAACAGCAAAATATGCAATCTGTCAATATTTAAAAATGTAAATGCTAATACAGTAATACTAATATTTAAAATCCAGGAAAACATACCTCAACAGTTATGATGACGTCTTGTGTTAAACGTACAAAGTGTAAGTCCCAGAAATTTCTTCATGAAATGATTAATTTTCTTTTGTGATTAATTCTTGCAAGACTTTTTATTTCTTTCCTTTTCTTTTTTTTTTTTTTTTTTTCTTATTGAGTAGTAATATATGTAGTATATGTAAAGTATTATAAGTGTATGTAAATCCAATGTGGTTTTAGTTCAAAATGATTTTTTTATAAGTGTAATAGAAAGAAAGGTTGAGAGAAAGAAGAAAGGTTGAGAGACCTGGGTCTGTTCAGCCTGGAGAAGAGAAGACTGAAAGGGGATCTCATCAATGTGTACAAATACCTGAGGTGTGGGAGACAGAGGGATTTAGCCAACCACTTTTCAGTGGTTTGCGGGGACAGGACAAGGAGCAGTAGTCACAAGATAGAGCACAGGAAGTTCTGCACCAACATGCGAAAGAACTTCTTCACGGTGAGGGTGGTGGAACACTGGAACAGACTGCCCAGGGAGGTTGTGGAGTCTCCTTCTCTGGAGATATTCAAGGCCCATCTGGATGCTTACCTGGGCAACATGCTCTAAGGAACCTGCTTTGGTAGGGGGGTTGGACCCGATGATCTTTCGAGGTCCCTTCCAACCCCTTCAGTTCTGTGATTCTGTGATTCTGTGTGCGTGTTGGTAGAGCATAGACTGCCCACACACCCAGCGCTGTTTATGTGTAGGCATACCCAGGTATAATATGTAAAAGCAATATTCTGTGTATTTAGAATGTTCGATGTTAGTGTGTGCGTGTTGGTAGAGCGTAGACTCCCGTGCACTCAGCGCTGTTTACTTGCCTTTTATAAATATTACTAAATTCAGATTGAGCTGTGTCTTCATTTATAACATTATTATTATCGTTACTGTTTTTACTTTCTGGAAAAAATCACACATGAAAAATCCCTCTGAATTTTAAAATAATGCATTTCTGTTCAGATACTCTTTACATTACTAGGAAAGCATTTCTGCTTCATGAATCTCTGATAATGAAATTATGTCTAATTTCTTTAACTGTTGTTTCTATTTCAAAATGTTACTAAAAATAATATAAATAAATAAATAAAATAAAAAAAAAGTTATGGTGTTTACTAACTTTTCACTTCACATGATTTTATTTCTTCTTTAAAAAGAAATAAGTAACATGTTGTCTCTTTTGGGAAACACTGGTTCAAATCCTTGCCCAAAGAGTAATGAAACTTATTTTAGAACTTCCTTATCTCCCTCCCAGGTAGAACTTATCCCCTTCCTTGTATAACAAAGTTCCCAAACTCTATATTTTATCTCTAATCTATTCTAAGGCAAATCCTATACAGTAAATGTGTGTGCACACAAATCTGGACAGAATCAAGAAATGTGTGTGTGTTTGTTGTTTGTTAACCAGCTGAGCAAGGTCAAAAACTGTACAACAAGATGTGTGTCCAAGGATGTTTCCCATTCTAGATGTCAGTGAATAAGATCAGAGAAAATAAGAGTGCACAGGATGGAATAATCTGACAACCTCCCAGACTGATAATAGTTTACGATACAGGCAATAAATAGGAGAGTAATATGGTACCAGCAAAGCAGTGATGTGCAGATGATGTCTGATGAAATACTAAATTCTACTGTTTCTCAAACAGCAGACTTATAAACTCTAATAAAGTAAGTCTTATTCTGGCTCTAAGATATAGTTAGTGACTTTTCACTGTCTGACCAGACAAGTAACTTCTGATAAGATTTTTTACAGCATTAAATGAAATGAACAAAATTAAGCATTCCAGTATGTTTTGCAAACTATTTCACTCCACCTTGCTGTCCTTTTCATAGTACAGGTAGAAGTTGTCAACAGGGTACCCGAGATAGTTCAACTTTAGACTGTGTGATGTTTATCTAGCAGGTTAATACATTAATACAGGATTCATCTCTTGCCTTTGACATGTATAGGAAAACAGATCAGGATAAAGACTAAATTCAGAGAGTAGGCATTTATCTCCCCCACAAATATCATCTGCAGTTGTTATTCAAATACCTTCTTTCCCTGGAGGTTTTTTCTTAGGAGGTTTTTTTCTTAGGAGCTAAATTACCATAAAGGCTGTAGCCATTTGCCTATAGCCTGTCTTCTTGAGATATCTAAGTTGTGTATGTTTTGACCTTTCAGGACCAGTTACAAACAAGAATAATTTCTTTAGTGCCATTTTAAGTTTTTCATCATAGAATCAGGAATTTAAAATTGCAACTAAACTGAACCAATAGAATTTGTAATTAAAGACATTTGAATATTATCTTTAATGAGTGATTAGGAAAATTTGAAAGAAAAACAACTCTCTTTTGAATATTTTTGAGACATCCTGGACCTAGTCATGCTACCATTGAAGCTAAAACTAAAACTCCTTATTTCAGTGGGCTTACTTGCTACTTATATACACAGCAGGGGACTAGATTCAGTAACCCATGCGGTCCTTTCATCCTTATGTTACCACAACAGAAGCAGAAATCTGCAGGAAGAATGATAATGTCAGGGTTGTAAGGCTTGAGAAGTTTTAAAACTAAGAGTGACATATGAAAGATAGCTTGAGAAGTACAACTAATATAAACGAAACTGTGGTTTCTAAATTAAACGTGCATTTGTTATAAACATTAATGTCAAAAAGATGCCAGTATATCCGATACAGATTTGCATTTTATAATTATCTTAGTGTAAGATTATTATGGTTGTCTGAAGCCTTTTCTGACTATGAAAAAGGGCAGAATTTTAATTAGTTTTGTTTTCAGCATTCAGCTAATATACGTGGATGATATAGCCAAGTATGAGACATGGCAATCATTGTAAGGTTTTTACTGCTGTATGAGTACATTTATTCAGTGCAGAACAACTGGAAATCAGCTCAAGTGTGTTGTCTGTGTAACTGACTAACTCAAGCTCCTCTTTTGCATTTAATGTTCTTTTCCTCACAAACAAGAGCAGCAGCTGCACTAGTCCAAATTCCCTGAATTGTTATGATCTTTTTTCTTTTTTTTTATATATATTTTTTTTTTCTTGAACATTCAGTTGTTGCAATTCTAGAAAGAGATAACTGAATTCATTTTTTGGATCTGACATCTTCACAGTTTATACATCTTTATGACTGCTTACATGACATGAGACTCAGAGCAAAAGATTAGTGAATAGAAACCAGGTTCATATCTCAGAACTGAATTTAAGCATTGTAATTACTAGGTGATTCAGAACACTGTAAATGGGCATCCTATGCAATTTTAGGACTGTTTAAGACTCTCTTTCATCTTAATAGGGAGCCTATTCCACACAGACATTCAGCTTTATATATGCAAACAGATGGATGATTATAGCTAGCAAAGAGAAAACAGTGATAACAGTACCCTATCTGGGTTCCCTCAGCTCTCTCTGATAGTAAGCATTTGTCTCAACTCTCCCCCACTTTCCATCCCCATATGTTAGCCATCTGCATCCATGTGGGATTCAGAAGACCGCACCTTCACTAAGGAGCAGGTGCTAAACAGAAGCAAAGTTTGCATCTTCTCTAGATTAGCCAGTACCTTAAAGGAGGCTGTAGCGAGGTAGGGGTTGGTCTGTTCTCCCACATGCCTGATGACAGGACAAGGGGGAATGGGCTAAAGTTGCACCAGGGGAGTTTTAGGTTGGATGTTATGAGAAACTTCTTTACTGAAAAGAAGACATCTCAGAATGATATATCCTGCTTTGCTAGTTCTGAAGAGTTTATTAAATGTAATGGCACCAGCTACACTGGTGGAAAGAGTAGTAGCTATTCAGATCATTTGGACTGCTATATTAGAATAAAGGTTTGTTCACAAGAGGTTTGTTCAATTTAATGCACTCCATTACTTGGCTTCATATATTAGCATGGTCAAAATGCTTTGTCAATTTTCTAACTTGGCTACCAAAATGTAATGGCAATGTTGCCATCAGGATAGGAGGATAGTCCATTTCTTGTGTAGTTAAAGTTGTTAGTCCATACATGATTATTATTTTTTCATCTTCCAATCATTTTGCTATATTTTATTATGTCAGTTTAAGTTTTTAATAACAGAAAAAAAATTGTGCTTTCTAGTCTTTCATGAGCACACTGAACTACCCAAATCACTGCACAGATTTCTGTGGGATTTCATTGGTAACTACCTTAAGTAGCATTAGCAGTCTGTTATTCAATTTTGTCATCTCCTATATTTTATCAAGTTTTTCAACCACAAGACTGTTTTCCCTGTTATCTCATGGTAGATGAATTTCTTACAGAGTCTTTGCTGAGACACCGTCAAAACTTTCTAAAAAGGCTACCATGTTTTATTTACTTTATCGGCATGTTTGTCAGCATTCTCAGAGAGCTCTGATAGCTTTGTGAGGCATCACTTTGAGGGAGAAAAGAAATGTTAACTCTTTTGTATTGTATGAATATACCAATTAATTCTTCATTACATTTTCTAACAACTTTCATCTCAATATTCGTTGTGAATTTTGGAAAAGATCTTAGAATCAGAATTATTTAGAACAGTTCAGTTGGCAGGGACCTATAAAGATCATCAAGTTCAACTGACTGACCACTTAAGAGCTAACCAAAAGTTAAAACTTATTTTCGAAGGCATTATCCAAACACATCTTGAACACTGACAGGCATGGAGTATCCCTTGCCAAGAAGCCTGTTTCAGTGTTTGGCCACCCTCACATTAAAGAAACTTTTCCTAATATCTGATCTGAACCTCCTTTGGTGCAACTTTCTGTTGTTCCCAAGTGTCCTATATTTTTTAACAGGAAGAAGAGACTAGAACCTCCCTCTCCACTTTTCCTCCTCAGGAAATTAAAGAGAGCAATGAGGTCACCTCTTAGCCTCCTTTTCTCCAGATTAGATAACCCAAGCGTTCTCAGTCTGTACTCATAGGACATACCTTTCGACCTTTTTACCAGCTTCTTTGCCCTCTTCATGACACTTTCAATTATCTTAACATCCTTTTTATATTGTGGAGGTGAGCACCGTATACAATATTCAAGGGGATGCCACATCAATGCTAACTACAGTGGAAAAATCCGTAGGCTGGCTGTGCTGTATTTAATGCACTCCAAAATACAGTTTGCCCTTTTGCCTGCCAGGGCACAGCACTGACTCATGTTATCAGCCAGCCCCCCCAGATCCCTTTCTGTTATGCTGCTCTAGTCACTCCTCTGCCAGTCTGTAGCTGTGCCTGGCATTACTCCATCCCAGGTGCAAAACCCATAACTTTCCTTTGTTGAACTTTATACCACAGATGATTACCCAATGCTCCGGTCTATCTAGATTCCTCTGCTAGGCCTCTAATCCTTCGAGACAACACCTTCCAGTTTAGTGTCATCATCAGACTTGCTGGGGATGCACCACAGTCCTGCATCCAGATTGTTCATAAAAATGTTGAACAGAATTAGACCTATAATTGAACCCTGGGAAACTCCAGTAATGGGCCAGATGTAGTCCCATTCACGATGACATTTTGAGCTCTAATATTCAGCCAATTCATCACAGAGTGTACTGTTCATCTCACAGGTGGGCAATTTGTCCAGAAGGATGGCATGAAATACAGTATCAAATGCCTTAGTAAAATCCAGAAAGAGTATATCTATTTTTCAGATATGTATTATCACGTAGAACTAAACTGTATCAAATTAACCTCAAAGAAAGAAGACTTAAAATACACAAAGCAACACAAGAATTGTTTTTATCATATAGTGCTTTCTAAAAGGTTAAACTGAGTTATTAGTATGCAAAAAAATTAGACAAAATTACATGAAAAAAATAATCAAGCTCTGCAAAGCACAATGATCACAAAGTTTCATATCAGGTTGCAGAACTGAAGTTCAAATCTATATCCATTGAAGGGAATCTTGTTTTTATTGTTTTGTAAACATAGCTTTAAAGCAGGAAATAGTTCATTTTCACAATGGAAAAAGGTCACTAATGAAACCCTGTGAGGCTCTGTGCTTATGCAGCTAGATCTCTCCTTTTTTTTCCACCACTTTATATTTACTGTTTCATTTGATCCACGAACAGTTGATCAAAAGTAAGTTTGAATGTTTGAATCATTTTAGATTGTTTTCCCCCTTTTTTCTTTTTTTTTTTTTTTTCCCCACAAATGTTACAATTTTTCACAAATCTTTAATAAGAAACACATTGCAACAATGGTGTATTTGATTTTTTGTTCTAGGGCTTAAGTGCTGTTTACAAATGTTTAAACATTCTTGAAGATATATGTTACATTACTTTGAAGAATTCTTTGATGACAGATCATTGGTCTGTTTAAACAAACTAATTAAAAGATCATGATTCAACAAAATACTCATAGATTTTTGTTTACCTCAACCGAAGTACTATTGCAAGGATTCCATCTGAAACTGCTCTGCAAAAAAAATTGTCTCATATGCGCAGCAAGAGCAAAAGACATAAATCCTCTCACAGTATTCTTCTGGAGAAGCTGGCAGCTCATGGCTTGGACAGGTACACTCTGCTGGGTTAAAAACTGGTTGGATGGCTGGGCCAAGAGAGTGGTGGTGAGTGGTGGTGGAGAGTGAAATCCAGCTGGTGACTGGTCACGAGTAGTATTCCCCAGGAGTGGGGGATACTACTACATCCTCTTTATTGATGACTTGGATGAGTACACCCTCAGTAAGTTTGTAGATGACACCAAGTTGGGAGGAAGCGTCAATTTGTCAGAGGGTAGGAAGGCCCTGCAGAGGGACCTGGACATGTTCTATCAATAGTCAGAGGCCAATGGAATGAGGTGGAATGAGGACATGGCTAAGTGCCAGGTCCTGAACTTTGGCCAAAACAATCCCATGCAACAGTACAGGCCTGGGGCAGAGTGGCTCGAAAGCTGTGCAGAGGAAAAGGTTCCGGGGGTGTTGGTCAAGGCTTGCCTGAAAATGAGACAGGTGGCCAAGAAGGCCAGCGGCATGCTGGCTTGTATCAGGAATAGTGTAACCAGCAGGACCAGAGAGGTGATTGTCCCCCTGTACTCTGGTGAGGCCACACCTCAAGTACTGTGTTCAGTTTTGGGTCCCTCACTACAAGAAAGCCATTGAGACCCTGGGGAATATCTAGAGAAGTGTTTGTGTGGATGTAACTGGGGTTAACCCACTACACTCCCTAATAGTACTATCATTTTGTACAGAATCTTTATTTTAATTGTCTAAAATATTTTATTTACAATAAGAAAATAAAAAAAAAAATAAAATTAAACACTTACTGCTTCCATATTTTATACATTTAAATAAGTAAACAAAAATAGGTGAAAAACACATTTTATTTTCTCCAAATGAATGGGCCATATTTAAACATAATTTTAATTATTTAAACTTTAATAACTTTGTATTTTTATTTCGTATTTACATTGAGATAGGTGGAATCAGAACCTGATTTTACTGCTTTCCTTTGGACCAACAAAGGCATAAGGCAAAGTTATAAACAAAACACTTTCATAATTTACATCATATGTGAAATTAAAGCAATAGAATATTAATTTATTGATAAAGTACAAGCATTAGTTTGGTTCAATAGGTCTATATTTGATATCTCTCTTAAGGATGCTCTATTTTCCACAGTAACTTTCATTTACTGTCTTAGGTCTTAGGAAACTGTGGAGCTTAGCAGGTGTCTTCTGTGTCAATGAGTCTAGCATACAGCTGAGAACGGGACTGTATCTTTTCATGAAAGGTCAACCTACATTAAAGCTCCATTGAATGCTATTATGATGCTTCTTTTATTTTTAAGATGAATGCAGTATGTCAAGCTGTTACTTTACACAAGCTATTATATTTTTACTTAAGTAGTAGGTCACAGTGAAAATGCTATTTTGGTGACATGAAGACAGAGCATGTCTTTGATGTGGGTTAAAGGAAACCCAAAGGAAAAAATCTTTTCTTGGGTTAAAGGAAATCTTAGATAATATAAAACTGCCGCTATATCTTTCTTACCAACACCATCCCAGGCACAGAAATAACATCTATATTAAATTTCTGCAGTACCTGAATAAATTATAGCGATGGTAAAAATGCTCAAATTCTTAGGGAATTTGTACTTATATAGATATATTGAAATTTAATTCTTTTAATCAGTGTTTTCCCTTTCTTCTCTTACTCCTTAGCTTGGGGAAGGGCTGGTCAGCTACAGCTAAAAATCAAACCACTGGACTAATGAGAATTCTCAATAGAATATAGATGTAGGAAAAAAAAGCAAGGTAACTTTATTTCACATGTGGAATTAGGGGATGTATTTTGTATTTTTGTATTTTTGATACAAAAATATATCTTAACAAGTCATTTAAATTCCCTATAATTTGCAGTATTCTGAAGCTATTCATTGTTGCTGGCAGGTTTTCAATTTCTTTAAAGCAATATCCCTTTAACTCCTTTTTAACATTTATTTTCCCATTTTTCTCTATAAAATGTCTCCAAATCAATCTATACATATATGCTACTTTATATATATACTACAGCATTAAATATTTTTCTAAGTGCATGAAGCAGAATAGCATTTTAACATACATACACAATGACTAATGATGATAGTTTTCTTACACAGTTGAATGATGTAATGTTATTGACATGCTAACCTTCAGTAACATTTTGAAAAAAAAAATGAACAGAAAAGAAAATTTGATTTTGTGGGTTACAGAAATAACTACTTTATATCAGGAAAAAAAAAGTCTGGAACAAATCATAAATGAGAACAACTGAGAACAGATTAGATGATGTTGTCATTTTTTTCCCAATCTGAGTGTGACATAAAATTATGTTATGATTATGTTAGTCCTCAGACCATTTGCCTGTGTCAGGTAATATTGGAAAAAATAATTCTAAATCAGATCCTGCTTGACAAAAAAAATCAGATCCTGCTTGCCAAAAATCTATGCTATGGAGAAGTTCCCTGTGAAGAAAGCTGCAATGATGATATATCCAAGAGAGCCATAAATTGAATTTTATATATATATATAAAAGAATACATATATATTATAATATAATATATAATATTATATTAATTATAATATATATATTATATTATATATTATATATATATAATATTATAAATATAAAATGCATACACTTCTGTTAATAATGGATTTTTAATTACAGATTTTTCACAATAATACTTATACAAGGCTTAACAAAGACAGATCTTTCTATCTGTCCAGTGTTCCATTTAGCCATTTTATTTCACAGTATAGCGTTGTGAATTATAGAAATCATACAGTTGCTATTGCTTTTCATATTACCAAAAAATACTTCAGAAAATGCTATCACAAGTTGTCCAAGCAGAGATATAACATTGCTTTTCTTCTTAGATCTTTGACTTAGTGCACCTTTTCTTTTTATATTTCTATCTCTAAGCTTGATGAGTCATTACTTTATATCACCTCTCACTTCATTTAACCCTGTCACATCACATAAATATTGTAATGAAATGTAACATGACAGAGAGCATCTACTATATAGTACTGCAAAACTGTAAGACAGAAAGCATTTAAAGAGCGCCTGCACTAAACAAGGCATAGAAAAATTCACAGACACGAAAATCATAATATCAAACCCTGTGTACCAATCCAACTTTTGCCCACAACATGTGGAAGACTACCCTGTCACTGTCAGACTGAATGGAATACTAATTATAGCCTGGTTATTTGATGCCTACCATCCACAGCGATCATACTAGTCAGTTTCACCCCTCTACAGAGCTACTTTCAATCAAAAAATTCTTTTCCTTAGGACTAGACTAAACTATAATGAAGGAAAAAAGCTTCTAATCTGAAAGAAATCTCCACTTCACTGGCTCTGCCAGCCTTGTTACCAATGCCTACGTAAATGTAGTATTTTCTATTTTACAGCCACTTGGATTTTCCTAACTACAATGCAATTTCTATTTTAGACTGAACATCCACAGCGTGATTAATTTGTACATATTTATTCCTGTGTCAGTACCAATAGTCATTCTTCCTTTGCATATTTACAGAGAGAAAAAAAAATCTCCAAAGATTTTGTTTCTATGCTAAACATTTAGATTTGTCTTGTTTGATAGGCTCTCCTTTCCTCGATTGTTTGTTCATTTGACAAATCTGAGTAAAACCTTCCTGATGCTAAGTCACAAGAAACAAACACCATATTTTTGATGAAAACTACTTTTACCAATTTTTTGTGAAATACCGTTGAAACTTCCTTACCTGTACAAATAATTGCTCCTCTCATACTTTGGAGGAGACTTGCTTTTCTTATTTCTTCATTGCCTACTCTTCATGTGAAAAATTAATATTCCTAGCTGTTGTCAGATGATGTTAGTTACCTAAGGCAGTGTGCCAGGTGGCCAAGAAAGCCAATGACCAATCCTTAATGCCATTGTAATGCAGTATGTCTTAACTGAAAATGAATTTACATATGTTAGGTATCAACAAAATTTTCTGTTTCAAATCTTTATAAACATAACATCTGATTTGATAAAAAAATATCTTCCTTCTTACACTGAAGAAGATGTTCTGTTTATGAACAAGTGAAATTTTATGTCCTCTTAGACTAATAGATGCTAACTCCAAATATATAGGAGGGTATCTGATACAAGGAGATTAATTAAAAGTTTTTTGTTGTTCTTGTTGTTGGTGGTGGTGGTGTTTTTTGTTTTGTTTTGTTTTTCCCTTCATATTTCATGCTTTGTTGTATGATGTTCCGGAATAAAGCAAAGAATGCTGTACTGCATATAAATTAATTCATATACCTACAAGAAAAATGCTTTAGAAAAGAGAAATTGCTTAAAATAAAGGATGACCATATGCTATAAACACAAGAATTTATTCTAGTAAATTTCTCAGTTCAAAGGCAGAACAAAAACCTGATGCTTAAATTAAGTGAGGTAAAACTACATAGTTTACTCAGTCTATCAGAAGCAAAAGGAAATTCAAATGAGTTAAAGTGAGATCTTGAGAGAGAATCTGGTTTAGTGACAGGAAAGGAAATTCCTGTCTCTAAGAGATAGAGGTTGAATAGAACAGAAAAATCACACACAGAAAACATGGTCTACAAAATTTCTAGGAAAACACTGCCACTTACATAAATAGTGTCTATCATAGATGTCATGCGTCACTAATCTAAGACTTTGTGCAGACTAAACTATGAGAGAAAGTGGGGTATGCACTGGCCATGAGTCCTTGTTTTCCAGTTATTCAGGACAGAAATTTGTTTGAGCACAACTCTATTTTGCTTTCATTGATATTAAGATACGCTTAACCAATACATTAAGTTACAAGAATGCAGTTTGGATATAAACAGGGCATTAATCTAGATTTAAGAATTCAAAACAGGTTCTAACAACAGACACGAGATCAAGTACCTAACTATTAATTTGAGCACACTATCATGAGTGTGCTCATTTATTTACCAAGTACAGAACATGAATACTACTACCAGTTGAAAAGATCTTGTGGCTGTTCATCCGGAACTGAAAGATATCTTTAGGTGGACATTTTCAAAGATTTCTTCAACAGCTTTTACCCAATATATGACAAGTTTTTATTCTGTAATGTAATAAGTATGGGCTCTATCTAAGCTTGACATTCAATATGCTTTCTTGCTGTTTGACAACATATCTAATGATACAAGTTATCATTAAAAAATATAAGTAAATTAATTAAAATACAGCAAGTGACTTTATCTGCTAAAAATACTGGACAGCATATTTACATGTGTTGCTTACATGCTTGCTTAAAACAAACTTTTATTCAATATGTTCTGCCTGTCATATGTGTCAATTCTTACCAGACAGAAGGTGACATAAAGCCATGGACTTATGCAAAACTGACCTAAAGTATATGATACTGTGGTGGTTTTACCGTGCTGGGCAGCTAAACCCCACAACCGCTCTCTCACTCCCCCTCCTTTAGATGAGGAGGGGGAGAAGTAAAGCAAAGAACAACTCACGGGTTGAGATAAGGATAATTTAATTAAAGGGAAATAATTATAATAATTAAATAAAGACTACTATGAACTAAACAATTTAACTAAGGGGAAATAAAAGGGAAAGGGGAAAAAAGGGAGGAAAACAAACAAACAAAATAAATGAAAGCTATATGGAAGTGCAGAGGAAAGAAATTACTCTCTACTTCCCACAAATGAGCGATGATTGACCACGTCCTTGAAGCAAGGCCTCAACGCACGCAGCCGGTGTTCGAGAGGAGGACCGACGTCTTCTCAACGAGAGCCCACCCCTCCCCTCTTCTTCCTGTTTCCACCTTTTATTGCTGAGTGTGACACCACATGGTATGGAATATCCCTTTGATTGGTTTAGGTCAGCTGCCCTAGTGATGTTTCTCTCCTCACTTTTTTGCCCACCCCCTAGGAGGGTTAGAGAAAGGCCCAATGCTGTGCCACTGCTGCTCAGCAGTAGACACAACACTGGTGTGATAACACTGCTGTTCCAGCTACAAGTACAGAGTACGGCACTGAATGGGCTGCTGCCGGGAAAGTTAACATTCCAGCCAGACCCAGTACAGATACAACCGTATGTCTCTGTATTTTCAAGACAACCAGACAACTGACAAGTATTTGGCAATGAACATTTGATATATATATATATATATATATATATATATATATAAATTAAATAGAAAATAAATATTGTTTCTTGTTTCACAGTGTTCTATTCACCAGCATTTACCTTGGTGGCACATCATTGCTTTATTATAGCCATCTGCCACAGGATTTGAATTAATACACTCATTAAAACCTTTTATTTTATTGCTTATGTGAATATATATATGTACTTCCTATATATATGCTTTCTATATTTATGATTTCTATAAACTTAAAGACATCTTTAAGGCTGTAATAGGAAAACAGCTCTATGAATTAATTGGAAAAATAGATGAGCTTGCTCTTTAAACCAAAGCCCTGATTTAATATTTGTTATGCACAACTCAGAGTAAATCCAACGTTATTAAGTTGAGTTAGTACACATTTCATGAAGTAAATATAAATTTTGAATATAAATTTAAGGTAACACATTTTCCTGTGAAAAATAAGATGCTGTAGTTTAAAATAACATACAGAAAAGGGAATTTATTATTATTATTATTATTATTATTATTATATAAATAAACTGCATTAATATTCTGATGAAAAAGATAACTGAACAAATCCAACTTCGATTGTAATCACGGTTGCAAAAAAAAAAAAAAAAAAAAGAAAAAAAAAGAAAAAGGGAAAGGGAAAAAAAAAAGGCAAAATGTGTGGAGAAGGGACCTAGAAAGGGTACAATGAGAGAGTGAGGAATCCTTGTGTATTGGTAGTTTACATGATGAAGAAAAGTGTCCCTGCAATAACTGTCGGAATCTGTGAAAGAGGATTATACTTGCAGGGATAATTGTATCACACAAAGAGGGATAAATTAAGAAGTTATACATGTGATACACCATCTGTGTCTGTTTTTGTTATTTTCTCCATATACATCTGCTTCTATTCAGCTATAGGGCAACACTCCATCATATTATGCAGACTAGAATAACACAGAAAGTTCAGTTTTGTTGACAAAAAAGAAGCCTCTATTCCTAAATATGTGGTAAAACAGCACAGTCATTTTTGATCAATAATCTTTGAAAACTGAAACAAGAGAGTTGTTCTAAATATATTTAAATTTTAGATTTGGTATATTTAACTCTGGATTAAGATGTCTAGATTCCAATATGTAGCTATAACTTGAATCAGATTACATTGTTAGTTTCTTATTTTCTGGTTCCAGATGGAATGTAACTGAACTCTGGAGAAAAGAAGAAAATAAAAAAAACCCTACACTATTTACATACAGAAGTAAAATCAAAGCCAAAACAGAATCAATGCACAACATTTCCTATCTAATAGTATGATTTTATACCTGATCTCTGGTCCTACTTTGAACTGTCACCTATTTCCGTTCTGATCTTGAAGCACAGATTCATAAACAGACCTAGCCTACCACAGAAGTACTTGTACTTACACAGTTAAGATAATTCCCCAGTATATTTGTCAGGCACATGCAGAAGTAATTTATGTATCTATTACTCGTGTCATTATTATTTATTTTTATTTTTATTTTTACCCAGATAGTTGTGACTATCACCCAGATAGTTGTGACTAGTTATGCTTTAAATTTCCTTACAATTCTGGAGGTATTTCCATGCAGTATTCAACATCTGTAATACCCCATTGAGATGAAGACTCCCGCTGAGTTCAAAAACCTTGCAAACTTAGACAGTCAGCATCTGTTATTTTATTTAATTACTTGTATTTTCCTATTTTTGCTGGAATCAGAAAATACAATTTTATGCAGCCACAGTAAATTCTATATGTATAAAATGAATTATATAGTGAAGGCCCTTCAAAGATGTAATCATGGAAATAGAAATAAAGAAATGTGATAACTTGTGTCCCATTGCCATAAATCAGAAAAGAATTCAGGAGGGAAAACAAACAAACAAACAAACACTAATTAATTAAATTAAATATATATATTTTTTATTCTTTCTGCCACTGTCATAAATTTCATAATGTTAGTTGATTCTGGTTAATCGTACCTATTTTGTAGAACTCTTTCAAATGCTGATCTCAACCTAATTTTAATATGTTCCAAATGAATAATTAATTATTTAATGAAAAAAATATAATCAAACTGTAGTTCAGAGGAAATGTTTAGTCATTAATTCAACACAAATATTTCATGCTCAGCAATTGCATTTCATCATCTTATTCCACTTTATCACTGATTTAAATCAAATTTTTTTAATAGAAAAATATCTTTAAAACAATCAGAAAAAAATATTATATATCAAAATACTTGTATGTCAGAAAACCATAAAGAAAAGAACTATGCAAAAACTTCAGTAGTACAACATTGTGATGACTTGCTGGGTATTGGACAGATCCTAGGGTGTTGTTAGATTCTAGGATGATTTTTTGGTTACAGCTTTGGTTGACACATTTCCTTCCACATCAGTACCACATGTAGTAGAACCTTAGACTGAGAGGAAGAATTATTTCTAAGATGCATAAGATTTGGGAATTACAGGCCATCTCTGAATGAACACATTCATAACATTGTACTTAGGCAAACCAAAGTACACTGGCCAAGATGACTTTAAGATTTCCAAAGAAATTCCGCTACCTTACTTGCCAAGTTCAGTGGTAATTATTTTCACCATAAAGTTTTATGGTGTCAAATCTGATTTCTTCTTTCTTCAAATTATATTGATTACTTCTTGTCCTACCCTCAGAAGATATAGAAAGCACTTAATTATTTTATTGTTTTTACAGTTTTCATATATTTGAATACCGTTACTCAGTCATTTGTTTTCTGCACTAAACAAGCTTGGTTCCTTCAGATCTTTCTCATGGGTAATATTTTCTAAATCTTTATCATCCTTGATATTTTCCTCTGTGCTAAATTTATCAACTTGAATGTGCTTCCTTCAGTCAGTGTTGTACTCAGATGAGAGAGAGATGTGATAAACTGAATCTTGCAGTCTTTAATCTGATAAAGCCAAAGTCAATACCAAGTATCATCTGCTTCCAAAGACAGATGATACTGTCTTTGGGGAGAGAGACCCAAGTGTGACTGAATTTGACTGAAAGCATTTGACTGAAAGATGGTGAAAAAACAACATGCACGTTTGTGTCTACTCAATCCAAGCAGAGTAGCCATCAACTTAAATGAGGTCAGTAGCTTCCAGTTCAGTGTACCAGAGGTAGAAAGCTAGTAAGAATAGAAAACTATATCCAAGAATGTTCTGCAATACAGTAGGATTTTTTTCTGAGTTGAGAAAATATACAAGATAAATAAGAATTTTGTATTTATTGAAAAAAAAAAAAACAAAAAAAAAAAAAACCCTTTTAAATTGTGGAGTCTGGTTTTATACTTGCTAAAAGATGAACTAAGAGAAACTCAGCAAAGCCAGCAAGTTTACCAATATGTTGAAGAAAAGCCAGCAGCAGGTAACCAAGTGGAAAAACAAGGATTTACTAGAAGGAGGAAGTAGCAAATGCAACACAGCAGAGTGGGAAGCAGAAAACCAAGAAATAGTGGAAAAGCTAGGACAAGGATCCTTTAGTCAAGTGAGGAATGCAAAGTATGAGAGGCTGGTTGAAACCAGTCACACCAAACGTTCAAAATCTGCTTATATTTGGCTTTGCTCTCCAGGACAATTTAATTTGGAACAGTAAAAATGAGTGTTACTTCAAGGAAAGGAAGGAAATTAGCTGGTCTAACAGTCATTTCACTAGAAGAAAATGATGAAAACTTGTTATACTCCATATATATCATTTAGAAATTGATATCACATTACCACCTTATCAGTTTATTTTTTCTTCCCTTTTATAGAAATACATTTTATGAATCAAAACAATACTCGTGACTAGTAAAAATCATCTCACTGAGTATCAGGAAGTTTACTTGACTGTTTTCCAACATTTCCTTCTAGGAGCTTTTTTTTTTTTTTTTTTTTTTTTTTTTTTAAGTTTGTGCCAGTTAACTCCTGGCAGAATTGCTATGTAATTGCAAGTTGTATTTGTATTGCAAATATTCCAACTTCCAAAACAGATGCTGGTGATTCACTAGGGTACCTTGCTGCCATCCAGAGGAGCCTCAGTAGGTTGGAGAGGTGAGCTGACAAGAATCTCAGGAAGTTCCACAACGAGAGGCACAAAGTTCTGCACCTGGGGAGGAACAACCCTAAACACCAGTACAAGCCAGGGGCCACTCATCTAGAAAACAACTCTGCAGAAAAGGACCTAGAAGTCCTGGTGGACACCAAATCACAATATTGTGAGTCAACAATATGGCCTTGCTGCTCAGGAGCTAACAGTATTCTTGGCTGGATTAGGTGAAGTATTGCTAGCAGGTGAGGAGAGGTCATCCTTCTACTCTACTCAGCATCAGTGAGGCTGCACCTGGAGTACTGTGTTCAGTTCAGAATTTCCCAGATTTCCCAGGTCTCAGAACAGAGACCTGGAAAATACTGGAAAGAAGCCAACATAGGGCTCCCAAGACTATTAAAGGACTGGAGCACCTCTCCTATTCGATAGTCTAAATTTAAACTGTCTCCACGTCTGGAGAAAAGAAGGCTGAGGTGGGATCTTATCAATACCAGAAGAGGGGGTGTAAAGAAGACAGACACAGGCTTCTTTTGAGTGGAGCCAAGTGATAGGACAAGAGGCAATTGGCACAAACCCAAACTTCAGGAAACACTTTACTATGCACCTGCAGAATGAGGATTCTGACAGGTTCTGGGCAACATGCCCTGGGTGTCCCTATCTGAACAGGGTGGTTGACCCAGATGATCTTCAGAGCTCACTTCCAACATCAACCATTCTGTGATTCCGTTATTCTATAACAACAGAAGGTTTTAATTTGTTAACTGTGAAATTTATTTGAAAGCATTGAAAATGTAGTTCCAGTCAAGAAAATAATAATTCTGTTTGCATTGCTTATTCTCTGAGAAAATAAATAAGGCCCCAAAGCAAAGCTGAATCTTTTTCTGCACATAAGTGTATGTCTTGCTGATGCATTTGTAACATTTCTGAAGCATTAATTGGATGTTAAGTTGCTGATTTCTATAACTTACTATAACTTGCTTTTTCTTTTTCACTAACGCTAAAGATATGCTCAGGATTCAAACACTCTTTTACTCATTAACCATAGAGAGAAAGAAAGGAGAGTATTTTTTTTATATATATTTTTTTCTAAAACAAAACAAAACAAAACAAAAAGCTTTTAAAGCTTTTAACCTTAACCTTTTAACCTTTTAAAGTTTTTAAGGTCATCTCCTTATCTAAAGCTTGCTTTCTCTTCTTTTAGAACATCACCATATCAACTACAAAAAGTGAATGTTTGATTACTTTCTCTCAGTCCTTTGCATGTATTTAACAGACAGTAATGGTTTAAGATCCCTTTTCTTTTATGGAAATGTAGTTTCTATTCTGTGTTTTGTTCCTGAGATTCTAGTAACCTTATCTGTTTTAAAAAATAAATTTAGAAAAATCCTAAAACTGCACAGGAAATACTGTTTGTATTCCACAACTCTGTAATGTTACTTAATTTGATGTGCAGCTTCACTTCCTCTTCAGCTTAGAGATCTTGCACCATCTAGAGATGTGCTGACTAGTGATCTGCAAAATAAACATCTTTCATAGCATATGAAGGTCATAAGAAGGTCTGAGGTCAACTGCATGAAGTTTAACAAGGCCAAGTGATGGGTCCTCCACCTGGGGTGCAATAACCCCAAGCAGAGCTACAGGCTGGGAGATCAGTGGTTGGAGAGCTGCCTGGCAGAGAAGGACCTGGGAGTATTGGTTGATAGTCAGCTGAATATGAGCCAGCAGTGTGCTCAGGTGGCCAAGAAGGCCAACAGCCTCCTGGCTTGCATAAGAAACAGTGTGGCCAGCAGGGCTAGGGAAGTGATTGTCCCCCTGTACTCCGCTCTGGTGAGGCCACACCTCGAGTACTGTGTTCAGTTTTGGGCCCCTCACTACAAGAAGGACATCGAGGTGCTTGAGCGAGTCCAGAGAAGGGCGACGAAGCTGGTGAGGGGCCTGGAGAACAAGTCCTACGAGGAGTGGCTGAGGGAGCTGGGCTTTTTCAGCCTGGAGAAAAGGAGGCTCAGGGGTGACCTTATTGCTCTTTACAGGTACCTTAAATGAGGCTGTAGCAAGGTGGGGGTTGGTCTATTCTCCCACGTGCCTGGTGACAGGACGAGGGGGAATGGGCTAAAGTTGCACCAGGCGAGTTTTACGTTGGATGTTAGGAAAAACTTCTTTACCGAAAGGGTTGTGAGGCATTGGAACAGGCTGCCCAGGGAAGTGGTGGAATCACCATCCCTGGAGGTCTTTAAAAGACGTTTAGGTGTAGAGCTTAGGGATATGGTTTAGTGGGGACTGCTAGCGTTAGGTCAGAGGTTGGACTCGATGATCTTGAGGTCTCTTCCAACCTAGAAATTCTGTGATATTTTGACTATTATAATTTTACAAATTCCATTCTCTGAATCATCTTGCATCTTCCAATTGTTAATCTAGAAAGTAACAAAATAAAATCAGCCACTTACCATTTTAGTTTTTCAACTTTGAATACCTTCCAGTGACTTGCTTCTAAATAGGGTTTCAAGATATATTTATCTTTTGTCCTTTAGTAATAGAGTTTACTGTAGGAAATGATGCTTTTTCTCTTTCAATCTTTTATAAACATTGCAATTCCATTTTCTTGTTGTGAGCATCCAGACTTTGTTCTAACCAACACAAATCAAATCATTTTCTACTTATATCTATGTATATACAGTAGAATTTTCTCCATTGCAAGTCTGATATATGTCATAGCAGGTTATATAGATTAAGCCTAGGAAACAATTTAATCATAGTGACAAACAAAGAAGAGAGAAATCCAAATATAGAGCATGTCATGTTATCTACAACCCTAGCCACAACACTCGCTGTTAACAAATTTTAACTGACATCAGTTAATGTAAGCTTGCCTACATTATTCTCACATTCATACATTTTTTAGTGTTAGCCACTGAAAAATTTGAATTTATCAAAATTGATACTGTAAATATTCTAACAGTATAAACAGTATACTAATGTATTCTACATTATTCTTAATGAAAGTCTAAAGAAAAAGTGAATTTACTGACAGATGTAGTAACAATACACTTAAGCAGAGCAGGAACACATGCTAATGTGAACTCTCCTAAAATACTTCTCTAGCAGTAGATCAGAGACAGGTAGAGTCTTTGACTGCCTGGCAGCTGAAACTGTCCTCACCATCTCATCTAGGGCAGGTTAAAACAGAATGGTTCTGAAATCAGAAAGGATTGTATGTTCATTGTATGTATTCAACAAATGCCTCCTCCTGCCACTCCCATTTCTTGTATTGTAGGATAATGTTATTTTTTATTAAAAAATCTAACTGTATGTGAACTGGGCAACTAGCCCATGTTCTTACAACCTCTTCTTACATCTTTAAGTGCTTCTTTCAATTCTTTTAATTTCTTTCTTTCCCTCTGTCAGGTTGAAGGTAAAAACATAAATTTCTTTCACTCTTCTTTTGTGTGAGCTAGGAACAAAGATGAACTCTGAGATTCTGTTGAAAAGATCTTCTCTTTTAAAGCTGCATGCTTCTGAAAGAAATGGATTCCTATCACTGAATTATTTTAAAAACTGGTACTAAAGAGAGACGAGGAGTTTGACAGTACAAGACAAATATTTATAAAACTTAACAGGGGATGACTGTATATATTTTGGGTGAAGAAATATTGATTAACATATTATGATGAAGCACATAGAGCCCATGAACTTCCCATCAGGAAAGATGAAAGCACAACTAAATAGCAGAAATTCAAAGGACTAGTTTTGCAAGCTTGTCTCATTTGTTTCTACACTGTCTTTTATGGTGTTTTCTAGGATTTTCCTGGGCAGGGGAGGAAATCAAAAATATGCATGTGAACTATGCAACAGCTGTTATGTTTGTTTATTTGTTTATTTGTTTATTTATTTATTTATTTATTTATTTATTTATTTTCTTCCCTGTCTCCCTTCCCCCAAGTATTTATTATTTTCTAGGTTGGTTCTGGATGACTTTTGGAGTCATAAAATATAAACATTCATTTGTAGTGAATCTCCTATATTGATCATGTGGAGAATGTTTTAAACCAAATCGGTATCTGAAATAAAACAAAACAAAAAACAAATCACTTGGTTAAGACACTTACCAGGTTAGTCATACATACGAAAATGATGGTTAAACTAAATTGTTCAATGAATAACTTGAAATGTTATAACTTGAAACCAAGTCACCTTTTATCAAGAAAATAAAATCTAGCCATAACACTGACATAACACTGACATCTCCTCAGCAACTGAAAATGCTGTTAAACAATTCGAAACATGAAGTGGACAGTTTTCTACTGCTTTTCTGTACTAAATAAATAAATAAATGGGGAGTTTGACTGGGGCAGTACACCTGTCAAAGCGTAACGCAGGTGTCCTAAGGCGAGCTCAGAGAGGCCAGAAACCTCCCGTGGAGCAGAAGGGCAAAAGCTCGCTTGATCTTGATTGTGACAGAACACAGGAGTGTTATTTAACACTGGTAGGCAGTTAAGTACCACACAGTCCTCTCACTCCCCCTTCTCAGTGGAATGGAGGGGTAGAAAATGAGATGGAGGAAAACTTGCTGGTTTGAGATTGAATTATTTTAATGAAAAACAAAACAAAACAAAACAAAACAAAAGTCAGATACAAAAGCAAAGAAAAAAAAAAATCTCTGCTTCCAATCAGCAAGCAATGTTCAGCCAATTCTTGGGAAGTAGGCCTCAGGCCTCGTGGTTGCTCTTGTAGATGAAATTTTCATAACAACAAACTCCTTCTTTCCCCTAGCTTTTGTTGTTGAACATCATGTCATACAGTATGAAATGCCTGTTTGATCAGTTTAGGTTAGCTGTCCTGGCTATCTCCCCTTACCATCTCTTTCCCACCCCTCAGCCTGCTTGCCTTTTTCAGAAGTGCAGAGCATTTGCATTGCTGTAGGGAAAGTTGACTTCATCCCAGCCAGACACAGTAGAAGGAGAAAAATGCATGTGTACTCTGTTTATTTTCATAAGAATTAAGTTATTTTAACTGCTAATTTGACACCTGTAGAGTCCCACCTCCACATGTCACTAAAAATTTTATAAAGATTGATTTTTATCTCAGGTTCTTCATGCAGTAAATGATAAGAATAGAAAATAATAGACTTTTTAAGCACAGCTAGCTATACACTTTCAGAAAATGTTAGCATTTTTCTGGTGGGTATTTTATTATCTCGGAATAAGATTTTTGCTAAAAGGCTGGTTACTTGATATTTTTTGTCACATGAAGGCACATGAACATGTTATTGTGTTAGTCCTTTAATTCTGTAACATATCTAAAGATTCATAAATGACTGAAAAGAAAAAAAATATAAAAAACAAAGGAAGGTCTGTGAGCTGATTTTTTTTTTTTGCGTGATAGACAAGAAACTCATGTGAGTCAATGACCAAGGATTTCTGGCTAGAATTGTAGAGATCATGCAAGTAATTATGAAGAGCTCTGCAACTATGTTCCTCTGTAAAATTGTGGAACTGCATGGCAGACAGATCAAATTGTATAAGATTTTGGGGAGTTTTGTGTTTGTTTTTGGTGGTGGTGGTTTGTTTTTGCCTTATTTTAACCTTAGTTTTGTGAAGAAGAAACTTTAGTAAATGTCTCTTTGGTTTCAATTCTACCTGTTTCTTATTATTATAAAATACTTTATCATGGAGAGATCCTTGTTATATACAGTGAAAGATACAGGTTATCCCATTAACATTATTCAGAAACAGTTCATTTAAATGAAATTTACTACACCAGCTTCAGTTTTGAATAATAATAAATAACAATAATAAAACTGTTCATAGTGATGGTTTATCTTGAGATCTTTAAAAAAGTTTAAAAAATAAACAAAAAACAACAAAAACAACAGGGAACAACTGAAAAAGGAAAACCCTTTTCCATTGTAATTATTTGCCCGTGTGACAGAGAGCAACATGTTACTGAACTGATACTTGGTACCTGCTATGGTTTAAATCAGCATGCAGCTAAAACCAAAAGGCCATTTGCTCACTCTTCCACAGTGGGATGGGAGAAATAAATTAAAAGAAAAATCCAATAACCTGTAGGTTGAGATAGATAAGGACAGTTAAATATATATATATATATATATATATATATATAAATATATATATAAAATATATAAAATATATCACAGAATCACAGAATTTTCTAGGTTGGAAGAGACCTCAAGGTCATCGAGTCTATATATATAAAAGAAAAAAAGAAAAAAAAGAAAAAAAAAAAAGGAAAAAAGAGAAAAGAAAAAAAGAACAGAAAAACAAGTCATATACAATTCAATTGTTTACCACCAGCCAACTGATACCCAGCCAGTACCCAGGTGATGGCAGCCCTACCTTGATCAGCTCCTCAACTCCCCCCGTTCTTATTGCTCAGATGGTATGGACCACCTTTGGCTGGTTTAGGTCATCTGTCCTGGTTCTATTCCCACCCAGCTTCTACTGCACCTAGGCAGGGCAGTGTGAGAAGCAGAAGAGAAGCAGCAGACTCAGTGTAAGCACTGCAGAACAACTAAAACATCGCTGTGTCATCAACATTATTTTCATCCTAAATCCAAAACACAACAACATACCAACTGCTATGAAGAAAATTAACTCTATCTCAACCAAAACCAGGGCAATACCTCAGTGTCATTTTAATATTTCTAGTGCCGTTCCTCTTTCCTCAACTTTTTCCAAGTTTCCTTATTCTTGCACTCCCAAGGCCACTCTGTCCTGTGGTCCTGCTTTGTTGAGGAATAGTCTGTTCAGTTTCATAACATGGTCCTTTATCAGTCATACTTTGAACTAATTCTTCCTTCTTGAAACACTAAAAGTTATTATTTTTTTTTTTATACATAAATTGCAGTACCCTCTTTATTTATTATATTTAAGATAGATACAAAGTGAAACATAGGAAGCATAGGAAGTGTCAATATTCAGTTAATATGATTTGTGCACATGTCAAATTCTCTAGATATCTTAAAAGATTCCAAGAATTGTGCAGGTATGCAAGTAATGTTAAGAATAAACACCTGAATGCATTTAATAGAGTGGCTCCTTTTGAATTCTTATCCCTCTGTTTCCCCACTGCTGTTCCTCCCAACTCCTCCATTTCCCTGCCTTTCTTTCCTCCACATAACACTGTGAATAAGTAACTTTCCCCTCAGTCTTTAAGGTGATCTGGAGAGCTTCCCAGATCATGATAATGGGTATTCTCCCTGGCCCATGGAGCTGAGGGTCCAGGGAGGGCTAGAGCAGGGGTTATTTGAGTTGCTCCATTGCTACTCTGTACTTCTTTGTATTTGTAATCACATAAATTTACATCAACAGGATAAAAATACTTATTGGTTGCTTTAACTAACTTGATTAAAAGCTGACAGAAGCAGCACTATTACAACGTTTTCAACAGTTAAATAATACATCAGGATTTCCTATTTAAGTTATAACTTAACTTCCTTATGTGTCTCCTTCAGTACTTTTATTGACAAACAGACAATAATCTTTTTGATAAGAATCAAACAGAACAGTATAAGATCTATGCTTGTTTATGAGGTAAAAGAGTTGAGTATCACTGTATGATAAATGATTATACTATAGTTTTAAGAAATATATAGAAATATAGTTTCATCATACAAAAATGCATCTTTTTGAAATCTGAAAGGCTGTTTTAAGCTTATACAATTTTAATCGCAACAGAAAAGTTACTGCAAATGTCTGAAATACATAAATACATTCTAGTTTAACATGGTTCTTAAAACTGAGAGGGGAATCTGTAAGACATCCTAAGACTTTTTTTTTTCCTTTTTCCTTCTGAAACACTTCAGTGATCCTTTTCCAGTCCAATGAAATTTAGCCCACATTAATGTTGTGTTAAATCATCTGACACCAAGACAAAACACCTACTGAGATGTAAGCAAAGCCATACTCTCAGGCACCAGATGCTCTTACTACACAAGATGTTGTCATTAAAATGAACACATATTCATTGCTTGTAACATTCCATTACTTATGCCAGGTTTCTGATAAGAGGCGATTTCCATGCAGTGGCTTCCAGCTGCGTTGCTTCATTTCTATGCATGGGTTGAAGATATGAAGTAGTCAGACTATGCACAAGAGCCAAAACTCGTTTCTGACACAGAATAGACACATTCTGTGGTTTTATTAATTTATATATATATATACATACTTCAGTTCTGTGGTTATACTAGACACACCTAAAAATAAGGAAAAGTCATTATTTTTAGAGAAAATATTTATAGAAATCTTAAAAATGTTTCAGTTCATGTAAGAGATCGTAAATAAATGAAAAATATACAACAAACTGTGGTATGTAGATATACAAAACAATCATAAAAGTCCCACTACCATCCAGTTCAGTAATAATGATAGCAAATGGTCAAATTTTCAGATTTCCCAAGCCTTGACATTGCTTTTTTCTTCATTATTCTTATGAGAGCTAATTCCCCATATTTTGTTTAATTTCTTTTTTTTTTTTTTTTTTCTAATCACATTTCACAGTAAAAAATAAAAACAAACACACACACAAAGAAAAAGATATGCAAATTGGATGGAAGAAACAGGCTATTTTCAAATTTACAACTCTAAACATTTTAAATAAAAAGTCAGGTGAGCCTCTAAAAACATTTAATAACATTCAGACCAATTATATTTCTAATAACAAGGGCCATTATTATAGCAAACCAGAAAAATAGAAACAGGGTTGGAAAGTTAAGCCATATCCAAACTTAATGATGATGCCTAGCTGTAAGAGGGAAAATCACATTCATGAGTAATAGAAACTGCCCACGGAATTATACCTTCATTAGTGTCTAATGGAAAATGAATAGACAGCTCAGAGAAAACACAACTCTGGCTTTTCCAAGCTAAGTAAAGCTCTGGGGAGTTAGCCTCACTCTTATTTTGTCTCCTGGCCTGATGTAGGGTATTTTTTATGCTCAACACTATATCCAAACTCCTCCACAACCTCCCAAATGCAAACTGTCCTGAGATTAATTTAAGAGAGGTTTACTTTAGGTTTCCCTACACACAGCTTGTCTACCACAGTAGCTCCTTTGTGAATTGAATAATCTTATCACCACAGCAGTCAGAAAACTTTGTGAAGTTAAATTCAAAATCACTAAAAAAATGAACAAACAGAAAACGCCAACCTAAATATTTTCAACATTTGCAATGAGGTTTTATCAGAAGAAAAATAAAAGAAGGAAACTCTTTAAAATACAGAAAATAAAATAAAATAAAATAAAATAAAATAAAATAAAATAAAATAAAATAAAATAAAATAAAATAAAATAAAATAAAATAAAATAAAATAAAATAAAGTAATCAGGTGTGCTGTATAAAATATTAACATTCAAAGTTTTGAAACAAATCTCTTTCTTTCTGTTGTGTACCTAACCTGTCCTTTAGGTAGTCTTATAGTCCTAAATTCACTACCAGTTAACACCTTTTTTTTCTTTGGTTTCTCAGGGAAATGTTTTTACCTTGTCATGTTCTCTGAGCCTACTCTTCTTAAAGACTTTTCAGTCCCTACTTTTTTAGATGCCTCCATTCCTCCTACCTCATTTCCTCAATGTCTGTCCCACTTTACAGTCCATAGATTCTTGTAACTGAGCATACTTAACAGTTTATGAGGACAGACCAATCTATAATTAGATCTTTCGAATGGTTTCAGATAAATGGTTTCAACCCTAAAGACAAAGTGCATAGATTCCATATACACAGAGCCTTGTATCAAAACATAATATTTTGCAAAGTATATATCAATGAAAAGGGCAGCTACAACATCCAATGGATAAGAGCAACACAAATTGGTAAATGCTTTTGGAAGGGAACTCTTCCTTTGACCATGGTACTGTAGGGGAAGAAACAAAACAAAACAAAACAAAACAAAACAAAAAAACTGTAATGTCCTGAATATTGAGGCTTATATTTTCAAATTGACTCTGTGAAAGACACTCAGATACAAGGAAACAAGCTAAATACCAACACTTATTTAGATCTCTTGTAGTGGTTTTACCCTTCTGGGCAGCTAAACTCTACCACAACCACTCTCTCATTCCCCCTCCTCAAAGTGAAAGGAGGAAAAAATATGATGGAAAGGGCTCAGGGGCTGAGATAAGGACAGGAGGAGATCACTCACCAATTATTGTCATAGGCAAAACAGACTCAGTGTGGGGAGATTACTATTATTTATTTCCTATAACAGGGAGAAACTAAAAGCAGACTCGAACCACCTTCCTTCCCTACCCTCCTTCCATGCTATTATACATCCTTCCCCCTGAGCAGAAGGGGGAATGGGGATTGTGGGCAGTCCCTAATGCTTCATCTCAGCCACTCCTTCACGGTCACTCTCTGACCCTGCTCCACATAGGGTTCCTCCCATGGGATGCCAGCCTTCACAAACTTATCCTGAGGGGGATTCCCACAGGCATCAGATCTTCAGGAAGTGTTCCAACATGGGTCCATACCACAGGGTCCATCTTTCAGGAGCAAACTTCTCCAGCACGGGTCCCCCACGGGCAGCAGTTCCATCCAGACCTCTTGCTCCTGCATGGTCTCCTCTCCACTAGCTGCAACTCAGGCCCACGGCCTGCTCCTGCAGGGGCTCTCCATGGGCCACAGCCTCCTTCAGGCCACATCCACCTGCTCCACGGGGGGCTCCTCCATGGGTTGCAGCGTGGAGATCTGCTCCATGTGGGATGTGTGAGCTTCATGGGGACAACCTGCACCACCATGGGCCTCACCATAGGCCACAGGGGAACTTCTGCTCAGCACCTGGAGAATCTCCTCCCCTTCCTTCTGCATTGACCTTGTTGTCTACAGGGCTGCTTCTCACTCCTCATTCTCCCAGCTGTTGTTGCTCAGCAGTATTTTCCCTTTTTAAAATCAGCTCTCACAGAGGCACAACCAACATTGCTATATTGGCTCTGCTCTGGCTGGTGGTGGGTCCCTTTTGGAGCTGGCTGGCAGTGGCCTTTATCTAACACTGGGCAGCTTCTGTGCTATTATCACAGAGGCTGTCCCTGCAGCCCCCCAAGTCCTTCCCACATAAATCCAATACATCTCTATCAAAAATAATGAGATAAACCATTTAGGTGTTGTCTATTTGTTTTTAACTATAGAGGGTGTAGATAGTACACAGTGAATATAAAATCTGGTCAAGCAAATCCATTATGGAGCGCCTTTCTAAATTATAGAATTCAAAAAAAAAAAAAAAAAAAAAGGTTTTGCTTCTACTATGGGCAGGACACTAATAAGTTACTGTTAGAAAAAAAATGCTACAAATTGGAAATATTGTAGCATGGGAAGTTTAATGCTGAATAGGTTATGCTGACATATCTCAGTGGCTAAATCTACAATAAACAGAAGACAAAACAAAAGTTATCACATGCAATTCATAATAGATTTCAAAATGTCATAAAGAATTACTTTGTTAATTTTGGAGGGTGGTGTGATGTATTGACCCTGTCCAGGAACTAAACATCCACACAACAGCTTGCACTCTTCTCCCAAACAGGAAAGGGAAATAGCTCAAAATTCATGGGTCAACAAAAAGATAAGTGAAAAAAAGAGAAAAAACAGATGACACAGGGCAATCATTCAGCACCTCTTACAAGCAGAATGAGGCCCAGACAGCCTCAAAGCAAGGGTCAACTGGGAGGACAATTCCACTGTTTTTTTCTCTATCACCATTTTGTATTGATGAGTATGATATCCCTTTTGCAAATTCCAATCAGATCTCCTGGCTCTATTCCCTCCCAGTTTCTTGTCCACACCCAGACAACTTGCTCTGGGGTGAAACACAATGGTAAAAATAAAAATAAAAAAATAAATAATAGTAATAATAATAATAATAATAAAAGAAGAAATCCTTGATGCTTTTATGCTGTTGCAAGCAATAGAAAAATTGGTGTGTTATCAACACTCTTTTACTGAGCAACCCAAAGCCTATTAGGGTTACTGTGCAGAAAAATATCGCAGTCAGACTCAGTGCAAGTGATTGACTTCCCTCTCTATGACAAGCTAGTATTGAACATTAAATTGTTGTTTCTGAAGATGATTTATTTATTTATTTATTTATGTTTACTACTACAAGCAAAACTGATCCAAATGGAAAACAATGTCATACAACTACTCTTATCCTATAGCAAGAATTAATTATCTACATTGGACTGCAGAAAGTAATGTGTACAATATTTCCCATAATACTCCATGGAAACATATGAGCTGATAATTGAATTAGTAAGTATATAACATTTTCCATATTTTGTCAGTTCTTTTATCAGCAGCAGAAGAAGGTATACTCTGTGCCCTTGATTTGGGTCTGAGGGTGGGAGATTATGATATAGGGGCTACAGGCAGATGCTGAGAGGCTTAGTTATGAGCTCTCATGAGAATTTTGATGCCAGCAATTGCACTCAATGAGGCATAAGAAATATGCAAAATACTAAAATACTTAATTCAGAAATTGTCATATGAAACTGCAGACTATATAAAATAATAATAATAAAAAAATCTCAGTGGCCTCTTAAGCAGAGATTTATTTCTTGTTTTTCCTTAATATAAAAATAAAGTTATACCCCTAACCTGTAGCTGCTTGGCAGATATATCAGCTGATTCTACTCATAGCTATAACTGGCAACACAGTGGTGAGATTCTTGGGGGATATTACTCTTTGGTGTGACTAAGACAGGATGATATCCTCATAGGTTTTCTTAGACTACATGTTAGGAGTGTCTTTCAAATAACCGTAGAAGTAGCACTAAGAAGTAACAGTCCAGATTGATCTGATGATTGACAAGAACAGGAAATCTTCTCTGAAAAGAACTATATGACTGACTAGGAAAACTCTAAGTGCACACTTGGATGTGAGCTAAAGTCAGAAGTTGTAGTGAAAACCACACTAGTCAGAAATACGATAAATCTACTCAACACTGTTTAGCTTCTGAGACTGCATGCAGCTGGAAAAAAAATAATAAAACAAACAAACAAACAAAAATTTTGGTTGCTTTGCTGATTTTCTTTTATAGCTGAATTTACTGTTATTTAGATCATAAGGAATAAATTGGATGCTCAGAAAGAACATGAAATAAATCAGTGTTCCTTCTGAAAAGTAGGCATTCTGTCCATGGTAATTTTGCTTAATGCATTCACAAAGAGCTTATTTAAAGAAGACTTAGTAGTTACTTTATTATTAGCAACAAATTTGGAGTTAAAATATTTTCAACTTGAATAAAAAAAAAGGAGATCAAATTCTATTTGTCTATAACTTGTAAATAATATAAAAAATCATGCATGCTATTTCAGTATTATAATTATGAAATATATTTAATATAATATATTTAAATTATTAAATATGCCAAATTCATTGTTGTTGTTTAACACTGAAGGCTGCTAAACACCACGCAGCCATTCGCTCATTCTCCCTCAGTGTAATGAGGGAGAGAATCAGGAAAAGTTAAAACTCATGGGCTGAAATAAAGACAGTTTAGTAGGACAGAAAATAATAATGGCAATAACACTAATGATAAAAGAATATACAAAACAAGTGATGCACAACACAATTGCTCACCACCTGCTGAACAATGCTCATATGGTATGAAAATCCCCTTGGAGAGTTTGGCTCAGTTCTCGTTGTTCTGTCCCTTCCCAGTTCCATGTACACCCCCAGCCTCCTCACTGACAGGACAGTAAGAGAAGCTAAAAAGTGCTTAACTTTGTGTAAGCACTGCTGTGCAACTATTAAAACATGTTATCAACATTATTTTTCTTCTAAATCCAAAACACAGCACCATACTAGCCACTGTGAAGAAAATTAACTATCTCAGCTGAAACCAGGACACTGATAAAAGCAAAAATGTAGTAAGGATTTTTATTTAAAACTGCAACTGGGAAGAAGTGGGAAAAAAAATCTTAGTTTAGTAAAAAATCAAATAGACACTACTAAGAAAAAAAGAAATACAAATCCTAGGTGAAAATCAAAGACTAATAGTCTGAAACCAACCTCCCTTCTCCACACTTAAGTCATGGCATGCCCATTTTCTTACCTCCTTTTTCTTCATGCCTACAGTCTGTGGGAAGCTTTTTAAAGTACAAAAGAAAGAAACAGAAAGAATTTTGACCATTCAAAAGCTTGTAACGATATCAGTTACCGTTCTGCTTTCTGGGGACAGTTCAAACATCTAAACAAAAATGCTATATCGATGTCTGGCAGAAGTGACCAGTGATCTTCTGAACTGCCAATGAGAAACTAAGCAAGATGCTTAGCAACATTAAGCAACATGTCAGATAATGCTACACATATTAATTTAGGCAACTGAGTGGCAGTCTGTGTGTTTTCATGACAGTTCACCTAAGGACAGAAAAATAAGAAGGCAAGATAGGAAAACTATAACCCTCCCAGGTATCATATTAGGAAGGTTCAGTCAGCTCATAGCCAGTCCAGGTGTTCAAATGTATTTGTTTTCATTAAAAAAAAAAAAAAAAATCTAAGAAGTTTCTTTTGCTGCATTTAGGGTAGGATTCAAAGACAGGTGAAAAAGAAGGTGAGAATACTACAGCACACATATCATATCAATAATAAGTAGTGCCTAAGAAATTTATTCTTAGTTCTGCATAGAGACTTTAGCTTGTATCTCTTGTGTTCCTGGTCTTTCACTGCCACCTTTATATACAGCTAATCTGCCCTTTTGGAGTTGTGCTGACCAGTTGTTGGGAGAGAAAGAAAACCTCTCAGTAAATGGTGATGAAAAGCAAAGCTATATATTCATAATTTTAAATAAATAAATAAAAAATTGTATGTTTCTTTCTCATTTTATTTTTCTCTGTTGGAATATTAGGATCTTAGTATCCGATAATTTCAATTGAAAAAAAAAAAAAAAAAAAAAATTGGTCCTTCAATATAAACAGACTTTCATATCTCCCCATAATGGTACCTCAGTCAAAATCAAGAAAAGAAGCCTGACATCATTCAAGAATAGCTTTTCCTGCCTGGCTTTCTTCCTTATGATACATATTTTGCATTCATAGATAACCTTTGCAATGGTGTTTGATGGTCAAACCCATTTGATTATGAGTGTGTTTGTGTACTGTATCTCTTTCTAGATGTTTTGGTGTTTCATGGGATCACCAGGCTATGAACAGATCAATCATATTCCAAGTCTGGGTCCACCTGAGCTACTTCAGTTGTATTCCTACTTTTTTTTTTTTTTTTTTTTTTTTATATCCTTTGGTAGCGTAGTTCTTGAGAGTGTGAATATCTACATGAAATACGTTTAAAGCGATTTTTTCTACTGGGACTACTTTGCCACAGAGCTGCAGCCCATATGGATTTACCTCTGCACTGTTGGTTGGTCTGTTTCCAATGCTGTAGCCACCCCCATGGGGTATTTGCTACCATCTTGCTACCAGTGTGCCCTGGCAGCCAGGAGGGCCAACTGTATCCTGGGGTGCATCAAGCATGGCATAACTAGTTAGTCGAGGGAAGTGGTTGTCCCACTCTACTCTGTGCTGGTGTGGCCTCACCTCAAGTACTGTGTGCAGTTCTGGGCACCACAGTACAAAAAGGATGTAAAGCTGTTGGGCAGTATCCAGAGGAGGGTGACAAAGATGGTGAAAGAACTAGAGGGGAAGACATATGAGAAGCAGCTGAGGTCACTTGGCCTGTTCAGCCTAGAAAAGGTGAGAGGAGACCTCATCGCAGTCTACAGCTTCCTCATGAGAGGGCATGGAGTAGCAGGCTCCAACCTATTCTCCTTAATCACCAGTGATAGGACCTGTGGGAATGGTTTAAGCTAGACATCAGGAACCTGCAAGGGAGGTTTAGGCTAGACATCAGGAAGAGGTTCTTCACCGAGAGGGTGGTCGCACACTGGAATAGGCTCCCCAGGGAAGCAGACACTGCACCAAGCCTGTCTGAATTTAAGAAGTGATTGGACTGTGCACTTAGCCACATGGTCTAAACTTTTAGGTAGACCTGTGAAATGCAAGGAGTTGGACTCGGTGATCCTTATGAGTACCTTCCAACTTGGAATATTCTATGACTCTATGATTCAATGATCTTTGTCAGTATAGGCACAGAATAGTAGTTGCTTTTCTACTTCAGCAATGTTTAGTCCCAGTTTGATGACTTTTGCTTCTGCAAACTGAGTTGATTCACCTTTTCCTTTGATGGTTTTGGCAACTTTGGGAGTTGAGGAGGAATGGAGATAGGTCCCTGCTCAACCTCGCAGGCAACCCTCCCCCCTACTGGCCCCACCTTTTGAGGTGCCCTTGCACACCAGATTTGAGGCCCTAGAGCTTGAGAGACCAGTGGGTGAGGTTGAGGTAGAAAGACTACCCAGGACGATGTCTAGGGCGAGGAATTCAACTCCACACCTCAAGACTGCCTCCACCAAGAAATATAGAAGGGTAATTATTGTAGGTGACACCCTTCTCAGGGGAACAGAGGGCTCTATTTGTCGGCCTGACCCTACCCGTAGGGAAGTCTGCTGCCTCCCTGGGGCCAGGGTCAGGGATGTTGCCAGAAAGCTTCCCAACCTGGTTTACCCCTCTGATTACTATCCTCTTTTGATAGATCAGGCTGGCAGTGATAATATTGGAGAGAGAAGCCTGGAGGCTATTGAACAGGACTTTAGGGGACTGGGACAGTTAGTGGATGGAGTGGGAGTACAGGTGGTGTTTTTGTCCATCCCTACTGTGGCAGGGAGGGGTACAGAGAGGACACGGAAAACCCACTTGGTAAACACATGGCTCAGAGGCTGGTGCCAACACAGAAATTTTGGTGTTTTTTTTTGACCGCAGGACACTTTACTTGGCACCCAGCCTGATGGCTGCAGACTGGTCCCACCTATCTCTAAGGGGAAAATGGATCCTAGCCCAGGAGCTGTCAGGGCACAATGAGAGGGCTTAAACTAGGTAAGAAAGGTGACGTGGATGAAAGAAGGCTTCTTGGAAGTGTGCCAGGGGAAAACAATGGCAACGCTGGAGAACAAGGCAATGGCCCAACTGAAGTGTATCTACACTAACATATGCAGCACGGTCAACAAAAAAGAGGAGCTGGAAGCCATCGTGCAGCAGGCAGGCTATGACTTGGTTGCCATCATGGACAAGTGGTGGGACCTCTCTCATGACTGGACTGCTGCAATTTCTGGCTATAGGCTCTTCAGAAGGGACAGACAGCACAGAAGGGGCGGTGGTGTGGCTCTCTATATCAGAGAGTGTTTTGATGTCATCGAACTTGAGGCTGGGAATCATAAGGTTGAGTCCCTATGGGTTAGGATCAGCAGGAAGGCCAACAAGGCAAGCATCCTGGTGGGGGTCTGTTATAGACCGCTGAACCAGGATGAGGAGACAGATGAGGAATTCTACAGGCAGCTGGCAGAAGTTGCAAAATCGTCAGCGCTTGTTCTCGTGGGGGACTTCAACTTCCCTGACATATCCTGGAAGCACAACACAGCCCAGAGAAAGCAGACTAGGAGGTTTCTGGAGAGCATGGAAAATAGCTTCCTGACACAGCTGGTTAGTGAGTCTACCTGGGGAAGTGCCCCACTAGACCTTCTCTTCACAAACAGAGAAGGACTGGTGGGAGATGTGGTGGTCAGGAGCTGTCTTGGGCAGAGTGACGACGAAATTGTAAAGTTCTCTATTCTTGGCGAAGTCAGGAGTGGGATCAGTAAAACCACATTCTTGGACTTTCATAGGCTGGCTGACTTTGAGGTGTTCAGGACACTGGTTGGCAGAGTCCTCTGGGAGGTGGTTCTGAGGGGCAGAGGAGTCCAGGAAGACTGGACAGTCTTCAAGAAAGATATCTTAATGGCTCAGGAGTGGTCTGTCCCCACGTGCCCAAAGACAAGCCGGCGCAGAAGACCAGCCTGGCTGAACAGAGAGCTGTGGCTTGATCTTAGGAGAAAAAAGAGGGCTTATAATCTCTGGAAAAGAGGGTGGACCACTCAGGAAGACTATAAGGATGTTGCGAGGCAGTGCAGGGACAAAATTAGAAAGGCCAAAGCTCATCTGGAGCTCAAACTGGCTACTGCCATTAAAGATAACAAAAACTGTTTTTATAAATACATCAACACAAAAAGGAGGACTAAGGAGAATCTCCATCCTTTACTGGATGCAGGGGGAAACTTAGTTACAAGAGATAAGGAACAGGCTGAGGTACTTAATTTAAGCTTTCTTTCCCTCAGTCTTTAGCGGCAAGTGCAGTTGTTCTCTGGATACCCAGCACCCTGAGCTGGTGGAAGGGGTAGGGAGCAGAATGTGACCCTCATAATCCACAAGGAAATGTTTGGTGACCTGCTATTGGTCAACAATACAGCACTTGGATGCACACAAGTCGATAGGTCTGTTTGGGATCCACGCGTGGGTACTGAGAGAACTGGCAGAGGAGCTGGCCAAGCCACTTTCCATCATTTAGCAGCAGTCCTGGCGATCGGGGGAAGTCCCAGTTGACTGGCGGCTAGCAAATGTGACGCCCATCTACAAGAAGGGCCGGAGGGTAGACCCGGGGAACTATAGGCCTGTCAGTTTGACCTCAGTGCTAGGGAACCTCATGGAGCAAATTATCTTGAGTGTCATCATGTGGCACTTGCAGGGCAAGCAGGCGATCAGGCCCAGTCAGCATGGGTTTATGAAAGGCAGGTCCTGCTTGATGAACCTGATCTCCTTCTATGACAAAATGACACGCTGGGTGTATGAGGGAAAGGCTGTGGATATGGTCTCCCTTGATTTCAGTAAGGCTTTTGACACTCTTTCCCACAGCATTCTCCTCAAGTAACTGGCTGCTCTTGACTTGGAGTGGCATATGCATCATTGGGTTGAAAACTGTCTGGATAACCAGGCCCAAAGAGCTGTGGTGAATGGAGTCAAATCCAGTTGGAGGCCAGTCACCTCCAACTGGATTTGACTCCAGGGCTCCCCCAGGGCTCAGTACTGGGGCCAGTCCTCTTTAATATCTTTATTGATGATCTGGATTAGGGAATTGAGCGTACCCTCAGTAAGTTCACAGACCACACCAAGTTAGGTACATATGTCGACCTGCTCGAGGATAGGAAGGCTCTGCAGGAGGATCTGGATTGGCTGGACCAATGGACTGAGGTCAACTGTATGAAGTTCAACAAGGCCAAGTGACGGGTCCTCCACCTGGGGTGCAATAACCCCAAGCAGAGCTACAGGCTGGGAGATAAGTGGTTGGAGAGCTGCCAGGCAGAGAAGGATCTGGGAGTATTGGTTGATAGTCGGCTGAATATGAGCCAGCAGTGTTCTCACGTGGCCAAGAAGACCAACAGCCTCCTGGCTTGTATAAGAAGCAGCGTGGCCAGCAGGGCTAGGGAAGTGATTGTCCCCCTGTACTCCGCTCTGGTGAGGCCGCACCTCGAGTACTGTGTTCAGTTTTGGGCCCCTCGCTACAAGAAGGACATCGAGGTGCTTGAACGAGTCCAGAGAAGGGCGACAAAGCTGGTGAGGGGCCTGGAGAACAAGTCCTATGAGGAACAGCTGAGAGAGCTGGGCTTTTTCAGCCTGGAGAAAAGGAGGCTCAGGGGTGACCTTATTGCTCTTTACAGGTACCTTAAAGGAGGCTGTAGAGAGGTGGGGGATGGTCTATTCTCCCACATGCCTGGTGACAAGACGAGGGGGAATGGGCTAAAGTTGCACCAGGGGAGTTTTACGTTGGATGTTAGGAAGAACTTCTTTACTGAAAGGGTTTTTAGATATTGGAACAGGCTGCCCAGGGCAGTAGTGGAGTCACCATCCCTGGAAGTCTTTAAAAGACGTTTAGATGTAGAGCTTAGGGATATGGTTTAGTGGAGGATTTGTTAGTGTTAGGTCAGAGTTTGGACTCAATGATCTTGAGGTCTCTTCCAACCTAGACAATTCTTTGACTTTGTGATCTGATAAGACTTAAGTCAGAAAAACCTTTAGTTCTGGATTAGTTATTAATCAAGAGAAAATATTTCCCCTTACTAGTTGCATTACTTTTCTAAACAGATTACATAGTCATAAATCCAGTTACTTTTCCTATCTAAGTGTATTGCAAGTCTGACTCAATACAGATGAATAAATACCACAAACATTAATTATATTGTACAGAACTATATCTAAAGAAATGAGGAACCACGTTTTACATACTTACCAATATTTGCTTTATTTTAATATAGTTTAAGGGATTATTTCCAAAAAGTGTGTTATATGTGCATTTAAAATAACTATGAGGTTAGATTTTTCACTTTAAAATGGACACTAAGGAAGGAGTAAGATAAAAATATTTATACTTTTACTATAAAAGGTGTCTATGGAAAAAATGGGTATTTATTTAGAATTTTCCAAGTGGATTATACAGACTTAACCTTTAGTTCTCCACGATCTTGCTGAGGCAAATTAGAATGTTAGTACAGAAATATGTTCTCTAAAAGAATGTAAAGCAATAATGAAAATAAGTGTCTTGTAATGAAATATTTCCAAGATGATCTGGATGAAGAAAAAATGTAGCTTTTTATTCCCTTCTAAAATTTATTAGAGACTCAAGTGAAAAGAAATCAGAGAAATGTAGTGTATACAATAATCGTAAATATATATGAATATATACCCATGGCAATGGTATCATAGCTATATTTATCTACACATGTTTAATTAATTCATATTATTTAAATAATCCAGTTTCAAATGTAAATTAATAATAGATATAGGAAATGTAGGGAGCAATCCTGCGTTTATTTATATTTATTTGTATACCTAAAGTAGTATATCATAAATAAATTCATTTCCACAAAGAAAAACAATGTGTATTTTAAAATGGGATCTTTGTAAAGTGCCATAAAAGGATATATTGGAGTGAGCTGAAGGTGCTGAAAGAATTTGCATTTAAAAGGATTTGTAATTGCACATTGACTTTCATTCTAAAATCTTGTATGTATCCTATGGAGATATTATAAATTTTTCTGCACTTTCATTTTTTCATGTTCTTCACATCAAACACTATAATGCTTTAGTTTTGTGCAGTGCAGTAAGCGTAGACTTAAAAAAAAAATTTTTTTTTTTTTTTTTTTTTTTTTTTAATAATACGGTGTTAATAATGTAGCCCAGTAAAAGGCAAGAGGGTTTGTATTTGCCTGACAGTGCAGGGTCTCAAGATTTACCTTCTGAACATGCTTTAGTTTGTTTTAAAAATTATCTGATGATTAATTATGGCTTAGCATGTTCTGGCTTCACATCTGAGAATAACTTACATGGTAAAATTATTATAAACCTCAGCTGTCACTGCTTAGCACATGGTAACCCACTATTACAAGTCACCACAGCAAAAAGGCATCCCAAATCCCCTGGGTGGGGATCAGGCCTGACCAGGGTCAGACACAGCTTCAGAATGGCTGGCCAGGGCCATGGGGCTGTGGATGTGCCAATGCTAGGCCAGGCAGCAAGTCCAGCGGAGACAGGAATATCATGAGGGCAGAGATGCAGCTGCAAGGGAGCTGGTCCAGGGCCAGTGGTCCTGCAGGAGTGTTTTGAGGGCAAACACCCTCCCTGTGGTCAGTGTAAGCAGCCCTGGCCAGTGAATTCAAAACCCTGGCAGAATCTAGCAAACGTGACACCCATCTACAAGAAGGTCCGGAGGGTAGACCCGAGGAACTATAGGCCTGTCAGTTTGACCTAAGTGCTAGGGAACCTCATGGAGCAGATTCTCTTGAGAGTCATCACGCAGCACTTGCAGGGCAAGCAGGCGATCAGGCCCAGTCAGCATGGGTTTATGAAGGGCAGGTCCTGCTTGACGAAACTGATCTCCTTCTATGACAAAGTGACGCGCTGGGTGGATGAGGGAAAGGCTGTGGATGTGGTCTACCTTGACTTCAGCAAGGCTTTTGACACTCTTTCCCACAGCATTCTCCTCAAGAAACTGGCTGCTCTTGGCTTGGACTGGCGCACGCTTCGTTGGGTTAGAAACTGGCTGGATAGCCGGGCCCAAAGAGTCATGGTAAATGGAGTCAAATCCAGTTGGAGGCCGGTTACTAGTGGCATTCCCCAGGGTTCGGTGCTGGGGCCAGTCCTCTTTAACATCTTCATCGGTGATCTGGACGAGGGCATTGAGTGCACCCTCAGTAAGTTTGCAGATGACACCAAGTTAGGTGCGTGTGTCGATAAGCTCGAGGGTAGGAAGGCTCTGCAGGAGGATCTTGAGGTCTCTTCCAACCTAGAAATTCTGTGATTCTGTGAATCAAGGAGTAAGATGCAAACAGTGTTAAGAATCTAGAAATAACCTCAAACAGATGGCAGAACTCAGGGAATGGTTGTTGGGAACTGTCTGTGTTCTTGACTGCTTCCCAGCAGAGAGAGTGAGGTGGTGGTGATTCACAGCAGGTTTCCAGTACCCTCTGGCCAGTGGAAATCATTATTGTTGATCTGAGGACACAGAAAATTACCCCAGAGCTGAGCATAACCCTGAGGCAAAGTGGTAGGTATGGCAAGGATTGTTGTATAACAGTTCCAAATGTATTATTATCAAAGGGTTTTTCTATACTGATTTAAACTAATAGCATTATTGTAACTGCAGTAAGGGTGACTCTGCCGTATTTCAAGCAGATGACTGAGATTCTAGTTAGGCAGATGATAATTTTCTCTACCTAAACATGAGATGGTTTCCATTTTCTTTATGTATTGTTCTGAGTGAAACAATGCCAGTAATAAATGCAACAGTTCCTTTCAATATCACTAATAAATACTGCTGATGCTATTTATTATCAACAAGAAAAAAAAATATATTGATACCTTAAAATGGTGTCTTAGGTTTTCTAAAGCACACCATTCAATGGAATAACTTACGGAATGGTGCTGTAAAGGTTCTATCATCTCTTTCAGGAATGATACTCCCTTCCATGAATCAGTTTTAATTATTGTTGTCACCCCAGAATAACAGTACTGTATTAACTAGATGTACTGAAGCTCTTAAAAACAAAATCTTTGAGTTGAGCATGCATAGAATTTATTATAAAATTTTAGAAAACCTGGAACCTTTCAGAAAATTTTCTTTCTCAACTATACTGCATTTTAAACAAATGTTTTAATTTGTGTTTCAGTGTTTGTACTAGAAATATCATAGAGTCATTCAGGTTGGAAAAGTCCTCCAAGATCATCCAGTCTAAAACTTTGAATTTTCTAAATATGTTCCATTCTTCTTTCCTAAATAATATGTTTTAATTTCATTATCATAACATTATCCTCAAAAATTGTTTAACACAGAATCAGGGATTTCTGTATTGGTTTTATTTGTAAATAAATATAGTTTACTTTCAAAGATCTACAGAGGGAAATTATTATGCAAGAGCAACGTTGCGTGTTGTAACCTGCCATCTGTTTTAGAAATGTGCAAGTAGAAAACTATCATAAAGAGTGACTTGAAGATAAAATTATGAGTCTTCTATATGACATGTTGGATCTCTCTGCATTGCCAAAAAATCTTTCACAGTAGAATAATTGAAACACCCTAGCCATCTGACTTTAAAATCTGATGGGGATAAGATTTCCACTGACCAGAGGGTACTGGAGACCTGCTGTGAATCACCACCCCACTCTCTCTGCTGGGAAGCAGTCAACAATACAGACAGCTCCCAACAACCATTCCCTGAGTTCTGCCATCTGTTTGAGGTTATTTCTAAATTCTTGTCACAGCACTGTATTTTTTACTCATCTACAGTTACATGTATATGCCACACTGAATAATTATCTGAAACATCATAGTACATGTAATGTGTATTATACTTTTTAGGATTTGACAATGAAGATTACTCATACAAATTATGTAGATTAAAAGAATGGTTCGGATTGGAAGGGACCTTAAAAATCCCCTAGTTCTAGACCCCCTACTAGGGGCAGGGACACTTTACACTAGACCAGGTTGCTCAAAGCCCCGTCCAACCTGGCCTTGAACACTTCCATGGATGGGGCATCCACAGCTTCTCTGGGCAACTTGTTCCAGTGCCTCACTACCCTCTGGGCAAATAATTTCTTCTGAATATCTAATCTAAAACTACTATCATTTAGTTTAAAACCATCACTCCTTGACTTGTCTCTACAATCCCTGATAAAAGTGTCCCTTTCCAGCTTTCCTGTAGGCCCTCTTTAGGTGTTGGAAGACTTCTATAAGGTCTCCATGGAGCCTTCTGTTATCAAAGCTGAACAACCCCAACTCCCTCAACCTGTCTTCATAGGAGAGGTGTTCCTGCTCTCTGATCATCCTCATGGTCTATGTCCTTCTTATGTTTTGGGGTCTCGGAGCTACACACACTACTACCAGTGGGATCTCATGAGAGCAGAGCAGGAGACAATCACCTTCACTGATGTGCTAACTACACTTCTTTTCATGGAGCTCTGAATATCGTTGGCTTTCTGGGCTGGAAGTGCACATTGCTGACTCATGTCAAGCTTCTCCTCCTCCTGTACCCCCAAGTACTTCTCCTCAGGGCTACTCTCAAGCTATTCTCCACTCAGCCTGTATTAGTGCCAGGGATTACCCTGACACAAGTGCAGGACATTGCACTTAATCTTGTAGAACTCTATGAAGTTTGCAGAAGGCCAAATCTCAAGCCTGTCCAGGTCCCTCTGGACGGCATCCCTTCCATCATGGTTGACCACACCACACAACTTGGTGCCATTGTCATACTTGATGAGGGTACACTCCATCCCACTGTCCATGTCACCAAAAGAGACATTAGACAGTGCTAGTCCCCATACCAACACCTGAAGAACACCACTTGTCAGTGGTCTCTACCTGGACATTCAGCTGTTGACCATAACTCTTTGAGTGTGAACATCCAGTCAATTCCTCACCTACCAAATGGTCCATCCATCAAATCCAAGTCTCTCCAATGTAGAGACAAGGATGTCATACAGGACACTGTTAAATGCTTTTCACAAGTCCAGGTAGATGACATCAGTTTCTCCTCCCTTATTTACCAGTGCTGTAACCCTGTTTTAGAAGACCACCAGATTTATCAGGCATGATCTGTCCTTAGTGAAGCCATAGTGGCTGTCACCAATCACCTCTTTGTTTTCTATGTGCCTTAGCATTGTTTCCAGGTGGATCTGCTCCATGATCTTGCTCAGCACAGAGTTAACACTGACTGGCCTGTATTTCCACGTCTCCTTTTTTCCCCTTTTAAAAATTGGAGTTACATTTCCCCATAAAGTAATTATAGAATATATTATAGAATGACTATAGGTGTATTGCATAATTATTCAATGACTATGAATACATAGATTAATTAAAGTATTTAATTATAGTATTGATTAGATACATGCAGATGAGGTCGTAGTCATCATGAAGGGTCATAGACCTGGGTTTGCCATTTTGTGGATCATTAATCCATCATACAATACTCAATACTCTTTCTAGCTATCCACTACTTAGTTCCTAAGGGGTGATTGGTTTTGTTGTCTAAGAAAGTATAAGAAAAGTTTGTTTTGTTTTGTTTTTTCCATGTTAAGCATTTGTAAGTTCTTTTTTCCTGTCCAGATCATCTAGTTTCATTTAAGAGTTGAGTTTACACTGTGATTTGTTTCCAAACCTAGGTATGGATCAAGTACACAGAAAATGCTTGTTTCTGCAAATGTTTTTAGCAACACCATACCAATATTTTTTTTTTGACCATGATTACACATTTCTAATCTTTAATTTAATTTAAGGACACATTTCTAATCTTTAATTCATTATATATATGAAATAAGGCTGTACAAGCCCTCCAAGATCCACTTCATTTCATTTAATAATATAACAGATTATTGTAATTGCAGTTGTCTACACTATTAGACTGAGTAACTAGGATCAACGAAAAGTATGCAAGCAGTATTAAGAGAACATCTAAACATGAAACTAAGTGGAGCAAAAAGAAAAAACAAACAAACAAACAAACAAAAAAAAATAACAAAATGCTTCTTATACCAAAGAGAAGGTAGCCCACCATGAGAAGAACAGCCCACCATGGACTGTTGACAACTCATTAGTAACCATCCCTTACTCTTGCAGAAAAAAAAAAAAAAAAAAGTGAAACTAGGTTTCACTTGTGAAAGTGAAAAGGTCCTAGAAAGGCATTGGAAGTGTGATAACAAAACTAATGAGATAAATACCAGGAAGTTTTGTTATTGTTGTTATTGTTTTGTTTTCCATCTAGTACAATTTCAGATAAAACGGTTTGGTTTCCCTTTACTGATTAGATCATTTGTGCTTTTGGATTGGTAAAGTTTACCAGGTATGAGAGTAAATTCTTAGCTCTTTACACACAACATATTCTCTTTTTCCTATAAAAATATTTTGAGTGGGAATAATATATTTTCTGCAGGAGTATTCTCCTTCTTTGCTAATTACTGAGCAACCTTCAAGTGACTGACTTCCCAGCTTTGTTATCACACTTAAGGCAGAATGAATGCATGACTTCTGTTATCTTCACTAAGCCATCATGTGTGGTTGAAACTGGCCACACCTTAAGAGGGATTGTGTAGTCTTTTTTCCATAGTCAGTACAGCTAAAACCAGTGTATATGATCATTATCTACTTAGTAGATTTTTGCAATGCTATTTCTCACATTTTATTACAAATTTATTTTAATTTAAATTTAATTATTTTTGATTTTAATATTGAATTTATTATAAAGTTAATGGAAAGGAATATTATGTCTCTGAAGTCATCCCACATGGCTGGAGGCCAGAATCCTGAATAGTCACTATTCGTACTGAACAAAGTACTAGATGCAATCCAGAATCTTAATGTTACATAGAGGCCCACATATTACAATTTATCTGACCAAGTATTTATTTCTCCTATCGCCCCAGAGCATATCATTGCAACAGAGATAACATTCCCATTTCTTTTTCCTCCATTCTTCCCTCTTTACACAGGACAAATAATTGACCTAAAAAGGCCAAAACAGAGTTGTGATTCTAAGCAGAGTGTAGGCCAAAAAAGAAATTCATTATTCACAGTTTTTGCCAAACAGAGAGGATGGTGGGAAAAACAAAAACAAACAAACAAAAACAACAACAACAAAAACAACAAAAGCACATAAAGCATATATACACATGCATATATTTGCAGACCTAAAATAATGACGAGGTTAGTTCAGAGACTGAGACTCAAGTTGAAAGATAAGATTTGACTTACATGTATATGGTAACCTTAAAGCTGGTCTTAATTACACGGTGACCTCCAGAACTGCACCAGAAATTGAGCAGGGTGACACAGCTGTGGTACACGATAGCTTTGTTGGTTCAGTTGCAAACCAAGATGTTGTCATTGGGAAAGAAGAGTTGCAGATCCTAGGTTATAGAGTGCCGCCTAGATTTCCTGTCCTTCCGGTGCTCACAGTCAGTGTTGTTATGCTGATTGTAACTGTGTTGAATTCTGATCAAGTATGTATATTTCTCTACAAATTGTCATATCTTAAATGGTTTCCTAAAGCTTTGTGGGATTAATCACAAAAATCAAAACTAAATCCTTTAGAAAAATGTAAATGGGGAGTATTCTAAATGTTTTTAACAGGACTGCCTCTGCTAATATCAATTTATGGCGACCTACTTAATTGTTTTATGCTGCTTTTCTCCTGTAAGAATACATTTTTTCTGTGTTGTCTTTTTTTTTTTTTTTTTTTTTTTTATTATTTTTCAAGCAGAATTTGCATTATGTATTTATAAAGTGTTTTCACAAAGGGCAAATATCTCAAATGGGAATTTTCAGAGTTGCTATGGAATGAATTTGTAATGCCTGTACAAAGACATTGGATTTCCTCAATATTATCTTCTTTCTTTGTTCTATAATACTGAGTAATTAGCATCAAGCTTCAGTCATGAAAGGGGAGGTTTTCAAATCAGATCTTCTTTAAACAAATATTTGTCATCTCTTTGGTCTCTTCTGATTAGTGATGTTATTAATAGGCACATATAACTTTGATGATAATGTAAAGACATTTACAGGACTAGATTATGTTGAATAAATTATTCATAATTACTTATGTTTCTATGCAAGATTTCATTTCTGTTCAAGTCAAACTTTCTGTAAGAAAATATGAGAAACTTCTCATTTTTGCTAAAAAGTCAGACATTGTCTTTACCGGTGAGGCTAAAAAGCACTACAGTATAGGCTTATAAATAGGAAGGGGTTGTTGACACAAGATATTAACTCTAGCTACTAGAAGGTCAGGGAAGACTACATCATGACTTGTAAGCATCGTGATCTGTGCCAACCAAGATCATGGAGCAAATCCTCCTGGAAATGATGATAGGCACATGGAAAACAAAGAGGTGACAGCCAACATGGCTTCACTAAGGACAGATTGTGCCTGATAAATCTTGTGGCCTTCTAAAATGAGGTTACAACGTGGTGGATAAGGGAGGAGTAAATTATGTCATCTACTTGGACTTGTGTAAAGCGTTTAACTGTATGGCATCCTTGATAATGATCTCATCTCCACTTTATTTCTACTCTTAGTCAAATGCAATTTTGTGAGTGTTTTAGCGTCAAAACTATCTTATACTTTTAAAATAAAAAATTCACAATATTCAGTAAAATATCATTGATAGTTTGAAAAATGTTTTTAAACCTCTCATGACCTGCTGTCATCAGCACAGACATGTTAGCCAAATATATGAAAATATAACAGAATTCCATCATAGGTTAATAACTTTCCTGTGAAATGTATGTACAGAAATATATATGTATATATTTGCATGAATATCTAATTAAAATAATTAATAATCCAATAAGTAAATATCATTTTTAATTATGAGAAAGAAATAAAAATAAAAAATATTTATAGTTCATGCTTCTCTAATCATAACACCTTTGTTAGATATAAGATATAATAATTTAATTTTATCACCTAAATATAATGGAGAGACAAACACTTATATTGCTGAAAGAATGCTTTATCTTTCAGTTATTGACTTAATGTCACCTTAATGTTTTTGTTGATTGTCTTTTCCATATTTTGTAGATTTTATCTGAGTGGTTATTTATAATAAAGTAGCTCCAGCTGAGAGAAGGAAAATGCCGGTATATGAAATATTACTGATCATCAAATATCACTTCAGTTAGTAAAGATTTGTAAGACATTTTGAGGAAGAAAGCTAAAAGTCATTCATGAGAAAAAGCGTGATGCTGAAGTAGTAAGATTGTGTGTTTTTATCTGGAAATCTAGCCCGTTTACACAATCCTGCATAACCTTATTGCATTTCATACCACATGAGAACAGCAGGACCTTTTCACCTTTTTGTGACCTATGAGAGAGTGAAGTAGTTGGTCACATGTTCCTATGGACTTGATGATCTTAGAGGTCTTTTCCAACCTAAACAATTCTATGATTCTATGTTGTGCTGATAGATAGTTTACTGCAGCTTGTGGGATTTAAATTTCTGCATTTTCTCCTTGGCAGCCTATAATACTGTGTGAGCCAGGAAGATGAAAATACATCAAAATTTAATAGCCCAAGGCTAAAATCTGTCAATTGTTCTTTACTATAGAAGTAGAGGATAATTGAAGAAAACAAAACAAATACAACAAAAAAATAAAGCAAAAACAAAAACAACAACAAAAAAACTTAGGGCAGTTTGTTATATATTTGATCATCAGCATGTCTATACTATAAAATTTCTGTTGTCTTACCTTTTTGGTTACAAGAAAGAAATTTCTCCTTTCTTCATGTACTTATCAAAATGAGTGTGCTATTTGAGGTGAAGTTAATTAATCTTCAGGTTCTTTCTTACAGGTGGTAAGGTACACAAACAGGGAATAAACTTAAAGAAAAGTAAGACAGACTGTTAAGGATTCAATTAATAAGTTTGAGAGTCAAATCTAAGTTTTGCAGTGAAAATGCTGCAGGCACTTTCAGTGAGGTTATTTTGGGGGAAGTTCAGTTACCTGGAGGTCACATTTCCAGTATAATATATATATATATATATATATGATTCTTCTTCAGTTCACAGAAAGATAAAGGAGTCTCAAACAGTTAATTCAATATCAGGAAAAGAGTTATAATTCATATACAAATAACTTTAATCCTTCTATTTGGAGTAAGACTCGAATTTCCAGACTGCAGAACACTAAAATTAGCTTTCTGAAAGAATCTATATGTGAGTTAAGTCTAAATTTGCATTTTCAACAAAGGAGATCTAGTTCTTGATTCACTGCCTGAACAAAGGAATTTAAAGGAGGTATTTAAAAATCATACAGTTTAAACATTTGTGAAACAAGAAAGAAAGCAAAATTATATGCTCTCAGATTTCTTTACAGTTTAAAGATTGAAAATTAGGTTGGAATCTCATTTAAAATATAATATTTATTTAACCTAAGCAAACTGGACATACATACATGTACATGTAAGTCATCATAGAATCATAGAATCATAGAATCATAGAATGATTTGGGTTGGAAGAATGAATAGTAACATGATTATATTCATTTATGATGCAATATAATCTGGCCACATATTTTAGCATGGAAGCCACTAACCAAATGATGATCAGGTCAACTGTTACACACTGCATTTTTCATTGCTGGAAAAGTTTCCTCTCTAATATCATAGAATCATAGAGTCATAGAATGGCTTGGGCTGGGAGAGACCTTAATGATCAACCTCTCCGCCATGGGCAGAGACACCTTCCACTAGACCAGGCTGCTCAAAGCCCCATCCAACCTAGCCTTGAACATTTCCATGGATGGGTGTAGTGGGTTTACGTGGCAAGGTTTTGGTAGTAGGGGGCCATAGGGGTGGTTTCTGTGAGAAAGATCTAGAAGTTGCCCCATGTTTGGGAAGAGCCCCATTGTTTTCCAGATCTGAGCCAATAAGCGATGTTGTTCGCGCCTCTGTGAGAGCATATTTAAGACAGGGAAAAAAACGCTGCGCCAGACAGCAGCCGGGGAGTGAGAGAACAGCCTTGCATGTGCCAAGGTCAGTGTAGAGGGAGGGGGAGAGGTGCTCCAGGCGCCGGAGCAGAAGTCCCAAGCGGCCTGTGGTGAGGACCATGGTGAAGCAGGATGTCCCCGTGCAGCCCATGGAGTACCATGGTGGAGCAGGGTTCCATGCTGCAGCCCGTGGAGGAGACCACGGTGGAGCAGGTGGCCCTGCACCGATGGAGGCTGCCGCCTGTGGAAGACCCCTGCCGGAGCAGATTCCGGGCCGGACCTGTAGCCCGTGGAGAGGAGCCCACGCAGGAGCAGGTGACCCGGCAGGAGCTGCTGCCCATAGGGGAGCCAGGTTGGAGCAGTTTTCTCCTGAGGGATGGACCCCGTGGTACGGACCCATATCTGGAGCAGTTCTGGATGAGCTGCTGCCTGTGGGAAGCCCACGCCGGATCAGTTCATCAAGGACTACATCCCGTGGGTGGGACCCCACAGCACAGGGGACGAGAGTGACCGAGAAGGAGCGGCAGAGAAGAAGTGCTGTAGACTGACCATAACCCCCATTCCCCCGTTCCCCTGCACCGCTCGGGGGGAGGAGGTGGAAGAGGGTGGATGGGGGGGAAGGTGCTTTTGGTTTGCTTTTTCCTTTGTTTTCTCACTTCTCTCGCTTGTTAGTAATAGGCAATAAATCTTACTATCTCCTTATGCTGAGTCTGTTTTGCCCGTTACAATAATTATTGCGTGATTTTCTCATCCTTATCTCAACCCTTGAGCCCCTTTTCACATATTTTCTCCCCATTCCTCTTTGAGGAGGGGGAGTGAGAGAGCAGCTGTGGTGGAGCTCGGCTGCCCACTTAAGCGGAACCACGACAATGGGGCATCCACAACTTCTCTGGGCAACCTGTTCCAGTGCCACATCACCCTTTGAGTAAAGAATTTCTTCCACATCTAATCTAAATCTCCCCTCTTTGAGTTTAAAACCATTTCCTCCTTGTTCTATCATAAAGTCCCTTTTGATATTTTAGAGTCTTTTGCTGCAGCAAAGAGGTCATTTGACCCTACATGAAAGCATAAGAATGAAAGGTAGTCTTCTGGCCCCACCAGGCTTGGAAGCCTCTTTGTCAATGCAGGTCTCAGGCAGGCAGAAAACCTCTCTAGAGAGATTATCTGGATGACAAATGGGTGCCTCAGTGCCTCTCAACAATGAATCTCCAATTACACCTTCCACTCCTTTTTGGCAATGTAAGTGGTGGACTGGACCAACTTTGCACAGTTGCCCTTTCCTAGACCATTACTCACTCACTCTCTTTTTTCCATCCCTTGAATATTGTATCTGTTGCATAGGGGAACTTCAGGGGCAAGTGACAGACTTCTCCTTCTCCAAGCAGAGGTGAGAACCCTTGTCCTGTGAGTAAGTCAAGTCTGTCAGTTCAGGGCTTGAAGTTAACCTACCTTCTTGCTGGGACTTAAAGCAGGGCTGTTGCTTTGCCTGTGTCAGCAAATAATACCATTTATCAATCTCCCGCTCACATTCCTGGATGCTACATTACCTGGTGAGCTCATTTTGTAATAGAGCCACCTGTTTGAAAAGTTCATCCAGCTGGGAACACTTGCACCTGTGGACACCCACCTCTGCCTTCAGGCCCTAGGAGGACTTCCAGATTTTGGAGTGCCCTGGAACTGAGCATCTGGGCAGCTCTTTTGGTCCTCAAGAGGTCTGTTTGGATATAGGAATCTGCCTGGAAGGTTGTGGCCCCTCCGTTTGGGTTTCAGCTTCAGCCCAGCAAGCACAGCAGGTAGAAACCATTTTTGTTTCTGTAGAGATCTCCTTCTTTTTTTTCCCCAAGTGTTGAAGAAAGCAACCCTCCTTCCATGCTCCCCATTCACCCTCCCAGATGAACTGCAGCACAAACTGACCTGTCACGCCCACCCTCTTCACCATAGTCCTGGTCACTTGCACTCCTTAGGGACACCTTTTGTACATGTGGGGGTGGCTGCTGCTCCTGGCCCCATACAAACCTCATAATCCACTCTCATACACCCACACATGCTAAGGCAGCTGGTTGATGTCATCATGAAGCCATTTTCAAAAATCTCTAATTAGTCATGGTGACTGGGATAAGAGCCCAAAAACTGGAGAAAAGGAAATGTCACTGCTGTGTTCAAGCAGAGCAAGTAGGAGGACCTAGAGAACTATTGGCCAGTCAGTCTTCAGCAGGAGAACTCAGTATGGATTGAAAAATCATTCTTGACCAAACTGATCAACTTCTATAATGAAATTACTGGCCTGGTAGAAGAGGGTAGAGCAGTCACAGCAGTGGATATCCTGGACTTCTGTAACATCTTTTATGCTTTCCACCACAAGATCATTGAGAGCAGCCCTATGGAGAGATACTTGGTTGTTCTGGTGGATGAAAGCCATCAGTGTGCACTTTCAGCCCAGAAATCCAACTGCATCCTGGACTGCATCAAAAGAATTGTGACCAGCAGATCAAGGGAGGTGATTGTCCCCCTCTACTCTGCTCTTGTGAGGCCCCAATTGGAGTACTCTGTTCAGGTTTGGGGACTCCAGCACAAAAAGGATGTGGACTTGTTAGAGTGAGTCCAGAGGAGTGCCACAAAGATGATCAGAAGTCTGGAGCACCTCTCCTATAAAGAAAAGCTAAGAGAGCTGGGGCTGTTCAGCCTGCGGAAGAGAAGGCTCCAGGGGAGGCCTCACTGTGGCCTTTCAATACTTAAAGGGGTCTTACAAAAAGAATGGAGAAGGACTATTTACTCAGGTAAATAATGATAAGACAAGAGGGAATGGTTTTAAACTAAAAGAGGATAAGTTTAATTTAGATTATATGATCTAGAATCATATATCATAGAATCACAGAATCATAGAATGTCTTGTGTTGGAAGGGACCTTAAAGATCATCTAGTTTCAACCCGTCTGCCATGGGCAGGGATGCCACCCACTAGATTAGATTGCCCAGGTCCTCATTCAACCTGGTCTTGAAGACCTTCAAGGATGATCCTCATAGAGAAGCAATTGAAGTATGAGCTGGATGGGCAGACCGTGAGATGAACTGACAAATGGCTGAATGGCTGAGCCCAGACAGTGGCAATCAATAGCACAAAGTCTAGTAGGAGGCCAGTAAGTAGTGGTGTAGCCCAGGGGTCAACACTGCATCCAGTCCTGTTCTACATCTTTATTAAAGATCTAGAGGATGAGGTAGAATGTACTCTCAGCAGATCTATAGATGGCTCAGAGGAGTGGTGGATACACCAGATGGTCATGCTGCCTTCCACAGTGACCTGGAGAGGATGGAGAAATATGCTGACAGGAACCTCATGAAGTTCAGCTGGGTGGGACAGTATTAGCTTTCCCCACAACAGCCCATATTTTGCTGTGCTCTGCACTTGTAGTTAGAACAACAGTGATATCTCACCAATGTTTTGTCTATTGATGAGCAGTGCTAACACAACATCAAGACTGTCTCTCCAAACCAATGGGTGGTAGGCTGGGGGAGGGGATATTGCCAGGGAAGCTGATCTAAACTGACCAAAGGGATATTCCATACTGTATGATATCACATTCAGCTATAAAATCCGGGGAAGGGAAAGGATAAGAGGGGAACTTGTTTATTGAAGAAACTGTCTTCAAGAGCAACCTCTATGAATATTGAGATTCTGCTTCTGAAGACATGGCTGAGCATTGCCTGCTGATGGGAATTAGAGAATAACTGTTTTCTCCCTTTGCTTCAGTTTATCCTTTATTTTATTTTTTTTTTCTTTCTTATCCTTTAATAAAACTATATTTATCTTAACTCATGACTCATGAGGGTTTTTGTTTGTTTGTTTGTTTGTTTGTTTTCCATCGTATTTTCTCTCCCTGTTGTTTTGGGGAGGGGGAGTGAGAAAGTGGTATGGTGGCGTTCATCATTGTGAAAACACAACAGAAGTGCAGAGTCCTGCACCTGGGGAGAAATATCCCTGTGCACAAGAATAAAGCAGGGATCACTCAGGCTGCATCAAGTAAAGTCTTGCCAGCAGGTCAAGAGAGGTGATTCTTTCCCTCTACTCAGCACTGGTGAGGCCACACCTGGATATCACTTCTGTCCAGTTCTAAGCTTCCCATTTGCAGGGCTTAGGAGGGATCTTATTGATGTCTGTAAACATCTGATGGGAGGGTGCAAAGAAGGTGAAGCCAGGCTGTTATCAGTTGTGTCCAGTGACAGGACAAGAAACAGTGAGCATGAACTAAAACACAGGAGGTTCAAGGTTCTGTCTGAACATTAGGAAACTCTCTCTCTCTTTTTTTTTTTTTTTTTTTTTTTTTTCCCCTATGAGATTGACCAAATACATGCATAGGCTGCTCAGAAAAGCTGTGAATTCTCCCTTTTTGGATATTTTCAAAACCTGTTTGTACATGGTCCTAGGCAAAGCACCCTATGTGTCCCCTCGTATAAAAAAAAAAAACCCTCCATGTCAAAAGGGTTTGACATGATGACCTCCAGAGGTCCATTCAAACTTCAACCATTCTATGATGGAGTGATTCTGTGAATCTCAAAACAGAATGCATATATTGAACATACATGATTTTTGCAATCATCTTCTTAAGAATTATACTTTGCCATCTTAATTCTCAGAACAGGTAAATAGATCAAGCCAACCAACCAACCAACCAAACAACAACAACAATAACAACAACAGTAACAACAAATCTTTCCTCTGCAAATTCTAAAAAAAAGTGTAATACATCTACCAGAAAGGTGTGGATTAATTAATTAATTTTATACATTATGCTAAGCCCTGATAATATTCAATTTAGTAATTATCTAATCCTATCGCATCAGTGGCACGCTATCCATATATTCAGATGATTCTACATTTTATGATTTTGTGAAAAAAATAATAATAACTTATTTATAAGAGATTGTATGATATTTTCCACATTGATTGGAATAACAGATAAAATCCTGTTCCATATGTAAAGCTCTCTATATAAAAGTTGTATAAACATACACTGTCTGGAAAACCATTTGGCAATACATTTACCTAATTAGAATCGTAAACGTTAACTTCCATATGCTCCCTACAATAATCATTACATTATCATATAATGTTATAATTCATCTTCTATTTTCCATCTCTACCATTTTCTTTACTTTTAAAAATGTAATATTATATTCACTTCTAGGAACATTCAAAATGTCTTAGTGTTTTCAGATTTCAATAAAAGAGTTCTCTAGTCTATCTACTCTTGAACCTACCTTCAGTTGATTTGAAAGACTCAAGTTGCCCTACATCTTAGAAATATTTTTGTTTAGGAATGCCACACCCTGACTTCTCCTAGTCTCCTTTGAACAAATGTAAATCTTGGTACTATACAGTGACATATCAAAACATTGGAACAGCAATTCACAGTTTAGGATCTTTTTTTTTTTTTAATTTCATATTGCATAAAATTACACAATGTCATTACTTGTGGCAAACATATAAAAATGAGCTTAATATTATATTCTTTAAATATGTTAGCAGCTTTAGCTGCTTAAGGGAAAAGGATCATATACTAATAAGAAAAAAAAAATACACAGAGCAATATAGAAGTTGGTAACTTAACTCAGTCATTTCAATAGAAATTAGAAATAGAAATAGAAATAGAAATATAGAAATATTCCCCACAGAAACAGTCGCTGTGACAGTTAATTCCTTAGGAAGTGAAAAATTGTGATTTCTTCCTGATTTTTGATATTTAATGGGCCAAGTTGTACCAAGTATTTGCTGGAGTGAACAGAGGACAACACTGAAGCCAGTGGACACGCAAATTCATTGTGACATATACAGCTAGCTATTTGCAAACTGAGAAACACTTTAACATATATTATTGTCACTATGGGCCAAACTGTTTCCTTGAATCAATGTTGGTAACTTACCCTGCAAATTTGAGACACTGACCTACATAGTTCAATGCTAAATTTTCCACTAGGTTTCATTTAAAGAGATAGATATCATAAAAACCTCTCTGTACAGATGGAAGTGAGATAGTGAGTCAATGAACTTACAGATCTTTGAGGTCTTTTCCAACCCTAATGATTCTATGATTCTAAATCCAATAACTAAGATGCATCTGTCAAGCAAAGTAAGTTCCAGTGATGAATTCTTTCAAAACACAGCTGCAATTTAAACCATGACACCTGAATAGATGTTAATTTTGATGTTACAGTAATGTCTTGGTAAACTTGAGTAGACTAGTCCTGCCAGCTGTTTTATCTCATTCTAATACAAAGTTTCTGGAATTAAGTTCAAAGGGAAAGGGCTTTATCAGTATCCTGTAGCTAGTGAGACTAAGGCATGACTAAAAGGACAAACATTTCTTGGCTTTGTTTGTTTATTCATTTTCCCCTACACAATACTGTAGGGGAATTAATTAATTCTTTTAAGTTAAATACCAAACTCAAATACCTGTATTGTTACTGAAAATCCTGCAATCTTTTCTTTTGAAAGATTTTTCTTTAGAAGTTTATTTTAATTGATTTTTTCAGCAGATACCGCTCCACCATATGGCAGCAGGCTTTTAACTAATAAGTTGGCACTTAGAGAAGAAAGGGAAGAATATTGTTTATGGTTAACTTTAAATCACAGGTGCAGCTCCAGATAAAAGAGATATGTGAAAGTGTCAGCAAAGCACAGCACATTTAATTAAATTACTTGCCATCTTGATGAAACAAACAAGGACTGATTGTTCAGTTTTGACACATTTTCAACTGCTATTTTCCTTCTTGTCCATGAAACTTTTTAGTATCAAAGTGCTGAAATCTTATTAGACTTCACTGAAAATCTCCAGGAAGTGTTTTATCATGATACACTAGGGACTAGGTGTCCTGGGGAAAGGTACTTTATCAAAGCATTTAGATTAAACTGGTTTTGAAAAGGTTGGTTGCATGAGACTAACCCATCGTTTGCTTCCATTGGTAATTCTGCTTGTGTCAGGAAATTAGAAGAGCTAGAATTACTTTGTAGACGTGACTGGTACTTCTAAATGCCAGCTCAGTGTGGGAAGGTCAGGTTGACACAGAGGGTCATGATAAGAGACTACTAGCCAATTTCATTTTCTAAAGTGCTTACCTGAAACTGTATATTAATCTTTGCAGTTTGTCTTATGATCTAACTGTGAAAACTAAATGACAAGTTAGACAAGTTAATTAGAACATACTCTAGGGTTTACTTTGGACACAAGTAAATTAATAATACGAAATATTTCTGAATACACAAGACTGAATAAAATTTGGAAAAGACAGAGTAAGATTGCAGAAATCAAGGGTAGAATTCAGGTCCAAATTCTATACCCCTAGATTAAAATGTCTAAATGTGAGTCTGCTTTTCATTTATGAATTGCAGCTGCTAGAATACTCAAAAGAAAAGGCAAGACAAAATAAATAAATAAATAAAAAGCGCTTGATCACTTGATCTCATCATAAGACCACTTGGGCCACTTGGGCCACATTAGGATAAACCACCAGCCTAACCAGTCTGTGTAAGTTGGTGAGATACTACCCTGCCTTAATAACTGTGTCAGACTTTTCAGCCTCGTGGGAATGCTTTGACTAGACATACTTTTAAGGAGCCATGGTCAACCCTTATTCAATATGATTGATGGAATCTGGAGAGCTAAATTAACTTATGGTAAGTTTGATTGTTTACATTCTAATGCCAGTAATGTTGTGCTATTGCTTCTTAAAAAAAATAAATACATAAAAATAAAAATAAAAATAAACTGGGAAAATATTCATTAGCAGCAACGTTAATATATGATATACTTCTATAAAAGCCTCACTTCTGAAAACAGGAGAATGCTGGAAATACAAATCCAAATCATAGGTGGTATTTGTCTCTATTTTTTTTAATTTTGTTTTGTCTTTACAACATGATATAATATATAAATAAACTTTTATTTCTAGAGACAATATCTAATGAAAATGTTCACTACTACCAGCCAATAAATAAATAAATAAATGTAGCATGATGACATATCTACAAGTAACTTCAATGAAGATTTGAGTTATATCTTTTCTCTCTTATAAATTAGTACCAGAGCACTTCGGTTTTGTATCTGAAATAGTAGAGTGTTTTATTATGATTGGTTTTGTTTATTACTGTAAAAGCAAGTGAAGTTTAATAGTTTTCATATTTCACAGAAACTGAAATAAAATGTTTATTAAGGCAAGAATAGGCAGATAATCAGCAGTATTGAGTCTGAGCTGTAACATCTACGTTGTTTACTGCCACAAGTAGCAAATCTTCAGATGGAAACAATGTTGTCAGTTGTGAATTTTCTAGGGAAAACAATTTGTATGCTCTTGGGAAAAAGAAAACAGAAAAAAAAAAAAAAGTAACTATAAGGCCACTTCAGTGGCTATGTAAACAAAAATTCAGTTAAGTCAAAAAAAAAACAACAATTTGTTACCTCAAGGAATCAATTTCAGAAGGTTTTTTACTGACTTTTGCACACTAATTAATGGACTAGTAACTGAAGGCTAGGCATCACACAGGCTTCATGGATTTATATCGATAAAAGCTAGAATAACACCAAGTGAATAAAGGCTATGTTTTAAATGATATTGCAATCATCATTTTATTAGATCTAATTAATAAAACTGAATGAAACCTTACGACCTTATAGTTTACATAAACTAGATAAGCATTACTTTTTTTTTACTAGAAGAAGCCTATGAGGGAAAGTTTTATGAATACCGTTAATCTATATTGATTTAGATTATACACACTGGCCAAAAATTGTTTGACTTGACAATATTTTGAAACATTTTCCCTTTATCCTGCAGAGGAATTTGTCCATTATTTGTCCATTACTTCCCGTGTTTTATTTTTCTTCAAGAACAGAGGTCTATCTGGAACATAAAATCAGAAAATAATTTTTACAGAAGTCAAAATGAAAGTTTTATTTTAATTGTAATTGTTTCTACAAAAAGATACAATTTTTGTTTCCCTTTGTGAACCTTCTAGTAGACTTTCCACAGATGATTTCCAAAGTCACCTGTCAGAGAAAGTAAGAAAAGATAAAACCAAACAACAAAAACAAAACACACCAAAAACAAACAAACAAACAAACAAAAACAACTTAATTTCAAATAAATAAATATTCTTGAAATGATTTTTTTTCCCCAGATTTTTACTTGAAACAGTGTTGTGTTTCTTTCTTAATTTTCTTGGAGAGATTTATATACACTTGCAGAAACATAAATTGTCACTAGTGATTCTAACTGGAAGGCTTTTGCACATTGAGGAGTGAGTGATATACCCAGAAGCTAAGCAAACCGGTGCTGTGCTGCACTGGCTGCAAGCAACACTTAGCCTTCAGTCCTCTGTTGCACTGAACATGGTTCTTGGTTGCTGGATAAACTTAATTAGTTAACAGAGGCACCTGTAGGCAGCTCTCACTTGGCAATGGTGATTATGTCAGTTGTGTATCCTTGTCTTGGTCATTTGCATACAAAAGAGTTATGTTCTTATGTGAACATCCTTGAGCTTGACTGTAAAAAAATGATGAATAGAGCTGTTTTCTTTTAAGAACATTCTATCAAAAATTTAAAGATGAAAAAGCCAGGAAACCACTCAATGGAAAGGATCTGCAACACGTTACATGCCCTTATTGGAGGTTTATCCAATTCAGAACAACAGATACCAGGTTTCCAGCATCTGAATGGATATAGTTATCTATCCTTTTTACTCGTAATGTTAGCTCAGATAAATGGTATTTTAATCAATTATTTATGGTGTCTGAGTGCCTTTCCTACTGGAATCATTATGAATACTTGCACAGGTGCACAATCAAATTTAGATATAGGTCAACAATTTAGTATATCATATATCTATTTAGGACATTCTTATGAAACAAAATTTTGGGCATTTATATTTATTTCTAAATCCTTATATTTTGGTATTAAGTATTCATTTGCAAGATAAATGTGTAAGAAAATACTCATGTCTGGGAAAGAATTAAACTTCAAATAATAAAATATTTTTTTGAAACATTTTTGAAAATAACTCATTAGCTTCATATCCAAGCACAAAATAACATCTGTATAGTAATTGATACTATGAGTATCAATATGAGAGAGTTTTCAAGTTACTCTATCTTTATGTATATTTTAATTACACAAAGAAAACAAGAAGTTGTTTGTTTCCATGTTGATTTATCTGCCTGTATTTCAGAACCCTAGAGATTTAAACATACAAGTATTGTTTATATACTTTGTTATTGTTTATGTGTTATATTGTTTATGTTATTGTTTATAACATCTGATTGTGATCTTACTTTTGGCTCTTAACTGCACCTTGAAATCATAGAATGATGGAATGGTTTGGATTGGAAGGGACCTTAAAGATCATATAATTCCAACCTCCTTGGCATGGGAAGGACATCTTCCACTAGAAATCAAAGCTCCATCTGACTTGGCCTTGAACACTTTCAGTTGCATTAAAAACTTCTCTGGGCAACCCATTCCAGTGACTCACCACCCTCTCAGTAAAGAATTTCTTTCTGATATCGAATCTAAATCTCTCCTCTTTCAGTTTAAAGCCATTACTCCTTGTCCTATCACTATGCTCTCTGATTAAGAGTCTCTCTCCAACTTTCTTGTACGCCCTCTTAAGATACTGGAAGGCTTCTATAAAGTCTCTCTGGAGTCTTCTCCAGGCTGAACAACCCCAAATCCCTCAGCCTGTCTTCCCAGAAGAGGTGTTCCAGATGTGCTTTGACCATACTTGTGACACTCCTCTGGACTTTCTTTAATAGGTCTGTGTCCTTCTTACAGGGTTAAATGGGGCTGCCTTTACAGAATCACAGAATCACAGAATTGTCTAGGTTGGAAGAGACCTCAAGATCATCGAGTCCAAACTCTGACCTAACACTAACAAGTCTTCCACTAAACCATATTGTTAAGTTCAACATCTAAACGTCTTTTAAAGACTTCCAGGGATGGTGACTCAACCACTATCCTGAGCAGCCCATTCCAATACCTCACATCCCTCTCAGTAAAGAAGTTCTTCCTAATATCCAACCTAAAACACCCCGGGTGCAACTTTAGCCCATTCCCCCTCGTTCTGTCACCAGGCACATGGGAGAATAGGCCAACCCCCATCTCCCTAAAGCCTCTTTTAATGTACTTATAAAGAGTGATAAGGTCGCCCCTGAGCCTCCTTTTCTCCAGGCTAAACAAGCCCAGCTCCCTCAGCCACTCCTCATAGGACTTGTTCTCCAGGCCCCTCACCAGCTTTGTCGCCCTTCTCTGGACTCTCTCAAGCACCTCAAGGTCATTTTTGTAGCGATGGGCCCAAAACTAAACACAGTACTCAAGGTGCGGCCTCACCAGAGCGGAGTACAGGGGGACAATCACTTCCCTATCTCATGCTCACCATACTGCTTCTTATACAAGCCAGGATACCATTGGCCTTCTTGGCCATGTGAGCACACTGCTGGCTCATATTCAGCCGACTATCAACCAATACTCCCAGGTCCTTCTCTGCCAGGCAGCTTTCCAACCATTCCTCTCCCAGCCTGTAGCTCTGCTTGGGGTTATTGTGCCCCAGGTGCAGGACCCAGCAATCGGCCTTGTTGAACTTCATACAGTTGGCCTCATCCCATTGGTCCAGCCTATCCTGATCCTCCTGTAGAGCCTTCCTACCCTTGAGCAGATCAACACACGCACCTAACTTGGTGTCATCTGCAAACTTAATGCGGGTACATTCAATCCCCTCATTTAAATCATCGATAAAGATATTAAAGAGGACTGTCCCCAGTACTGAGCCCTGGGGAACGCCATTAGTGACCAGCCTCCAACTGGATTTGACTCCATTCACCACAAATCTTTGGGCCCGGCTATCCAGCCAGTTTTTAACCCAACGAAACATTGGGTTAAACTGGGACTCCCCACTAAAAATGGGGTCTTGAGAGAGGGAGAAGAATCACTTCCTTTGACCTGCCGGCCATGCTTCTTTTGATGCAGCCCAGGATTCAGTTGGCTTTCTGGGCTACAAGCACATATTGCCAGCTCATGTTGAGCTTTTAATTAGTCAACACCTGCAGGTCCTCCTCAGGGCTGCTCTCAATCTATTCTCCACCCAGCCTGTATTTTTGCCTGGGATTGCTTCAGTGCTGATGCAAGACCTCACACATTGTTGGACTTCATGAGGTTCACATGGGTGCATGCTTCAAACATGTCCAGGTCCTTTTGGATGGCATCACTTCCATCCAGTGCGTTTACTACACCACACAGCTTGGTGTCATCAGCAAACTTGATGAGGGTGCACTCCATCTCACTGTCTGTGTCACCAAAAGAGACATTAAACAGTGCCATTCCCAATATCAACCCCCCAATAACCCTGAGAACACTACTCATTACTGGTCTCCAACTGGACATTGAGCTGTTGACCATAACTCTTTGAGAGTGACCTTCCAGCCAATTCTTTACCCATTGAGAGGTCCACCTGTCAAATCCACATCTCTCCAGTTTAGAGACAAGGATGTCATACAGGGCAGTGTCAAACACTTTGCACAAATACAGGTAGGTGATGTCAGTTGCTTTTCCCCTATTCACCAATGCTGTAACCCCATCTTAGGCCATCAGATTTGTCAGGCATGATCTGCCCTTAGTGAAGCCATGTTGGCTGTCACCAATTGCCTTTTTTTTCCATGTGCCTTAGCATGGAAATGGGTCCATGGGTCCTTCATTTTTTCCTTTTTGAAAATGGGAGGTTGGAATTCCCCTTTTGCAGGCAATGGGAACTTCTCCAGACTGCCACAACATCTCAAATATTATGGACACAGCAACTACATCCACCAGCTCCCTCAGAACCTGTGAATGTATCTCATTAGGTCCCATTAATTTCTATACCTTTTAGGCTCCTTAGACTTGAACTTGATCTTCTTTTGTGTGTGGTTATACATTCTACTAGTCCCTGCCTTTGCATTCTGGGACTTGGGCTATTTGGCTGGAGCTCTTGCCAGTGAAGATGCAGGCAAAAATGTCACTGAGTACCTCAGCCTTCTTTGTATCTCAAGTAACCTTGTCTCCCATTCCTTTCCAGAGAGGGCCCACAATTTCCCTTGTCTTCCTTTTATCACTAGCATATCTATAGAAGCTTTTCTTGTTGCCCTTGTTTTCCCTGGCCAAATTCAATTCTAATTCAATTCTAATAGGGCTTTATGGACAATTTTAATTCTAATAGAGCTTTAAATCAATAAGATTTAAGTGCACTCTTAGATGTTTTGCCATGGTGCTAAAAAATAGATGGTCAAATATTTTCATTGAAATATTTCTCTAGGTAGCACCTGAGATAAAATACTTGATATTAAAATCCCTTTTACTAACTGCTTTTGAATTTATGACCTCTTTTCCAAAGCGGTAGTTTATGTAATTACAGTGCAAGTTTCTTTGGAGGTATTGTCCAGAATAAGAGTGTAAAAAGATTAAAATACTGATAGAGATGCTTTACCTAATGTGAGGAATGTTTTAACAATTCGTGTCCATAAAGAACAATTCTGTTTGAATCCTGTCTGCCTCTGGGCCCTGCACTGGCAACTTAATTCTTGAACCACAGCTGCAGTGTGTCCCAGTCTCCCCCTCATTCTAGTCAATTTATCACTTCTTAAATTTATGAACCTGTTTGCTTTTGTTATTCCGGACTTCTATTTCTAACACTGCTATAGATGTGTCTGTGAATGGCTGGGGAAGAATGTTTTAATTACTCGTGTGTCTGGGAGTTTCAGAACAACTGATAACAACTAGTGACTGTTATGGGATACTATGCGGATCTTTGGTATCTGGTTAGGGGGGGCCGAGAGATAAAGAGGAAGGAGAAAGAAGCTGAAGGGCGGCTGGGAGACAAGACTTGAAGAAGATGTTCCGTAAACTTGGTATGGTGCCCAGTAAGTACAAAGGTGGAGAGGAAGACTACGAGCCTTCAGCATGAAAGACCCCTAGAGACCCCCAGAAGAGACCCCAGAGGAGACTGCGCATGCTCCAGTAGGAGGGACTGCACCCCGGAAGCTAATTATAATAATCTATTTTTTTAGAAGTAGTAATGAATATGTATTAGTCTAGGAGCATAAAAATCAGCTGCTTGATGTAACTGGTGTGCGTCCTGGTGGAGCGGAGACTCCCGGTGCACCCAGCGCTGTTTGCTTACCTCTATTCCTTTATATTCTTTCAATAAATCCTATTTTTTTTATTTAATCCTAATTTGAATCCTGAGCCATTTATAACACCTAAAACATTACCAGTATTTGTATCTTGAGTACCAGTTTAATCTCAGAAACTGGTCTCAGGTTTGCTAAATGAAAGATTAGTCAGTTTTATGTCTTTATGAAGAAGATCTCATAATATTTTAATGTCTTTACCACACACCTCTCTAATGTGACATATGGTGACATATGGCGTGATTTCATGTCATATACAAAGCAGAACTACTGTAGCATGTACAAGCTGGTTGGTTTTCCTGCCAGCTTGTACAAAGCATACAAAATTGAACTTTTTTTTTTTTTTTTCTCCCTAAAAAGTTAGGTTTCTAAGATTACAGCATTTTAACATTTGATGAAAAACACGTATTGCCATGTATTTCAGAATGTTTAGCTTCAATACATCATACTTTTTTTTTTTTGTCATGTATTTAAGTGAGCTTAATGAATATACTCATCCATTTATAATCAGGGAAATTTAATCATGCGATCACTAATCCAGTCCTATTGAAGCAAATGACCAAAATAAGCATTCATGGATTACATGAAATTAAATTTTATAAAATATTTTTAATATATATATGTAGCGCTAAGGGGTGTAGCTGATTAAACGTTATGGGTCCAGTTGGATTCAGGGTACTGAACTATCACAATCACAGATTCACCAATAATGCATTAACCGTTAAGGGTCCAGTCAGATTCACCAATAACACATTAACCATTAGGGGTCTGGCTGGATTCAGAGCACTAACTACCACGGTCACGGATTCACCAATAACGTATAACCACCCTTACTCTAGTCGTGTTTAATGAGAACTATCATGGCTAGGACCAATGCAATCAAGTACAATTTATTACAGCAACAGGTAAAAAGGTTCTTTGGATTGCCGGTGATAGTTACTGTCTTCAAAAGCAAGCTAGCATGCATGAAATACACAGATGACACAGATGGGCAGCCTGGAAACTAACACGTTAAAAGGCACAAAGATTCTACAGAGATTTCTAATTTTCCTCAGAGACACACAGTATAACCAAGTGTTCAAATCTCACCCAAAGACGTCCCAATGCAGGGGGAAAAGAAGCTCAGCCCATCAACTGATCCCAGGGGTCAGGAGGTCCTCAGGATGGTGTGTTCCCTCACGATGTTATCTCCCCTGATGGTGGTATCTTCCCTAACTTCCCTTCTCTCTTAGGCCAATTTATATTATTTTCTATCTTTTAGGTGGAGCTTGAGTGATTCTAGTCAAGCATATCTTAGTTATGATTGGTGAAAAGTTCTCCCTTCTCCATTTAAAGTAATAGGCTCCCAGAAATTCAGAGTGCATGCTCAGTGAGGGATGGTTGCACTTTGGAGGAGGGTAGCTCTTGGGATGGCAGTGTGTTTTGGTATTATAATGATATTATATTGAGCAAAAGTACACTAGGGTACAGCATTTGTCAAAACATAACAGGTCCTTGGCTCAGGGTGGCAAAAAGTGCAGTTTATCAGTCTCGGTGTGCACATGAACAATAGAGTCCCCACCTGGTCACAGAGCCTAGCCGTGGTGTCTCCACTCCAGTCTATGCTCCGTACTGTTCCTTAGAGTTAGCACACCAGGTTCCTCCAGCACGATAGCATCTAAGGTTGGAAGCCTAGGGAACACTCGGGTAATGCAGCTATGCCCTACCTTGAAAGCTTCTTCAATGCTGTATGTTTTCTTTAACGTGAATGTTAGTTTTATTATCCTAGTTCCTTAAGCAATTGCACCACTATATATATATCTATATATATAACTCAGATACACACACGGACAAAAATGTGTTCTTCCACCACAATAGTAAGTGGTGGAGATATCATATATATGTTCTGAAATAGGGTGACCATAAGTGAAATAATTAATATATATAAAATATACATATGCAATATATATATGTATAAATAAAAGTATTATACATTCTATAGACTTACTGATGTGCAATTCTTTACATGGTATGATAGAATCATTCTTAACAGTAGATATAGCATCTTTGTGATCTTAAGCTTCTCAAGTTAGGGAGTGTACTGGCTTATGCCTTTGCTGTACATAATTTGCCAGGCTATTTCCTGGCACTGAGACCAACTGTATGCAATCCATTAATCTCTCTTAGCCTTCAGAATTGGTTGGTCCCATTCCACTGCTCATTACAGGCTATTTGTTCATACCATACTATGTGTGGGAGTTTTCCGGAAGAATGCTTTCTGATATGATCCAAAACTATTACTGGGCATGATTTGAATGGTTTTGCAGTATAAACTGCCAAACTCCAGAGACAGATAATGTTATGTTGCAATGTTTAGTTTAGAAGGATGCCTCTTTCCAGATAAAAAGACAGGTGTTTATATTACAGTAATACTTTTCACTTTTTGCACAGTAGAAAGTGTTTATTCACTCCTTGCTCTACAACCTTTTTGAGTAAATTCAACACATCAAAGTTTTCAATTTTATATTGAAGATATCTACATCAAGGCTTCCCTTCTAGTCAACAGGAAAAATAAGCACAGTAGACAATAAGTCATCTCACTTATTTTAGAATCCATTTTACAGTTAAAGATAAAATGTGACCTAAAAATCACTATTTATTATCTTCTGATTCTAAAGACTAGATATTCACATAAAATACAGATACCATTATTGCAGATTTTTACTGCTATCAGATCAATTCCTCTTCAGACTTCAGACATTGAAAGATTTTTGAGAAAAATCAAACACATCCACCTCTCCCACCATTCTTGAAGAATTAAATTTGTTTGCCTGTCTGTGTTAAATCCACTTTGTGTGTGTGTGCGTGTTTTGTTACTGTTCTTATTTTCACTTTTAGCTACTCTAAATTGAAGATATTTATTGATAATAGTCATGAATCTTAACCTTTTAACAGTGTGGTTATGCATTTCTCTATTTTGGCACAATCTTGTTCTATGATGATATAAATATCTACTGTCACACTATTTAAATAGATTCTAAGGTTTAAATATACATTTTGTTGTAGGATTCAGTTAGATGTTATTCCTTTAACCAGTTCGTTGCACTAAGGTTATGGAATTCCTCGTAAAGAAAATAAAGAAGAAATAACTTATTTAAATTATTAATATTTATGTCACTTACTGCTGTATATAAGTTATGATGGGACCTGTTCATCAACTTAACTGCAAATTTTCTGTTGGATTTTATAACATATGATCCAATAGATGTGAATGTCTGAATCTCTACGCAAAAAATAAATTAAACTAATTATATAGCCTAGAACATATAGCCTAGAACAAAAATTTTCTTTCTGTTTTCAAATCCATAAAAAATAAATATTCAGGTGCCTTGGGTGTAACATGTTATTAGTTGATTTAATTAAAAAAAATATGAAGGAAAATGTAATCATTTCTTCAGGTTTCAAGTCGATATCTAACATTTATTCTGTCTACTAAAGCATATTGGTGGTTTTTTTTGAGTCATCTTCAACATATAAGAATGCTCAACTAATCAAGGAGAAAGTAAGAATGTCTGAGTAACTCCACTGTCATTCATTGAAAAAAAGAAAGCTGAATGGATACATGGATTTCCCAGCAACACAAATAAGTTGAAAACCTTTGAAAACACTTTGATATCTGGAAAGTTTGGGTTCACCAATGATGGTATCACAGAACATTTTCAAACATTAATAAAAGGAGAATATTAAATGACTTAAAAAGGTTCTGTTAATAGTTCAAAATATTCTGATTTCTGACAGATATTTTCTCTAAGAAAATTGAAGAAAATGAAGAATTGGTATGAAAATCTTACTAAATTGAATTAAGCACTGAGAGGTGCTAAAATGAGAGGTTTAAAACAAAAACAAAAACAAAACAAAAACAAAACCTTTTTTACTTTCCAAAAGCTTTCTTATGTGGAAAAAATAAAATAAACATAAATATAAACATAATAATAAAGGTTATGTTTATTTGTGGGCTACAAAATTACTCTTGCTCATTACAACATTCTCTCCAGGAGCAATAAGTTCATAAAATTTATACATTGCTTAGAATTGAACTAGTAATATAACAAACAACTTATGAGTAGAATGTGAATTATGAAAAGGTTAAAAATCATTCGTGTATATCTTAGCTCTAAGGAACTAATACAAACTCTGAAATCCAAATACACAAGGCCTACAATGAAATCTATTTTTGACAGGTATAGCAAGACAGGTGTAGTGAGACAGAATGAGAACTGTTATTAATAACATGAACAAAAAATCTTGAAATATGTTGCAGACTCTTTCTTGGAAAACAGAAGAAAAGAAAGTAAACTTTTTTTTTTTTTTTTTTTTTTCCTTTTTCCAGAAATAGAACAGTCTCATGGGGAAGCAGGATTTCACATGTATGACAACCTCTGATTTGAAAGTCAGTTTGATCAACTGCTTTGGCAGATGAACTTTTACTGTGAGAAATTGCAATAATTAGGCTACAAAAATAGCTTCTGAAGAGGCAGTACTTATATAATTAGTATTCAACAGGATACGATTTACACAAATTATTACTTCAGGTCTATGTGCACAGTGGGAAATATTAAACAGTCATTGTTTGAGATTTGTTGTTGCTATTTTCCTAGAGAAAACATAGACTAATGATGTTCGTTATATGAAGAAATAAATAAAAATTATTCACATTTTTATTCAATTTATTTAACCGATTTAATATCAGATTCCAAGGAAGTACATGGGGTTATGATAAGCAACAAAAGAAGCCAAATATATTTGGATGTTTTAATATATATTATCAATCATTTTTCATTAAATGAAATTACAAGGTTTAAAATATAGAAAAATAAGGAGTCTGTAACAAGAAAAAAGAAGTTTAATGTGTATTTAAAAAAAAAAAAAAACATATTGTAGATTTATCACTATTATTATTTTTGATATATTCTTGTTAATCTTTGAAACAGGTTAATATTTACAAATTCCAGTTACTCTGGAATGCTCCAATTATTCTGGAATGGAATTTCAAAGGAATTTCTTCTAATGGAATTTAAACAACTTTGATTTTAATAGTGCATACTTAAACATTTGCACTGCTCATATGTACATACGCTATGTACATATATAGTAATATATGTACATTTCATTGTTACTGACATTTAGTTATGAAAAAAGAATGATATTTTAGTAAAGAATATCTGATAATAAAGCTATATTCAAAAGCTATATTCTATTCAACAGAAGGAGAAAAACAGACTGCATTTAAAAATAATAATTATAATCATTTAAAAGGTTCTATGGCTTGCTGTCCTCTTCTGTGAGTTCTTTTTTTTTTTTTTTTTTTTTTTTTTTTTGTGTGTGTGTGTGTGGTGTTTTTTATTATCTTTTATCTGTCAGTAACTGTATTTAATTCATCTATGTCTTGGAACATGAATTTTTGGAACAATAAATTACTTTGTAAGAGAAGGATATTTATTTTATAGTTATTAGAGTAACTGCACCAGTTTGAGTAACGAAATTCAAAATGAACATTTTGAGGTCTAAGTCATTACCTTTAAACTACAATTAAGATTTCAGATAAATAAATACTTAAGTAATAGCATTTGTTTTAATATTAGATACTTATGCTTTGTATATATATCTACTAATGACTGGTACACTATAAAGCAAAATAATTAAATTCCCTAAAATCCAAAACATTTAGATTATCACATTACTGCTGTCATATAGCAACTACAAGAAAGGAATTACATGACACAGATATGAAAGGAACTAAAAAATGTTGTAGAAAGGTGCATATGATAAGTAATACTATTAATGAAACTGTTGTGGTTCATTATTATTATTATTATTATTATTAATTATTATTATTCACCTATATGATCTAAACAAGTAGGAGATTGTTCTGGGAGTTATTGAAAAACCCTTCCAAAAAAATGCAGACATTGGTCACAGACAACAATAGATTCAACAAGGGGAAAGCCCTGTTTAAGAAACTGAATTTCCTTTTATGACAAGGTTACCCATCTAGCTGACCAAGAGAAGCCAGTAGATGTGTTACCTTTTAGTATCTTAACACAGCTTTCAATACTGTTTCTCACAGTATCCTTCTGGACAAAATGTTCAGTATACAGCTAGACAAGTACACTGTGATGAATGAATAACTGGCTGATGGTTCAGGTTCAAAGGGTACAGTCTGATGTATAGTTACATGTCAGTCACTAGTGGGGTTCCCCATAGTTCCATTTGAGGGCCAGTTCTCTTCAATGTTTTTATAAATAATCTGGACACAGGAATTGAATGCATACTAAATAAGTTTGCAAATAATACTAAATTAGAGGAAGCTGTTGACTCTGTTGAGGACAGAGAGACCTTGCAGGAAGATCTTGACAGACTAGAGGGCTGGACAATCATGAGGTTCAACAAGAGCAAGTGCCAGATTCTGCACCTGGAATGGGTAGATACTGAAAATATTTACAGACTGGGGGACAGGGGGCTTAAGAGCAGCCCCGTGGAAAGGGATCTGAGGGTTTTGGTCTTCTGAAAAATGAAGAAGAAAATTACAGGGCAGCCATGGAATGAGAAGGTGGCAATAATGTGTTTTTGGATCAGAACGGTTGGACACTGGTTTAGTACAATCCACACTTCAAGGAGATATTTCAGGAAGCAGTGGCCTATGTGTCTTTTTTGTTGGTTGCTCATTTTTTGTTTTTGTTTTTATTTTTTTAAACAACATATAGAATATCAGTCATAAATAATTTGATTTCAAGATTAAAATGTATATTTCAACAATTTGAACTTTGGAACTGTACCTAAGAAATGAAGTACGTAGTAATACCAGATATTTTATGACAGTATCTGTTTCAAAAAACTCTTGGGGGCTTTTGTTGCAGAAATACATCAGACACGGTCAATTTTCTGCTAAAATCAGATAATATGTAATGTTTCATTAATTATTTTGAGGATTCCTTATGTGAATTTCCAACATCTACAAAGACATGCACAGACAACATTAAAAAGTATTGATAATTCACTCCTAATACCATATTAATAAAACATTTGAATTCTGTCTGGTTCTGGCAAAACTTTGGAAGTTGCAGAACTGATATTATTTATTCCTGCATATGTATTTTTTCAAATCCATTCATTAGCTACTGTAATTAAAAATAAATAAATAAAAATTATGAGGAGTGAAATATTTGCACTTTCAGAAGAAATTCATGGCACTTTGGTTCATAGTGCAATTTGGTGATTCATAAATTCATCAATGGCTTGGGTTGGAAGCAACCTCAAAGATAACCTGTTCCAACACCACTGCCATAGGCACGGACATCACCCACTAGATCAGGTTGCTCAGGGCCTCATCTACGCTGGTCTTGAACTTCCCCAGGGGTGGGGTATCAACAACCTCTCTGGATAACCTGTTCCAGTGCCTCACCACACTGTGAGTGAAGAATTTCCTCCCAACCTCTATTCTAAATCTCCCCTCTTTTAATGTAAAACCATTCCCCCTCATCCTGTCATTATCTTCATGACTTTTTTTTAAGTCCCTTTTAAGTACTGAAAAATCACAATGAGTTCACTCTGGAGCCTTCTCTTCTTTAGGCTGAAAAGCCCCATTTCTCTCAGCCTTTCTTAGTAGTAGAGGTGCTCCAGCCCCTTGATCATCTTTTTGGCCTTCCTCTGGACACGCTCCAGCAGATCAACTTCCATCTTGTGCTGGGGGCTCCAGACCTGGACACAGTACTCCACATGGGGCCTCACAAGGGCAGAGCAGAGGGGGAAAATCACCTCCATTGACCTGCTGGCCATGCCTCTCTTGATGCAGCCCAGGATGAAGTTGGCTTTCTGGGCTGTAAGTGCACACTGCTGGCTCATGTCGAGTTTTTGATCTACCAGTGTACTGGGTCTGGCTGGAATGTTAACTTTCCCGGCAGCAGCCCATTCAGTGCCGTACTCTGTACTTGTAGCTGGAACAGCAGTGTTATCACACCAGTGTTGTGTCTACTGCTGAGCAGCAGTGGCACAGCATTGGGCCTTTCTCTAGCCCTCCTAGGGGGTGGGCAAAAAGTGAGGAGAGAAACATCACTAGGGCAGCTGACCTAAACCAATCAAAGGGATATTCCATACCATGTGGTGTCACACTCAGCAATAAAAGGTGGAAACAGGAAGAAGAGGGGAGGGGTGGGCTCTCGTTGAGAAGACGTCGGTCCTCCTCTCGAACACCGGCTGCGTGCGTTGAGGCCTTGCTTCAAGGACGTGGTCAATCATCGCTCATTTGTGGGAAGTAGAGAGTAATTTCTTTCCTCTGCACTTCCATATAGCTTTCATTTATTTTGTTTGTTTGTTTTCCTCCCTTTTTCCCCTTTTCCCTTTTATTTCCCCTTAGTTAAATTGTTTAGTTCATGGTAGTCTTTATTTAATTATTATAATTATTTCCCTTTAATTAAATTATCCTTATCTCAACCCGTGAGTTGTTCTTTGCTTTACTTCTCCCCCTCCTCATCTAAAGGAGGGGGAGTGAGAGAGCGGTTGTGGGGTTTAGCTGCCCAGCACGGTAAAACCACCACAACCAGAACCCCCAAGTCTTTCTCTGCAGAGTTCCTTTTGATGAGTTCTTCTCTCAGTCTGTACTTATGTCTGGGATTGCCCCACCAGAGGCACAGCACCTTGCACTTGGACTTGTTGAATGTCATTAAGTTCATGTGGGCCCACTTCTCAAGCTTGTCCAGGTCCCTTTGGATGGCATCCCTTCCTTCTATTGTATCAACTGCACCACTCAGGTTGGTGTCATCTGCAAATTTGCTGAGGGTGCACTCAGTCACATTGTCTATGTCATTGATAAAGATATTAAGCAATACTTGTCCCAGGACAGACCCCTGAGGTCTCATCATCACTTGTCACCGGCCCCCACTTGAACATACAGCCATTGGACTCTGACCACCACATTCTGTGTGCAACCTTCAAGCCAACTCCTTATTCACTGAATGGTCCACCCATCAAATCCATATCTCTCCAATTTGGAGGCTAGGACGTCATGTGGGACTGTGTCAAAGGCCTTGCAGATGTCCAAGTAGATGACATCGATCAGTCTTCCTTTGTTAAATGAGATAGTCATTCCATTGTAGAAAGCCACCAGATTGGTCAGGCACAGTTTGCCCTTGGTGAAGCTATGCTGTTTGTCTTGGATCACCTCCCCATCTTGCATGTGCCTTAACATTACTTCCAGGAGGAGTTTTTCCATGATCTTGCCAGGCACAGAAGTGAGGCTCACTGGTCTGTAGTTCCCTGGGTCCAACTTTTTATCCTTTTTAAAAAGGGGAGTGATGTTTCCCTTTTTCCAGTCACCAGGGACTTCTGCTGACTGCCAGGACTTTCAGATATGATGGGGAGAGGCTTGGCAGCTACATCAGCTAATTCCTTCAGGACTCTCAGATGCATGTCATCAGGCCCCATAGACTTGTACTTGTTAGTTTCATCAGGTGGTCTCAAACCAGCTCTTCACTTATAGTGGGTGGGACTTTGCTCCTCCAGCCTCAGTCTATGGGTTCAGAGAAATGACAGACTTGGGAAGCCTGTCAGTGAAGACTGAGGTAAATAAGCTGAGTACCTCAGCCTTCTCCAGGTCTGTTGTTACCAATTCACCCCTCTTATCCATCAGAGGGCATACACTCTCCTTGGCTTTTCTTTTTTGAGCAATGTTCCTATAGAATTCCTTCCTGTTATTCTTTGCATCCCTTGCCAAACTCAGTTCCATCCATGCCTTGTCTTTCCTTATCCCATCCCTGCACAAACATACTGCATCCCTGTACTCTTCCCAGGCCATATGTCCTCGCTTCCACTTCCTGTGTATTTCCATCTTGCATTTCAGTTTTACCAGCAGGTCCTTGCTCAGCCATCCCAGGTGTCTGCCCTCCCTGCCTGCTTTTTTATACAGGGGGATGGAGAGCTCTTGCACTCTAAGGAAGACATCCTTAAAGAGTCTCCTACTCTGCTCAGCTCCTTTTTCCCTAAGGATGGTGTTCCAGGGGATCTCAGCTACTAGGTCCTTAAATAGCTTGAAGTTTGTTCTCTGGATGTTCAGGGTCCTGACTTTACTCTTTGCCAAGCCCGTATACCTCAAGATCACAAACTCAACCATGGTGTGGCCACTGCAGCCCAAACTGCCTCCAGTCTTGATCTCTTTAATGAGCTCTTCCACTTTGGTGAGCACCATGTCAAGCAATGCTTCTCTGGTTGGTTTATCTAATACCTGGACCAGGAAGTTATCCTCAATGCACTCTAGGAATCTTCTGGATTGCTTACAGTCTTCTGTGTAGTTTTCTCAGCAGATATTTGGGTGGTTGAAGTCCCCCATCAGGATGAGAGCTTGTGAGCCTAAAGCTTATTGTAGTTGGAGCAAGAATGCCTCATCCACAAGCTCCCCTCAATGGGGCAGCCAGTGGTAGATCCCAGCCACAAATTGTCCTTAATTGGTGTAGTCTTTAACTCTCACCCACAAACTCTCAACTTGTTCGTGGCTGTATCTCAGAGGTATCTCTTCACAATCACTCCCTTCCCTAATGTATAGGACAACACCCCCTCCCTTCCTTCCCTGTCTATCTCGTCTGAAGAGTTTGTAGCCCTCTATTCCAATGTTTCAGTTATGTGATCCACCCCACCACGTTTCCATGATAGCAATCAGGTCACGTTTGTCTAATTGCACCATGGTTTCCAACTCCTTTTGCTTGTTTCCCATGTTGCATGCATTGGCAGAGTCGCTTCATCTGGGCTATCAATCATTATCACAATTCTAGAACCCTTCCTGGTTGCATTGGGACAGTTCAGAAGCATTTCTCTGCCATTACTTAGACTGGTAGTGTTCTCACATATGCCTTCTTCACTTAGAGGTGCATCCCGTTCCCCCACCACCTATAATTTAAAGACCTCCTGATAAGCCCAGCCAGCTTACTGCCCAGAACACCCTTGCCCCACCTGGTCAGCCTGGTCAGCCATCTGGTGTCAGCATTCCTGGTCTCTCAAAAGTTAGTCTAAGGTTGTAGAACCCAAAACCTTGAGCATGGCACCAGCCTCACAGCCAATCATTCATTTGGCCAGTTTGTCTCCTCCTTCCTGGGTCGCAGTCAACAGCTGGGAGGACAGAGGAGAACATTACTTGTGTTCCTGATCCCTTCAACATTCAACATCTTTCCAAGGGACATAAAATCCTTTGTTTGTTTGTTTGTTTGTTTGTTGTTTGTTTTGCTTTGTTTTGTTTTGTTTTGGTGTTTACTTGTTATAGCATCATTTGATCCTACTTAAAAAAGTAGGAATGGGTGGTAGTCTCTGGGACCCACCAGACTTTGTAGCCTCTTGGTAATACCATGAATACGGGCCCCAGGCAGGAAGCAAACCTATCTAGAGAGGTTGTCTGGATGGCAAATGGGAGCCTCTGTGCCTCTCAGAGAGGAGTCTCCAATGACTAACACACTTTGTGCCTTCTTTATGGCACAGGTTCTGATGCATCTGGGAGACTGAGCCAACTTTCTGTGGTTGGACTTTCTGAGGTCTTTTCTTTATTAGCTCTCCTGGAGTCTCCTTTCTATTGTCTTAGAAGATTGTATCTTTTGTGCAGGGGCTCTTGGGGGGCAGGTGGAGACTCCTCTTCCAGCTCCAATCAGAGACAAGGGTCCACTCTCCCTTGTCATGTGAGTCTTTCAGATGTGCTTGTTCTGGGCTGCAAGCTTGTTTACCTGCCCCTTGTCTGAATTTAGGGCAGGGCTGTTGCTCGGACCATATCAGTGCATAATACCCTTTGTCAATCTCCTGCTCAGATTCATGAATTCTACGCTGTCTAGTAAGTTCCTCTCACAACCAAGCCATTTGTTTGAAGAGCTCATCCAACTGGGCACACTTGCACCCATGACACCCACCTCTGTTTTCAGGCCCAAAGGGGGATTCCAGAGACTGGAGTTCCCTGTAACTGAGGGTCTGGGTTGCTCTTTCAATTCTCGGGAGGTCTGTTAGGCATCTTCCCTTGGAGGTTGCAGTCTCCACGTCTGGGCTTCAGCTGCATACTGTCAGGCTTGGTGGATGGATACCATTTCTTTGGTAAAAGGCTCTTCCTCTGCTGATCCCAGAACACAAACTGACGGACCCTGCTTGCCATCCCTGCATAGCCATGCACACTGCTGCACCACACTCTGTTTGCCTGCCCTGTTCACACAGCTCGCAGTCACTAGCAACCCCTAGGGGCTGCCTTTGGGGAACCCTTAGAGGGCTCCTGGCTCTGCCCAAGCCTCATCAGCCACCTCTGTGAGGGCTGCCAGGTGCTGGCGGCTCCCTTGACTGCCTCAGGTGGCTTCGATGAAGGAAAACTCCTGCACACTGTGATCACCCGCTCCGCTGCAGAATCTAGCAGAGTCTGCCCCAGAGCTGATTGCTTCAGTGAGAGGCCACATTTTCTTCTTAATAGCCCATATTCCTTTTTTTTTTTTTTTTTTCTTACTTGGTCATTTTAGAAGTAAGAAAACAGATTAGTGTTCTGATCCACGGTTTGATTTGTACTAAAACCAAGTAGTAAAAAAAAATATTATGAACTCAGAACCTTGTTTTCCTTATCTTCCTTGGCCCTGTTTAACTGTTTGTAATGTAACACCACTTCCACTTTTTAAAACCAAGTAGACAATTTTATAAAAAAATTTTTAGATTTGCTACTTTTTCTTCATTAGCAGACAGAGGATAACATTGAGGTCTGAGTCTGGGAGCTGAGGTGCAGTGTACAAATTTGAGGAAACGAGGTTTAGAATCTGTTCTGAGGACTGAGATGGAGACTGTTCTCAATCGCAGGAAAGTGAATACATTTTGTTTTGTTGTGTTTGGAGCTGGTACATGGATCTGAATGTAGAGAAACTGTATGACTGGGATTCAAACTGGGTCTGAGAGGAAAATAACCTTGGTATGTATATATACATGTGTGATATACACTTTGAATGGTCTCTTCATAAAACTGTCCTTAAGCATCCTGTTAGCACTGAAATGCATTCTTATTTAATACAACTAATACCTTGGACTTGGTGCTATGGGAATGCACTCAAACAGGGGCTGGGGTGGGGAGGGAGAGGCAGGGTAGGGAGGCTGGATTTGGACAAAACCTGATCTTGATATACCGTGTAACTGTATAGGTATCCAAATACATCAAAAGTTGCCTAAAATGCCTGTAATGACAATACCTATGGACATTTTTTGGTTAGTGTGATCTAAATACCTACTAAGTGAGACTATGCCAAGTAAATCACATTTAAGGAGTGTGGCAATAAGACGAAATGAAAAGGTAATGACCCATTTTTATTACAGTTGCAAGAGAAGGAAAAAAAAAATCTATTAATAGTGAAATGAATGGATAAATTCTGTTGGGTCTAACTGCTATAGGAGTAGGGATATTAATTATGTGTAAAAAATGTAGGTTATAACGTGCAGCAATCCAACATGTCAGGCAAGTCTAATGTCCACTTCACCATTCAGTAGCTATTCAGCTGATTACAAAGAGTGATTTCTCAACTTGAAAAACATAAAAAAAAACCCTGCATAGTTCCCACAGAACAGCTATTTAGGATGCCAAACATATGGACTATTAAGATAGCTTGGATGCACAGGTCCACATCAAAACCTGAAATACAGAAATAAGGAGAAAAAAAATACACCTCAAATACACATTGAATGAAACTTTCCTGTTTTTATATGTGCATGGGTTCACTAGAGGTTAATATCCAGAACCTGTCTGATATTTATTTATACTGTGCATGCTTATTCCATGGAAATGAACACAGAAACAGAAGTGGTAGTACTGCAGATGTTGACATGGATATTACAGCTGAATAATTTAGCATCAAATAGATTAATGCAATAATTCAAGCTACATCAGGACATTTTCCTGTCCGTGAGTCATTTTAATTTTATTTTATTTTATTTTATTTTATTTTATTTTATTTTATTTTATTTTATTTTATTTTATTTTATTTTATTTTATTTATTTATTTTTTATGCCCCTTACAATGATTCCTGTGGTGTTTTAAAATGTTTTCCAGCATCACTACATTTAACAGCAGCAACAACAACAAATTATTATCTAGTGCTGTAAATTCAGATTCCCTGCTGAAAATCCTAGGGATCCATCCTTAGGATTTTTAAAACTCAAATGACTTTTTTTTTTCAGCTACCTAAGGAGTGTAAAAAGTGAGCTTCTAAGGAGCTTCTGATAAATCATGATGAAAGTCCAATAAGAACACATTTTGCTTTAAATATTAAAATATTTTTAATATATATATATATATATTTTGTTCTGCTGCATAATACAACAATGAAATATTTATTTTACTTTTTCCTGTTTCTGAGTCTCACACAACCAAGTCCAACTGGACTCAGAGGAAAACAAACAACATCACAAAGAACATCACATTTTTTGGTAATAGTATTTCAAAGGAAGAAAAGACTGTGAAGAAATAGTGTCTAAGTCCTAAGACCCTTGTTTATATATAGCTCACGATAAACTATCTTCAAATAAACTAATAAACTAAACTAATAAACTAAACTTTAAACTAAACTTGCAAATCCCATAATGCTATTTTCCATTCTCATATTCTGAAAATTCTTTCTGGTTAATACATATGAAGGATAGTCAATTTGATTTATATGTCCCTTCCACATTTAGGTCATCATCCAAATATATATAAATATATATATATATATTTTTCACTTAGATAAGAGCTATGGAGTTGTCTGAACTGAAGCAAATTTGAATAGAGAGAGCTCCAGAAGGCCCCATAGCACACACTGACTTTTAAAGGCTGTGGGAGTATAACATGTTTAATAATAATAATAAAATAATAATAATAATAATAATAACCTTATTTTGAAATTATCTTACAAAGGTCAACTACTCCTGAATAATGTCTTTAAAACACAGTAGTTATTAAAACCTTTCAACAATAATAAGATGTGTTGAAGGCTGCATCAGATTATCATTGGAATTAAAGATGGATTTACATTAAAATTATTCCAATTTATTTTAAGAGGAAGTACAATTATTCCTTTATCATATAAATTAAACAATGAAACATTAATGGAGTTGTTTGTTTTCCTATTCCTAAATGAACAACGCTTTCTATGTGCAATTTATTTGCAATTAAAATGATTCACATAAATGTCTACTCTGCTTGAGTATTATGTTTCAGAAATCAAGTAAAAAAAAATAGTTTTTTCAATGGCAATACCTAGAATACTAAAAAAAAAAAAAAAAAAAAAAAAGTCTATTATTAAATAATTACTATAATGTCAACTTAAAGGATTGTAACTGTGTTTATAAAAGTTCTATTTCTTGAACTAGTCATTTAGAGCATGTATTCCATTAAAAATAAATGTGTTTTACTTTCAGGTGTCATCATGTAGGAAAGGGAGAGCAATACCATGAATATTTATTTGTTGCTGAGTTCTAAAGATCCTAATGGAGAGTGCTTTCATGCATACATACTTATTAATGAATTCAAATTAATATTAAGGTATAAAAGTAAGATGAAGCAACTATTTTTTTTTATAAAAACAAACTAGATACTAGATACTAAGTTTATAATTAAATTCTAGATTCTTCCATTTTAAGATTCTAAATGTAAATTAGGTGTGAAATTCAGTTGCTTAAACATTCATGACTGGTACCTTTTGAAATACTCAGTTTTTTTCTGCTTGATCTCTACATACTGCTATAGGAGGGCACGATTATTTCATAGGTGCTATCTTTGTCCTTCCAGAGAGAGATCTGATATGGCTGTACTGGGTCTGGCTGGAATGTTAACTTTCCCGGCAGCAGCCCATACAGTGCCGTACTCTGTACTTGTAGCTGGAACAGCAGTGTTATCACACCAGTGTTGTGCCTACTGCTGAGCAGCAGTGGCACAGCATTGGGCCTTTCTCTAACCCTCCTAGGGGGTGGGCAAAAAGTGAGGAGAGAAACATCACTAGGGCAGCTGACCTAAACCAATCAAAGGGATATTCCATACCATGTGGTGTCACACTCAGCAATAAAAGGTGGAAACAGGAAGAAGAGGGGAGGGGTGGGCTCTCGTTGAGAAGACGTCGGTCCTCCTCTCGAACACCGGCTGCGTGCGTTGAGGCCTTGCTTCAAGGACGTGGTCAATCATCGCTCATTTGTGGGAAGTAGAGAGTAATTTCTTTCCTCTGCACTTCCATATAGCTTTCATTTATTTTGTTTGTTTGTTTTCCTCCCTTTTTCCCCTTTCCCTTTTATTTCCCCTTAGTTAAATTGTTTAGTTCATGGTAGTCTTTATTTAATTATTATAATTATTTCCCTTTAATTAAATTATCCTTATCTCAACCCGTGAGTTGTTCTTTGCTTTACTTCTCCCCCTCCTCATCTAAAGGAGGGGGAGTGAGAGAGCGGTTGTGGGGTTTAGCTGCCCAGCACGGTAAAACCACCACAATGGCACAAGTCTGTGCAAGTTAGTGCAAATAAATTTAGTTGATATGGAATAAAGAGCTAGTCTTGGACTCAATCGACTGCTATAGGAGTTTAGGTATTCCCCCCCCCCCCCCCCCCCGCAAAAAATAAATAAATAAATAAATAAATAAATAAATAAAAAGCTATATTTGTATGGACACCATACAAAGTGAACGGACAAACGTAAAACAGAAACAGCCTTAAGTAAAGAAGTTTAAATTAACTTTAACATGACCATGTTTCAGGTGTACAGTATTAGATAGGTTTGTTGTATAATGACCTATCAACCTATCAAATCATATACTATTTCAAGGCATTGTTTCTTCATTTGGTTTTGTTTCTCTGGTTTTTGCTCGTTTGTTCAATTTTATTTTTGTATTCTTAAGTATGTTGTAAATCTTGGCAAAGGAAATGAGCAAAATCAAATGGCTTTGTCATGAGTGAAAATGGAAACAGATACTTTGAGAACACATTTTTTTTTTCCCTCCACAGGACATGAGAAAATAGAACATCAGGTTACAAAAACAAAAACAAAAACAACAAAAAAAAATTGCTCTACAAGTGTAAGCACCATTTTCTTCAACATTTCCTAGAGCTAAGTCTGTTTTATGCCAGACAAAGTGTTACCTCAATAATTAAACACTCCCTCTCCTCTCCTATGTAACAATGTTGAGGAAAATAGAGATTTTCTTCCTTTTCCAATTCAATTTTTATTATTGTACCTCTATTCAAGTAAGAAAACTTCTGGAGATCAAACATGATAGGTACTGGTCTGATTTGAAAAAAAAAAACATGCACTGGAAAAATAGCACTGTAAATGCAAATGTGAATCAAGTCTCATCATGCAGAAATTATTTAGTTATAAAGGTAATATTAATGATTTATTTATTTATTTATTTGCTCTAGGAGAAACCTTGCATCATGATGGACTGCAACATTTATTGGGAACATGCATTTCTTAACCTCAGCGGATTTTGTTCTGTTGGACATAAAAGTAGAAATGGCTTCAGTTATTGAAGATCTGCATCAACCCTCATAAGATATATGTTGAACTATCTCAAATAATTAAAATAGCAAGAATCGGCATTGTTTTATGTAAGATCTGGATTTAAAAAACAGTTATCCAAATAATTACATTTTTCAAAGTTTGATTTTTTTGTTATTTTTGTTTCCATTAGTATTAAAAAGAAAGCAAGAATGTTTAAATATTACTTAAAAAAAAAAAGCTTTTGAATTATTAAAAAAAAAAAGTGCGTAAATTATTCATCTGTTCAAATATATATGTTATAGCTTACTAAATTATCCCAGACTTCTTATGGCCAGTAGAGAGAAATATAAACTACTGGAATGAGATTCATCTTATCCTAAGACAAAAGCAAAAGAAAAAAGAAAAACAAATGAAATGGAAATTGATCTTCAAGTGAATATTTTTCTTTTAATATGCATTCACCTTAGACAAGTAAGTTAGTTGAGAGGCATACCTCACCCTTAATGTCTGCAATCAGACCAGATCTGCTTCTTTCACAAATTAGGATCTTGGTGCTTATCTCAATTAAGAACCCACATGATTATATATACCTCATCTCAGGGAGATATCCATTTTTCTCCAGACAGTTCTTTGGAAGCATCCTCAGCGCTGAACACCTTAATGCCTCAGATACATGAACAGAAGCCTTGAAAAGAAAATACAGATTCTCTGGTTCTTCTCCAAGGACCAAGGTTTCATTTCACCACTCCCTCCAAGCAGAGGCATGGGTGACAATGTTTTCTACCAATTCTTTTTAAGCTTTACCAGTGTGCATTGAAGTCCAAATGTAGGATGCAGCCAGAAGAAAACATAATTTATTTCAGTGTGGAGCAAACTTAATCTAGAAGAATACATGTCACTAAAAATAGAAAAATCTGGATTGTGATCCTTAGCTCTGGACTAATTGCCCTTTTATTTATTTATTTATTTTAACTATTTATTTATTCATTTTAACAGTGTTAAAGAGAAGTTTGAATTTATCTAAAGGAAGAAAGGAATGCATGCTTCTGTTTGTGTGCAGGATTATATTTGGGTATTATACAAAAAATAAGCAAAACCTCACTTCTGTCACTATGTAAACCCAGCTGATTTCTTCACAAAATAAATAGAATAAAAACAAACAAACAAACAAAACAGGATAACTCTACTTTTGGAACTGTAATCCAAATCAGAAAGAAACAGCTCTCTGGAGTTCAGGATAAAGTTTTTGGGAAGAGGTAATTTACACATTGTCCTTTTCCTCAGCACTTTCATATCTTCATGTGACCATACAATGAATTTGCCAGCTGACCTTTGAGGGGTTTTGCATGTTGCCCCTTCCCTTCCCTTCCCTTCCCTTCCCTTCCCTTCCCTTCCCTTCCCTTCCCTTCCCTTCCCTTCCCTTCCCTTCCCTTCCCTTCCCTTCCCTTCCCTTCCCTTCCCTTCCCTTCCCTTCCCTTCCCTTCCCTTCCCTTCCCTTCCCTTCCCTTCCCTTCCCTTCCCTTCCCTTCCCTTCCCTTCCCTTCCCTTCCCTCCCCTCCCCTCCCCTCCCCTCCCCTCCCCTCCCCTCCCCTCCCCTCCCCTCCCCTCCCCTGCCCTGCCCCCCTGAATCACCTCACTCTATTTTAGAATATGTAGGAGATATGCAAAATCCAGATGTTATGGTAATTGAAAAATCTAAATGAAATCTACATTCAGAAGCCAGAGGTCACAATTTTCAGAATGGTAGAATAGGTGTTGCAGGGAATGCATAAAATGAGAGAAGACTGAGGGACAGATTAATAAATAAAGAAATAGTGATGCAAATAATGGTGGAAAAGCAGAAAAAGGAGAGGACATGTGAAAGCTAGCCTAGGTCTGTGTTCATCAAATGCCAGGATAAGGAGGGAAAGAGTAGTAGGTAAAAGCAATAGGATTTGAAGGGTCTGATAGGAAATGTAACCTATCAAAGACACATTAAATGACCGGAAAGAAATGAGACAAACCAAACAAATAACCAAATCAAACCAAGCCAAACAAAACAAAATACCCACCAACCAATGAAGCAATTGAAAAGAACAAACAAATAAACAAAAACAAACAAGCAAACAAACAAAAATTATAACAATATAACAAAGATTCTTTCTATAAACATACATAAATGTATATATACAGACAGAGGCTGGGAGAATTCTATAGTGAAACTTAATGATTTATGACTTGGGCACAATGTGTTTTCACCATAAATCTGATGATGTAGTACACTAATGCATCATCACAGTGACAGCACTATGATGATATACTAGACTAATACATCATCAGAATAACTGTGATAACAACTGCCACTCTGGTGATACATTAGTCTGGTCCATCATAAAAGGAACATGTATTCCAAAGAGATGGAGTATAGATACCACATAAATTTTGTCATTTGCTTTCATAGAAGGAAATATCAAAAGCAGAATGCTGTATAAATTTCCTTAAGTAGAAACTAAGTAAAAAAATATTTTAGTATATGCAATTATCTAGGAAGTGAGAGTTCAACCAGTACTATTAAACTTCAAAATAGTAGGTACTACCACATCTCATTAAAATTAATCTAAAACTATCACTAATTTATTGAAGCATTTCCAAGTGTTCTCCTGTAAGTATGTGGTGGTTTTACTCAGCTGGGCAGCCGAGCTCCACCACAACCGCTCTGTCACTCCCCCTCCTCAAAGGGAAAGGGGAAAAAAATATGATGTAAAGCACTCAAGGGCTGAAATAAGGACAGGAATATCACTCAACAATTATCATCATGGAAAAGACAGCCTTGGCATACAGAGATTAGTGTAATTTATTATCTATTACTAACAAGCTAGATCAGTAAGAAAGTAAAAACAAACAAACAAACAAACCATCTTCCCCCCATCCACCCTCCCCTACCTCCTCCCCACGAGTGCTGCAGGAAAATGGGGAATGTGGGCTCCGATCAGTCTCTAGTGCTTCATCTCTGCTGCTCCTTCATGGTGACTCTCTGTCCCTGTTCCAACATGGGGTCCCTCCCATGGGATGCCATCCTTCCCAAACTGATCCTGAGTGGACATCCTGCAGGCAGCAGCTCTTCAAGAACTGCTCCAATATGGCTCCATAACATGGGGTCCATCTGTCAGAAGAAAACTGCTCCAACACAGGTCCCCCCCAACAGGCAACAGTTCTCCTTGGGGTACATCCTCCCAGCCTTCAAGTCTGGGATGAGAAGCAGAAGAACCCACATACACTTAAGGTGGAGACAGTTAGAGACCTGCTGCTCCACCTGGACTGTCACAAGTCAGTGGAGCCTGATAGGATCCACCCAAGGGTGCTGAGGGAGCTGGTGGATGTGATTGTTGGGCCTTTTCCCATCATCCATCAGTGGTCATGGTCATCTGGAGTGGTCTAGGATGACTGTAGACTTGCTAATGTGATGCCAATCTATAAGAAGTATTGTAAGGAGGTCCTGGGGAACTACAGGCCTGTCAGCCTGATGTTAGTGACAGGAAAGGTGATGGAACAGGTCATCTTGAATGCAATCATACAGCATATGAGGGACCACTGTGGGATCAGGCCCAGTTAGCATGGGTTCATGAAAGACAAGTCCTGCCTGACCAACCTCATCTCTTTCTATGACCAGGTGACACGTCTGGTGGATGAGAGAAAGGCTGTGGATGTAGTCTACCTAGACTTCAGCAAGGCCTTTGACACAGTCTCGCATAGTATTCTCCTGGAGAAGCTGACAGCCCCTGGCTTGGACAGGTACTCTATTTGCTGGATTGAAAACTGTCTGGACAGCCGAGCCCTGAGAGTGGTGGTGAATGGAGTGAAATCCAGCTGGCGACCGGTCACAAGTGGTGTTCCCCAGGGGTTGGTGTTGGGGCCCATCTTTCTTAATATCTTTCTTGATGGTTTGGACGAGGGAATTGAATGCACTCTCAGTAAGTTTGCACATGACACCAAGCTGGGGGATCATGTCGGTCTGCCAGAGGGTAGGGAGGCCCTACAGAGGGACCTGGACAGGATGGGTAAATGGGCAGAGGCCAATGGGATGAGGTTCAACATGGCTAAGTGCCAGGTCCTGCACTTTGGCCACAACAACCCCATGCAGCACTACAGGCTTGGGGGAGAATGGCTGGGAAGCTGTGCAGAGGAAAAGGATCTGGGGGTACTGGTTGATGCTCACCTGAACATGAACTGGAAGTGTGCCCAGGTGGTCAAGAAGGCCAGCGGCATCCATCCAAGGGTACTGAGGGAACTGACAGAGGAGCTGGCCAAGCCACTATCCATCATTTATCAGCAGTCCTGGCTATCGGGGGAGGTCCCAATCGACTGGCGGCTAGCAAACGTGACGCCCATCTACAAGAAGGGCCGGAGGGCAGACCCGGGAAACTACAGGCCTGTCAGTTTGACCTCAGTGCCAGGAAGCTCATGGAGCAGATCCTCCTGAGAGTCATCATGCAGCACTTGCAGGGCAAGCAGGCGATCAGGCCCAGTCAGCATGGCTTTATGAAAGGCAGGTCATGCCTGACGAACCTGATCTCCTTCTATGACAGAGTGACGCGCTGGGTGGACGAGGGAAAGACTGTGGATGTGGTCTACCTTGACTTCAGCAAGGCTTTTGACACCGTCTCCCACAGCACTCTCCTCAAGAAACTGGCTGCTCGTGGCTTGGACTGGCGCACGCTTCGTTGGGTTAGAAACTGGCTGGATAGCCAGGCCCAAAGAGTCGTGGTGAATGGAGCCAAGTCCAGTTGGAGGCCAGTCACTAGTGGCGTCCCCCAGGGCTCGGTGCTGGGGCCAGTCCTCTTTAATATCTTCATCGATGATCTGGACGAGGGCATCGAGTGCACCCTCAGTAAGTTCGCAGATGACACCAAGTTAGGTGCGTGTGTCGATCTGCTTGAGGGTAGGAAAGCTCTGCAGGAGGATCTGGATAGGCTGCACCGATGGGCTGAGGTCAACTGCATGAAGTTCAACAAGGCCAAGTGCCGGGTCCTGCATCTGGGGCGCAATAACCCCAAGCAGAGCTACAGACTGGGAGAGGAATGGTTGGAGAGCTGCCAGGCAGAGAAGGACCTGGGAGTGATGGTTGATAGTCGGCTGAATATGAGCCAGCAGTGTGCTCAGGTGGCCAAGAAGGCCAACGGCATCCTGGCTTGTATCAGGAACAGTGTGACCAGCAGGGCTAGGGAGGTGATCGTCCCCCTGTACTCGGCTCTGGTGAGGCCGCACCTCGAGTACTGTGTTCAGTTTTGGGCCCCTCGCTACAAGAAGGACATTGAGGCCCTGGAAGGTGTCCAGAGAAGTGCTATGAAGCTTGTGATGGGTGTGGAACACAAGTCCTATGAGGAATGGCTGAGGGAACTGGGGTTGTTTAGTCTGGAGAAGAGGAGGCTCAGGAGAGACCTTAGTGAGCTATACAGATATCTGAAAGGAAGTTGTGGGGAGCTGGGGGTCGGTCTATTTTCACAGGTAACTAGTTATAGGACTAGAGGGAATGGCCTCAAGTTGCACCAGGGGAAGTTTAGATTGGAAATTAGGAGACATTTATTCTCTGAAAGAGTAGTCAGGAAATGGAACAGGTTGTCCAGGGAAGTGGTGGTGTCACCATCCCTGAGGGTGTTCAAGGAAAGGTTGGACCTGGCGCTTAGGGCCATGGTTTAGTGGGTGACATTGGTAGTAGGGGGATGGTTGAACCAGATGATCTTGAAGGTCTCTTCCAACCTTAATGATTCAATGATTCTATGACAGCTCCCCCAAGATCCACTGCTCCTGCGTGGGCTCCTCTCCACAGGCTGCAGCTCTGGCCCAGAGTCTGCTCCTGCATGGGCTCTACATGGGCCACAGACTCCTACAGACCAAATCCACTTGCTTCACTGTGGGCTTTTCCAGGGCCACAGCAAGGAGATCTGCTCCAACATGGGACCCATGGGCTGCAGGGAGACAGAATGTTCACCATGGGCCTCTCCACAGGCTGCAGGGGAACTTCAGCTCCAGCATCTGAAGCACCTCCTACCATCCTTCAGCACCAACCTTGGGGGCTGCAGGGCTGTTTCTCACTCCTCACTATCCCAGCTGCTGTCACAGCATTATTTTTTTTTTCTTTTATTTTCTTCAATCTGCTCTCCTAGAGGCTCAACCAGCGTCACTCAGTGGCTTGGCTCTGGCCAGCAGTGAGTCCCTTTTGGAGCTGTCTGGAGCTGGCTCTGATCTGACATGGGACAGCTGCTGGGCTGTGCTCACAGAGGCCACCCTGCAGCCCCTGCTACCCAAAACCTTGCCACATAGAGCCAATGCAAAGTAATTATTTAATATCTGGACTCGCAGTTGTAGTAATTTATCTCTATATATGTGTAGTGGGTTTACGTGGCAAGGTTTTGGTAGCAGGGAGCCATAGGGGTGGTTTCTGTGAGAAAGATCTAGAAGCTGCCCCATGTTTGGGAAGGGCCCCATTGTTTTCCAGATCCGAGCCAATAAGCGATGTTGTTTTGCGCCTCTGTGAGAGCATATTTAAGACAGGGAAAAAACGCTGCACCACACAGCAGCCGGGAGAGTCAAGGGAGTGGGAGAACAGCCTTGCACCAAGGTCAGTGTAGAAGGAGGGGGAGAGGTGCTCCAGGCGCCGGAGCGGAAGTCCCCTGCGGCCTGTGGTGAGGACCATGGTGAAGCAGGATGTCCCCCTGCAGCCCATGGAGTACCACGGTGGAGCAGGGTTCCACGCTGCAGCCCGTGGAGGAGACCACGGTGGAGCAGGTGGCCCTGCACCGACGGAGGCTGCCGCCTGTGGAAGACCCCTGCCGGAGCAGATTCCGGGCCGGACCTGTAGCCCATGGAGAGGAGACCACGCAGGAGCAGGTGATCTGGCAGGAGCTGCTGCCCGTAGGGGAGCCAGGTTGGAGCAGTTTTCTCCTGAGGGATGGACCCCGTGGTACGGACCCATATCTGGAGCAGTTCTGGAAGAGCTGCTGCCTGTGGGAAGCCCACGCCGGATCAGTTCATCAAGAACTGCATCCCGTGGGTGGGACCCCACAGCACAGGGGACGAGAGTGACCGAGAAGGAGCGGCAGAGAAGAAGTGCTGTAGACTGACCATAACCCCCATTCCCCGTTCCCCTGCGCCGCTCGGGGGGAGGAGGTGGAAAAGGGTGGATGGGGGGGAAGGTGCTTTTGTTTTTTTTTTTTCCCTTTGTTTTCTCACTTCTCTCGCTTGTTAGTTGTAGGCAATAAATCTTACTATCTCCTTATGCCGAGTCTGTTTTGCCCGTTACAATAATTATTGCGTGATTTTCTCGTCCTTATCTCAATCCTTGAGCCCTTTTCACATATTTTCTCCCCATTCCTCTTTGAGGAGGGGGAGTGAGAGAGCGGCTGTAGTGGAGCTCGGCTGCCCACTCGAGCGGAACCACGACAATATGTTAACATACATTAACTAACACCATGATCCAAAGCACATATAATTGCCAATGTATTAAAATAGAGAAGGTCTCCTAGTTATGGAATGTTCCTTCGGATGTATCTAGAAAATCTGTAATATTCCAGTGAATGTGTAAATAATCTAACTACGCCAGAATTAACCTTTATAAACTCAAGATGAAAATATTAATCAACACTTCAGGGAAGTGTCTATGTCTATATGTTTGGGTACATAAAATAATGCATATGAATACATACATGTATGATAGTCCACTTATGATATATCCTCCTTCATATTGTTTTCCTTCAAAGCTTGAAAGTTGAAAGAATCTAACCTGAAAATCAAGAGCCTGAAGTTTGAAAACTGGATGCAGCTAGAGCAAGAATATTTAATTAATGAATTAGAGTTAAAAGAGGGGTTTGTTCATTTGTTTTTGTTGTAAGAAATTATTGTATTTCATAAGCCAGATTGATGAGTCTCTATATTTCCAAAATGTGATGTCTGGAAACTCTGTCTTGCTCAAGAAGGTGAAAGAATTTATGCCTTTACTAGCTAGTTTACATGTAAGTTCTGCCTTGTTCTCACATACAGAAGGCAGACATGTTAACTGAGATGTCACTTTATATAATGTCCTATCAAATTGAATTGAAATAATTTCACTTACAAAAGACCAAAATCATATAGAAACATAACTTTTATTCTGCTAATTTTTTTATTTTTATTATTATTTTTTTTTCTTTTATTTATTTTTTTTTTTTTCTGATAATCCTTTATGCTGACTTGGGTTTTTCTACTTTGTATTTTTCCTACTCAGCATTCTTAAAGATCTTAAAACTTGAATTGAATATATTGTAGTAAGCATCAATCTGTCACTGTGCTGGCAATTAATTAATAGCTAGACAGAAAACCTGGAACCCAGCCTATACAGCCTTACATATTTAGTTCATTGATTTTTGTATGTTGTATGTTATAGTTTACTATACAGGCTTTCAGTTCTGATATACAGAAGCTACATTAATTGCTGACAAGTTTGTTTCTTAAAATACAGTGTCTTGAAATAGTGGAGCAATGAAATTTGTATGCTTAAAGATCAGAGCAAATAATATTTGAGGGGAAAAAATATTCTTTGTTAAAAGAGATCCATTGTTACATGCTGCTTTATTTCAACAACTTTAACATCAGCATCAACATTACTTTTTTTTTTTTTTTTAAGTGTGGGAAGAGGGCTCTCTCTCCCAGTGGCTCCTAATTTAAACTGAAGTCCTACAATATCAGGAAGACAGTAACATTTATAGGTTTAGTAGAGATACTAGCTTTATTACAGGTAATTTTCTCTACCTCTTGGACCACCTAGCTTCTCAGTTTCCCACAACTGATAATCATCTGACTTTCTGTCTGTCTACTAAAGCTAATGGATTCGTTATGTTTCCTGTTGCTGACATTCCTTTCTGCTCCATGTTTGCCAGCAGTCTTTTTGCCAAATTATTCAACGGATAAACGTAATTAAGTTAAATTCCAAAAAATTAATCTTGGCATATATTTAACTTGATATTTGCTATTCTTGAAGAAGAACCAGTGTACTTTTCTTCCACAGTGTATGTACTTACTGTCCCATGGCCCTACCACAGGGCACAGCTGAGCTCATCAGCTATACTGGTTGCATCTCTGAGAAAATGTAGAGAAGGCCCAATTCTGCTTGGTAGTAAAGGCTGGGTAAAAAACTGTTAGAGAAACAACACTGTGAACACTAAGGTCAATGAACAAGGAGGGTCAGGAGGCACTCCAGGCAATGGTGCAGATTCCCCTGCACCTTTGGGAGAGGTCCAGACCAGATCAGATATCCACACTGCAGTCCATGGAAAGCCCGCAATGGAGCAGGCTCCTGATGACCTGTGGAGAGGTCACCAGTGGAGAGGAACCCACATAAAAACAAGTTTTCTAGTGACCACAGAGAATCCAAACTGGAGCAGTCTTATCCTGACAGACTGCAGTCCATGGAGAGTACTGATGCTGGTGCAGGGAAAAAAATGCGAGGAGAGAGGAGCAGCAAAGAAGTAATGTTTAAGAGCTGAAGAAAGCCAGGTAATCAGTTCAGAGGCAATCACATGCTGCAGCGGAGCGGGGGACAGAGGCAGGCAGGCGCTTTTCTGCATCGAGGTGTAGTGGGTTTACGTGGCAAGGTTTTGGTAGCAGGGAGCCATAGGGGTGGTTTCTGTGAGAAGGATCTAGAAGCTGCCCCATGTAAGGGCCCCACTGTTTTCCAGAGCTGAGCCAATAAGCGATGTTGTTTTGCACCTCTGTGAGAGCATGTTTAAGACAGGGAAAAAAACGCTGCGACACAAAGCAGCTGGGAGAGTGAGAGGAGTGAGGAACGGCCTTGCAGGCGCCAAGGTCAGTGAAGAAGGAGGGGGAGTGAGAGAGTGGCTGTGGTGGAGCTTGGCTGCCCACTCGAGCGGAACCACGACATGAGGCCACCGAAAACTGCCAAGAGAGCCGATGCTGCCCGGCAGCCATTGTAAGGGAGGCTGACGAGGCAAAGACGTGAGGGAGGAGCCAGACCTCCCCTTCCCTCCCCCTCCACCGTACAGAGGCAGCCCCTAGCAAGTGTGAACAACTGGGGTGTGGTGTAGCAGTTTGCACAGGGAGGGTTTAGGATCCTTCCCCACACAGGAGACAGGCTTGCTTTCCAGGTACCACACAGACAGCAAACCCAGCCGTGGTCACCACCAGGTGGCAAGCGCTCACCAAAGCGCTTGCGAGAAACACTGGCAACCCTGACTGCCTGCTGCCCCAAAGATTCGGCTGTTCAGGTCTCCAGCTACAGGGAGTGCCCAAGCCTGTCAGTGCCAATGGTGAGTGACAGAGATACTGACGGTGTGAGGTGCGAGCAGGTGGAGGTTCTGATCAGCCCGGTGGCAGAGCTCAAGGAGGAGGTGGAGAAATGTAAGAACTATCAGGGAGTGTGAGCAGGAGTTAGACCAGTGGAGTCACTCCCTGCCATTCCTGAGAGAAAGGCACCAGGGCAACCTGTGAGATGGAGAGGAATGGAAACAGGTTCCTGCTCGGTGTTGCAGGCAGGTCCCCTCCTTACCTACCTCACCTCCCCAGGTGCCCTTACGCAGTAGGTTTGAGGCCCTGGAGCTCAAGGGACAGGGTGGTGAGGATGTGGGGGAAAGTCCACACAAGAGGCTGACTAGGGCAAGGAAGTTGATTCTGCACCTCAGGATTTCCTCCACCAAGAAGGAAAGAAAGGTAATGGTCGTGGGCAACTCTCTTCTGAGGGGAACAGAGGGCCCAGTATGTCGGCCGGACAGTACCCTACCCTTAGGGAAATCTGCTGTCTACCCGGGGACTGGGCCAGGGGCATTACAAAAAAACTTTCTGACCTTGTTCACCCCTCTCATTATTACCCCTTAGTGATAACCTATGGTTCATGCTAGTTATATTTCATTTCTATCAGATGTTTTTTGGGGGGCAGAATTATCTTTCTTTTGTCATATTATCCCCACTTAGTTCTTACTAAACTTAACCAGCTTGCATACCAGAGCAGCAACATAACCCAATTAATGTTCACATGTTCACATCACACCTGCTCTTGAACAGTCTTCACCATACCCGTTGATCCTAACAGGAGCTTTATTTAGATTTGGGGCTTGATATTGCAATGAGACCTCTTGCTCACAGAGGTCAAGAACATGCTAATAGTCAGGTCTTGCTGAAAATAATAATAATAATAATAATAATAATAATAATAATAATAATAATAATAATAATAATAATAAAAAGAGCACCTCTATCTATCGAAGCGGAACAGTGACAGGGCTGAGCTTTGAAACCTTGGTTTGTTTTGGAACATTCCAAATAGCTTTCACTGAGACAAAACCCAGGTGTAGTTGCAGGTACAGTTCACAACGTTCATCTGTCATATCATTCATTGAGCCGTCATCAGGCTGGGCCCCCTCTGTTTTACCACTGCTTCAACATTGATCCAGAAGGCAGTGTATTCTCAAGCACCTTTATGTATGTTCGCCCTGCACCCTTGAAGATGCTATGTAGTACATATACTATGTGTACATATAATCTCATGCAACAAAAATATTGTTCATTTGAGCATCAGTACCACACTTAATAGAGAAAAAATAACAAACCAGAAACCAATTTTATGAAGTGCTAAAATATTTTTTTGTTCTCCTGCATTTAAACCTATTTAATTAGATTCAGAATATGTCAATATCCAGAAAGTAGCAAAGAGGTAACTAGATGTAATGAACTAAAATCAGAAACAGAACTCATTGCTAGACAGGTTAGAAACATAGAATCGTAGCATCATAGAGTATCCTGAGGTGGAAGGGACCCACGAGGATCAGCAAGTCCAATTCTTGGCTTCACACAGGACCACCAAAAATCAGATCAGCATTGTCCAAACAGTGTGACAGCATTGTCCAAACGGTTCTTGAACTCCAGCAGGTTCAGTGCTATGACCGCTTCTCCCAGTGCCCAAGCATCCTCTCAGTAAAGAATCTTTCCTAATATCCATACTGAACCTCCCCTGATGCAGCTTCATGACATTCCCTTAGTTCTATCACTGGTCATCAGTGAGAAGAGATCGGAACCTTCCTGCTGGCCATGCTTCTTTTGTTGCAGCTCAGGATGCAGATGGCTCTCTGGGATAGAAGTGCACATTACCAGCTCATGTTGAACTTCTCATCAGCCAACAACCCAAGTTCTCCTCAGGACTGCTGTCAAATAACAGTAATACAATAATACATGTAATATATCTCAAACTGTATAATAGAATTATAGGTCACATGTTATGAAGCACATAAAATTAAATTTTAGTAGCCTGAATGATTTTTATAGAATTCTAATGTTGCTGACTCCTTATGCTCATTATTATTAACACCTTCTTTACAATGAAAAAAAAGCTTTTGGGGTTAAGCCTGATGTCTCTTGCAAAAGTCTTTGCAGAAAAACTTAGCTGAAGATGGAACGAATCTATTGTTGGACAAGTAAATATGAATTGTCAGCACTATTTGTACTTACTGTTTTTTCAACTGATTCTTTTTTTCCTGTAAAATCTCAGATTTATTTTGCAACTCATTGTATGGTTTTAATCTCTGCTAATTCAAGTATGCCTTGAGTGCTTCCAGTTATTCAATTACAGTGAGAAAATCCTTAGTTAATAAAAGTTTAATACTTTTATTAAAGTAAGACCATTAAATCTCAAACTCATAATGCTATCAAAAGCACATGTCACTGGAAGAGATTCAGGATTTAATCTTAAATCATTTTGCAATTGAATGCAAATCTTTCTGGGAATAAAGGTAATTCAGAATCAGGTACAGAATATTATAAGTGAGAATAACCAAATTTATCTTCATTTAGCACCTTCAACATTCACAAAATATTGCAAAAAATTATTACATAACTTCTGGGCACTTGTTTCTCATAGTCACTGTTAGCGCATTTTCTTAATTGTACTACCATACAGATATGTCAGATATGTTAAATATTTCCTGGACTGTAGTCAGTGTTAAATATTTCCAGGACTATAGTCCAGACATAGTCCTGGACTATATTTTCTCTGGCTGCCTCAGAGAAATGCTTGCAGAACCATAGTAAATTAGCTGTAACTGACTGAAATCATTCACCTTTGACCTTAGTGTGACAGGCCTTCTAGTTATTCAGCTTTTTATTATTTTAATGAATTTGCTAAACATATTAAAAACATGATGCCAAACATAGCATTAAGCAGAAATATATATTTATATTTAATATTCATATTACATGTATAATCCACTTATACCTGGGCCGTATTTTATTTAATGCTGCATTGTTAACCTGAAATGTTTAATTGAAATGTTGTCTGAGATATTTATTTAAATGTGTACAATTTTAAGGATTAACAATATAGTACTTTTCCCCTGTGAAACATATTTTTTTAGACAGATATGTTGCGTTGGTTATTTCAATAAATGCCCTACTGTGAAGAGCAGGGCTTGAAAATGGCTCCAGCTGTTGGACCATGAATCCAACTGTATTAATGGTAATTCATTACCCTCCCTTCTGCGTAAATGGAACTTTAGAAATAAGCATTCTCTGCCTGAAATAATTTCCATTAAACAATACCTAATTATAAGCATTAATCTGTGCAGATTTACAGGCTTCTGACAACTTTTGAAATAGCAAAGGAGGAAAGTCTTTTAGAATCAGCTGCATACTAATAAAGTACTGAGAGCATTTATATATATATACGTATTTCATGTATTATATATATTTTATACATATATTGTGTAAATATGCATGTAAACGTATGTTATATATATGTATACTAATACACAAAAATATATATTACTGAAGAAAACAGGAGTTTTCACTTTTGTTGTTTTCACTGCTTCAAATAATAGCTTTGAAATATGGAAGAAATTATGTCTGTGATACATATGCATGTTCTGTTAATATCCTCCTTTGTTGGTTTCTAGAACATTTTCACAGTATTTGTTGCTATTCAAGACTATTGCAATTTAAATAATCCTTCAATAAGCAGAAAAGCATGGCTATCAAGATCAAATATTGATGGCTTCATATATCATCTTGTATTTTTACACACAACTCCTGTTGAAAATCATTAAAATTGTTCCTCCACAAAATGTGAGATATTATATTACATATTATACCCTAATTCTAAGCTAGTTGGCCAGATCTTCATCTTCTTTAATGTTTTGTAATAACGATATTGACTGATAAGCTGTTTGTGACTGATTCAGCAAACCACATTGAATATAAAGCCAACATTTATTTATGGAAAAATTTAATGTAATTTAGATAATTTAGTTCAATCTACACCATATAGCTTAAAGTTTCTGTTTTGTTGTTGTTGTTTTCAAACTGAGGATATGACCATCAATGTCATAACTCTACACCCATTTGTTTGATAGTTTCGTCACTGACTTCACTTTAAACAAGATTGTACCCTACCTTGCAATACATTTGAACCTTGCAGTACACAGCAGAATTTGGCAATGTAATGGAATATTTAGTATTTTTATTTTATTGTCATTGATTCTCACCACAGATAACTCACCAGCCTTTTTAGTTTATTTTTAAGATTTATTTTATGAATGTAAATTTTCCAGATTACAGGGGAATTTTTTAAAAAAATCAGGTTTTCTGGCATTCCCTGTTTCTCTGTCACTTCCAGCAGATCTTTCCTCTTGCTAGTCACTTACAAACACTTTTTCCTCTTCTAACCACTTGCACTATTGTGTCTAAAATTAAGCTGCAAAGATTCTACAGAAATACTGTGCTAGCTTTCAGATACTCTAGCCTTGTGTTGGCAGCTTTACATTTGCCTAGTAGTACAAGGACAGCATTCCTTTGCAATGGATGTGTCATGAAATTAAACACTTGAAAATTGCACTTAGCAAAACCCAGTACATAGCAAAAGGCAATTTATAATATTTATATAAAGCATTCTAAAGCAAGCAACATAATCATAAATCTTTAAAAAAAAAAGATATCAGAATAAAATAAAGTACAATAATCACTCTGTTTATTCTAAGATGAATTCCTAAAGGCCAGTCTTCCTCCTACTCTGCATTTACACATCTAGACAAAGACATATTTTTGGCACAGCCAAAGACTCTATGGGATGATTCACACAGACAAAACTAATTTTCTACCGTGTAGGCTTTTTATCAAAGCTTGTCAGTTTAAGTGATCTTCATGGTCTTGGAAAAGAAATAGGTTCTAGAATCTCATTTTAGAATAGAAATCTAAAATATGCATGATGAGTTCTGCCCTTGTAATGTGTTGCACACACACAGATACACCCATTCCAGTGGCTACAAAGGAATCTTAAAGCAATTAATTCAGATGCCTGTAGCCATGATATAAACATTTCTGGCAAACTAATTTCACACAACTAATCTGTGTGTACCACTTCTCAGCTTTCTTTCATTGGTCTTTTTTTCAGTTGAAATCTAGTTGCTTATATGTATTATCTTCTGGAGTATTTCAGGGATATTGTTTGTATTAATTGCATTCCCTAAATCTAAGTGCTTCCAAGACATTCAGAAATTAGTTCTGATCTGTTTTATTATTATCAATCTACCTCACAGAAGATTTAAAAAAAAAAAAAAAATCAACTAAAATATATTTCCCCTATATATCCAGTCATTTTAAAGCTAGTTCAAAATGAAGCTATGTTTAAATTTGAAGTGTCTTTACCCATTGACTTTTATATTTGACATTCTTTTAAAGTATTTCAAGTGTTTAAATTTGTTCATTAAAAACACTTTTTTTTTTTTTTTACACATTTAGTTCATTATTTTCACTGGGTTTAAAATAAATATATTAAATCTATTTATTTAGCCATTGTTCTCAGCAAGTTACCATCATTTTTTCTCTGTATCATTTCATGATATTTTCTAGTTATTATCATCTTTAAACATGTGCTACTGGAGCTAAACACAGTACTTCACAGAGTATCTCTGGTCCTTTGTATCAAGTGTTTAATATTTTTCTATCTCAAATGGAAAAATCTTGTTTCCTGGGGTCATAATAATTTCCCACTGAGTGAACAAACGCACGCATGCAAGTCTCTGTTTCAGTGGTACTTGCAGCTGATGAACTCCAAACTGGCAGCAGAAATTCTGTTTTTCAGTCCCCAGACTCATGATCTTGCACTTTGTACAATTGTATTTTCCCACTTGTGTTAGACCATACAGAGTCATGTAGTTCTTCATGGACGTTCTCTAGTCCACTTCTGTTTTGGCAATATCTCAAAGATTTGCATCATCATGACATCTTGTTAGCAAGTTCTGGATAGTTTTCAGCATAATGAATTAAATATTACCAACTGGAGGATTACTCTACTACCAATGTCTCCAATCTAATTCCCAAAATCAGTTGTCATCTTTTCCAGCCCTACATCAACTAGGATTATCATCATTTATAATATATAGACTTTATTTTCTGGAATTATAGGCTTTATTTTATGCATTTATGGTTGATAAATTGTATTTTATTAATGAAATAAAAGGATTAATTTGATGCCGTAGGTATAATTTCTTTGGGGGGATCTCCTCATAGCTGCCAACTGCATTCTTCCATATTTGGTGGGGAGATGGGGGGTGGGAGGAGGGTAACACAGAAACAAAAATGGAAAAAATGAAAGCAGTGAAGCTTTTTCTTAGATCTTGGGTATATATTTAGCTACTATGCCGCCAAGCTTTTAGAAACATTTAATGCATATGAGTAGTCAGAAGGAGTGGTCTTGCAGCAAGGTTAAACTAATCAAAGCACTAGAAGTACTATGAAGAAATCCACAGAAGAGAAATTACCTGTGCAAAGTAAAATCCTGAGTGACTGACAAGGGAAAGTAAAGTGCAAACATAGAACCACTAATGTTATCAATCTGAAAGACAAGTAAGAAACGAAAAGATAACAGTTGATGTTGACAGTACACACTTTGAGCCATGAATCAATTTGCCCTGACACTGAATGTTTGGAAAGGACATTTGTCTGATCACATAGTTAAATGCTACAATTATCTCCATACAAAAGGGGGAAAAACGGCTTTTTCTTTTTGCTTTTTTCCATCTTAGAAGCATATTAACATACAGTATACTACTGTATATTTTCCTTTTCCTGTTCTCTTTCTCTTTCCCTTCCCCTTCCCCTCTATACCTTCCTTCTTCCCTCCTCCTCTTCCTATCTTCTCTCTACTTTCCCCCTCCCCTTTCTGTCTTTGTATCTCTCTCTTTCTCTGTGTTGATTATTTGGACTTTTCTTCTTTAGAATAATGGCAGTGTTTTCAGATAATGGCTAATTCATTCTCTTTCGATAAATTTAAAAAGCACAACACACAACCTAAAGAAATATATTTATGATCTGTGCAAACATCTCCATCATATCATCACCATAACAGCTGGAGATTCTAAAGAATGAGAGCATATATTACAGATTTTTTAGTTTGTGCACTCTCATGGCCAAAATGCTCTATTGAAAATTGCAAAATCATGTATTCCCTTTAAATATAACTTGGGCCATCCTTGTGTATGGTTACTGCTTTTTACAGCACTCTCTGGGAGGGAAAAGAGGTTTATTTCTGTTCCAGAAACGAAATTTCCTGCCTCGAGAGTAAGTACTATTGTCCTAAAGGTATTATATAAAAGCTAAATGATGGCCTGACCAACTCTTCTATCTATGCTTTAAAACAAAGAGAAAATTTACTGCCTAATGCATGGGAGATAGCTCCTGGCTGCAAATCTTAATAAAAGCTCACTCAAGATTTCAGGTACTTTAATTTCCACTGCTGCAGGTGGAAAATTTGTATGGAAGATATCTTGATCCCTGTTCTAGAAAAGCAGAGGTGTTATGTGCTGCAGCTTCTGCATCATATATATTCAGGGAAGTGTAGCAATAACGTGGGAAGACTAAAGTCCTTCTTGAGTCCAGTGCTGCTGGTCAAAGAACATTGAGGGTTTTATTGAATAATTATTAATTATATTTATTATCAATAGTAGAGTATTTTATGGTTAGTTATAGTGACAGATCATTGAGTGTCATTTATTTTTAAAGCCATCACTTGTTTTTAATGATCATTATTGTTAATATTTTTAACCAGCTTTAATTGCTTCATACTGTTAGTGGGAACCAGGAGGATAAACTGTATTTTCTCTTGGTTTTCTCTTTTGTAATAGGCATTAACATTTTAAAGCTACTTAGATATTTACAACCTTTCTATTCTGTGTTTCAGCTCTCTAAATGCACATATCAATCTTATTTCCCTGTAAACCAATCTGGATCTCCTGTGTGAACTTCCTCCATTACTAGTCTCAAAAGAATACTTAGGCCTAATTCTTGTTTGTCTGCTTACACTGTTCATCCTGGGACCATAGTTCAAAAGTCAGCTATATCTATCTATCTATATCTATATATTCAATTTTATTTTAAAATTATAGTCTTCTTTTGAAATTAATCATAACAAAAATAATATCTGACCAGTAGAGGGAGATGTAATACTGGAATAAATATTTTTCATTTCCATGTTTTAATACATACTGAAGGGTTTTTTTGTTATTGTTGTTGTTGTTGTTGTTGTTTAATTATTGTTATTAAGATGTCTTTGGGTTAATTGACCACAGGTAGACTAATATTTCCAGGGCATACATAAGCATACAAATAGAATTCTAACACAATATTTATATATCAAATTATTTCCTGAAGACTAAGTGAAATTGCTTATAACAACAAAATTTTCATCAGCTCTACAGGGATGAAGAGTCAATCGACATAAAAATACATAAAAAGTGACATCTCTAAATAATCCTGTAAAAATATAAACCAGGAACATATCCCTTAAGAAAAAAAATAAATAAATTACATTTATCTGTATGCTCAAATACAAACTTAGCTTCTACAGTACTAGATGAGCTACATAAATATTCTGGTCTAAAGAAATAGATTGCATGCTCCATGGACCGCCATATGGGCTTTAAATGGACTCTATGGAAATGTAGTATAACTGGCACCATTATATATTTTCTCTTTTCCCTCTTCTTCTCCCTCCCTAAACTAATTTATCATACTTAAATGTTATCAGAAGGGGAAAGATTTAGAGTTTTATTTACAAATTGTTATGAGAACTTCTCTAAAAATAAGCATGTGTTAAGCATCAGTGTTACCATTACTATTCTATCTACTACTTTATATAAAAAAAGAAAAACTTCTGAAAGCAGAGAAAATTTGTCATTTTCCCTAACTTATACATATGAACATGTCAGTTATAACTTCCTTGTTCATTTCAACCAATTTTTGTTATTAGCATTTAAATTTTTGCTATTTGCTATTTGCTATTTTGCTATTAGGCATTTAAATTGTTGTGGCTTTAAATTCTGTATGAATTTTTTTTTGTCAATGGGAATTATGCAATTATCTCCAAAGTAACCTTACAAAATAACTGCAAAACCATCCTTTCGGTAACACAAAAGGTTAAAAGAAACTTTACCTCTGTGAGCTTTCAGTTTTAATGGTGTCATGCTTTGTCTGAAACAAACTTTTCTCTATTAGCTACCAGCTGACACAAATTGATGGTTTACAGTTTATGCTTGCTGTAATAGGGTATCTTTCTTTGGACAGACATCTTGTAAATCAACACAGAATTTCAAAAGCAACAGAATAATTGGGTGTTTCAATAAGATGACAAGTTGTCCTATTTAGTTTTCTTTGTTAGTATCATAAGGAGAAGTATAAGATAAAATTAAAAAGCAATGCACAATGTCTTAGGGGATTTGACTTAAAAAGAAAAAATATACATTAGACAAACAAAAATACCTCTTTTTTTTTTTTTTAAAAAAATGTGGTCTATTCTTATCTTGATTAATATAATATTTTTAATAATCACTTTGAGTAATTTGAGTAAATACTTTTTAGAGCTAAAGTATTGCTCAAATTATTACTCCTTTCAGGGATGTTCACAAAAAGATAAATGATATAGTCAGAGATGAACAGTAGAACTGTCCATTCTAACAAAAACTAGACTTGCTTTAATTATGCTGTGTAAGAAGAATTAGCATATATTTGATTTGTTTGTACTGATATCACTGGCAAATAGATTACACAAAAATACCATTCATTTAGCAGCTGATTTGACTGCTAATACTGCATCTAAGTGTTGCTGAAGAGTAACCTTTGTTGCTTAGTAACACCACATAAAATCTAAATGGTGACACAGAAAGCTACAATCGTTCTGATTATTAATTTTCTATGCTTATGAAAAATGTACTTAGTTTGGTTTAGTATACTTTACTATTTTTAATAGTTTCTTGTAAAATTCATCGTCAACATTATCACAGTCAATTTTACATTGATTTACATATTTAATTATTAGATCTTATATAATAAAGTGAAGAACATTTTTATTAATAAATGAAAAACAGTGCTGGTATATATGAAAATGGAAAGTAAAGAGGTTTATATTTCTTTGTAGAACATGGAAAATATAAACTTTGTTATCAAATTAAAGAAGGTCCTTATTAGGGAGTAATTGTTAAAGAAGGTTGAGTGTCCAGTACCATGGTTTTATTTACAATCTGATCAACATCTAGCACTGAAAATTCAGTTTACTGAAATTTGATTGTACAGAATTGTATTCTTTATCAGAAGCTGCACAAGATTTAATGATAACAAAATAATAGTAATAGTGATGACAGTAATAATAACAGCAACAAAATAAAAAAAAAAAAAAAGAAAAGAAATTTGAAATCAGGATTTGGGAGGAATTATTTATGTGCTGGTTATCCCTTTGTATTTCTTACTAATCTACTTTTATATCAGAGACCTGAGGCGTTTTGTTTTTTGTCTGGGACTATACCAAAAGACCTAACTTCTTTCAGATACTGCAAATTAAAAGATAGCAGAAGATTGACTTCAGGAGGAAAAGGGATCATCATTCATTTTCCCTAAGTGTTCGGAGAAAATGTTTGAGTTATAAATAGTTATCACATTGTAAAAGAACATATCCTTAAATTAAGTGCAATCATACATTAATACTTAAATTTGAGTTGTGGTGTCAATTTTAAATAACTTTTTTATTTTCTGGAATTTGTAACTTGGTCATAAAACTTTGCTCAGGGCTAAACAGTGTTACACAAGGTATACACTTACAGAAGGAGCTGTAAATAACAAAAACAAACAAACAAACAACAACAACAACAACAAAAACACTACAACCAACAAAAAAATGATACTATTCTTTGTATCTAAAAATGCTAACTAAACAAAATTTGACTGGCTCAGAACTATTAAATTTTTCTATTATTTTTGTCATATAGGACAAGGAAAACACACAACAATGCTACATGGACTGCTGTTAGGTGAACGAAAAATACTGCATCTAAAATCAAATCAGTGTCTCTATAACAGAAGAGAAAGATCATCTCAATTAGAGACCTCTGGAGAACAACAGATGAAATAGAGAATCACAGAATCATCTAGGTTGGAAAAGACCTCCAAGATCACCAAGTCTAACCTCTGACCTAACACTAACAAGTCCTCCACTAAAACATATCACTAAGCTCTACATCTAAACATCTTTTAAATACCTGCAGGGACTTCCCTGGTTAGCCCATTCCAATGCCTAACATCCCTTTCAGTAAAGTTTCTCCTAACATCCAACCTAAACCTCCCCTGGCGCAACTTTAGCCCATTCCCCCTCATCCTGCCACCAGGCACATGAAAGAATAGAACAATCCCCACTTCGCTACAGCCTCCTTTAAGGTATCTACAGAGTGCAATCAAGTCGCCCCTGAGCCTCATCTTCTCCAGGTTGAACAATCCCAGCTCCCTCAGCTGCTCCTCATAAGACTGTGGTGGTTTTACTCAGGTGGGCAGCTGAGCTCCACAACAACCGCTTTCTCACTCCCCCTCTCCTCAAAGAGGAAGGGGGAGAAAATACAACACAGAGACCTCGAGGTTTGAGGTGAGAAAGGTTTAATTAAAGGGAAAGGGAACGGGGAGAAAAAAGAAACAAAAGAAACAATAAGTCCGCATGGAAGCATAGAGAGAGGGAAAAAATTATTCTCTACTTCCCATCAACGAGTAATGTTTAGCCACATCCTGGGAAGCAGGGCCTCAAAACGTGTAGTGGTTGTTCAGGAGGAACAGCCCCCTCCCCCACAAGAGCCCCCCTTTTTATTGCTGAGTGTGACATCAGGTGTTATGGAATGTCCCTTTGTCAGCTGCCCTGGTAATGTCCTCTCTCCATCTCTTGCCCACCCCCAGCCTGCTGGCTCTTGGGGGCTTGGAAGGAGTCCTGATGCTGTGCCAGCACTATGCAGCAATAGACACAACACTGGAGTGATATCAATGCTGTTCCAGCTACGAGTGCAGAGCACAGCACTGTGTGGGCTGCTGCAGGGAAAAGGTGACTCCAGCTCAGACAGACCCAACACAAAGACTTATTCTCCAGATCTCTAAACACCTTCATTGCCCTTTTCTGAACTCACTTGAGCACCTCGATGTCCTTCTTGTAGTGAGGGGCCCAAAACTGAACACTCGAGTACTCAAGGTGCGGCCTCACCAGAGCCGAGTAAAGGGAGACAATCACTTCCCTATCTCATGCTCACCACGCTGCTTCTTGTACAAGCCAGGATACCACTGGCCTTTTTGGCCACCTGAGCACACTGCTGGCTCATATTGTCAGCTATCAACCAATACTCCCAGGTCCTTCTCTGCCAGGCAGCTTTCCAACCACTCCCAGCCTGTAGCACTGCTTGGGGTTGTTGTGCCCCAGGTGCAGGACCCGGCACTTGGCCTTGTTGAACTTCATGCAATTGACCTCAGCCCATTGGTGCAGCCTCTCCAGATCCTCCTGCAGAGCCTTCCTACCATAAAGCAGATCGACACACGCACCTAACTTGGTGTCATCTGCAAACTTACTGTGGGTAAATAATTGAATTTAACTCAATTCACCGTGACTCTTTGGGCCCAGCTACCCAGTGTTGTGTTTTAACCCAGCAGTGTGTTGGGTCTGTCTGAGCTGGAGTCACCTTTTCCTGGCAGCAGCCCACACAGTGCTGTGCTCTGCACTCGTAGCTGGAACAGCACTGATATCACTCCAGTGTTATGTCTATAGCTGCGTAGTGCTGGCACAGCATCAGGACTCCTTCCAAGCCCCCAGGAGCCAGCAGGCTGGGGGTGGGCAAGTGATGGAGAGGGGACATTGCTGGGGCAGCTGACCTAAACCAACCAAAGGGATATTCCATAACACCTGATGTTACACTGAGCAATAAAAAGGGGGGCTCTTGTGGGGGAGGGAGCTGTTCCTCCTGAACAACCACTACACGTTTTGAGGCCCTGCTTCCCAGGACGTGGCTGAACATTGCTCGTTGATGGGAAGTAGAGAATATGCTTTTTTTCCCTCTCTCTGTGCTTCCGCGCGGACTTATTGTTTCTTTTGTTTCTTTTTTTCCTCCTCATTCCCTTTCCCTTTAATTAAAACTTTCTCATTACAAACCTTAAGGTCTCTGTGTTGTATTTTCTCCCCCTTCCTCTTTGAGGAGAGGGGGAGTGAGAGAGCGGTAGTGGTGGAGCTCGGCTGCCCACCTGAGTAAAACCACCACAAGCAGGCAGCTAAACACCACACAGCCATTCACTCACCCTCCCCCCTCCCTCTCTGGAATGGGGGAGAGAAACGGCAAAGTGAAGCCTGTGAGTGGAGATAAAGACAGTTTATTAAGACAGGATAATAATAATAATAATAATAGTAGTAATAGTAATAGTAATAATAATAATAATAATAATAATAATAATAATAATAATAATGTGTACAAAACAAGTAATGCACAATGCAATTGCTCACCACCCACTGACCGATACCCAGCCTATCCCCGAGCAGCTGGCCCCCCCATCCCAGCTAGCCACCCCTATCCGTTGTTTAGCATGACATCAGATGGTATGGAATACCCCTTTGGCTAGTTTGGGTCAGCTTTCCAGCGTCTGTCCCCTCCCAGCTCCTGCTGCATCCCTAGCCTGCCCACTGGTAGGACAGAGCAAGAAGCTGAAAAGTCCTTGGTTTGGTGTAAGCACTGCTCTGCAACAAGTAAAACATCAGTGTGTTATCAGCACTCTTCTCCTCCTAATCCAAAACATAGCACCCTACCAGCTACTCTTTTAACTCTGTCCTAACTGGAATCAGGACACCCAGACAGTTTCTATCTCAAAGAAGCGTACGCCAGTCCAAGCCAAGAGCAGCCAGTTTCTTACGGAGAATGCTGTGGGAAACGTATGAATAAGTAGTAAAAGGTAATCTGATATTTATAAAAATGATCAAAATTGATCTATATACTTCTTAATTTGTTTTTTCTGTCTTTAAATTATTCAAGTATTTAGAGCAAATATTTAAGGACAAATAATCAAAACCTCGGTGAATTAAATAAACATGATGAAAGTTTACACAGGAATATACTGTGTAGATAACGATAGATGTTTTGTTGTATTGAAGGGAAAACATTAGTTTGTGTAGGAGTCACGATTGGAATTTGTTGAGGATTGGGAGCTTAATATTCAGTTCTGACCTTGGCTTAAAAGTTGAAGTGAGGTAATGAAATTAGATGATATCACAAATTGGCAATCGTTTTGATTAGAGAGGAACAGTAAAATATATATAAATAAATGAATGGTATTAAAGAGTGAAGTAATAGGACAAGGGGTAATTTATGAGTACAAAGTGAAAGTCCATTCATTTAGAAACTGGGAACAATAATTTTTAGTAGTCTTGGACGTGGAAACAAGGTGGAATTTTCTCAGCTGGAAATAAGTTATGAATGGAAAAAAACAGGTATGCGTGTATTTATGAAATATTTTTATAAACATGATAGTAAATCAGTAATGGAATAAATCTGTGAGAAGAGAAACTGTGGTCCCCAAATTTGGTAAGAAATTTGATTCTAGCTAAGCAGAAGTCTTGGTACCTTATGCAAGACATTGGTGAGACTTAATTTAGAGTCAGTATACAGAGTTAGTTGCTTGAGTTCAAGAAGTATCATGGACATATAAAATGAAAGACAAAGAAAAAAATACATTTGAAAAAGAAATTAGCAAAGCATTTCTTCTAAGTGACTCACTTAGGAAATGAAATTCAGAGACTATGTCTATCCTACACACTGGGGAAAAAGCTCCAGCAGCCGGTCCTTTCTATTCACTATCTGTACTACTTTGATATAGTTGTCTTAAGTATGTAGAAAATTAAACGACTGTCTACTTTGCTTGGTTTCTCAAAGGATCTTTTGTTGTGAGGTTGCTGAGGGTTGAAGAACAGCAGGAGCTGGTTGCTGCCACGATGGTGCACCAGTGCCAATATCTCATCAACTGAGACTCCCTGATTCCCACCATAAGCCGATTCACTGACTGGTAAGCAAAGGTGTGATCAAGAAGACTCACTCACCCTTTATAGTCCCATATGGCCAGTGCAAACGTCTAATGGAGAGTGGAGGCTAAAAATGGACTGTTGTGGCCTGAATGAAGTCATGTCACTGCAAAATGCTGCAGTGCCACATATGCTAGAACTTCAATATGAACTGGAGTCAAAGGCAGCCAAGCGCTATGCCACAACTGATATTGCTAATGTATTTTTCTTGATCCCTTTGGCAACAGTGCAGGCCACAGTTTGTTTTCACATAAAGGGGCCTCCAGTACACCTGGAATTGACTGCTCCAGAGGTGGAAACACAGCCCTGACATTTGGCATGGACTGATCCAGACTGCACTGGAACAGAGTGAAGCTCCTAAACATCTGCAATGTGATATGACATCATATTTGGGCACAAACTGAAGCACAGAAAGATCTATCTGAATATGAGAGAGCACTTTATTGTGAGGGTGACAGAGCACTGGAACAGCTTGCCCAGAGAGGCTGTAGAGTCTCCTTCTCTGGAGGTATTCAAAACCCACCTGGATGCCATCCTGTGCAATGTGCTCTAGATGATCCTGCTTGGCTGGTCTGTTACCTAAACTAATGAAGAATGCATTTCATATTATATAAACAAGTTTCCAAGGTAAAACTTCTTAAAAATAAACATTGTAGTGTTCATTGTAGTGTTTTCTACTAATTTGCTAAAACTTCTTCAGAGTTCCCCTTAGAAACATTTCAAATAATTGACATGACATTTACCAGTTTCTACCATCAGGTGTCCAGAAAGTATTAAATCACAACAATACTCAGCTAATGCATTCTTAAGTTGTGTTAGAGCTCTTTGATGAACACTGGTACTTCTGCAATGGGGAATGAGGTTCCTTTCTCAGTAAAGACTGATGTAAATATTTTTTTTTTAGTATTTGTTTAGTATAAAGAATTATTTTTATTTTAACTTCTCTGTAATGGTCTTAATTTTTGTGAGCATTCTGTTATGTATTTTGGCCATAAGGACTCACTAGGAGCCTTTTCTTCTGTGTTTGAAGCAATCTTCAGTATTAGATTTTTTCTTCAGATGATTTTTTTTTTTCTTGAATATTGTCTTGTGCTCTCTAGTAAGGAATTGCCATGAAAACAATTCTGATTTTGGAGACATCAGAACCATTTTTACCTCAGGATTCTGTTTATATTCTGAGAAACTTTAACATGGAAGAAAACATAAACACAAATAGAAGAATCCATTTTCATTTTATGGGTTACATGTTCTGATATTTTTGTATAGAGTATTTCATTATTGATAATAACAGATCATAAAAATAAATAAATAAATACATAAAGCAGACAGATTTCAAAATCTGACATTTATAAAGCTATATATACTGTTTTACTGAAATGAGTATTGTTACTAGTGTAACAGGGTTAGGTGCTAACAAGAGAAGATATTTTTTTGGCAAATTAAGAAAATTAATTTTTTAATTAATTAATTTTCTGGTATTAAACCAGAATACTGACAGAAAGAATAACATAATTTTAAGATAATCTCAACATTTCTAGACTCAAGAATTTTTCTGACATGGACATCTCCATGTAAATTAGAGGATTTTATTATTGTTGTGGATGATGATTTTATTCATTTTTTTCTTACTTCTTATTAGTCATTGGAATGTCCTTAAGAAAATTATCTTAATTTCAATCACAGTGCAACAGTGATAATTACTGGACCTATATTAGAGCGAGGGAAAATATAATGTGGGTACAAAATGACACAAAATAAAAAATACTAAAATAATATCACTGCTAACAATCATGCTCATATTTTTATTTTTCTGTATTTATTTTATTGTGGGAGTTAAATCCAGTTTCACCTCTGCTCAGTTTTTGGTAAATGGTATACCAAATCATCTTTTTTATTATAATAAACTGCATTACCACATCTGCATGACATGCACAGTGCATCTATACTTCTGAGTAACAAGGTCTCTAACATTTTTTTGTAATCCATTATTGGTACATTGTAATAGTACTTAATAGTGTAACACATGTTTTAAGCCTCTTCCAGCTGGCATGGTCAGATACTACTTACTCCGAGTTCCCAGATAATGTGAATTTGATGATCATTGTCTATTTCTGAAATATAGGAATGCATAGCAATGGAGTTAATCACTAGTTCTGTATCTATAATGTTCCCATAAAGATTTGTCACAATGACATGGATGGAGAAGGCCTGAGTCATTTACAATGCTGACTCTCTACTTCTACACAATTTCAAAGCACATTTAACACAAACTATAGGAGTATGATGAGTGCTAGAAGAAATGAAAATCAGGCCAACATAAAGTAAGAATATAGAAAAATATTCATGGACCTTAATTTTTCTCTGGAAGACCTAGAAGTGGTTTACATGAGTACATAGGTACCTGCTATCTTTCTTTCCAGACAGTCTTCAAACATTTCTGTGCACTTGGTATAAGAGGGGACTCAAGAAGTGAATACTTTAAAAGAACCCATAGGCCAATTAAAAAGACGTGAAATATTTTCAAATTGTCAAATATATTTATATACTTGAAAGAAATATTAATGATGGATAAAATGAAATATACAATATTAGTCTAAAAAAGAAAAAAAAATAGTGCAAATGTTAATGTTCCTATCTTAACTGAATAAATACATGTGTATTAATAAATATGTTTCAACTAAAGAACAAGTGTCGGATTCTGCACCTGGTAAGGGGCAATCCTGGTTATATGTAGAAACTGGTGAATGAGATGCTGGAGAGCAGCCCCACAGAAAGAGAACTGGAAGTGTTGATTGACAGCAAGCTAAGCATGAGCTAGCAGTGCACCTTGGCATCCAAGAGGGCCAACTGTATCCTGGGATACATCAAGAACAGCATTTCCAGCTGGTCAAGGGAAAGGATTGTCCCACTCTATTCTGCTCTGGTGCAGCCCTAGCTTGAGTACTGTGTGCAGTTTTGGGTGCCAAAGTACATGAAAGATATAAAGAAGAAGGGAAACAAAGTTGGTAAAGGGTCTAGAGGGGAAGACATATGAGGAGTGGCTGAAGTCACTTGGATTGTTCTGCCAAGAGAAGAGGAGACTGAGGGGAGGCCTCATCACGGTCTACAGCTTCTTCACGAGGGGGAGCAGAGGGGCAAGCACTGATCTCTCTGGTGACCTAAGGAAATGGCTTGAAGCTGTGACAGGGGTGGTTCAGGCTGGATAACAGGATAAAAGGTGGTTTGACACTGGAACAGGCTCCCCAGAGAAGTGGTCATGGCACCAAGCCTGCCAGAGTTCAAGAAACTTTTGGACAACACTCTCAGAAACATGGTCTTAATTTGTAGTTGGTCCTTTGGGGACCTAGAAGTTGGACTTGATGATCCTTATGGGTCCCCTCCAACTCAGATATTCTATGATTCTATAATAAGTTCTTACAAAAAAAAAAAAAAAAAATAAAAAAAAAAAATAAAAAAAAAAAGAATGAAATAAAATTAAGAAGAATTAAAAAAATAATAATATATTTTTTTCCTGTTCTGATCAAAATAAATTATTATTTGAACACACTTTTGGAAAGTAGCTTCATTTAGTTCTAAGATATCTCTGTTAAAACAGTATATTATTTTGGATTTACCATTTATTTTTTAAGAGATCAAAATTACTGAATTTATAAAATGATAATCAAAGTTCTACAAAATTACCTCCAAAACAAAGTTCTGATCATTTTAAATACCTTATTATGGGATGAATCATGTTCTAGTAGTGTCCATTAATTTATTCATGGAATAAAATCACTAGCTGGCTAGCTCAGATGTAGGAGTCTACAACATCAAGATTTAAAAGCAGATGAGATAAATCCCACTGTATTTTACTTACCTCAGTGGAAAAGACTATGAATTGCTGTATAATTCTTACTAAGCTTCTTTTGCGTTGTGGAAGGAAGTTACATTTTCAATTGTATTAGAAATAGGGGAGCTAAAGATAACTTTTTGCTGTGTATGGTGACTGCAAACACTACATCTATTTCATCTGTGCTGCAGTATAATTTCTGAAGTGAAGAAAGTGTTAAGTTTCTGCCTAAAGAAGCTCAAGGAGGAAGAGGGCTGCATAAGTTATTCTTGCTCCATTAAATTCAAAGTGCTCTGAGCCTATTCTCTGGCAGCAGTCACATAATGTCCTGTACACATAAACATACTGATATACACAGCATCAGTAGACTTGTCAAGATTATTTTGATAAAGGTTCATGGCACATACTATACACTGAATCATGCCCAAGAAAAACATGGAAAAGTGTTAACAGTAATGAAGGAAGATCAAGCCAAGGTTTGTTCTACAAGTCTGCCTAAGATCAGCTTCCAACGTCAGGAAATAACAGCAAATAGTATTTGTACCTCTAGCACAGATATTGCTTTAGATCTCATGAATACCCCTGGTCCATACTTATAAAACAGGAATAAAAAATCCATCACTTTTTTTTTTTTTTTTTTTTTTTTTTTTTTGTGTGCTGTACCCCATTTCTTGTTTTTCACTTTCATTTTGGCTAGAAATATAGTAGAAATAGGAAGCACTTTGTGGTTCAGTTTTGGTTATTAATTTGCCACTACTCATAAGAAATAATGACCACTAATTTTATATTGGCAAACATAGTCACATCTGATATATGTCAAACATCAGAACTTTGGAAAAGAAGAAGGAAGGAAAAAATTTGTCATGTCTACCTCTGATAACGGTTCCCAGTAATCATCACATGAAGAGAATAAAAAAACAGTTGAAAAGGGAGATCAATATGATAATGACAATTGAAGAAAAGCAAAATATTCTGGTGAAGCATAAAGAGTATGGTTACTCTCAAAACATTTTGATATACACCACAAAGTGACATTTGTAAAAACCAAAACTTGATCATTTGGAACAGGAAAAAAATGTTTGGCTAGAGAGAATAAGAAAAAAATTACTAAGAAATATTAAAAAAAATAAAACTTCAGTGCATATTCACTTAATACATCACATCAAATTCAACTTATATAGGGTTAATGAGTTGATACATATGCTTCTTAGAATATATGTCATACTGAAGAATTTTGTCCCACTCCTAACTACATCGCATAGAACATTCAATGGTAATAAATTTTATATTACGTAAAAATTAATATCCACTTAATTACTTTTGTGCAATTGCAATGATTTTTTTTACCAGTGATTTTTTTTCATTGTTCAATGTCAAACTTTTTTTTTTCTTTTTTAACCATTTGAATAAACAAACTTGATGAATGTTTTTGTTGGTGAATAAGAATAAAAATTGTGATTTTTATCATTCAGCTTTTGTTTCCAGAATATAAATCCTTGTTTGGTGGGAGAGTCGGGGTGGGGAGGGGGCACAGAACAACACTTTATCACATCAGTAGAATGCAAGCTTTGGAATTCCATACAGTGTCTGCAGTCTGACTTATGAACACTAATAATTTTTAAAAATATTATTATTGTTTTTCATGAATCGGGTATGGTCTCCAGGCTGATTCATAGTTTATAATTTTCTACATATTATTTTACTTATTGTAATAAAATATATATTTGGGGAGGACATGGGATAAAGGTATAAATGATTTTGTTGTTGTTGTTGTTGTGGAGTTTTCTTGCAATGTCTTGCCATTTTAATGTCCTTAAATATGTCCCAGACCCCTTATATAAGTTAATCTGAATTCTCTCAGCAGTACAGTCCATATGTCCCTTAATATCAACAAATTAACAGAGATAGCTATAAAGCAGGCAATCTGGTAAACTATTGCCTATATCTGAGGGAATAATTTATCCGTATGAATTGCAGCAAACGGCAATTTTGTCTAATTACAGTCAGCATATTGAAATGTTAGCTTTTCCCTCATGGGTACTTAGAACGGATTTGTGACTGTTGTAGGTATTGAATTTAAAATGTCCCTCCATTTGGGAATGAGAAGACCCAAGTTTACTTTTTAATATATGACTCTTACATACTAAAGGCTGCAATAAACTTAGTACATTCTTATAGATGTCCCTATGACAGCTTGAAAATACAGCACTTCATTTTTTTAGAAAAGATTTTCCAGATTTCTGTTTTAATCTGTTTCATTTAATAATCACAAAAAACTTTGTTAATCTAATCTAGAAATATAGAATTTCAAATGTGCAAATAATTGAAAATTTTGGCCTTTTCTAAAGATTATTTTAAAATGTTTTCAAAAAAAATATTTTGAGTTTTTGAAACATAATTAACTGAAAAGATCACAAAAGATAAATATATGAAGGCACCAAGGCATCCTCTACACTCCCCTCCACCCATATGGTCTTTGTGGATAAGCTGTTTGCCTTAGGCAAAGTGACCTCCCCTCAGGCCAAAATATATATATGTATATTTATACTATTACCATTTACATTGTATTTCCACTGATAATATCCCAAATATCTTGTCTTTTTCATAGAAGTCAGACAGAAAGAGTGAGAAAAGAACAGAAAGAGAAGAAATATAACAGGAAAAAAAAAAAAAAAAAAAAAAAAAGGTATTTACCCCTCTGAAGCAGAAGTGCCTCTTAATAAACAATAAACTGGTAAGTTTTATATGGAAATATCCATATAAATAATATAATGGATATATATGGAAATAATGAATAAGAGTGAGAAAATCTCAAAAAAACAGACTGCAAAACCTCAAATGGAAGTATGGCAGCCATTACAGAAAGAAAAAAAAAAATAATAATAATAAAGTGATTGACTCAACAATAATATGAAATCTAAGTTTCATGATCACTTATCTTTCATTTGGGAAGTAAAATTGATGTTTTCCTTCAATTCATTCGTCATCTTTCTGGTTGATGTTTTACAATACTTTATGCAATATATACTAAGGGTTTCCTTTAGGAAAGAGGATGGTTAGTGAAAGTATTATAGGCACTTCTATTAATTGCTGATTCATCAGAGCATTTAGGTTTTGTGCATTAATTTCAAGAGGTCAGCGGAACTACATTATACAGTGTTAATAAAATGAGCCTAAGCTGCCTGAGAGCTGCCTGAGATGTTCTAGGCATCTGGTAACATATAAATAAAAATCACAGAATCACAGAATTTCTAGGTTGGAAGAGACCTCAAGATCATCGAGTCCAACCTCTACCTAACGCTAACAATCCCCACTAAACCATATCCCTAAGCTCTACGTCTAAACGTCTTTTAAAGACTTCCAGGGATGGTGACTCCACCACTTCCCTGGGCAGCCTGTTCCAGTGTCCAACAACCCTTTCGGTAAAGAAGTTCTTCCTAACATCCAACCTAAAACTCCCCTGGCGCAACTTTAGCCCATTCCCCCTCTTCCTGTCACCAGGCACGTGGGAGAACAGGCCAACCCCCACCTCGCTACAGCCTCCTTTAAGGTATCTGTAAAGAGCAATAAGGTCGCCCCTGAGCCTCCTTTTCTCCAGGCTGAACAAGCCCAGCTCCCTCAGCCGCTCCTCGTAGGACTTGTTCTCCAGGCCCCTCACCAGCTTCGTCGCCCTTCTCTGGACCCGAATGTCTGTCAATGCACTTCTATTTTACAGTTTTACTGACTTGAAGTCTCAGTGGCTTAAAATGGTATTGCACATGCAACCCATTTTTTCCCTGTTGTAGTCAGGTTGGAATGAGGAAAACAAACAAACAAACAATCTTTTCCTAAAGTTACACCACTCCATGTAATGGAAGAAAGTATATTTTGAAGAAAGTGTTTATGCCCCTCTGTGTGGAAATAGCAAGAAAATTGACCAGAAGTTACTGAAGATTAAAACCATTGAGATGCCCAAGTAGTTTATGCCAAAGGATGTTAGAAGTCACCTTCAGCACTTTTAATCTGTGCTGATATTAACAGTAAAGGTGAAAGAGAGTTTGAGGTTTAGCTAGCTTGTGCCACATGCAGTTTTAAAGAACTACTGTTTGCAAAAGAGGTGATAAAAGTGCACACAGTCTCCTATTCATCTTGAAAATGCTGAAACTGTTGATCTTTTAAAAGTTAACATTTTTCCTTCATTATTGTTTAAATTCTGGATTGCAGGAGATGATCAGCGATCTGCATGATTGCTAAAATATGATAATAGTGAAAATATCACTTACTACATACTGTTCCAAATCCATATTGTACTCAAAACTTTAAGATTTTACCTGTTTTATATGAAACATATCTCGATTTTTATTCTTGTGTAAAGTGAGCAAATATTTTTCACTTACCTTCATCTTATTTGATTAATTGGAGTGTGAATATTCTAGTGCTATCTGAGCTGAAAATATTTGTAACATTTAATACAAATATATATTTATATATAAGTATACAGGTATATATGGTTCAGATTTAAAAATTAAAAATGTATAAATTTGTTATTTTATATATGCATATCTATCTATCTATCTATCTGTCATTTTTTTCCTACAAATAATTGTGCCAGTAGCTCAATATTAGCTATTTCAACTCAGGAGATTGACTATCTGCTGAATTCTATCATGTGCATAAATGCTTAAAGAATATGAATTCCTAATTGCATTTAATGGAGTACAGATATTAAAAATAAAAAGTAAATTAAAAAAAATACTTTAAAAGTAGATAAAAGTAGAAAACATGAAATGAAGATATAAAATACTAAGTTGCATAATTTTTCAGAAACTTATCTTCTTGATATAAACAGAAATATAAACAGTACTACGTCTATATATTTTTTTCTTACATATAATTTTGGAAAGATAATTGCACGCAACTATACATATAATCACAAAATTAAAGCAAGCATTCTTTTCAGATGATGATTTTTGTTGATGATTTCATATAGCTATAATGTCATCTGAATAGTTAATGCTTCAGTAATGATAAGTATATAGAAGATTTATATTTTTTTGCATGTGTTTGTGTCTTCTGTCCACTTTTTCTGTAATCTGTATAATCTCAAGCATGCTGATTGTATTACCTGCTATTGCAAGTATGTAGAAAAAAAATCAAACTAAATTATCATGCAATTAAAAAAATAAAATAAAATCTAACATATCTTCATTAAATCAATAAAGAAAAGAAGCACTTATGTAGTTTAATTTACCCCAGACTAAAATAGTGGTTTAAAATAGAGCAAATATTTTTTTGCTATTTAGATGCCCATTCGTCTTTCTACACTCTAAAGCAATCCTAGAATTTGATGTATATATTTGTTCTGCAGCTCATTTGTTATCAGACAAATCCTATTCAGAGTACTCTTAAAAGTTATTCATTTCCTACATTGTTTGTTCAGCTCCTGATTTTTGTGTCTTAATGTGTATTAAAATGTGTATTAATTGAACAATGTTAAGAAAAAGTGAGAAACCTGCATTATCTTCTACTTTTAAAAATGAAACCCAAAGAAATGTTGGTTTCATTGTTATTGTAGTTTTGTATTGCTTTGTTTTCTTTTGTTGTGTTTTAATATTTACTCATTTTTTTTACATATTGTAATGTCACGTCTATTCAAAATGGAATCAGCTCTGGAAACAAAGAACAGATCCTTTAGCCACTTCTATTTAAAAGTAGTGAAGAGGTCTGAGTTAGCAGATGGGAAATCCAGATGCAGGTTTTCCAGACTCTAATTAGCTGACAGTTCAGTGACAGAGGACTACTCCGGTCACCTGTACCCCTCTAAACACAGGATTTTCTCATCAAATCTGCAAGAAATGCTGCTGCTGTTACAGCCTTGTTGTTTAGTGAACCAAAAGCTTTGGTTTAAGCTGTTGATCAGCCTCAACAAAAATTACTATGCTATGCTGCTTATAAATTTTTCATGGATTATGCAAGCCAAAAGTCAGCCCTTTGGAAAGCCTCTTCCCCCATCCCAGCTTGTTGTCATCTATTCTGAAACTGTATCCTCGTATTTACTGAAGCAATTCACACTGTAACATCATCATACATAGCTGTTGACTGTAATCCTGACTGTTTAGTCAGTTTGTAAATTGTAGCTACCAAAGAAATTAGTGTTTTCCTTCCTCCACTATATGAGCTACCAACAGTATGCATAGTTGGTATCTTCTCATAGCACTTAAGTAGCATGATATTTCATCTGGTCAAATCCTACTGAAGTTCTTGGAAGCTTCCTGCCGACATCAACAGACTTTGCAGCAGAGCTTGTGTAAGTACTCTGGCTACTCTCCTGCTTTGCCTCATAAGGATAATCTGTTCAGAAAAGCAGCTACAATAAGACACAGTTTGTATTCATGCAGCAGATGGGCACGTCTATAAAATGAGATGATAAGAAAGCCAGTAGCAGTTCAGATCAAGGTTGATCTTACTTGATAGTAGACAGCAGGAGAAAGAACAAAAGAAATACGATAAGCATGAAGTAATCTTTTATCACATAGTTGCTAGTAACCATTGTTAGAACCCAATCACCTTTTCAACACTTTCACTTTGCATAGTGTTTCTGAAAAAATATTTTTCTTTTCTTTTGATATTCTAACTGCTAATTTCTCTATTCTGAAAAAGCAAAGAAAACAATACAGAAATTTAAGAATAAAACAAAAAAAAATCTATTTGCCTTCTCTAGTCATACACTTTTATAGAGTTCTTTACCAAGTTAAGGAAACCTATTGAATCTCTTTCTGTGAAAAATATTCCATGTCCCTGTTTTGTTGTTTCTTTTTTTTTTTTTTTTTTTTTTTTTTTTTTTGTTTTTTTTTTGTTTTGTGTTTTTTTTTGTTGTTGTTTTTTTTTTTGGTTGGTTGGTTGGTTGGTTGGTTTTCATTTTCCTGTCACTTTTCTTTGTTCATTATTTCTTTGTTCCTGTTCTGCACTTAGGACCCAAAGATGCAGCATGAAGCTGCATCAGAGAGATATTTGGGCTGAATATTAGGAAAAGGTTCTTTGCTGAGAACTTGTGGCTGGCATTGGCTCCCCAGAGAAGTGGTCATGGCCCCAAGCCCTCCAGGGATTTCAAGAAGCATTTAGACAAGACTGTCAGAAATATGGTCTGATTTTTGTGTCCTGTTTGGAACGAGGAGTTGGACTTACCAATCCTTGTGGGTCCCTTCCAACTCAAGGTTGTATGCTTCTATGATTCTATTTTCTTTCCCAGATCTACAAAAAGGGCCAGGAATAATAATAACAAAAATTGATTTCCCTTATTTATTTTCATCATTAGATTTATTTATTTTTTTTTTCCAGATATGACTAATAATTCACATTGTTTTTAAAATTTAGGGGTAATTGAAACCTATCAAATGTTAGTATTTTTATATGTATGTATTTATTTCATAAATAATTCCTCAAGATTTTCTACTGTATGACAACTTTTAATTTGCTGAAATGTTGAGCTGATTTTTCAGATAACAATTAGTAATTACTTTAAGACATGTTTTCTCATCTTTTTACATGTTTATGTGCAAAATCTCAACTCTGAGTGTCAAACTTACAGAGTTTCATGTGCTGGACTTAAAAGAATAGCTATGTTGTTCAGCTGGTGAGTCTGAAGCAGCCCAGATTATTTTTAAATAGTAATTACCTCCTGTCATCAACATTTAGGGCTTCAGCTAATGAGTATTAATTTGCATACTTTGCTTTGACTTAAATTGGGTTATTCTCATATCTTAATCCTCAGCATATAAATAAGTAGCTTGCTATATTATTTGATAAACTGTATATTCTTTTTCTGCTATTCCAAGCAAAAGATACTCATGTCAAATGTTTTAATCCAAAATCCTGATCAAAAGAATTTATGAATTTATTAAAGACTGGTAATTAGCTAACAATCAGTAAACCATACATTAAGGATCAGTATTAGTAATACAACATACAAACATAAAAATAGATTTGCATGATGTTATTATATACTTGTGTACTCTTTCTTCACTAGTTCTGAAGGGTGCTGGCTGCTCTCAGAAAACTCACAGGGAGGCTGCACTGCCCAGCATGGTACCTGTCCCCTGGTCAGTGCTGGAAAGGACAGACCGCCATGGTGGTTGCTGCTCCTTCTTCAGGGTTTCTATGCTTACGCTCAAAATGTTTATGCTTATTGTATACTTATTAGGCTGACTCCTTCTTTACATTAAAAGTCCCTTTGGTATTTCCTAGTTAACAGTTTAATCCAGCTAATGATCATAATTAGCTGTGGGCTGATGTTTGTTTTTCTTTTTAACATCCTAAGTGATGTCTGTCTTCCTCTTGAACAAGATGAGTTTTGTACCATTGGTAGAGTTTTATTTATTCAGTACACAAACACACACGTACACATGCACATGTATACACACATACACAACATGCAAGGGTTAAATTCACACTCTCATCTTAGCAGCTGTTGTTAAGAAGGCCACTTACAGTGTAGCACACATACACACCTCTCTCTTCCAACCATTTTTCTGTAAATTTCCTGAAGGTTATGTACAAGCAATGAATATGCAAAAACATGTATGAGTAGTATCCCTTTTCTTGGTCTTTTTCCCTCCTCAAACTTGTGTGCATACATAGGCAGATATACATGCTTATTTAGCTATGTGGGAATATTTGAAATACTATAGCAGTAGAACTGGAGTTGATGGTCTAAAATAATGTCATAAATTAAAATATTTAATACCATTTAATACCATTTAAATTTTTAATTTAGGTAACTTTTAGTTGTGTCTAATCATCATCTGTGGAATCAGATATATTAAGTTTAATTTATTTGTGTTTTAAATGCTGCAAATTGTTTTAAAATTCATAAGGAGTACTACGAAAGAAACAACAAGAACTACAAGGGATCTTCTTCCATTCTGTTGCACAATCATTTCTCAGAAATGTATACAGTTCTGTAAGGGAAAATTAAGAGTCCTTAATTTTATACACAGCCAAAGGAGACTAATATGATCTTTAAAAATTTTAGAGGTAAGAAATTATTGCCATTGCAATTTGTATATATATTATTGGTGTTGGACTGATTTCTTGAGCTGATCCAGATGCATTTTGGGTGAGAGAATGTGGGTAGGATGTCTTTGTGCACTTCTACCGGCACAGTAGGTTCTACATTTTATGTAGAACCAGTCACATCAGTGTTAATGGGAACAGAGGAGCTCTTCACGTAAATACTGGAACATTCATATGAGTGACAAACACTATTAAACTACATGAGAGAAAAGAACAGACATCGTCAAGGAATGCTGATATAGATTAAAAAACAAACAAACAACAACAACAAAACACAACTGTTTCTTCTTGTCAGATTGATAAATGTGTTTATCATCATGTAGCTAGAAAGTGTCCAATAAAAAGATATATTTAGAGCCATGAACAATTCAAAGCAACACGTTGCTTATTTATATATATATATATATTTATATATGTATTATTCCTTCTTTCTACAATTGTAAAAATGTAGGTAAGATTAACTGATATTTTTAAAGACCATAAAATAATGCTGAGCTTTCAGAGTTCAAGCCTGGAAAGTTCCAGTTTCAATATCGGTATATTCATACATACACAATTTTGAATAGTTATTAAAATAAATGTGTGTTATTTCAAGATTATAGCCATATAACAACAACAACAAAATGTGTATTTCTGAAATAAAAGCTGTTTCCACTAAATTGACTTCTAAAGTAAAATCTGGATATTCATTTTAAGTGCTGGAACGTATCAACTTTTTTAAAAATAAAATTTTCTCCAAGGACAAAATTCCAAAATGAGACTTGCAGAAAGAAGTGTAACAACTAACTGAAGTGCTCAACACACATTTCCAGAAAATTGCCAAAGGCAAGGTTTAAATGAACAGCAGATTGGTGCTGTATAAGTTCAGTGGACACAGCATGTCACTTTGAGACACTTTCTTATCCTGTTAGTGGATTGATCAGAACAGAGCTCTGCTCCTGGTTCTGCCATATAGGATAAATGACGTTCTCTGGCTTGTCAACCTGTCAGTGTTGTTTGACCTAAAATATAGACTTAACTTTTGCTCTGAGTAACTTTTAAGATATTGATTCCCCAGAATAGACACAGATGTTACACAGAAGGTGGGATTGATTCTGAAGAAAACTGTGCCACATCATTAAGACACAGAAGCATTTTCTGACCCCTTAGTGGGAAAATAAAAGGTAAGAAAAGTGTAAAAGCTTTACTTCCAGTCTATTTAGTGGGTTGAAGCTCAAGAGACGTTACTTTCAGCATACTCAAATTTTGATCATTGACTCAACACCTCCTATCCAAGAAATAGAACACATTTCACATTGCCAATGAAATATGGATAACAGAACACTTAGAAATATCTTCTGGTAAAGAACAAGGTAGTCCAAACCTAACTGCTGAATTAATTTTGCAATGCTGACATATTTACCAGATCACCATGAATAAAGACATTATGACAATAAATATTTGAAAATATCTATAATGGACTGGAGATTGATTTCTTAGCAACACAATGTTGCTAAAACAAACAAACAAACAAACAAAAAACAACACCAAAACTAATAATAATAATAATAAAAAAAAATCGTGTCCCAAATCTTATCTGTGATCTAAAATGTCTCAATGTCTCTCAGTTAATATTAAGTTGGAAAAAAAAAAAAAAAAAAAAAAATCTTTGTATTTGGACAATTTTAAGATTAAAATGTGTAGGCATATTTTTCACCCCTTTGTTTCTCTTAAATGTGAATTAAATTTTTCATGTTCACTGTCTGAAAACTAGTGACATAATGGACTAAACACTTAATTATGGCATATGATATTTTTATTTTAAAGATATGAATTTCAACATTGAAAAAATACTCAATATAAAGGACAATAGAAAATTTCAAAATGCAGAAATGCCAAAGGCTTTGACTTTGAGATTTTTGTAATATAACAAGAGACTTGGTAACAATACTTAAGGCATACACTTACTTGCATAGTAGTCTAGTACAGTCTAACACAGTTTTACAAAGAAGGAAAAGAAGAAAAAAAATTGTTTTAATAGGAAAATAATTGATGATTTTCAACTCAAATTTTGACTCAATGTCATTTGACATTTTAAGACCTTTAGTCATATGGGAAATTGCCTCAAGGATTGTGAAGCTTGCTTTAGAGTGATCTTTTAGACCTCCAAGAAGAGGGAGAATATTGCTTACCAGCTGGAGTGATTTGGAGCACAAAGTCACATACTCTGCATGCCTAGGATATACACTGATATATGCCTAGGATATGACACTGATATAACTAACAGTAAGTGAAGGGAACATGCACATCAGTTTCCTGAAGGAAAGGGAACACATCCCCAGACTATTTTCTGTGTAGGCTGGAGAAGATAGATCACAGGGAGACAACCAAGAGAATATTGCATCTTTTGCCTTTCTTATTTCAAAATAACTTGTGTACTAATAATGTTATTGATGGAACATGATGTTCTGATTTTTTTCAGGTCTGTACCCAATAAAAAAAGAGAGATTAATTTGCTTTGTCAGTGTCCTGGTTTCAGTTAGAACAGAGTTAGTTTTCTTCCTAGTAGCTGGTAGAATGCTACGTTTTGGCTTAGGATGAGAAGAGTGCTGATAACACCCCGATGTTTTAATTGTTGCAAAGCAGTGCTTATACTAAGCCAAGAACATCTCAGCCTTTTGCTCTGTCCTGCCAACGGGCAGGCTGGGGGTGCAGTAAGAGCTGGGAGGAGACAGACCCAGGACAAGTGACCCAAAGTAGCCGAAGGGGTATTCCATACCATCTGACGCCATGCTAAACAATATATAGGGGTGGTATTAGAGGAAACAGGCTAGACAAGGTTTTCTGTGTATTCCTTATGACCCGCAAGCTGAAGCAAATCAAATCATTTATTTCCAAAATTGTATCCCTTTCCCCCTAAGATAAAGTTGGGAATTATTAGAATATACTTATTACATGTAGAGATTGGACTTACTAAAGTTAAAACAATTCCAAGGAAAGAAGAAACTGAAGCTAAACTCAGATGTTGTTGTTCATAAAGTTACCCTTCAAATTAAAATACTTTCTTATTTAACTGCAGTTAGAAAAATAATTACATAGAACTATAATCAATATATACAATACTGTCTTTTCATTATACAAATTGAAGACGTGTTTTATTTTCTTCCATTTTCTTTATAATAGAATAGTGACAATGACAAAAGAAAGGACTGTGACACTGATGAGAAGAGCAATAAGTTAAGGCAAACATCAGCTGAGATCCACATAAAACAGAAAGAAAAACACAAATGTGGACTTGTATGGACTTTTTAAATTTTTTTTTTTTTTTTTTTTTTTTTTTTTTTCCTTTTTTTTTTTTATTTTAATTAAATGAACAAGTCTATGAAAAAAAAAAAAAAAAAAAAAAAAAACAAGAAAAAGAAAGCTCTAACTTACAAAGACTTAATGGAGGGGAGAAAAAAGATTATTTATAAATCATTTTTGTTTCCGTTTTGTTTCAATTTGACCTGTTTTTGAAAGTTAACTCTTCAATTTAGAGAAGTGTGGTGGGAGAAAGGGTACTCATACGCCTGGCACGGTCTGGGTTCTGTCCACTTTTCAAAAATAATTTGGTCTCTGTACATATATATAACTTTGATGTATGTATCACATATATATGCCATTTACACATCACATGCCACTTTGCCTATGTGCGCTTTGCTCTCAGTAAGACATGAATATACTGTATTTATGTGGTGGTATGTTGTATTTACTACACTGTCTGCATCTTTTCTCCATGTGTTGATATATTAATTTTCCTGTAGAGTTATCCTTTTCCTATGGGTAACTGAGTGTTCTAAAATACTAATGTGCTTGCATTAGCAGCACAATGATGTTCTTATTCTGCTATTAAAAACTGAACTTTGAGCATGAACTCTGAGCATTACTATTTAGAATGCTATTGTCTGTCTGTACCATTATACTGTAATTCATCTGTTCAAAATTCTGCTCTCTTGAAATTCATTATAACTGACTATACTTAAAATATTGCTAATGAAATCTCCTGGCATCAAATCTGGCAACTAAAAAGTGACAAGCACACAATAACTACTTTAGAAGCAGTTATTAACAGGAAGTTTGAGATTGTCATACTTCAAAACCATTGAAATCTACAGAAAATAACATAATTCGCTCATTTACCACCCCTCTCCCCTCTCTCCAAATTCTACAACGTATCATAGAATCATAGAATATTCCAAGTTGGAAGGGACCCATAAGGGTCATCAAATCCAACTCCTGGCACCGCACAGGTCTACCCAAAAGTTTAGACCATGTGACTAAGTTCACAGTCTAATCACTTAAATTCAGACAGGCTTGGTGCAGTGACTGCTTCACTGGGGAGCTTGTTCTGGTGTGTAGTCACCCTCTCAGTGAAGAACCTCTTCCTGATGTCCAGCCTAAACTTCCCCTGCCTCAGCTTAACACCATTCCTGCTGGTCCTATCACTGGTGTTTACAGAGAATAGGTCACCTGTCTTTCCACTCCCCCTCACGAGGAAGTTGTGGACCACGACGAGGTCTCCCCTCAGTCTCCTCTTCTCCAAGCTGAACAGACCCAGTGACCTCAGCTGCTCCTCATGTCTTCCCCTCTAGGCCCTTCACCATCTTTGTCGCCCTCCTCTGGACACTCTCCTACAGTTTAACGTCCTTTTTGTACTGTGGTGCCCAAAACTGCACACAGTATTTGAGGTGAGGCTGCATGAGTGCAGAGTAGAACATATTCTAGTTTCTACAGTAGAACAGCTACAGCCCTTCATGGTGGGAACAAAGTCATTCTGTGTAGTTAATAACAAAAGATTTCCATACAAATCATCCCTGGGCACACACAAACCAGCTGTGGTTTTCTTATGTCCTTGAGTACTGTCCTTAAGTACTGAACTACTCAGCTCAGCCTCAGGGACCCTCTGGACAACAGATCTCAGGGGCAGCATATCAGGGCCTGGCAGACAGGGCCCATCACGCCATTCCAGTCAGAAACAGAGCAGCCAGGGGCACCAGCACAACCAGGTGCCAGGTGCCAGGCACCTCCATTGGGAAAGGCCAAAACCAGGACAGGTTTTGTGCCTGTGAGGTGGCCCAGCTTGGACAGGGTCCATGGCAGAGAAGGACAGGTCTATGGAGAAGAATATACTGCAACTAGGACCAAGGACATCCCAGCTATAAAAGCTGCTCCCCAGGACAGCAGGGTTCAGGGGCAGAGTGGCTAGAAGACTGTGAAGCAGAAAAGGACCTGAAAGTGTTGATTGATGCTCGGCTGAACATGAGCTGACATCTTGCCCAGATGGCCAAGAAGGCCAATGGCATCCTAGCCTGTAGTAGAAATAGTGTAACCAGCAGAAGCAGGGAGGTGATCATCCCCCCATACTCAGCTCTGGTGAGGCCACACCTTGAATACTGTGTTCAGTTCTGGGCCCCTCACTACAAGAAGGACATCAAGGCCCTGGAGCATGTCCAGAGAAGTGCAACAGAACTGGTGAGGGGTCTGGTGCATAAGTCTTATGAGGAGTGGCTGAAGGAGCTGGGATTGTTTAGTCTGGAGAAGAGAAGGTTCAGGGGAGACCTCATTGTACTCTACAACTTCCTGAAGGGAGGTTGTAATGAGGAGGGGGTTGGCCTCTTCTTCCAGATAATTAGTGATAGGACTCAAAGAAACAGCCACAAGTTGCACCTGGAGAGATTTAGATTAGATATCAAGAAAACTTTTGCTACATAAGAAACTACATAAGACCATAGCATATATTAGAAACAAACAAACAAAAAAAACCCCTACAACATAAAGTGTGTAAATGATAGTACTATATATTGAAATGATAATACCATATTCACTTATTATATAGATAGTTAACCAATTTTAAAATACGTTCTCCAATTGTTAAGATTTAATGGCAACCAGAAGCAATTATCTTCTGAAATAATGAGCAACCAAGAAGAGAGATATGAATGACTGACAATGAAAATAATAAATAAATGTGTGGCATTTTCCTAAAGTGTAATGGAATGATGGACATTTGTTTTTTGATAAAATATACTCTTTTCCTTTTGAATAAGAAAGGACCTGAAGATTTTCCCATCATTATACTCGAGGAACTCTGAAGGCAAATACAAGTGTCATCACTAAATAACTCTTGCTTCCCTGGTATGGAGAAACTAGATATTTCCCGAAATGATCATTAACTGCTCAGTTCAGTGATAATTGCATACTGAGTATAAGGAAATAAGTGACATGTAATTAGTTTTTTCAAATAAAACTAATTCGAAGAAAAATAACAAACTAATACATATGAGAGTATCACAATTAAAAATAAGAGGACAGATAGCCATACAATTGTAATTAAATAACATGGTAAATGATAAGTGTTTACATTTCTTTTCTTCATTTTTAAAAATTAATTATTATTATGTAAGTTTCAAATTTTATATATTTACATTGAATTAACCCCTGGCTGAAAAAAAAATAAGATTTGTACCAAGTACACATGGACATTTAGTGCAATTTTTATTTCATTTTTCATCCAACAAATATAATTATCTCAGTCCTTGAGGGCCTTTTAGTGTGCATTTTGATTCTGATATTTTTTGACTTCTAAGAATAGAGGAAAATGCTAATATTTAGAAAATAAGAATCAATTCCTTAAATATAACCATGTTTCCAACAAACCTGAGTATTACTTCGAAGGTGTGTAAGTGCTTGAAAATAAAGGGACAATTGGTACTTACCTTTCTTACATAGTTTGTGCAAGTGTGCATCTCACATTCAGAGAATTAAGGATAATTTTACAGTTATCTCAGAAATGCTGTTATGTTTTTAAGCTGTTCTCATTAAATTAAATCATGTCTAAGATCTATTTATTTATTTATTTATTTTTGTATTGTGTAAGGTATAGAGACATCAAGGATGTTTGTTATTACTATTACCTTTCCAAGCATCTGCAACAACAGTTTGTGAACTTGCTTCCAGGGTAGTCATTCAGACAGTCCTAGTTAGAAGCCCAGGTTCATGAACACTCAAATAGCAGTGATGGTTCTTGTCATTTCTTGTAAAACAAGGGATACTATACCAACTGTACCATAAATTGAAGCACAAAAAATCTCAGAGAAGGATGAAGAAAATTTCTGAAAAGGAACCTGGTAGGGGAGAGCATTAGGTACTGATCACGAGGACCTTCCTTCATGTGAGCCTCAGATCAAGCTCCAATTCCTCTTGTTTCTTTCCACCATCCCCTGCATTTGCCCGCTTTGCTTCAGTGAAATTTAATTTACAATTAAATTAATTTACAATTGGCTATGCTTCAGAACATGGTTTCTTCTTTTAAAAACATTCTATTCATCAGGGTTGATTCACCTCTCCAAAATATTAATCTATTCATACAGAATGCCACAGGCTGAGGAGCGTCTAGGTCACTTTGTTTACTTGTTTGTTTGCATCACTAAGTTCCCTGAAAACAAAGATTTCATGCAAGCCAATACTTAAAATAAATAAATAAATAAAATGACCCATGAAACAGTGATTTAAAGATAACTATCAGTGAATAAACTTTTACTTGTACACACCTAATGTGTGTAGCTCTTCAAAAGACCTGAGACTTATTATGCCTCCTTGTATCTGACCACAATCTTACTTATATACTGTTCAGGGCACTGTTGAGCATTTACATAGTATCCTACATAAACAGCACCAGAAAGTGCTGCAAAGTGAAGTCATTCCAGCTGTCTTAAGGGTTTTCCATGGCATCTGTTGGCATAAATATGACATTATGAACTTATTTGTTCTTTATGATTAAGATATTGAGAGTTTTAAGATTTCAGAAGACCATTTATTTAATTTATTTTTACTGTTATTATTAATTTTTTTTTTCTAAACATGACCTTGGAAAAGAGAAATTGTTTCCTATAAAAGCATGTGAATGTGTACATACATATGAAAATGTATATGTATATACTGTATATACTTACATGTATATACACACATATATATATATAGGTAGATAAATATGTAATTTGAGAGTAAAACCATGAGTTTTTAATTATTTATTTAATTATTTATTTTTCTGTCATGGAAACACATGAAGAAGGAGTCAATCAATTTTCACTGCCTGTGTGTTCACAGAAAAACAGAATCACAGAATGGCTGAAGCTGGAAAGGACCTCTAGAGGTCATCTGGTCCAACCATAGAATCGTAGAATCACAGAATCATTCAAGTTGGAAAAGATCTCTAAAATCATCTAGTCCAACTTTTAACCTAGTACTGACAAGTTCAACACTAAACCATGCTACTAAATTCTACATCTACATGTTTCTTGAAGACCTCTGGGGATGGTGACTCAACTACCCTGGGAAGCTTATTCCAATGCTGCACAGTCCTCTCAATAAAGAAATTTCTCCTCATATCCAATCTAGACCTCCTCTCACACAACTTGAGGCCATTTTCCTTAGTCTTATCACTTGGTGCTTGGGAAAAGAGCCTGACCCCCGCCTCACTACAACCTTCTCTAAGATAACTGTAAACTACAGTAATAAAGTAATACAATATTCCCACTCAAACAAAGTCACATAGATCCAGTTGCCCAGCATGACATCTTTTGAATAGTTTTGCAGATGGAGCCTCCAAAACTTCTTTGGGCAACCTGTTCCATTACTCAATCACCTGCACAGTAAAAAAAGAAAGATTTCCTGATGTTCAGATTATACTTTCTGTGCTTCAGCTTGTGCCCTTCACTTCTTGTCCTGTCACAGGACACCAGTGAAAAGAATATGTCTGCTGCTTCACTGCAGAAGAACTTTAAGTTCAGTATATTAAATGTTTTGTACTGTTTTGTTTTGTTTCATTAAAAGAAGGTTAATCAGAGACAGTACAGAATATCTACTTTTCATACATATTCAGAAATTAATAATCCAACAAAAATGAGAAAAAAATAACTCATAAGTTTTGGTTGGTTGGTTGGTTTTGCTGTGTTTGTTTGTTTTGTCTTAAAACAAAACAAAACAAAACAACTACAACAAACAAAAACAAAAACAAACAAACAAACAAAACCAGGATTGGCTGATTCAATAAAGCTGGCTCCTGACTTTTATGATCTTGATTAAAGAAGCAAAAACTTTCAGATTGAAAATACTGAAAAAATAACAACACAACTTTCTCATTAATATGTCATTAAAATTAAAATGTGGCAGAATAGAACTTTCAGATGATGAGATAATTATTGAAATGTAGATCTAGTAAAATAACCCTGGAATTTATTAGTAAGATGAAAATCAAATAAATATTATGTTTAGTAACAGGATTGTTAAGTCTTTTCTTTCAGTGTCTTAGTTTGGTAGTTCTTATTCTTATCACTTCCTATTACTTTTCCATTCTAGAATTAATTCAATAAAGATTGGATTTCTTGACCTAGAGAGATGCCATATAGGTTGCTTATTTACTCAAGGTTTCAGTGAGAACAAGCTGTGCAAGAATCATATTCACATAGACGTTTGTATATCCCACACATTTCCTTACAACAGAGAAGCACATGATATACAAAACAATATACATACAAAACAATACATTACAAAATACATACATACATACAAAACATAAATATATACAAAACAATATATACATATTGTATGCATTGTGTATGAATATATTGTATATGTATATACATATTGCATATAAATATGTGTATATTGCATATATATACATACATACAAAACAATAAATTTTAAAATAGAAGTTTTCCATTAAATAAAATGGAAAATATATTTAAAAATTTAGCCCTTCATTTTGTGATTCATGGTACTGGATCTCTGAGACTCCAATAACAAACTAAATTTCCTACTTTATATATAAAAAATAGAAATATTCAGGTTTGCATGTGCTTAAATTCTAGAATTACATGTATATAGGATTAAGGATGTCTGCTATTCTCTGGCTCCTACAGGTATTTAAATCTGTTTCTGGCAGATTTCCCAATTTGTTAGCTACCTGAAAAAATGCTTTAAAAGAATGTAATGCATGTTGCAACCTGATAATTTTAGAGCAAGCAGTAAGTTAATTCTTTTGCCTGTAAACACACACTATGCAAATAAAGAAAGATTATGCCAGTGTTGTGCAAAGCAATAATTTTAGAAACTTGAGTTGCTGTTTGCCACATGAGACCCAAGAAATGACAGTGGAGTAGCATTCAGGTGATGGGATAAACTATACTTAATATGTGCTAATAGATACCACTTATAGCAAAACTAGTCCACCAAAACTTCTGCCCACCTTCCAAACTAAACTAAACTAAACTAAACTGAAATAGAATTTCCAAATGTTAACCAGGTATATTTGCATAACTTTAATATGAGCTACCTGAATATAAGTTTATCTCTGAAAAGATGCTGATTTAAATTTGCAATATATAAAAATGATGAGTTTTAATAATAAATCATGTCTTTATTACATTTCTTTTTTTTTGTATGGCAATTTGGTATTTAAGTAATTGAGAAGAAATATTAACACTTTCATAGTGTCTGTGTATTTCCATTGGTATCATTTTGTCATGTGAAATCACTGAAAACCACTCATTCTTTCTCACACAATTTTTATTCAGAACTAAATTCTACTTACAAAATTATTCATGTAACTTGTATTAAATCAGAATGTTTCAGTCTATTTTGAGTTGATACAGAAGGGTAGATACTATGTGTATTCCGGCACATCTGAACAAAATGTCATAGCAGTTAGAAAGGAAGAAGTGTAATGGAAATGTGAATGGGAAGAGAAAGAGGAAACTGGAAAGGGGAAAGAGGAAACAGGAGGCAAGAAAGGAGAATGTATAGGGAGAAAAAGGGAGAAACTTTTATTATCTTTAATGGTTACACAGAATAAGTTTCAGCCATCAGATTTTACTGATAAGTATGCCACATCAGCTTATCATACAACTGAAATTATAAAGATGGTTATGCCTGCTTCACATACAAAATGGTATCTAGTATTTTTCCTTTCTTGGGAAATTGATTTTTAATTCATATATTCATTTTTTGAGGAGAGAATTTTCTTCTAACATTTACCATTTAAATAAACATCGTTCAGATTTCAGTTTTCCTGTCCTTACTTCAAAAAAAATATATTTTCTCATTAGTAATTGACTGACAAGAAAGTTTTAGAAGTATTTCATCTATAAAAATATGAAGTATGAAGTGTCCTGTTACAGGAAAAGACAGATGCACAGTCTTCTAATTAGCCTTCTACATAATTGCAGACATAGCTACAGAGTCTTATATTTATCCATCAGCTGGGTAACAAAGTCAGCCCAAGTAATTAAGATCAGAGTACAAGGTTATTTCTCAAGGAGTTTTTCCTGATATCTAATTATCTCTTCCAAAAACAACAAAACATAGAAGCAGTAAAAAAGAGAAAAAATGTGAGAGAAACAACCCTGCAGACACCCAAGTCAGTGAAGAAGGAGGGAAGGATGTGCTCCAGACACTGGTGCAGAGTTTACTCTCTAGCCCGTGGAGAAGACTATGGTGAACCATGTTGTCACCCTGCAGCCCAAGGAAAGTCCAAACACTTCAGCCTGTGGAGGAGACCACAGTGGGGCATGTGGATATCCTCTGAAGGAAGCTTTAGTCTGTGGAGAGCCCAGGCAGAAGCAGCCTTCTGGTAGAACTGACTGCAGTTCTACCATGTTCTACCATGCAGTTCTACCATGGAGAAAAAACAATGCTTGCAAGTTTTCCATCAAGAACTGTGGCCTTTGGGGGACCCACATTTCATCAGTCTGTTCCTGAAGGGCTGCAGTCCGTGGAGACAACCCATGTTGGAGCAGTTCTTGAAAAACTGTAGCCTATGGGAAAGACCCCACTCTAGAGCAGTGGAAAAATGTGAGGAGAAACAGCAGAGGGTACTATTATGGACTAACCAAAAGCCCCACTCCCTATTCCTCTACTGCTTGATATGGGCAGGTAGAAGAGTCAGATTATTGAAAGATCTAAACTCTATTTAGATATGGAAAAAAAAAATACCAACACCAAAGTTAGACAAAGATTTGATTCACATGCAAAAAATTAATAAAAATGCAGTAAAAATACTAGAAATCTCAAGAACAACTTGCATGTAGTTTAGGAAGTAATTCACTTACTCTATACCAATCATATTGTACAGACTATCACAACATATCTATGGATTTTGAGAGCTAGACCAGTATACAATATGGGTTTATATTGGGTTTTAAACAACATGACTGTATTTTATTGAGATGAGGTATAAGCATAAATATGAAGGTATTTTTTACCAAATCACATATGAGCTATTATTACTGAACTGAACTGTTCAACGGAATTTATTGTTTGAATATGGAGTATTAAGTGTAAACTAAATATCAGAAGATATCCTTATTGTAAAGTAAAACAGTGGTTACACGGGATGCTCTAGAATTTCTATTACAACTTTATTTCATATTTTAGGTTAGTTTTTAACTCATTCTCCAATGGAAAAATTTTTACAGGGCCTTTCCACCTAATTTTCAAGATCAGCAAACGATTGCAATATTTCTAAGTAAATCAGGTTATCTCTTGTAATTACTTCTTCTGAGAGATTAAACCTGTCCTGTTCAAACTGATTTTCCAGTATGTCATGTACGGCATTGTCAAGACTATGGAGTATAGATATACTTGCCACATCTTGAATCCTGACTTCACATCTTGATTTGAGATCTCTCTCTTTCTAGAGAAAGAAAAAAAAAAAAAATCAAGTCCTCATGGCTTGATTTTTCAGGCAGCAGACCAGAGCAGAGCTAAACTGGGTTCCCACTGGCTCATAGGCTGCAGAGTCAAAGAAACTTCCAGGGAAGCCTGGAAGTTTATAGCAGCAGGTGTTGACACAGTGATGGCCATTAGGGCTATATGACCAAGCAGAACTATGAGAGACTAATTTCTCACTTTTTCCCTAAAGGAAAATATTTTATTGTCCAGTCTGAAGCTTTAAAGGCAATAGTGGTTCTGTATCAGATACAGATACACTGTGTAAGAGAGATAGACAAACACAATAGTAATATTCCTCTCTTTTCCACCTATTTATCACATTTTTAAGTAAACTAGATGGGAAATATATGGCACTAGAGGAAAGAGCATGTGTTTTGTTCTCATTTTTGCATTGAATGACATTAATCCTCCTCTGTCTGAATTAAGTGATTCTTTCTCAAATGGTGTAATCCCCTAGAATTATTCATTCTCTCTATTGTAAGGATTTCACAGGACTAGATAAAGATTTCATATGTATGTCTGATTAATTTTGATCCAGTTATGTATTTTATAATCTGAAGTGTGGAAATTATATTTACTAGTAAATAGGTCAGTGATTAAAAATATCCCTAGGGTTTAGAGGTCTGTAACTCCGGTCCAGATTGAAATAGTTAATGTCTGAATTTATTTTCATTGCTGACCAAAAACGATATCGAGTCAGGAAACTAATACTAGCTCTTTGTGTATCTAGTGAAGTCAGATTCAGAAGACTGACAAGATGAGATGAGAATGCCATCAAAACCTAGTGTGAGAAAAAGCTATGTTATATAATTAAAAAGGTGAAATTCAGGGCTGATTTTGTGGCAAATTCTTTTCACAGCATCATCCAAACAAATCTGGTGGTTTGAAAAATTAGAGAATTACTTTATGTGAATTGCTGCCGGTGGCTCTAAAACTGAGCTGAGCTTCCTAGGTCCTGTGGTGGTTTTACCGTGCTAGGCAGCTAAACACCACAACTACTCTCTCACTTCCCCTCCTTAGATGAGGAGGGAAAGAAGTAAAGTAAAGAACAACTCACAGGTTGAGATAAGGATAATATAATTAAAGGGAAATAATAATAATTATTATTAAGGAAAGATTATTATTAAATAAACAATTTAACTAAAGGCAAAAGAGGGAAAGGGGAAAAGGGAGGGGGAAAGGGAAAAAAAGAAACAAACAAACAAATGAACAAACAAAATAAATAAAGGCTATGTGGAAGTGCAGAGGAAAGAAATTACTCTCTACTCCCCACAAATGAGCGGTGCTTGACTATGTCCTTGAAGCAGGGCCTCAACACACGTAGCTGGTGTTCGGGAGGAGGACCGACGTTTTCATGAGAGCCCACCCCTCCCCACTTCTTCCTGTTTCTACCTTTCATTGCTGTGTGACATCATATGGTATGGAAGCTCTTAGGTTAGCTGCCCTGGTGATGTTTCTCTTCTCACTTTTTTTGCCCACCCCCTAGGAGTGTTAGAGAGAGACCTGATGCTGTGCCAGAACTGCTCAGCTGTAGACTCAACACTGGTGTAATAACACTGCTGTTCCAGCTACAAGTGCAGAGCACAGCGCTGAATGGGCTGCTGCAGGGAAAGTTAACATCCCAGCCAGACTCAGTACAGGTCCTCAGCAGGCACTTTTCTGACAGTTTGCTTAGAAAAAGAGCATGACCAGGAAAAAAATATGAACTAACCATTTTTGTTCTACATGAATCCCCAGATGCTGTCTTACTCTCTAAGCATTGTCAACTGCAGATGTAACTCAGAGAAGCCCGTTGGCATAAGAGAAATTGTTCTGCATTTTTTGACCACTGGTCAGGGTGATGGGTTGTGAATTGCTTTGCCCAAAGTTTTAGCAGGTATCTCATCTAGCTGTCAGTGACAACCAAATATAATATCTCATTTTCTAAAATATGAATGCATGTATGTATCTAAGAGTGCACTGAAATAATTGTCTAAGCCCTTTTGTAATACTTGTAAGTCGTTCATGAGATTAAAAGACAATCACATAAATCTGCTACTAAAAAAAAAAAATAAAATAAAATACAACTTTAGAATTCTTACCTTTAAAATAACATTAGAGTCTTTCACTGGATTTTTTAGACTTTATTAATAATGATGGGATTGCATTAATTAAAGTGGACTATTTGAGTCACTGTTAAAACAGATTTAATGATTTGTCTATTCAGAACTATTAAATGAAAGCTAGTGACAATGGACTTAGAAGAACAGAGAATAGTAAATGAACAGAAAGACAAGAATGCTAAAATCTACAAAATTAAAGAGGAAGGAGGGTCATTTAAATTTGTCTCCAGCTATTACAGCATTTTCTTGTTTATTTCTAATATCTATCATAATGATAGTAATACAATTTTTTCAAGAAAAAAAAAACAAAACACAAACAAAACAGTAATGAGAATATTGTACAATCTAATCAAACTATTTATTTTCTAGATTCTGCCTTTTACTGCAGAAGGTGATGCTAACCGGTGTTCCATATTTTTATCATTTATTACATGCTACCAGATGAGCTATTGTATGCATCAGTTATCAAGATAAATTAAAAGATAAATTAGTCTTTCCTGGGACATGTTCTAAAAGTACTTTTAAATAACATTTATTGTTACTTCTGGCAGAACTGATACTTAAGAATACGAACTCTCAAATTATAATTATTTAAAAGGAATATCTTGCCTGAAACATATTTGAAATGTACCTATTTGACTTTATAACTGTTGAATATTGCATAAACACATGATTACCTCAACATCAAGAAAGCTTGAGATCTGCCTTGTTGAGTTCCTGAGTCATTATATCGAGTAGTTTCAGGTCATGGAAATTATTATAATTGTCAGTAATCTATCCTTTTTCTTACCTGGCTCTGTTTCTTTGCTTCTTGCTGTAATGTGTAGCTCATATTATCATAGCATGCAACAGAAATTAGGTACAATATTAAAAAAACCCTATTATTATTAATAATACTAACAACAACAACAACAATTATTATTATGATTATAATGATGATGATGATGATGATAATGAATAATAATAATAATAATAATAATAATAATAATAATAATAATAATAATAATAATAATAATAATTTGGCTATTATTATTAATAACAATAATAGCCACCTTTTTATTCAACAACCTATTGATATGTGTTATGCTGGAAATAGGGTGATACAGCAAGCATGTATCAGGGTGTCTGAATGTTACAAGCAGAATTAGAAGTTTATTTAGCAATAATTGAAACAAATGAATCCATAACCCAATCCATAACTAGATCAAACACATCTAGAGGAGATGGAGAAATACTTAGTCTTACCTGTCTGTTGGATCAACTCTGTATCACATTTTGCTCTTATAAATAGTTAGTAGCTGTAAAAAAAAAAAAAAAAATATATATATATATATCTATAGAGAAATGATATTTGGTGGAATAAAATCAAATCCACCAAATTGAAAGGACAGGATAGGATTGGAAGGCAAGGCAAGGCACGGCAAAGAAAGGCAAGGCACGGCAAAGAAAGGCAACTTAGTCTCATCACTAAACCATGTCCTGCAATGCCATGTCCACACGTCTCTTAAATACTTCCAGAATGGGGACTCCACCACTTCCCAGGCAGCCACTTCCATGTTCACCAAAAGCTCCATAAAGAAATTCTAATATCCAATATAGACTTCTCCTGTCACAATCTGAAGGTGTTTCCTCATGTCTTAACAGTTGTCACCTGAGAAAACAGACTGGCACCATCCACACTGCGACCTCCTTTTGCCCTCAGCCTCCTTTTCTCCAGACTAAAATACCCCAGTTCCCTCAGTGGTTCCTCATATGTCTTGCTTCCTAGTCCCTTAAACCTGTTTAAACCTGTTCTTAATTGCACACACCTGAGCAACATAATATCCTTCTATGAGGGACCCAAAACCGAACACAGTACTCAAGGTGTGTCCTCACCAGAGCAGAGTGCAGGGGAATGATCACCTTTCTGGTCCTTCTGTCTGTACTATTCCTGATACAAGCCAAGATGCCATTGGCCTTTGTGGTCGCTTGGTGTGTTGGCTTCACTCAGGTGAGCCGCTGAGCTCCACCATAGCCTCTCTGTCACTCCCCCTCCTCAAAGGGAAAGGGGAAGAAAATATAATGCAAAGGGCTCAAGGACTGAGATAAGGGCAGGGAGATCACTCAACAATTATTGTCACAGTCAAAACAGACTCAGATTAGGCAGATTAGTAAAATTTATTGCCTATTACTAGCAAGCTAGAGAAGTGAGAAACAAAGGAAAGAAACCAAAAACACTTTTCCCTCCATCCACCCTCTTACACCTCCTCCCCCCAGGTGGCAGAGTTAAACAGGGGAATGGGGGTTGTGGTCAGTCTATAGCACTTCATCTCTGCTGTTCCTTCTCAGTCACTCTCTTCCCCTGCTCTAGAATGGGGTTCCTCCCTTTGGATGCCATCCTTCCTGAACTGATCCTGCGTGGTCTTCCCACAGGAAGCAGATCTTCAAGAACTGCTCCAAGTATGGGTCTGCACCACGAAGTCCATCCATCAGGAGCAAACTGCTCCAACATGGGTTCCCCACAGGCAGCAGCTCCCCCAGATCCCCTACTCCTGTGTGGTCTCTTCTCCACAGGCTGCAGCTCTGGCCTGGAATCTGCTCCAGCAGGTGTCCTCCACAGGACAAAGCTTCCTTCAGGTCAGATCTACCTGCTCCACTGAGGGCTCCTCCGCAGACTGCAGCATGGAGATCTGCTCTGGTGTGGGACCCATGGGCTGCAGGGGGACAGCCTGCTCCACCATGGGCCTTTCTCCTCTCCATAGGCCACAAGGGAACTTCTGCTCTGGCACCTGAAGCACCTCTTGCCCTCCTTCTGCACTGACATTGGGATGTGCAGGGCTGTTTCTTACTCCTCATTCTCCCTGCTCCTGTTTTACAGCATTTTGTTTTGTTTTGTTTCCCTTTCTTAAATCTGCTCTCCCAGAGGTGCAAACATCTCCTATTGGCCTGTCTCTGAGCAGTTGCAGGTCCCTTTGGAGCTGTCTGAAACTGACACTTATCTAAAATGAGACAGCTTCTGGATTCTTCTCACAGAAGCTATTCCTGTATGCCCTGCTACCAAAACCTTGCCACGTAAACCCACTACACCTGGACATACTGCAGTCTCATGTTCAGGAGAGCGCTGACCAACACCCCCAGAACATTTCCTCAGCACAGCTTTCCAGCCATTCTCCCCCAAGCCTTTAGCATTGAATGGGGTTGTTGTGGCCAAAGTGCAGGACCCAACACTTAGCCATGGTGAACATCATTCCATTGGCCTCTGACTATCAATCCAACCTATCCAGGTTCCCCTGCAGGGCTGTTCTACCATCTGGCAGATCGACACTTCCCCCCAAATTGGTTTCATCTGCAAATTTACTGAGGGTGCACTCAATTCCCTCATGCAAATCATCAATAAAGATATTAAGGAGGATGGGCCATAATACTGACTGCTGGGGAACACCACTGGTGCCCAGTCACTAGCTGGATTTCACTCAGTTCACCACTACTCTTTGGATGCAGCCATCCAGACAGTTTTTAACCCAGAAAAGAGTGTGCCTGTCCAAGCTATGGACTTACAGCTTCTTCAGGAGAATACTATGAGAGACCATGTCAAAGGCTTTGATGAAGTCTAGGTTGACTACGTCAGCATCCTTTCCCTCATCTACCAGGTGGGTTGCCTGGTTGTAGGAGGAGATGAGGTTGGTCAGGCAGGACTTGCCCTTCATGAACCCATGCTGGCTGGGCCTTATCCACAAGTTGTCTTGCACATTCTATGTGATTGCACTCAAGATGATTTGTTCTGTAACCTTCCACAGCACCAAGGTCAGGCTGACAAACCTGTAGTTCCCTGGGTCCTCCTTATAACTCTTCTTATAGATAGGCATCACATTACCAAGTTTCCAGTCATCTGGGATCTCTCCAGATGACTGTGACCACTGATAGATGATGGAAAGTGGCTCAGCAATCACATCCACCAACTCCCTCAGCACCCTCGGGTGGATCCCGTCTGGCCCTATGGACATGTGACTGTCCACGTGGAACAGCAGGTCCCTGTTTCCACTTCAACTGTGGGGTGTTTCTTCTGCTCCACATACCCGACTTCCAGGTCAGAAGGCTGAGTATCCTGAGGATAACAGGTCTGACTATTAAAGAGAGATGTAAAGAAGGCATTGAGAATTTATTTTCCTTTCCTCAGAAATCATGTTCCCCACTGCATCCAGTAAAGGATGCTCCTTGGCCCTCCTCTTGCTGTTAATACATTTGTAAAAACATTATTTGATTAAAATAATAATTTGATTTTACCACAGTGACCAGGTTGAGCTCATACTGGGTTTTGGCCTTCCTGTTTTTTTTCCCTGAATGTGCTATCAAATTCCTTGTACTCTCCCTGAGTTGCCAGTCCATTCTTCCACCAGACATAAACTCTATCTTTTCTCCTAGACACTCAGCAAAAGTACCCTGTTCAGCCGTACTGGTCTTCTTCCACACTGTCCTGGTTTCAGTTAGAACAGAATTAATTTTCTTCCTAGTAGCTGGTAGAATACTATGTTTTGGCTTAGGATGAGAAGAGTGCTGATAACACCCCGATGTTTTAATTGTTGCAGAGCAGTGCTTATACCAAGCCAAGGACATCTCGGCCTTTCGCTCTGTCCTGCCAACAGGCAGGCTGGGGGTGCAGTAAGAGCTGGGAGGGGACAGACCCAGGACAGGTGACCCAAACTAGCCAAAGGGGTATTCCATACCATCTGACGTCATGCTAAACAATATATAGGGGTGGCTAGCCGGGGGGAGGGGGCCGGACTGCTCGGGGTTAGGCTGGGCATCGGTCAGCAGGTGGTGAGCAATTGCATTGTGCATCACTTGTTTGTACATATTATTATTACTTTCCTATTATCACCATTGTATTATTATTATTATTATTATTATTATTATTATTATTATTATTATTATTATTATTATTATTTTGTTATTATTATTTTCCTGTCTTATTAAACTGTCTTTATCTCAACTCACAGGCTTCACTTTCCATTTCTCTCCCCCGTCCCAGAGAGGGAGGGGGGAGGGTGAGCGAACGGCTGTGTGGTGTTTAGCTGCCGGCCGGGTTAAACCACGACACACACCAGCTCATCTTGTGACACACAGAGACAACCTGGTCCTGCGCCCTTAAGACTTCATGAGGAGCATCCAGCCTTCCTGGACCCCTCTGCCCTTGAGGACTGACTCCCAAGAGACCCTCCCTACTAGTGTTCTGAACAATTCAAAGTCTGCCCTCCAGAAATCCAAGGTAGCAGTTTTACTGATGCCCCTCCTGACTTCACCAAGAATAGAGAATTCTACCAAGTCATGGTCACTCTACCCAAGACAGCTCCCGACCCCCAGATCCCCCACCATTCCTTCTCTGTTTGTGAACAACAGGTCTAGCAGGGCACCCCCCTGGTAGGATCACTAACCAGCTGAGTCAAGAAGCTGTCTTCCATGCATTCTAGGCAACTTCTAGACTGCTTCCTCAGGGGTGTATTGTATTTCCAGCATGTGTCCATGAAGTTGAAGTCCCTCATGAGAACAAGTGCAGGCAATTGCGTGATTTCTGCCAGCTGCTTGTAGAATCCCTCATCTGCCTTTTTATCCCGTTTTGGACCCCCATATATGAAGCTATAATGGACCTGCACCAGGATGTCTGCCTTGTTGACTTTCTCTCTGATCCTTTACCCACAGGGACTCAACTCCCAGCCCCAAGCTCTACAACACTGAAACACTCTCTAAAATAGAACCACACCACTGCCTCTCCCTTGTTGGCTGGCTGTTTTGAAGGGCTTATAGCCATCCATTGGAGCACTGCAGTCATGGGAGTGGGTCTTACCATGTTTCAGTGGTGGCAATTAGGTCATAGTTTGCCTGCCACACAATGGCTTCCAGCTCCGCCTGTTTTTTGCCCATGCTGAATGCGTTAGTGTAGATGCAATTCAGTTGAGCCATTGCCCTCATCCCTAACATGATTGCTGCATTGTATGATAAAATTTCCAAGTGTGTGAGTGAGGAAAAAAAAAAGTGTTTTGTTTTGTTTTGTTTTGTTTTTTTTTTTTTTTTTTTTTTTTTTCTGTGTGCTTTTTTTGTTTGTTTTTTGAATTTACTTCAACTTTAGAAATATTTTTGACACTGTCTTTTGCAATGTTAAGTAAGTTACTATCTGAATGCTCCAGGCAGATAGCTAAAAAACTCAGGCTTAAAGGGTATTGGTTAACATGTTGTACTTGAGTTACTGTAGTAAGAGGAGAATCGTAGGTATCTATCCTGAAAACTATCCTATTTAAGGTCTGCCTCTTGGAAGAGGCAATGGAGAGCTAGATCAAAAAATTTTCAAGTGACTCCAAATTAGAGCAAGATGGGTCATTTGGTAATACAAGCATAATACAAAGTCTTAGCATCAGGAAAGGAAGACACTAAGAAATCTAGACCAGTTTTATTTATTGCAGAGGAAGTTTATTCAAATTAAAGATTTATTCATTTTTATGCATATTAATGCTATTTCCTTTTATATTACTTCAAACATTTTCTCAGCACTGAAGTTCGTAATATTTCAAAAATGACTGGAATCATTTCATCTTTAAACCATTAATGTGTAATATGTCAAAAACATTACTTTTTTGTTACTTACTGAATTTCCATTTCTATAAACAATTATTTAATATGTTAATGAATTGTTTTATTAGTAGACATTAACAAAAGGACAGGTGGATCCTTAGAAATGTAACCATATTCTGTGAAATTTTTTATATTACTGAAAATGTGGGGCTAAATTTGAAGAGATACATTGTATCCTCAGTGCAAAAGTAAATTGTGTTTGCAGTGATCACTTATTTCTTATCAATCTTGTCTCCTGTTGTTTCGTAAGATTTTTGCTGAAATAAAATGAAGTCAATTATTGTACATGAACATTAAATAGTATATTGTTCTATATACTTAAACTTACTCTGCATAATAAAACTATACAGATTACCTAATCCATGTAACTTTTAAATAAGCAAAGCACAAAAGTACGTAACTAAAATATTAAAAATATTCTCTGTGCTGAATTTCCTTCATTGGATGGTGCTTTATGGTTTTAAAACATATTTCTGAAAGAAACATGAAGTTGGAACAGAAATCTCTGTAGTTTGGAACAGAAACATGCAGCTCCAGAAGATGACTCATCTGGAATGAAGATAAGCATCTGAAAAGGTGTAATGGCTCATCCTCGGAGATGCCAACATTTCTTCATTGATTGCATGGAAGAATCAAATGGCAAATTTATACTAGAGCCCTTACTTTTAAATGACTTAAGTGAAATGAGCATTATATTTCAGTACTTCTCATATGTGACATTTCTACAACCTTAGATGAAAGAAAAACAGAAATTAATAAAACCAAAGATTGGTGGCAGAAAATAAAAACTATAATCCTTTCTTTCTCTGACTTCATTTGTATTCAGGTGAGACCATAAGTGCTAGACAAGTGGATGAATATATTATATATTCTTCTTTCTTCCACTGGAAAATTTGGAAATCGATACAGAGAAGAATGTTGTTATGTGTAGACCAGAGAACCATGTAGGCACAGAAGAAATCAACCCAAGAAATAATTAATTCAAGCATTACTTGAATCCGTGAACTTATCTAAGTACTGAGGACAGAAAGCCTCCTAATTTATTCAGGAACTACTGCCAAAGGGAAAAAAAAAAATCCAGGAATTTGTATTTAAAATATTTTCCATTGTTTATTCTTTACAGTAAATGACAGTAAAAAGACTGATACGTAGGTGTTCCCAAGTAAGGATTCATGCAGATTTACTTCCTGTAAATGATTATGTCTATTTTTTGTTGAAAAGTATGCTTTATCCTTCTACCCTACTAGAACACTGACTGATATACATAATTTGCCACTACAGAATAATAAAAAAGAAATAATATTATCATTTCTCCATTACTAGAAGTTTAAATCAACACTCAGTTTTGACCTAAATAGAAGTGTTAGCTCAGACAAAAACTATGTACTTGATGGGGACATTGATGAGTTTCTGAGGTCTATATTAAACACACAGTCAAGACAGATATGTAGTATACTGGATGACTGTGGCAAGGTGTTGGCAGCTGGGGGCTATAGGGGTGGCCTCCATGACCTTCCAGGACTGCTCCAGACCAGAAACATCTGGTTCCAGGCAGCTCCAGCAAGACATGGCTGTGCCCAGCAGCCAAGATGGTGATGCCTCTGTGATAACATATTTAAGAAAGGCTAAAAATTGTGAAACATCTTTGCAGACACTAAGGTCAGTGAAGGAGGGGAAGAGTTGCTCCAGCTGCCAGAGCAGAAATTACCCATCAACCCGTGGAGAGAACCATGATGGAGCAGACTTTCTCCCTGCAGCCCATGGTGAACCACGTCAGAACAGGTTTCCATGCTGCAGCCCATGATATTCCAGCTCTTGTGGTGTTGGCCCTCAACAAAATTTGGGTTTATGCCCAGTGTGCTAGAGCTAATAAGCACACTGAGATGAGGTCCAATGATTAATCTTTATTTCAAGACCATGAAGAACTGGGTACCAGGTAATAATTCACAAAGCAAGCACACTGAGAGTTGGGTGCCAGGCCTTTTATATAGCTCAAGAAGAACAACTCATTAACAACTTATTAGTTGTTTTTGGTCACATAATTTAGTAACATGCATGCTCAAGCTCAGTGCCAGATCATTAACCTCAAGTGGTCATTCATTATCATCTCAGATCTCCACCCAGGGTCTGTATTTTATCATGCTAACTTAGGATAGGTTACTTTAGAACATCCTAGTTTCCTCTTTCATGCTGTCATAATCACATGCTTGTGGTTAAACAGCTATACTTCCTTGTTCTTGCATTGTTCCACTGCAACTTTTCATCCTTGTTTGTCTGTGATGTTTGTAGACTGTATCCGACAGCGTGGGTGATGCCCTCTTGATAATATACAGTATAGACATGTGTCTGATCTCATCAGGTTAGAGTCTTTATAATAAGCAGAGGAACAGAGGTACATCTAAACTCATATATGTCTACATTAGACTGGGTTTAACCAATGCCTTATAATTGACTATTGGTTGACAAGGATCTTGTTAATTCAACCTGTGACTGCAGTGTATGCTCTCTTTGCACTTTTCTGTCATTATGCCTTCAGAGTATTCTGTTGTCTCTGGTTTCTCATTCTTGAGCTTACCATCACTCTTTCTACATTTTTTTTTTTTACTCAAAAATATTACCTTTTCAGTGTAAACTCATGCAGGTTGTTGAAATTTTTGCTTTCTAAATATAGTTGTATTCTCCATATTTCTAAATATAGTTGTATTCTCCATACTGATATTGCCAGTATCTATATAATACTCTTTTATATATTTTGTGGGTGGATTTTTTATTTTTTTTTTTTTTTTAGTTTTTGACTTTTGAAGTACTTTGACTGTGAAATACCACTGCAATTTGCAATTTCTTCTGGAATTACCATATACCGCTTACCACTGTAATTTAAGTATATTACAAATTTCTCATTTCTTTTCCTTTAAAAATCATATTACTTTTTCAATCAGGAAATGTATTGTTCACAGCATTATATATATATATATATTTTTTTTTTTTTTTCAGTGCTGAGCTAAATTCTTAATTCTCTTGTAAAATTCAAGATACAAGGTGTTCTTCCACATTTCCTAGTAAGAAAGAAATTAGTCAGCTGACCTCATTGAAAGTACTTATTTATTATATTAATGTTATTTCTAAATAAGTTGGGTTCAGGATGTTACATATACATTCTGACATTAGTCTGGCAGAAAGAAAAGAATGCTGAAAGGTGAAGTGTCTCATTGGAAAGGGAAAAGGAAAATGTCCCTTTTATTGTAAAGGGAAATTTAGCAACCTATCATTTCTACCATCTTCCTGCAGTTTCATCTGTTCACTTTCACAAGTGTGTTTTTCAGAGCAGATGTCTTATTTCGTCTTTTTGAAACTATTGATATCATGGAAATATCATAAATATCATGATATCTATGGAAAATCAATGACCAACTAGTAATATATTTTCTATTAGTTGAAGAATTGTCAAAAGTATCTAAATAGGTTCTGAAATATGGTTTTCAAGATTGAGGCTATTCAACAAGAAAAAAAGAAAAAGGAATTGGGACTTCTAATCATTCTGTTTATTTCCTACAGAAATTCTGCAGCTCAGTGTGAATTTTGTCTGTGAGGATCTAATTCTGGGAAAAAACATCAATTTTGCAGATTTTGTCATGCAATAAGCATACTGACAAGATATGTTATTGCTTTTTTTTTTTTTTTTTTTTTTTTTTTTCCAAATATGCATGCAGACTTCCCACCATTAATAAAATCAAGATCTTTCAAAATGTAATGATATTCTTTTAAAATTCATATTAAATTCCCATTTCATTAAGATAGCCTGTTTTGGTTTATGGACCTGCAGGATGTTACGCAATTGTACAAACATTACTTATTTATTTATTTATTTAGTCAATATTTGTAAGCTGCAATCGTTCTACATATTGCTTTATGTTGCTACATGTTCTTTGTAACAAATTTCTGTAATATTTTTCATACAATTTATTCTTTTGCATGTGCTGTCTTGTACCAGTGTTCATAATAAACATTATACATTAATTTAGAAGGTGGAGACACTTTTCCAACTGCCCTTCTGTAAAAGTCATAAATAAATAAATAAATAAAAGTTACATGTTATTTGTAAGTTTATTTATTTCATAATTTTGAATGTAAATGTGAGGCAGGGGACACACAACAAAATATATGTAATTATATTTGACATATAATGGAATTATTGAAGTAGACACTTATGAAATTCATAATTCTGCATATTCATGCAGAAGTCCACACTGGATTTTAACATCACATGTCCATGAAAATGAGCATTCAACTAAACAACTATACCTTTTAGGCAGTTGAACCCATATGCAAAAGAGAGCTATGATGACACTCACTCACTCAGTCCTGAATGCAGAACTGACGAGAGTTCTGTTAATATTTGAAGAATATGATCAGAGTGTGATTTGCAATTGTGATGCCAGGGCTAGACAGTAAGAACTGTTGAACCAGAAGAAATTAGAATAGGTGGGAATGGCTGAAATCCATTTACTGTACATCAGTAGCTCTAAAGAGGTGAAAGTCTTTGAATCTATGATTCAAAAGCTAAAACTATTTATCAGACCAAGGATTTTAAAATGATTTTGGATATAGACAATGGACTCCCTGAACTTCTTTGTAAAGGGCAGTGGAGTGGATCATTAATAATCTAATAATTAAATTAGGGGGGAAAAAAAAAGACAAACCTGGAAGGTACTGAAAAAATTAAATGAATTTATTCCTGTCAGTGTGGATTTGTATTTATTTTTTGCACTTAGCAAAGATGTGCATGCTGGCAGAAAGAGTGTCTCATGTTCAGTCTTGGTCACTAAATGAGAAAAAGAGTGCAAATTCATTGGAATCATGAGTACAGCCTGGAATGTGCATTTATAAGGCATAGACACTGACTATAGTAATAATAAGGCATTATTATAGTAATAATAAGGCAGTAATTCACCTTGTTTCTACACTAAGAATGTATCTTACATTTAATAGAAGACTCTTCATACTTTAAAAGCAAGAAGCTGATAGCATATCCAAACCTTTCCCATCTCATAATTTAAATGACAGCTGAGTTTGGGTCGCTAGCGTCACAAGTTTAAATTTAGTTGCCTAAGCTACAGCTTTTAGATGTTTAAATTATTTATATAGAAGACAGCATCTAATTAATCATGACAGCTGCAGAAGGGGGATAATATTCCCTGAATATTATTGCAGAATAGTATTAAAATATCTATGGTCTTCTTGTAGATTAATCAGAATTAAGAGAAATAGTATTAAGAGCTATTAAATAAACCTTGTATAAATCAGGTTGCTTACTGGGTAGGTAAGCAACATAGATTACTTAATAACAAACTAAAAGTTACTAAAGGATCTAGGCAGATTCTTTAGTCTCATATTAGAAATGTACTAGTGTAGCACTCCTGAAATATAAGGCATGAACAATAACACTATGGATTGCTTAGTGACTCATGAATAACTCACTTATAGGTGTCATCTGCAAGACTTTTAAAAACGACATGAATCACATCACATTTGTAAGGCTGTTTCCTCAAGTCATAAAAAATGAATATATACATTTGTATGTCTCAATGCATTCCTGGTATTTGTAATTCTCTGTTTCACATTGTTTCCTCACTAGAATTATATGCATCTATAAATAATACAAGACAGGTTTCTCCAATTTTGCCTACAGATTTAATAGTCAAAAAATAAAATAAAATAAAATAAAATAAAATAAAATAAAATAAAATAAAATAAAATAAAATAAAATAAAATAAAATAAAATAAAATAAAATAAAAAAATAAAATAAAATAAAATAAAATAAAATAAAATAAAAACAAACACACACATACACAAACAAACAAACAAACAAACAAACAAAACGTGGCAGTATTTAACATTTTTTTTGGTTACTTAGCCATATTTAGCAAACCAGGAAAAAAAAATCTTGCTTCTTTGTTTGCTTGTTTGTTTACATTTTCCCAATTGCTAAATTTTTGCATTTCTGAAATGCATCCATCTGAGCATGTGGGCAGGCCTTCTAAGCTCCATATTACTGCTCTGTACACTGTCAAAGATTCAAGTCTACCAAAACTCATGAAAAAATATTTACCTTAATTTCTTTTAAAGTCATGGAGATTTCAGTGAAATAGTCATAAAAAAAAATGTATTTATGGAACCTGGGACACTTTTATTTTATGTAGTGAACTGTAAATCTTTAACAAATATTTCTGGAGTCCAGCTGATAGCCTGAAATATAGAGGCCTTCAGGTCTATAAAGATTCTCATGATGAAAGACCAGGAATAAAAAAAAAGTTTTATAACTCATAGAACTAACAACTTATTCAGAAAAGCCCTTGTGACTCCAGTGTTTAGGTCTGAATATTTCTCTTCATATCAAAAAGAATGAAGTCTGCTTAGATATATATATAAAGCAGTATTGGAAAGCATAATTGAATAAGATATTTCCCATCGAGTACAAGGCCATATACTTTGCTCTGGGTCTCAGAATAAGCCTGGGCCTACCTTGGCCTGATTGGCTTATTGCTTGTTCCATAGTGGTAGCAACCATCTAAACTATTAAATCATTAATTGTATTAACAATGAATTTTTATCTCTGTATTTGCTCATAATCAAATGTCTCTATTGGCACAAAATAAAATTTCGTCTGTACAAAAATGGAAAAAGGTCTTCTGCATGAAATTTATAGCATGTGAATTTTACTTTTGTAAGAGGCCATCCACATCTCTTTTGTATCAGATAGAAAGCAAAAGCTTTTTATTCCCCCTTCACATCACTTCATAAATTATATTCTAATACAAGTCAAGCTAAGAAATCCATTTAGTTTAGTAGTTTAGTTGTTTAAAATCTGCAGGTAATTTTTCAGTGGGGCTGAAAATAGGGACAAGCAGATAAGATTATGGTTTCATCTATGTAAAATCTAGTTATTTAATCTCATCTTCCAATTCTGTATTCTATTATTTGCTTGAGGACATTGGCTGAAACATTTAATATAGGAATTGGATGTCTAGAATAGTCTTGACTAAACTGTCTGATGCATAAAGGGTATACCCAATTAACCATTTTAAGTCCAGTCACATTCAAAGTAATGAATCACTATTATGGATTCACAGATAATGTAAAACACCCTCAGTCTAGTCACTCTCTATGAACTACCACAGCCACACTTAAAGAGTTTGGTTGCATTCAGTGAGAGCTATCATGGCTAGGTTTAATGAGTAGTGCAATTTATTAAATCAACAGGTACACAGATCCTATGGATTGCCAGTGATATATTCACTGTCTGCAAAGCACATTCAAGTATCAAAAGTATGAGTAACACAGCCTGGCCATAAATGCATTAAAAGGTATAAAGTTTCTATAGAGATTTCTAAGTTTTTGCAGCGACACCTGGTATAACCAAGTGTTCAAATCTCACCCAAAGGCTTCCCAACGTGGGGTGAAGAGAGGCTCAGCACATACGCTCATCCCAGAAGTCACAATGGTATTTTCCCTAACATCCCTTCTCTCTTAAGACAATTTATATTATTTTTTTAATATTTTAGGTGGAGCTAGAGTGACTCTAATCATGCATACCTTGGTTACAGTTGGTGCAAAGTTTTCTGTTTAAAGGTGTAGGCACAGAGAAATTCAGAGCGTGTGCTCAGTGAGGGGTGGTCACACCTTGAAGGCAGGTAGCTTTTGGTATTACAATGATAGAATAATGAGCAAAAATCACTGAAATACATCATTTAGTCAAAAATATGACAGGCCATTGGCTCAGGGTAGCAAATATTTAGCTTTTTGGTCTCAGGGTACACAAGAACAATCAAGTTCACATCTTATCATGGAGCCTAGCTGAAGTGTCTCTATTCTGCTCTACACTCTGTACTATTCCTTAGAGTCAGCACACCAGGTTCTCTCCGTATGATTAAAAAAAATTAATTCACTACTTCCCACAGGCAGACAGATGTTTGGCCATTTCCGGGAAAACAGGGCCCATCAAGAGTAATGGTTACTTTGGAAGGCAAATGCCATCACTTGGAATGTTCCATATTCTTTTTCTTTCATTTTTTCCTTTATTTTCTTTTTATGACATCATATGACATGGGATATCTTTTTGGTCCATTTGGGTCAGCTATCCTAGATGTGTCTCCTCACAGCTCCTTGTGCACCCCCAACCTCCTTGCTAACAGGGCAGCACAAGTAGAAAAGTCCTTGCCTCTGTGTAAGCACTGCTTTGCAACAACAAAAAACCATGGTGTGATATCATCATTATTCTCATCCTAAATCCAAAACACAGCACCATACTAGCTACTATAAAGAAAATTAACTCTGTGCAGCCAAAAACAAGACACATGCACAAATACAGATGGTGTGGAGAATGGATTAAGGGCAGTCCTGATGAGAAGGACCTCGGGGTGTTGGTTGATGAGAAGCTCAACATGAGCCGGTAATGTGCACTTGCAGTCCAGAAAATCAACCATATCCTGGGCTGCATCAAAAGTGTGGCCAGCAGGTTGAGGGAGGGGATTCTCCCCCTCTACTCTGCTCCTGTGAGACCCCACCTGGAGTACTGCATTCAGCTCTGGGACCCCCAGCACAAGAAGGACATAGAAGTAATAGACTAAGTCCAGAAAGGCCACTAAGATGATCGAGGGGCTGGATCACCTCTCCTTTGAATAAAGTTGGGGTTGTTCAGCCTGAAGAAGAGAAGGCTTCAGGGAGACCTTATAATAAACTTCCATTACCTAAAGAGGCTCTACAGGAAAGCTGGAAAAAGACTCTTTGCCAGGCAGTGTAGTGATAGGACAAGGGGTAATGGTTTAAACTAAAAGAAGGTAGATTTAGATAAGACATTAGGAAGGAATTCTGCACTAGGCACAGGTTGCCAAGAATTGTGAATGCTCCATCTTCACACTGTGAAGTGTTCAAGGCTAGGTTGGATGGGGCTTTGGGCAATCTGATTTAGTAGGTCCCACTTTCTATGATTTTATGAATATTAAAATCTAAGATTAGCTTTTCTATATACCATATTTGCCAGCACAGAATGCTGTTCCAGTACATATTTGAAATCAGGTTGACAGAACTTCCTTGTGGGCTATAAAATTATTTGACAATATTTGGATTAGTTTTGTATATTGTCCAAGATTTGGTAGTGGGAGAACAGCAGTGGTGGCCTCTGTGAGAAGAAACCAGGTCTGCTCCATTTCAGACACAACTGGTTCCAACTGGCTCCAAATCAGACCTACTCCTGATTGAAAAGTTGAACTCCTCTGCCATGTGTGTTGTGCCCTTGTAAAACTATATTTAAAGGGCAAAATATTGCACAGACAGTGCTAAGCGAGGAAAAAAATAGCATGAGAAATAACCTTGTGACCACCAAAGTCAGAGAGGAAAGAGGGAGAAGAGGTGCTTCAGTTACTGGAGAAGACCATAATGGAGAAGCCCATGGAGAGGAACACAATGGAGCTGTTGTAGTTTAACCTGACCAGCAGCTAAACACCACACAGGGCTATACACAGGGCCCATCGGGCTATAAATAATTCACCTTTATGTTGCCAGTCCAGGTCCACCTGAGCCACTTCAATCTTAGCAGCCTGACCCACCTGCTGGTTGTTTTGACATTCTTCAGATTCTTGGGCATGTGAGCATCTATGTGGTGTACCTTTACAACCAGGTTCTCCACCCGAGCAGCAATATCTTGCCACATTGCAGCAGCCCAGATGGGTTTGCCCCTGTGCTGCCAATTGTTTTGCTTCCATTGCTGTAACCACCCTCACAGGGCATTTGCAGATTGAAAAAAAAAAAAAAAAAAAAAAAAAGCAGAAAAAAATCAGATCAAACTCATTCATATGCTGCCCATATCTCCTTTTTGGTTTGAGTGTAGCGGGCCTCAGATCCTCTGTATCACCGACTCCAAAACCCCAGGGGTCGACCTTGAGTTTCCCCAGGTTCTTTCTGCCAGAGGCTCCAGGTGGGGCCATTCTCCCAGGCTGCGGTGTAGAGCACATTCTTTACATCTGGTCCTGTTCGGACTGGTCCAAGGGCTACTGCATGAACTTTTCCTGCTTGATTTGTTCAAAGGCTTGTTGTTGCTCAGGGCCCCATTCAAAATCAATCTTCTTATGGGTTACTTGGTAGAGTGGGTTTACAATCAGACTTGTCCTGGTTTCAGTTAGAACAGAGTTCATTTTCTTCCTAGTAGCTGGTAGAATACTATGTTTTGGCTTAGGATGAGAAGAGTGCTGATAACACCCCGATGTTTTAATTGTTGCAGAGCAGTGCTTATACCAAGCCAAGGACACCTCAGCCTTTCGCTCTGTCCTGCCAACAGGCAGGCTGGGGGTGCAGTAAGAGCTGGGAGGGGACAGACCCAGGACAGGTGACCCAAACTAGCCAAAGGGGTATTCCATACCATCTGATGTCATGCTAAACAATATATAGGGGTGGCTAGCCGGGGGAGGGCGCTGGACTGCTCGGGGTTAGGCTGGGCATCGGTCAGCAGGTGGTGAGCAATTGCATTGTGCATCACTTGTTTGTACATATTATTATTAGTAGTACTATTATCATCATTGTATTATTATATTATCATCATTGTATTATTATTATTGTTATTGTTATTATTATTTTCCTTTCTTATTAAACTGTCTTTATCTCAACTCACGGGCTTCACTTTCCATTTCTCTCCCCCGTCCCAGAGAGGGAGGGGGGAGGGTGAGCGAACGGCTGCGTGATGTTTAGCTGCCGGCCGGGTTAAACCACGACAAGACTGTAATTTGGAATATGCATTCTCCAAAACTCCACAACACCTAGGAAAGTTTGTGTTTCGTTTTTTGTTAGCTGGTGGAGACATAGCTCTTATTTTATTGATCACATCCATTGGGATCTGATGGCATCCATCTTGCCATTTTATTCCTAAAACCTGGATCTCTCATGCAGATCCTTTGACTTTATTTTGTTTTATGGCAAAACTGGCCTTCAGAAGGATTTGGACTATTTTCTTCCCTTTCTCAAAAACTTCCTCTGCTGTGTCACCCTACACAATAATGTCATCGATGTACTGCAGGTGTTCAGGAGCTTCTCCCTGCTCCAGCACAGACTGGATCAATCCATGGCCAATAGTAGGGTTGTGTTTCCACCCCTGGGGCAGCCGATTCCAAGTATATTGGACTCCCCTCCAAGTTACAGCAAACTGTGGCCTGCACTCTGCTGCTAGAGGGATGGAGAAAAATGCATTAGCGATATCAATTGTGGTGTACCACTTGGCTGCCTTCAATTCCATTTCATACTGGAGTTCCAGCATGTCTGGCACTGCAGCACTCAGTGGTGGCGTGACTTCGTTCAGGCCATGATAGTCCACTGTTAGTCTCCACTCACCATTAGACTTTCGCACTGGCCATATGGGACTATTAAAAGGTGAATGAGTCTTGCTGATCACTCCTTGGCTCTCCAATTGATGAATTAGCTTATGAATGGAAATCAGGGAGTCTTGGCTGGTGCAATATTGCCGCTGGTGCACAGTTGTGGTAGCGATTGGCACTTGCTGTTCTTCAACCCTCAGCAACCCCACAACAGAGGGGTCCTCTGAGAGACCAGGCAAGGTAGATAATTGTTTAATGCCCTCTGTCTCTAAGGCAGCTATACCAAAAGCCCACCGGAACCCTTTTGGGTTCTTGAAATATCCTCTTCTAAGATAGTCTATGCCAAGATTACACAGAGCATCTGGGCCAGTCACAATACGGTGCTTTTCCCACTCATTCCCAGTCAGACTCACTTCAGCCTCCAATACTGTTAGTTAACTGCTGAGATCCCCCTGTCACTCCATAAATACAGATGGGCTCTGGCCCTTTGTAGCTTGATGGCATTATAGTACATTGTGCACTGGTGTCTACTAAAGCCTTATACTTCTGTGTGTCTGAAGTGCCAGGTCATCAAATCCACACAGTCCAATAAACTCGATTGTCCCTTTCCTCCCCCTGGCTGGAGGCAGGGCTCCTCTAATCCTGGTCAGAATCTTCTTCGTTTCTGTGTTTGAAAGACTGCCTGCTGGAAGTTGGAGCATCAAACTTTTCAGAAAATCTCTTTTTCCCGATTGTTTTAATTTGCAACTCATGTACCCATGCCTCTAGGGTTGTGGTAGATTTTCCATCCCATTTTCTCATATCTTCTCCATGGTCTTGTAGGTAAAATCACAGGGTGGCATAGGGTGTGTACCCACCATATTGTCTTCCTTGTGCGGATGCATGCTTACCCCTGATAGCTGAGACAGTGGTTTGTACAGGTGGTTGGGAAAATAATCTCTCTTAAAGTTGGTGGAACTATTCAGACAATTTCTCCAAAGCATTATCTTTTAGTTGGTGGACACTGGTTTGTTCAGGTGGCGAGGAAGATAAATTCTCTTTAGCTTGGTGGAACTCTTCAGAAAGTTTCTCCACAGCTGAGACGCAGGCCTGTAAGGAAGAGGAGAGACTTTCTTCGTACTGCCGGAGTTGTTTAGCAACTTCATCCACTGTGGGTTCCTCATCGTCTTTCCAGGCCATTACTGCCAATGAGCTGGCATATGATGATGGTGCACTCCATACAAACTTCCGCCACATGGTTCGTGTACACCTGACTTCATCTGGATCTGTGGATGTTTGTCCAAGGTCTGGGTCCTCATAAATCACCTTCTGTACAGCTAATTCCCTCGGGTACTGGATTCCCTTCTCCATAGTGGTCCACTTGTCTGGTAGACATACAAGTTCTTCTTTGTAGGGATACCTTTGCCTCACAGCTGGCAGGAGACACCTCCAGAGGCTGTGAGATTGTGCTCCATCTGCAATTGCTTTGTCAATGCCTGCGTCTCTAGCAAGGGATCCCAGCCACCTGGCTTTCTTGCCCTCTAATTCCACACAATTGGCTCCGGTGTCCCAGCACTGGAGCAGCCAGGTGACAAGCTGCTCACCTATGCAGTGACCAAAATCTTTTCACACATCTCATAGCTCATGTTGTTATAGGTTTCGGGCAGTTATTGTTAATTTTTTGGCATCCTCATCTTCCTCCTCCTGAATCCCTGATGGCCCAGCATCATCTTCTCTACACCTAGACTTAGCAGAAGACTCTCTGTGTTCTTAATGTCTTAAAACTCTGTACCATTTTTTTTCACCTTCTCTACAGGGGCAACTTGCACTGCTACAGTTCGTTTCTCTGACCCAGTCACAGGACCTGGAGCAGCTGCAGGGTCCATCGTAGGAGTTGGAGTGGCCATTGGGTCTTTTACAGGACTTGGAGTGGCCACTGGGTGTGTCACTAAGTTGATAGTAGTATTAATTGCAGCTCAATAGGCACGGGCCAAACCCCAGAATGTTACAGTGATTTGTGTCACTTTGGAACTGCCAGAGTCATTATACCATTTTTTCAAGCATTCTACCAGTTTCTTAGGATTTTGCAGTTGTTCAGGAGTGAACTTCCAAAACACTGGAGGTGCCCACTGCCCTAGAAACCTGCCCATAACCTCCCACACTCCCTGCCACTCACAACTATCCTGCCTCAGGACAGATCTCTGGATGAGATTCCTACATGTAAGTAGTTGTTTAACCCTAAACAAAGCCTTAAATGCATTCAGGAGACATAACAACAAGAACATGCTGGTCTGAGTATCCCAAGGATATTCAATATCTTGGAGAACTATCGTAACAAGCTCAGAGGATAAGAGGGTGGTGAAGGAGAAAGAGAGAGTGAACAAGTAAGAAAAAATATCTTCCCCTTTCCCCTCCACAGATTGTCTTCCTGATGAAAAAAGGCAATAAGTGTAATTGTTAATAGTTTCCGAGATATGGTTTTGAAAGTATAGAGTCGACAACAGTGTTGAGTACAAATACCAAGTTAGAGTCATGACCAGAAATTTCATTGTATCATAAGCTACTGTTACAGTGCACAGAACCATAATGATCTTAAACCCGGGCCCGGAAAGGATAAACAACATGACAGAGAGCACATACAGAAAGTAACGTGTTATAATACTCAATTTAGAAAAACAGGCGCAGCAGTCTTGAGATTAAAGCAATCAGCATTATGACTAGCAACTATTAAGCAGGTCTAATACTTATACCAATTTTAGTTTAACACACTCTGGTCAGATCTGTTGATATCTCAACCCTTCGAGCCCCACGTTGGGTGCCAAAAAGGACTGTTGTGGTTTAACCTGGTCAGCAGCTAAACACCACACCCTTGCTCATCCTCCCCCCTCCCTCTCTGGGATGGGGGAGAGAAACTGCAAAGTGAAGCCCGTGAGTTGAGATAAAGACAGTTTATTAAGACAGGAAAATAATAATAACAATAATAATAATAACAATGATGATGATAATACTACTACTAATAATGTGTACAAAACAAATGATGCACAATACAATTGCTCACCACCCACTGACCAATGCCCAGCCTAACCCCAAGGAGTCCAGCCCTCCTCCCCCTGGCTAGCCACTCCTATATATTGTTTAGCATGACATCAGATGGTCTGGAATACCCCTTTTGGCCAGTTTGGGTCAGGTGTTCTGGGCCTGTCCCCTCCCAGCTATTGCTGTACCCCCAGCCTACCCATTGTCAGGACAGAGCGAGAAGCTGAAACATTCTTGGCTTGGTGTAAGCACTACTCTACAATAATTAAAACATCAGCACGTTATCAGCACTTTTCTCATCCTAAGCCAAAACAGCATTCTACCAGCTACTAGGAAGAAAACTAACTCTGTTCTAACTGAAATCAGGACAGGAGCATATGGAGATCCCACTCTAGAGCAGGTTCTCCTGATAGGAACTTGCAGAGGAGCTGTGCTGGAGCACAAGAAATATGTGAGGAGGAAAGAGTGGCAGAGGGGAATAGTTAAGAGCTGACCGTAATCCCATCTCTTCCCAGTGCCACCTGGCTAATGGGGACAGGAGATACACTTCAGAATGAAGGAGTAAAGCTTAGATTGGGAAAAAGTGGTGGGAATGGAAAGGTGTTTTATTTTTCATCTTTGTTTCTGACTACCTAACTCATGTGGGGAAATAAATATGATTTATCTATTTATATATATATATATATATTTTTTTTTTCCCAATTTGAGGTTGCTTTGCCAGTGGTGGTAATCAGTATCTGTCTTCCTTTACCTTGGTCCACTTGCCTTACTATGTTATTTTCTCTCCACATTCTTCTGAGGGGGGGGAGCAAGAGAGCTGGTTAGGGGCCCTGCAGCCAGCTAAATTTAAGTCGCTACATGGAGAAGGAAAAAAGAAAAGAAACAAAACAGAGAATGGAAGAAATACAATTTCTAGATTGGGAAAGTGTTTCTATTCCTTTAGAACATATTTTACTTCAGCTAGAATAAGTGAAAGCCTCTGATGTGTTTCCTTGGCGGTGAAAACTATTCTTAAAAATGTTATCATATATGTGGGAGGGAGGAAAAGAGGATGAATAAGACTTTTTTTTTTTTTTTTTTTTTTTTTTTTGACACTGTGTAACAGTTTGCATAATGGAAGACTACATTAACAACTTGAAAGACTCTTTTCAGTTTCAGAAAGTACCTATAATTTACCATTCTTCCTGAAGTGAAAAAGTTCATGATTACCTCAGATTCAGCTCTCTTAAAAGACCTTGAAAAGATACAGATATCTTATAAAGCCTCATTGTTTCCATGATCTGTTTCAATATCCTTTAAAAGTTCCAGACAAGTATGAATAAAAATATTCTTTAGAAACAAAACAAACAAACAAAAACAACAAACAACAATACAACTTATAGATTAATTTCAACTTTAAACACACTTATTACAAGAAACAGCAGTACTTTTCCAATAGGTACTTAGGCTCCAAATTGAGTACCACATTGTACTGAAGTTTATATGGCTTTCTCTACCAGATTCTAAAACACAATGTGAACGTGAACAAAGGCTGAATGTTTATAAATTAGAAATTGACATAAATTATTTTAGAAACAAACAAAGAAAAGCAAGCAAACAAAATCCATTAGAGCATTTTTTAATAAAAAAAAAAATCCACAACATATTATTCTTAATATTAATTGTATTCATTATATTTCAGTGATATTTTCAGCAAAAATGTTATATTTTATGAATCAATGAACACTTTTTTAAAGAAAAGATGTGTGAAGTGTCCAATAATCTATTATTTAGAGCATTGGTTTGAAGAATTTCAACACAGAACCTTGAATCTGTATGTCAATTAATAGTCTAATTCTCCTGTAAAAGCATTGAAAAGCTCTTGATTTTGTGGATATGCAACAGGTAAATAAATAAGGAAATAAATGCTGACAGAAAAACACATTCTTAATGCAACCTTTACTTAAACAATCAAACGGGAGAAAAATAATAATAATAAGAAGAAGAAGAAGAAAAAAAAAAGCGTCTTGATAGGTTTTTAAATTTTCACATTGTTTGAAAGACATTAAATACAACACCTGACATATAGCCTGACACTTCATATTTCCATTGCACTGCAGTGGCAAGAGTACAATTTAGTTTAGTTTATTCACTTCTCTTTCTCTTCACATGTGTTTTTACTTTTCTATAATATTCTAATTCAACAAAACTAAATTTGGCAAAAATTTTAGCATATCTCTGTCAAGGAAAAAAAGCTAACCAAACAAGAGACATTTCTTTGAACTATGAAGAAAATAATTGATTTGATTGCCTATGGTAGATATCTAATGAAGTAATGTATAGGTTTTAATGAAATAAAAAAAAATCAAATATGGAAGAATGACAAGTAAGATTAGGAATGAGAATGAAAAGAACGTGTTTTGTTTAGTCAACCCACTGAAAAGCTTTTATGATATCTACATGTATTTAACTACATGTAAACCTCAGTGGCATCAGGAAGAAATAATAACATTACCATAACCATTAAGCGAGAAGTTATAACGTACACATGTATTGATTTTAGAGTATAGTACTTTTATATTTTTATTTATTTATTTATTTATTTATTTATTTATTTTTAAACTGCTTGCATGAAGCAATTGATTGAAATGGGCTTAGGCTGGAGAAAAAAAAAAAATATAGTAGGCACTGGGAACAATAGGGAACAGTAGGAACAATCTAAATGTTAAATGAGAAAACTGGTAAATAGTGTAATAAATTGTTTAGGGAGTTTCTATTCCTTGTAATCTTTGAAATCTTGAGAAATACTTCCCAGATATGCAAATCTATGTATTAGCTTGATGGGATGAAGAAGCTCAGCTCTTCCTCGCCTTCTCTCTCCCTTTTTTTTTTTTTTCCTTAATTGAAGAATCACCAGACCATTTGTGAGGAAAAAGAAAATCTTTGTGCTTTCCTATTTCTCATTTTAATATTTTATTTTTTTTCTGGCTTGTTCAGCGTGTAGAGAAATTAAACAGTTTATTTAAAATTTATGTTACAAAATTATTCTTTTTTTTTTTTTTTTAAAAAAAAAAAGGTTAATTTTATTTTTATAGTTAAAATGTTTATTATTTAACCTAAAATAATGATAATAAAAACAAATTGATCTGCTTCCTTACAGTGTCTCACCGATATTGTAAGATAATTGAGAATAATGTATAAAACATCTGGAAAGAGAGAGATCACAAAAAGGTTTTTGGATGATATATTTCAGATAATCAGTTAAAAGAGAGGAAATAATCTTCTGGAGATATTTGTGTCTCAAAGCTGACTGAGGAAGCTATATTAGGTGATGCATTTTGGTCTAAAATACCTGAAGTTACAAGAAATAAATAATATTCTAATTATACATCATCTGTACTCCTCCCTCCCCCCCTTTGGAGTAGCATCAATAAAACTGAAAATTTCAATTGGTGCACAAGAAATCTGATTTGACTCTTCAGAATCTACACATAAATTGAAAGAAATTAAATCAAAATAGATTTTCTTGGGGGTACAAAATAGATAAATTGAATATAGAAATTAAATCAAAATCCTGACTAATGATTCTGACGATAGCTAAGTATTTACTGCCAAAGAAATGGAAGTAAACTACAAAACTCGCATGGTACACTTAAGAAATTTTAGCAATGTTTACGGTTTCATATTATTTTTCAAAACCAGCAAATCAAAGAGATTTCCATTACAGATGTTCCTTTACAAGAAACAGATTTAGAATGAGTTTTAATTCAGTCTTCAGGCTTTATGCACATAATCAATTATTTTCTTAAAAATTAATTACTTTTCCAGGCAGGTTGCTTAAGAAGATATGTCTCCCTCAGTTGACTTGAATTTCAAGCCTTAATGTCTATATCACTTTTTATGTTATGAAAACAAAACAAAACAAACAAACCACAACAACAACAACAAACAATAATTTTGAAAGTAGACCAAATATTGGTGTTGGCAAGTGATAGACATTGAGTATACTGGTTTGTTTGTGGTTCAGTTCTAGTTGTCAAAACTATCAACATATACGACTTGGAGATTAATTACAAAGTTGTAAATGTGAGAATGTTATTTATGATAAAGAAAAAAATAATAAATTTACCTCCAGAAAAATTAGTAATGAGGCAGAGAAGGAGTGCACAGCTTTGGAATGAAGTTAGACAAGAATTTTAGTTGAGTTATTATAGCTACTAGGGAAACAAACAATCAACCAAAAAAAGTTACCAGAGATATGCATTTGGAAAGTCAATAATACAATTTCAGTTTGATGACTTCAGTGACAGTTGTGAAGACTGGCTAAAAGACATAATGACTACATCTTGAAAAGAGACTCCTTAATGAAATGTATTGATAAATGATGCACTCAAGACAACATGTAGGTATCCTGTTCCTATAGGACATTGCAATATGAGGGGTCAGTATAATCATTTATTGTTCTGTTATCAAATTGCCTTCCACACAGATTTCTACAGTTATTCATTAAATGTCAATAGGAATCAACAAGCACAAAGTAACATTTATGGCCTTTTTAGGTACTTTTTCTTGTTCTATAATAAAGGTGGAGGGGTAAGAGAGAGATTTATACCAAAACTTAATACACAAAATATATTTTAACATAAAGGGAGGAGGGAAGAATTTACACTAGCCATGTCAAGTTTAGGAAACCAATGTTCTGTAGACCTTTTCTTGGATTGCTTGTAAGTAAGTAATCTCAAGTGGCTCTCTAAGAGTAGGGTGACTCACCTAAGAGCTTGAGTAGTTGAAGCTAAATGCCTAAATTTTGAATTGCTCAAATCATGAACCTTACTTTAAAGGTGACAAATTTGTAATGGTAAAGTTTCTTCCTATATATCTTGGATATTTAAGTACTCAAGCGCTTACGTTTATCTCTATTACTTTTTGGCACTCATATAAATCTGAAAACTATTGGTGCAGAATATTTCCTGAGTACTGATTTATAGTCATGAACTTACTTAGTGCCTGTATTGGGTGCACAAGGCCTGGTTTTGGGAGGTAAGAGAAGGGAGAGGGTGCAAGGTTGGCCTCTGTGAGGAGAGGCCAGGGCTACCCTGTGTCAGACACAGCTGGTTCCAGCTAGCTCTACTGCAGTGCACAGCTGAGCCTAGCAGACAAAAAGGAGGGTGAGTAGGCACTCCTGAGGGTCCAGAGCAGAGATTCTCCTGCAGCCTGTGGAACAGACCATGTCAGAGCAGCTATCCACACTGAAGCCTCTGGAAGATTCAGCACCAGAGCAGATAGATATTTCTTGAAGGAACTGTGGCCTGTAGAGATGCCATGCTGAACAAGTTTATCCTGAAAGACTGCAGCCATGGGAAAGTCTCATTCTGGAGCACAGAATAAGTGTGAGGAGGAATAAGCAGCAGAGATGAGCTGTTATGAGCTGTTAGGTGCTCGCAGTCCCCCATTCCTTATCCTCCTTTTACTGCTTGGAGTGGAAAGCAGGGTGGGTAGATGACTTGGAAACAAGGGAGTGAAATTGATCCTGTGAAAAGTGATAAGCAGGGAGCGTTGCATTATTTATTTGTTTCTAACTACCCACATTTACTTTAATTGGAAATAAGTTATTTAAATTTTTGCCAAGTCAATTCTTGTTGATGTGGATGTTAGGAACATGGTTTACAGGTGGACTCATTTATGTTATGTCAACATAACATTGGTTGGACTTGATTACATTTAGGGGCTTTTCCAGTTTAAACAATGTGATGATTCTATGATTTTTTATTTTATTTTATTTACTTTTCCAATGACAGTAAAGGTTAAACCACCACAGTGCTATATGCACAACCACACATGGATTTAAATGTGAATGGATTTAAGTAAAAGTATATATTCAGATGTGTCAGACTATTCACACTTCACAGAAAACAGTCAGACACATCTTCCTAAAAAATTAGACTGTTTACATTTTTGTTAGTCTGGACTTATTTTCCAAATGGAACATGATATAATTCCAAATAGTTGTTCCAATTCTATCTTAGAAATCTGTATTTCAGCTTTTTGCCTTTTCTTTCCCATATGTAAGATATGTTATTGTAATGTAAGAAAGTGCAGTTTCCGTATAATTAAAAAATTTTGATTTAGGACTTGTGTATAATATAGTTCTTTTAATCCATATGATGGATTAAAACCAATTTTACGAATGTGTAAATTCTTTGAGGAGTTGTTCTTTTTGTTTTTCTTTTCCATTTTTTTTTCCTCTGAATATTCTGAATCTGAAATAATATTGTTGTGATTTGGGATGAAAATAGGAGGAATAGCATGGCATAGATGATGATGTGTCTGTGGAAAAGAACTGTGATTGTGTGTGAGTATGCATGTCCATGTAAAAGAACAGAGAATTGCACATCATGTTTTCTGAATTCTCAATTTCAGCCAAACGTGATAGAAAGAATAGTAAGTATCTATCTCACTGATTGATTTTTCCTACTAAAATAGAAACTCCCACTAGAGATCTAGACTGTCATACTCTAGGTGATCCTGCTTAGCAGAGAGAGTGGACTTAGATGATCTCCAGAGGTCCCTTCTGTGATTCTGTAAATGAGGTTCCTGGATTAAATCTGAAATACTGTTGGGCCCATGGAAAATCACCACCCAATTATCATTCTGTAAAATAAATAATAATTTCAAGAAGCAAGACGCTTACCTTATTTGTTTCTGCTTACTCTTACTTTTTAGAAGAAGGAACAACAACAACAATAAAATTACTTACAAAATCATTTCTAGTAAAAGCTCCAGCAAGTTCTGTATCTTATTAAAAACTTGCAAGCAATACCTGAGAAACTAATTAAAGCCTAAGGGATACAGAATTCACTTTGTATAAATATCTAATTATTAAAAGTGTTTTAAAAATATCTGAGTAATGCATCAGGTTTCCCTTGTAATTACAGAAGTTTCACAAAAACAACAAGCTAGCTAATATTTCTGTACTGTACATTTCATTCTAAGAATGCTGATCTCAGCTGAAAATATCTATATATCCTCCTTTCCATCTTTTGCATAAGAAAATTGGATATTAATCTCACATTCTACTTTTCTCCATGTCACTAATTTGAAATATAATACTACAAGAATCACAGGTTATAAAGCAGAAATAATCATAAAGGTTTTACCTATTTTAGCTGGGGAAAAAAAAAAAAAAAAAGCAGAAGCACTGAATCATAACTTTCTAGCAGGATTCAGAACCTGCAGAAATATCCAGCAATTACAAAGTCCAGATTGGTGCTTCCCAATAAAAAGAGAAATTTAAGAATTATGCTGCGTTAATTTTTAAAAATGATTTTCTAAATACCATTAACATATTTGTTGTGAAAATGCTGTTCTTACTTACGTTTCATGTTCAATGGCCAGTGTATTAACTTAGGAGAAATAAAAAATAAACTTATGCAAGAGAGTAACTCACTAGTATTTTAGAACTTGTGTGGTTTCATACAATTTAAATATGCTGTTCTTACTAAAGAAAAATACCAAAGAGCATTGAAAGAAAAATCTCTCTCCATGGATTTTACTGATCTGGTGTCAAAAAGGAAATATGACGAGCACTAGAGATGTAGTATATATTAATTATATATATATATATATATATATATTTTTTTTCTGTAGTGAAAAGGGACAACTAAGTATATTTTAATGGCAAGAGTTAGTTTTAAACTTTTTTTTTTTTTTTTAACCTTTTATTTTTATTTTTCTTCATTATTTACAGACTTTTTATTATGGAGTTCTGGGGTCAGCTATCAAATTCTGGAATAATCAACATAGTCAGGATTAATGTAGCTTCTTTCCCCACTGACCTTTTGTTCAGATCAATTCACTATGTTCACGATGCAATAAAAGTCTTAACTTTCTGTACAAAGATAATGGACCAGATAGAAAAAGACAATCTCAAAACTGTCTACACTATTTGGTGGGCTGGAACACATAAACTAACAGTCTTACAACCAACACAAGATTTTCTACATAAAACAGTATAAGAAAACATCTCCCACATGCAGACCACAATTTTCCCTCGAGTTTTCCCTTTACGACCTTTTGACCACAAACTTGCACTCCTGAAACAGTAGGATCTGTAGGGCTTACCAAGTGTATTAGGTGGTTCCAAAGTTGATTTGACCCTAACTTCCATCAAATCCTGCTCACATGAGCTTGAACATGTCTACTGAAAATAATCTCTGCAAGGTGGCAGCATAACGTAGTCTCTGGTCTTTGGTTGTCAGTAGACATAAAGAGCAACTCAGGGACTCTCATTTTAGGTGTTCCCTGTTTGTCTCACACTAGAATTAGTATTAAGTGGCCACAGATTTTTCCAATGGATTTAAAGGGGTCCCTGGAATTTGCATTCTCTGAATTACCCTGAAATGTCAAAGAAGCTGCAGGTAGGCGTAACATTCTGTCTAAACTTTCAAGCAAATGTTTCTAAATAATATTAGTAGTTCAAATAATATAACACATACATTGGAAATACATGGACAGTGACAATGTTTGTGGACAACACCTTATCTGAACTAAAAATAGTGAGTCTCTGTAATGCAGCAGCTTATATTAGAAATTCTTACAGTCACAATGAAAAAATAGATACTTTTTGGTAGTAGCTCATGCATCAGGGTTTTAGTATATCATCGCTAGATCAAGTCTATTCTTAACTAAAATTTACCAAGAAATAATTCTATGAGCTAAAAAAAAGACAAATGTTCTCAACAGGACTTAGCTTTAGCTTAGGCATCAAGTGAATATTATCATGATTCATCTTTCTGATATAAGTGAAATGTTTCACATGAATCCAGTTCTCAGATGACTCTGGTATTTCCACATGCACTTAAAAGGAGAAATGGGAATTAAAATTTCATAATACATTTATCAAGGTCTTGCTGAATACCTTATTTTTCTTTAAAATAAAATCTTTTAGGAGAGCAGAGAATTAAGTTTTTGTTCCACTGAGTAGACTTGGTAATCTTCTCCTTAATATTCCATATCTCCATTTCTAAAAAAAAAACATATATATATAATAATAAAGTAGTATACTTTATTAAAGTATAATAAATAATAAAGTTTATATATATTTATATATTTTTATATATATTTTATATATATTTATATTTATATTTATATTTATATCTATATTTATATTTATATTATTTATAACATTATTAAATTATTTAATCTCTTGCTGTCTTCTTGCAAGTTTTGGTGATGTATTTGATACACAGAGGACCTTATTTTTTATCATGGGATTCTTCCTGATCTGCTGTGAAATTCAGACATACAGGATGAATCTAAGTAATAAACTATGAAAAGACCTAATTGGAAATAAAGTATTATTTCTCATGTAGAATTGTGAATGGATAAATATCTTATCAGATACTTGCAATCAATTACAAATTATGTGTTTGACATAATTGTGATAGAAATAATATTTTATCATATTACTTTTAAGTATACTTGATCTTTTCTGTCTACAAAATACATTTTTAAAGAGAAAAATCCCTTGAGCCCTTTGCATCGTATTTTCTCCCCCTCTTCCTTTGAGGAGGTGGAGTTATTGAGGTTGAGGTTGTGGTATAGTTTAGCTGCCCACCAGGGTAAAACCACCATGTATATAATAAATTAGTAGACAATTATCCCTTGTCATTTTGTCTCTTGTCTAAAAAGGAGAGAAGGTACCAGTATTTCCTTGTTCAATTTTTGTTGACTTTATAGAAACAAACAAACAAACAAAACTCTGATATCAGAGAACAAACAATTCTCTGATATTTTGATGAAAACCCAAAAAAAAGGTTGTAATGAGGAAGAATAAAGCTATTCCTCATATAAGCTAGTCACTTATTAATCAAACAACTTTCTTTGCAAAAGCAAAAGCAGGTAAGGGATCTTCAGAGGTCAGAAGAAATCTCTTCTTCTGCTCTGTATGCCATCTCCCCTCTGACTCCTTTCTTGTAAGATCCTGCAATGTTACCAGAAACACCTCTGACCCCTCATTTGGGTGGTCATAAATAGGAAGTCAGATCCATTTACATTATTACTAGTAGAAAAAAAAAAAAAAAAAAATGTTAGCTCAAGAGTGTGTGCAAAATCTCTCTCATTGACTCTAGACACCATTCTGAAATTTAAATGCTTTCCTGATAGACAGATAAATTTCTTTGAATAGCTCTTCTCTCAACATCTCTAAATTCAGAAAGGAAGAAAGGGAACTAACAGTTTTCAAAAATGGAACATAAAATCTGGAAAGAGAAATGTAAAGCTTGAAGATTGTACAAAACAAAAACAAACAAACAAACAAAAACCATGAATATCTTGCTATAGTTCATATTAAAAAGACTTTCTATAGTTCATATTAAAAACATTTTTCAGCATATCAGAAATAATAATTTTTCCAGAGAGATGACAAGGGTGATAGATGGTCTTCTCAAAAATAGAACACTAAAGGAAAGATAAAGCATAATGGAAAAGCTAAATGAACTATTTGTATTAGAATTCACAGCAAGCTAGTTTACGGATATACTTATTCAATATTTTGTTCTTATAAAGAGAATACTACACAATGAAACAGAATAGTATATTTTAAAATAAATCAATAAAAGGAATATTATAAATTATTTAAATAAATCAAATATTTTATTTTTATTTTTATTTTTTTTATTTTTTTAAAGAAATCAAATATGGAAACACCATACTGCTAAATGGTAAGCTATCTATCAGCTAAATTGGCCTTACTTTCAGGTGACAGGAAGACAAGTAAGGAAACAATTTTTAGAAAATGTTTCCACGTGGATGGAGGTTACAGACTGGTGAAGAAAAACAGGAGAACTGTTTTAACTATAAATAAATAAATAAATAAAGAAAGAAATTGAACATAGGGTGATAATCAATGGTATTTTTTTATATCAAGAAATTTTATATCAAGAAGTCAAAAATCTTGGAGAGTACTTTGAAGTTAAACTTGGTGTTATTGATAGGATGAATTTGGATTTTCAAAAAGATTTTTACTTTGAAAGTAAGACACTTTAGTTAATTAAACTTTTCTAAGATTTATTAGCGATACAATTTACTGCCTCACAGATTAGTAACTCTGTTACAAGAAGTAAAGTGGAAGAATACATGTTTTGCAATACAGAGAAACATAATGGTTATCTGTACTGCAGCTGCCCTGTTCATTTTAATTCTAAAGTTAAGTAAAAAGTTGGATGAATAGCAAGAACAGAGAGTCTTTTACATTACAACATTTTCTTAAAGTAATCAGAACTAAAATAAACTATGGTAACATGAGATGAGGACAAGAAATCTTTATGCATATAAATGACGGGTATAAAGACTTCTAATTTCACCTAACATAGTGTTAGACTCTAAAACTGCTTTTATACACCTCTTTTATAATTAAAGAAAGGAGAATAGAGGTAAAGCACTAGAATTTTGGCTGTTAACTTACATGTATTTTCAGTCATTTGGACATTAAAAAAAAAAAAAAAGCCAAAGACAGTGCTATTTCTAATCGTTGTGTATATGGTTTTATTGATATTATTTATCTTTGGAGTCTGGAATATGAACATAGCTCTACTTCATTTAGCAATATAGCCATAACCAAAATCTGTTACTATTCCTTACAGAAGTCCTGGATAGTTCTGTGAAAGTGTATGCTTAATTGTCTGCAGCACAAAAAATGAAATAAAACTCAGGAATTACTAGTTAAGAAGTAGACAAATTACAATGGCAGCCTATATTTTGCTATGTCATTCTTTAATTCCATGTTTCATTCTAGGCAATTCATCTCAAAAGCACTTTAATAAAACTAAAGAAGTAAGGTAGAAGCAACAAGGTATTTGGATGTATATTATGGCTTCCATATGATACGAGATAAAATTAATTAATTAAAAAAAAACAACAGAAATAAAATCTGACTGAAGGTCATAAAATCACAACTGACAGAAACCAGGTAAGTAGTTTATTATTATTATTATTATTATTATTTCTAACACGAGTGGTAGGGGACAATCACTAGGTAAGGTTATCAAGTTGTAGGTTAAAACCAAAACTGAAATTGGTCTATTCCACTGAAAATAAAACTGAAAATGCCTGTCTTAACAGTCTTACTATGTCCTAACTGAAACCAGGACACATACTAAGCAACCTTCCTATTTCCTTCCTTAGAATTCTGCTTCTCAAATAGGTTAGAAGGTGATGGAAACAACGTATGACACAGTACAACACTGATGGCCATAAATACAGTTCTTGTTCCCATACTGTAATCCAACAGTTCCTGCCCAGTTGAACAGTATGGCAATGAAGCAGCAAGGCAGTGAATCTCACTTGATCTCAGGAGCAGAAACATTGAATAATGCAGGGCAACTGAGGCTTTTAACACAATCAGTGTGTTATCTGACTGATTCAGCAAAGTTAGAACAGTAATGCTCAGTAACTTCAATATCACAAATGACTTGCTGACAAGGCCCACAGATAATAATAGCACCAATACTTTCTGATTAGAACCCGATTGTTTCCCTGTGATGAGCTATTTGAAGTTTAGATTTGCATTTGGAATGGTATTTTTTTGAGTGAGAGCTCTACTAACTCTGCTTAAAATATTAATCCCTTTAATTACAGAGCATGATTGTTTTTGTATTATTTAGAGAATAGTAAAACAGAAGAATGGTTAAAAGAAATTAAAACAAACAAACAAACAAACAAACAATGAGTTATAGATTAAGAGAAGAGTACAGAGTATAGCTAAAATGAAAGAGAGAGGGTTAAACATATTCTCGTAGCTAAAACCACCACCACAAAAAAAGCATTAAATAAACCAAAATTAAGGAACCTTTTCTTTGGTTCTTTATCATCTCATGACACTTGGTACAGTGAGCATTCAACAAACCAACCCAGCTTTTTTGAATCATAAGTATATTGCAATGAACTGTATTTTCCCCCTCCATATTTTTTATTAGGATTTTTTAAATTGCTTTACTAAAGTAACAGAGCCTATCAGTGAGTCTGTTGTGTGTGAGGTTATGTAGAAGGAGAGTGGCTGCTCCTTTAAAGGTATCAGATCAAGGAGCTTTTCCAAGGCAACAAAAGAATAGTAAGAAGGGAGGAAGTGATGGGAACCAAACTTGGTCAGGAAATAAAACATGAGAATGCTTCTTCAGGCATGGTTTTCTGATTGAGGATTTCTGTAAAGGGATGATAACAATAAGCAAAATGCTGAGATACAGACCTGACAAAGCAAAAATGGAAACAATGGCAAGAACCTTTGCTCCATGGGAACAATGACAAACTATAGACACCACTTCCAAGAAGATTGACCTGGACTTTGCAGTGGATAAGTTTGTGAACAGCAAGGGAGGAGGACATCCATACTGGGAAGTTATAGAAACTGTATAACTCTGCAAACGCTTGTCTGTCTGAACCTTGTGCCTGATCACTGTCTGTCCAATGTTATATGTTCATATTAAATTTTCTCTTAAGTCTCTGTCTGTGTAACATACTATTATGTGATACAAGGACTGTGTGCTAGATACAGGTGCAACCTGAATGTTGGTGAGTGAAACTCAGTGCCAGATCCTGGAGTCAGGGTGGGGAGCAGGCACCGTGGCCTGTAGTACCAACTACTGGAGCAAGTGTGATAGCTTCAGTATCAGTTACTGGTGGGAACTCTGCATGTGTGAGTGGAATGGGTGACATTTCCTGGAGTCAGATGAGGAGCATCAGCTACTGGGGCAAGAGGGGCATTCTACTCCCAGCCAGAGGGGTGGGTGTGGTGTGAGTTCCCAAACCAGCTAATGGAGGGGTCTGGCACATGTGAGGTGAATTTGCGGTTCTGCATTGGTGGCTGGAACAGGGCATTGCATGCCCAGTACCAGCAGCTGGGAAGGGAATGAATCTCTGAATCTTCCCCAAACCTGGTATGCATGGGGGGTACATGTGTATTTGCAAGTTTTATGCTGCTTAAGCTGTATTAGAATTTTTAAAAAATCTGTTTCTTCATGACTGATGTCTGTTGCAGAACTATCTGAATTCCAAACAGGAAGACAAACATATTCTTTGGCATCACTGCCTATGCTACATAATTCACAAATTAATCTTCTTATTGTCAAAAATTTATTTTAGAGGTTAACTTGACTAAGATTTCAGGCCATCAACTCTTTGCCTAGATGCAATGAAAGTACCTTAGTCTTTAAATGAATACCTTCAAGAATACAATTGAAGTATCTCTGTTTCTGATAATTTCTAGGATTTTCATTCTTTTCCCTTCCCCTCTCACCTGTTCCCTGTGAAAACTCACAGCTAAAATCCCAGGCTTCCTGAAAGGCATGCACTTTCTTTCTCAAGCTTTTCAATTTTGGAGCAATAATAAGTTACTGTGACAGTTTTAATAGTAATATAATAGAGAGAAGAGCATTTGCACCACCTCCACTGTCTCTGCTGATCTCTTCCTCCCTCAACAGCTTAATGATGAAGACATTATTTTTTTTTTCCTATTTTCTGCCATTCTGGTTGTTTAGAAGGGTGTACATTGCTTGATATTACTGCCCCAGCAGATGGAAGTCTTTATATTAACTAGTTGAGACATAAATACTCAAATTTATGAGCAAGTCCTACTGGAGCACCAAGACTCATAAGACTAAAGTCTCTTAGGTTCCCTTCTAGGGAACCAGAAGGGTGATTAAAACTTTTGAAGAACAAAGATGCTACATGAACTCAAAACTGGAATGTGAAAAACATAATATGTATGCAGACTGTCTGCACACAATATAGGAAAAAACGTGTCTAACTGCAACAAGAAATTGAAATGGAGGTAGAATGATGTGTCTTGTTGTGTAACATTGTCCTGGTTTTAGTTAGGACAGAGTTAATTTTGTTCCTAGTAGCTGGTAGAATGCTATGTTTTGGCTTAGGATGAGAAGAGTTCTGATAACATGCTGATGTTTTAATTATTATAGAGCAGTGCTTACACCAAGCCAAGGATGTTTCAGCTTCTTGCTCTGTCCTGCCAGTGGGCAGACGGGGTGCAGCAGGAGCTGGGAGGGGACAGACGCTGGACAGCTGACCCAAACTAGCCAAAGGGGTATTCCATACCATCTGATGTCATGCTGAACAATATATAGGGGTGGCTAGCCGGGGGAGGGGGGACAGACTGCTCGGGGTTAGGCCGGTCAGTGGGTGGTGAGCAATTGCATTGTGCATCATTTGTTTTGTATGCATTATTAGTAGTAGTACTATCATCATTATTGTTATTATCATTATTGTTATTATTATTTTCCTGTCTTATTAAACTGTCTTTATCTCAACTCACGGGCTTCGCTTTCCATTTCTCTCCCCCATCCCAGAGAGGGAGGGGGGAGGATGAGCGAGGGTGTGGTGTTTAGCTGCTGGCCAGGTTAAACCACGACAGTCATTAACAACATTTTGCTAGTATGGACCATATTAGAGAACCATAATTAGAGGAAACTCTTAGGCTGCAGTCTTGCAAGGTTAACTGTACTTCTCTCAGTACTACCATACAATGCAAGGATTGCTAAGGTTTTTAAGCTTAGAGAAAAAAAAAAAAAAAAAAAAAAAGTAATATCTTTTATGTTGTATGTCATAGTATGTAAAATGATATAACTCCAAATAAATAATAGTGTAATTATTTGCTAAAAAAAAAGAATACTTCTGGTCCAAAGGATGTATTTATATTTGAATTTGATTTAAATTTCAATGACAAATAAGAGTGTATTTTGCAGTGCCAATTAGTCTAAATATAATAACAGGTTTTGGCTCCTATTCCCAAGGCTAGTTTAGACTTAACATACAAAGAATGTAAAACATTTGAAAGAAGGCACCTGTCTGTACCAAGAGAGCTAGAGCATAAAGTAGCTTTGTTTTTGCCAATGCAATCAACTTGGGTGCATTCCCTGCTGAAGGCAACCTATCTGACAACATATTAATTTCAAAATATAATGCACAAAATTAATTGAGAAAAAAATTCACTCTCTAAAAAGGATTCAGCCATGAATCTTATCATTTGAGCTGGATGGTTTGGATGCATAGTCATGAGTAGTCCTACTATCAACATTTTCATAGTTATATAGAATGACTGGAAAATATATATATATATATTAATTTTTTATTTTTTTCCCAGAATTTTTTTCCATTCCCTTCTGATTTTTTGACAACTCAAATTGAAAACATGCTGTGCCTCCTCTGTAGCTGGTGTTCAGTGGGTACTGTGTCAAGATGCAGGGCAGCTGTGAGAGGTTGTGCAATTGCTGTGAGGGGAGTGGAAAAGAGCAGGAGCAGCTGTCACTGCAGCACTTGTATCTTGCCAGGAATTCAGAGCAAACTCTACAAAACAATGTTAAGGATTGTTCTTTTGTTCTGTTTTCAAATACCATAAAAATTATTTATCCACAGAGTTTACTCTCCAAAATACCACAAAGAGTGGTTAACCTTAGAAATTTTGTTTTAGCTTTAGGTGCCCCAAGCAACATTAAGCTGGAAATTTTAAGAAAGCTTCTGAACAGAGCAGAGAGAATTTGTAATAGCTTTCCAGACTGAATAATCTCCAGTGGACTACATTGCATGTTTCTTGTTATGTATTTCAGTAGAAGGAAGAAAGAAACAAAACAGGATATATTATTGTTTTGTTGTTCACTTTGCTTTTCTGTTAAGTAATCTTTACTATTCAAGAAATACAAAATGCAGAAAAACCTAGTAACAGTTATTATTGTTATATATGCTATGTATTTATTATTGTGAAAGAATGTTTATCAAGTATCTTAAGTGGATTTTGGTCTTGGAATTTAGGCAATTGGAAGCACACACTTCAGGCTAATGTATTAAGGATAGTTCTCCTGGATATATCATCAATATGTTTTTAACACAAAAAAATAATAATGTCTTTAGTGGAAACAAAAATCTGTGGCTTTCATAATCACATGCAGTTAGCTATTAAGTAGGAATTTTAAAGACTTCAATGGCATCAGTCCTTAAGTTCAAAGTATATACTACAATTAGATGAGAAGTCTCTTTATAGTATTTATGACATTTATACTTTCATTCATATTTTAATCTTAGGAGAAAAATACATTTAATTTACTAAACATTACACTTTGGGAATATTTAGGAAAATATATATTATATTTAACATATATTCTTGTCAGATGAGAAGAAAAACAATTTTTTTTGAAAAAAAAAATCTGCTCAATAATTTTAAAGAACTGCTGATAAAAGGAGGTAGCTTCCTTAAAGGAATAGTTTTGATGGTCTTATGGTAGATATTAATGCTAAAAATACAGTATCAGTTTTTGACTGTTCCTAATTAATTCATACTTCGGTAGATAATATCCTAAATATCTGAATGTATGATGGGAATATGTAGATTTTTTTTCCTTATTTTGTTTTATATTGGTAGCTATACTTCTATGGAAAATTTTTGAAGAGTGTAGATGCTTCAAAAACAAAGAAGCAGGAAAACCCTTGATTTAATAACCTTATATTTTTTTCCTCTACTGTCAGCTTTCTATTGTGTCCAATATTTTATTTATTTATTTTAAATAAAAAATGCTTTACATAAAAAGGATGAATTTTGGAGCTGAAATCATAGGGGAAGCTTATTTGATATATCAGATCTTTAGAAACTAAGAATTGTTACGAAGGCTAAAATTCAAGGTCAAGTAATATGCTCATCAGCTGTTTGAGTATGTATTTGCATAATCTTTGAAGTGATTTGTTTTTAAGACTAAGAGGAACATTTAGCAAAAAGAAGTTGAAACTCAGCAGAACCTCTTGCAGTATTCTGTGACAAAAATATGCAAGTCTAATCAAACTAGTCACATCACATGATAGTAGACTAGAATGTATCATCAAGAAAGGTGAAAATATGATTCAGAAACAGTGATTTAGCAGCAATGAACACATGCCTTTTCATGGATAGTTCTGCAGTTCATTATTGATAAATTGTTGCTCATATTCATTCTGTGGCTAAAGACTGATAAGATTCTACAAAGAATTATCAAAAGCAGAAGAGAAGACATTGCAGTTGTGAACATAAAGGGGTGTTCAAAGCTGGGCTCAGAGATAAGAAGCAGAGGGCAGCTACTCAGAAACACAAATCTTGAAAATAAACAAGGATTTAATTGTTCATGCACAAATCCTTAGTGTTTAGGTTTCTAATGTCTAATGTGAACTCTTAAGTGGATTTCTAAGCAGGACATAGAATGATACGGGACAGTAAGTGATAGGTTGAGTTCATTATAACAGAAACCAATTCACTGGAGTTTAGAAATGAAAGTGTATTCTCAGTTTGTTAGTGTGGTGATTCCAAAATCTTCTCATCTCTATTCACATACTAATGTGAATAGAGGTTGGTAAATATTGCCTTACTGCTTGTTTGTCTTTTTCCCACTTTCCCTCTTTTCTCCCCCTCTCTTCTTCCCTTTCTTCTCTTTCCACAGTAATATTTTCTTATAATTTTTGTAATATTGGTGAGATGTTCAAAAGGTCATAGTAACCCTTGTTTTGTTCTAGGTTGAGCTGTCAGTTTCACTAGCACCATTTGATTGTGAATCTCTGAATTAAACACATCTATCTAACTGTGCAGCCATCTATTGACAATGCCCAGTTGAAGAGTAAAGTCCCTTTAGGTCTTTGTTCTGACAAACAGAAACAATTAGAAGAATGATTCTTAGTTTTAAGGACCTAGAACATTTTTTTGTCATGACACTGCCCAGCCTCCCCCAGGGTTCCTCCACCCTGTCAACAGCCCAGAACTTCATTTCAGATTCCAGAGCCATCAGTCCTTTCCCCAGCAAAGACACAGCAGAGCTGGTTCCCAGCTTCCCACAGCCCTGCACTGCCTGGCCTTGAGACTTGCTGAGCCCATGTTGTCACCAAATTGTATTGAATGAATGTTATCTGCATTAAAAAATGTAACTTTTTTTGTTTTGTTTTGTTTTTCAGGATGCACCTGCTGCTTTGTCTAATAACATCTCCTGTTCTTTAATGGTTCAGAGTTACCAGTTGGTCAAGATATATCTTTCTTAACTCTGGAATTTATCACTGTCTTTCATTTCATAGAGATAGTTTTACAGACTTTTCTTCTTTCTGATATTTTTGAATGGCAATTTTGCTTTGCAAGTGTTATAATTGAGCATATAACAAAATATAAATCTTAAAAAAAAAAAATACTGGAAATATATTCCAAACAGTTTCATTTTACACATTACTTCTTCCCTTACCAAGTTTTACCACTGACTGTATTCTATTTCTAAGCATGTATATGTTACTTTTATTTAGTAAGAAATTTTCAAAGGATGTCCCCCTTCTGAGATCATAGCATTTGACTATTAAAGAAATTATGGTAAGTATGTTACCTTAACTGACCAATGTTTTAATCTCCAAGTTATAATTAATTTGACAAAATCCTGAAATATAAAAGAAAAATCAGGAATAATCCTTAAACAGGTCAGAGAAATGTCCCTGTATTAGCTATAAGTGTCACACCAATTTAATAACTCTGATTACTTAAGAAGACTCTCACCTTGAATTCCCATAAATTTTGTTAAATGAAATCCAGTTTAGGTGTATTGAAAACATATTGAAGTCTTTTTAGTTCTGATGTAACACCTACTGATTTCATTGAATTGGAATGTTCCCTTCAACAGTTTCAAATAATGTTTGAAGTTCAGTATTCGGAATGTGCTGTTAAAACTTTTAACCTCATATGAATTACAAAGATATTGATAAATGAATCAGTTTTGCCTGTTATTCTTTACGTGCTAAAACCGAGGGTAATTTGTTTAAAACAAATCTGTCTTTTGAGAATGACAGTTTTCTGAACTGAACTTAAAAACTCTAGATAGGATATATAAATCCATAGCCTTGCAAACTCTCTGTGTCCACTTATGCATGTCTATTCCATTCTGTCATAGCTAACGCAAGTACAAAAAAGTTGTCCATAAGATTTTGCTATTTATTATGTAGGTTGCAAGCTTAATTTTTCATGTCTAAACAAAAACTGTAAAAAATAGTTCTAAAAGACTTGGGAGCTCTTTTTGTTGTTGTTGTTTTTGTTATTTAAGAGCTAGGATGCACAATTAAAATACTTTCAAGTAGTTCCATGGAGGAAAACAAACAACAAAAACCAGCATTTAAACCTAATCTCTCCTACATGTGTGCTTATGTACAAACCTGAAAATCAATTCAAAACAAACAAACAAACAAAAAAAGACAAAAAACACTTTAGTAGTTGTATTGCTCTGACACGTGAAATCCAAAGATAACTTACTAAATTCTGCTTGCAGCTAGACATCTGCTCCTGTCCATAGCACATCAATCCTGAGCAGATGGTACAATTTAAGCCTGACTCTACAAAGCGTTTAGAAGAAGATTATGTTGCCACTTGATTACCAGCTAATTCTGGAAGAAGATGCAGCAAAGTAGGGAACATTATTGAAGAAAAGAGGAAGAACCAGAAGTGGAAACCCACTGTATTACTGATTCTGAGTTAGATTGAACTAGATTAGGAAAAGCCATTTGATCTAAAAGCAACAGGGTGATAAAAGACAATCCTCCTCTTTCCTTCTTCTTTTCTGGATACCCACCTCCAATCTAGTAACTGCTGCATGCTCTTTGTCCTGTACAACCTGTTCCCTGATACACAGTATTTAAAAGAAAGGATCAGGTTTCTATTTAAAATGTTTTGTAAATCCTAATTTAAGATTCACAGCGAAATGAGGCAGGAGTTCACAGGTGGTAGAAAAAGAAACAATAGAAAAACCAAGTGTTCTGAAATAAGAATAGTTGGTGCCTTCTGAAAAGGGATAAAAGAATCTGGGGAAAATAAATAAATAAATAAATGGAATGTTGGAAAGTTTTAGAAAAATGATTCAATAATTAAATCTTGCTCCTCCTGAATTTTTAATGGTTTTGATTCAATAGACTTAGTTGTCTATGTCTTAACAGAAAATAAAGTCAGATAATGACATTTTCTTACCCCAGTATTATCCAGGGTACTCTACCCCAAAAGTAAAATGTTTCCTTTCTGTGTGACTGTAGCTTGAAAATCACTGAGACTGTACTACAATGAGAAGTGCAAGATCTAATTCAGGAATCAAATATTTGACCTAAACCTTGGCTTAAATAATTGTGAGGGGACATCTGTAAAAAATAGAAACTGAATAGAAACTTTCCATCTGTAGATAAGTATCTAACTGATTTTCTGAATGCCTTCACTGCTTACTGGCTTCTTCCTACTTAAAAGCTATATATTTCATCTGCCTTAAGTGTTCCTTTGAGTTAGATCTCAAAGTCTCAAATAGTCACTCAAAACTTCTATTATAGTCAGTGGTGATAAATAAGTGTGTAAAAAGTGAAATTAAACACATGAAATCATAATCAAATGAATTACATTCCCATTTCTCTCTTGCAATAAAAGCAATAGAATCAGCAGTCTGGGATATATAAACCTTTGGATACATAGACCTAATATTAGTGTTAAAGATAAAGTTAGAGCCAATTCCCACTGAAGACAACAAAAGGAGAAATTACATTCTATAAACTTTCGTTTGTTCTTATGTGTTTTGTGTGTATGTTGAAAACTTTCCATAGTTTCAAGATACCATTTTTAATGATATCTTATTGTGTTCATAATAATTAATATTTGTCTGTTAATAATGCTGCTCTGAAGGAACTTAAAAACAGGCAGCCTCAAATACCACATTCGTCTAGCTCGGTGAAAATCCCAAATAGAACTAATTTTTACACAGATTTTAATTGATCTAGAATTTTGGAAATCTTTGTACTGAACTGATCTTAAAACTTATAATTTAAAACATTTAAAAAATAATCCTGATTTATGACCTGCATATCACAATTACAGGGAAAAGAAATATTTGATGATTCATTATTAAAAAGTGGGGAGAAAATAAAATTGTAAACTAGAATGTTGCTGAAGGACCAAAATTAAGCCTAGTTGGACAAATGAAGAGTTTTCAATGAAATATTACAGAATATTTTATGAACAAATAAAGGAGATATATCTGTAAGCAACATACAAAAGTTCACAGAAGTGGAACCTGCAACATTGATAAAACCTGTATGACTATGTAACCACCATAATTTTGGCCAAAAATCAGACACTATTTTTTATTTGTTTGTTTGTTTTTGTAAACAGAAGAGATCTGACTCCGTACAAGAACCTGTGTGAAAGTTGTTGAAGATGCTGAAACAGTGCTGCATACTTTGTTAATTGGAGAAGGAAGACAGTAAAAGTAAATCCACAATGGAATATGGATGTACAAGATATATTACACTTTGACTCAGGTAAGTTAGGCTGTTAATGAAATAGTATTATGTGTTTTCAATTTCAGTGTCAATACATATGTATACATATATACATATGTAGTTCATTGTTCATTTCATTTTTAAACTAAATTTAATTGGAGAGCTAAAACAAAAATCAGTCCCAGTCATGCAGTTCTTTCAGGTAACTAGCACATATTTAATTCTTTTTTATTACTTTTTGAAGATTTCTTTGTCATTTTTTGCTACTAGTGAATACTATCTCCCTTCTCTATAATCCTTCTTTTGTGTCAATAAACTGATGATCAGAATCAAATGCAATACTATAGATACTGAACATTTATCTACATATTAACTGCACTGAGTTCGGTGATGTTCCTTGCAGTATAACATCTTATATGAATATCACAATGAACTCTTTCATACTTCCAGACAAGTTATCAAAATGGCTAACAAAATTATACCTAAAATTGTAGCACTTCATCACATACTTTCTAGTTACTTTTCTTCTATGATATCTTTTTTTGTTGTTGTTTTTCTTTTTTTTTTTTTCTGTATTCAGATTTTGTTTTGTAATAGCAAAAATTTATATTTTTCAAGAAGTACTACAGTACAAACTACATAAATGGACATACTTTCTTATCAGAATATCTCAGTATCCGTAATAGCAGAAGCAGTAGAAAAAAATAAATTGTTACTATTTTATGGACATGCTAGCTTATTTTATAGTTAAAGAGTAAACAATGTAGCTTAATATCCAGGTTTTCTTACAATTGAAAAACTGGATGTACACAGTCTCAAGCTAAATGAAAATTAAGCTCAATTAGAATGATAGGTGTGGAATGAGCATAGAAGAGATTGCTGAGAAAACTATAGTAGAGGTCTATTACTCATATCTTGCACTGAGAATAAAAACACTTGGAATGGGATGTATGAACAAATAGAATGAATTCAAGAGTGGGAATAAAACAAACTTTAAATAATTTTGAAATATGAAATAGTCAGAGAGTCCAAAAATATCAATTATTACTTTGTGCAGTAAAAAGGAGAAAATGTCTGTATGGGTTGCTATAAATCCTGCACACTAGAATACAGGGAGTCAAAGTATGCTAGTAACTGGACTATTTATCTTGGATTATTTATAGCTTTCAAAAAATTACCAGTTTCTAAGAAATGACTAGTTATACTGGAAGTCATACAGAGTTCTTACCATTGCTTGATGGAAGAGTTTTTTGCTTTACTTTGCTTGATGGAAGAGTTTCAGCCTAAGAGAATTTCAGCTGAAGATATGAAGATATGCCACTAAAACTAACTAACTGGAAGAAAGCTTCAGTGACTTCAATTCCTCCGCCCCCCCTACCCCCCAACCCTACCCCCTGATATTTTGAAATACATCAGATATCCTTTATTCTTCCTAAAATGTATTTATGTAAGCAATTCACCTAAAACAAATTAAGTAACTAGAGAATTCCAGTCTTTCCTGAAGAGTATTCCCCTCAGGCAAGCAAGCAATTGCAGAACTACCCTGTCACAACATATCTCTGTAGAACAGATGATTTACCCTACCTAATAACCAAATGGAGAGAAATTGCCACAAAACTGTTTTCTCATTTCATTTTTTCTCTAACTGATCTAAAAGGTTTGACAAAACACGAGAGACAAGGAGACATGAAAATAAGGTTTCACTAGGGGTTTAACCACTTCACAGAGGAATTAATTAGAACACCCAAGAGGTTTGTGTCACATATCTCTTAATGATTCCAAATAAGAAGTTAATTTTAATTTGCCATCCTCAGAGTACAGCAGGATTCAGAAGAGGGTAAAGTGATGTGTTACTGCATTTTTTTTGGGGTCCACATAAGTAGCCAGATCCCTGTGACACTCTCACCTTCTTCCCACACCTTTGCTGGCCCCTGGGTTAGAACCATCTGTGACCTCCCTCCTTTGGTCTTCTTTAATAATTGTGATGGTACTGTTTCCCCCTGAGAGGTGAAAAACACAGCCAATCCCTCCACCCCACTTATCTTCAGAGGAGGAGGAAGACCAAATATCTCTGCCTCACTGCTCTGGTTCCCCACCAGTAGCACTTAAGCTCATTGTCTAGACCATCTTTCTCTTTCCTCAGTTTCCACCAAAACCTGATATGCAAAGATATAACCTCACATTCAATCCTTTTACCTGAGGACTCTCAGCCCTTCTTTCCTATTCTTCTTATGTTTTGCAGCTAAACATTATACCACATCTTGTCCACACAAGCTTATACTTTGGAATTTAGGACTTGGCAAACAACTTGGGAAAAAGCTATTGTGACTTCACCTCCTCACTGTGCCAATCCCTTCATCAGGCAGAGGTTCTGCTGCAATTTCAAATCCTTGGGCCTAACACACATCAGTTCCCACACGACAGACACTTATGACTAATATAAGTGGTACCCTCCTTCTGGCAGCGTATAAAAATGATGCTAAAAAGATTCAAGACCAAGGAAGAAGAAACCTTCAGGACAAACACTGTATTGCTTTCAGTGAAAAGCTTAGCATGCTGGTGACTCAATGTAGAAATACATAGGAAAGATTAATATAGCACCACAGACACAAGTTGGTACTACGAGGTTTGCATATAGCAGTTTTAATTATATGATTATCGTGGATGATTAATTAATAGTGAGATACAATTAAAATTATTATATGGTTTCACATATTGTTTTTCTATTTTAATTATAATGAAGTATAACATACACAACTGCATAAAGAATAACTTTTTGTTTGCTTGAAGCTAACTCCCATTATCTTCATTATTCTTCATTCATATCATCATTCATTTGGAATCAGTTGTAGTTTTGGGAGAAAAGTTAAATAGTCTGCCTTTCCCTTCACCTGTGATCCTCAACAGCACAAAAAAAAAAATAAAAATCAGTATTATCTTTACATAAGTTACAAAATAATTTGCTCTTTAAACTTAGGGAAAAAAAAAATGCAAAAACACAGCATACTAAACTCCTTACCCAAAAATGAATCAAACCAGCTTACCAAAGCTCTGAAGCTAGCAGTAATAACTGCTTGTAACTCCACTTTTCTCCACTATTTCTCCACTTTTACATTACATAATACTTGCTGTTGAACAAGCAAAAAATATTAGAACTTCTTTTTTACCAACATATATAAGATATACAAAATCTGTGCAGTTTCAGGTTGGTAAAGCAGAAAATAGACTGCTCCTGCAAATTGGAATTTTGTATTCCTGCTGATACTGCAAGTTTCCTTCCCTCTGCAGCTCTGCTGAATATTTTAACATCTTTTATGGTATAGATTAAGTAACTACTGATTGTGTAGAAATGTTGCAGCTTTTAAATGTTTAATTGCAGTCTTCAGTACTAAAACTGATTCACAGCCAATGAACAGTGAACCTAAGACAAATGTGAAACATAATAAAAGCAAAAGGTCTGCTAACTTTAAGACTAGTATAGGAAAAATCCTGACCTCTTCATCATCATAAATAACTGTGTGTAGACAATGCATTTCTGATTTGCATACATTTGTATAAAGAAATATTTCTTAGGGTGGAAAATCTTAACATGAGATTTTCTAACTCATTGTTTTAATATATAATAAATTATACATAATAATGCTTATATTTGGACATTCATGTCTCCAAATGAAGTCCCAAATCTTCATGTTTGCACAGTAGTTCATCGACCTGTCGGTAATTAGTCATTTATTTCTTTCTTAGTTACTTAGTTGCTAATTACTTTAAAAGATGGGCACAAATTGCCTTAGATTTCTTTTTATATTTATTTGTTTAGTTATTTTTATCTACATTTTAAAGTATTAGTGTTTTTTCTGCCACATGTAATTTAATCATCAGTGACAAAATAGTTATTAATGAAACACGGCTTTTAATTTAATGTAGAGTCTTCTGCATTAAAAGACTGCAGATTTGTGGAACAGCATCTTTACTTTGAGATCTCTGGGTAGCAGCCTATAAAAAATTGAGATTTGGATGATATTCTTAAGTAAAAAAGGATTGTGCCTGAGTTGTATCTTGCAACGTATGAAGTCACTCAAAGAGAAAAGTGATGGCCTAGTTGTTATAAAACATTAATGTTCTGATTTAGAAGTCTTTCACATCCCTTTTGCACTGCAAAAAATTACTATGTGCAGTACTGAGTAAAATGAAATCAAAGCCACTTATCTTTAATTTAAAGGCAGAAGTATTGGGGAAGAAAGGATTTATTTATTTATTTATTTATTTTGAAAAAGCATTTCTGAGACAGCTTGTCATCTTATGAGAATACACTCGTAACTTGAATGAAGAAAGAAAATAACCCCAGTGAAATGTTAGTTTTTGAAATAACAAAGGTTTTACCTTTCTTTCCTTCTTTCTTTCTTTTTAATAACAAACACACACACAAAAAAGAAACAAAACAAAACAAAAAAATAACAACCACAGTTAGAACCTAGAGTCAGCTCTGATTATAATATTATTTTGTAGCAATGAGATGGGAAAAATTACCAGACTGTTTTTATTTCATTTATTTATTTATTTATTTATTTATTTATTTTATTTTTATAAATAAAAATTTAAAAGGTTATTTGGATGGTCAATATTACTGAAACAGAAAAAAGAAAAAATCTTTAAGGCATCTAGAGAAATACTCTTGCTGTATTTCTACCTCTTCCTCTACTTTCTTTTCAATTCCGCTTCTTCTGATATGTGTCCAGTCAACATCTTGCTTGTATCATCATTCTCTCTGTATTGTGGCAAGACAAGGTTCAGAATAATTTTGAAGACAAGTGTCTTTAAAATTATAAAAAAATAAAAATAAAAACAAGCACACAAATAAAAACACCTATGAGAGCAAAGTATAAATAGATCCAAAATAAAATTATAGATGTAACAATATGCAACTGGAGTGTATCAAAGGTAGCTGAAACTAACTTCTATATATACTTTTCTCTGATGAATTCCATCTCTACAGCTCCCATCTTTACAACTGTTCACCCTGTCCAATTTTTACCACCCTGCAAGCTCTTGGTCTTTTTCTCCCACTCTTCCCTCCCACTATTTTCTTTCCTTTATGCTCACTCCCTCGTCTGGGCCCTGGAAGATTGAACCTGACAGTGGGCTGCTGCCGATGCCCCCAGCCTGGTCTGGGGACAGTGCAGAAAGGTGCTAGAAGACAAGCTGCTCTCCTTCATCTGCCCAGCTTTGTATTCATAACAAAAGAATATTTATCTGTTGATGAAGGATTTTTTGGGATGACAGTAATTAGGAAGAAAATACAAAGGAAAAGGTTCAAATGATCAGTGACAAAAGACTCCTGATAGCTTCCAGAAATACTTGTTTCTTAAAGGTATTAGCTTTAACCATATGTAACGGTTTTACTGCTAGCAAAACCCAAACATCTCTGCAAAAAGTTAGCGTCAGTGTTGTGGCTGCTTTCTGGCAAGGGAGAGTAACATGAGGGCTATTCAGCTTGCTGCACTCTCAGTAGAAGTTGGAGGGTAAGCGTATTTTACTGAGGAAGAAAGAATGAGGCTTGCTCCATATTTCATTGGAAATTTGGGGGGTGGGGGAGGTATTCTGTTGAGGAAAAAGAATGAGGTGCTATTTACCTATTTTGACACGTACAGAAAGAAACTAAAACTAATAAAATGTCTATAACTAGTTCTTAAAATGGGCTGAAAAAGAATTCTCTTTTTCTCTGAACGAAGACTTTATAGACAAAATACATCAGTTTTAATCTCGGGTACCCACCTAATACTTAAAACACACAAGATTAAAACTGATGTATTTTGAAATCAAGAAATCAAGTGGACCAAAAAGAGGAACTATTCAACTATAAGAATGCTAAAAGAGTAGTTTCTCAATGATAAGTTTGTAGATTTACTTAATGTCACATTTCTATTAACTAATTTGGCATTAAAAATAGTCATTTCCTGATCACAAAGTGTGGAAGAAATTATATATTATGAGGGTGGTGAGACACTGGAATGAGATGCCCAGAGAGGCAGTTGGATGCCCCATTCCTGGAAGCATTCTAGGCCAGCTTGTGGCTTTGAGAAACCTAATCTAGTGGAAGGTATCCCTGCCCATGGTGGGGAAGGAGTTGGGACTAGACGATCTTTAAGGGGCCTTTTCCAGCCTATTTCATTCTATGATTTTATGACTTTTTCTCCTATTTTTAAAGAGAAAAATTGTCCTTGGAGACTGGACTCATATATGGAGTCAAACAAACTGAATTTTCAAAAGATTAGTAAAAGTTTATGAATTAGGAAAGAAGGAAGAGAGGGAGGGAAGAAGACACACTGTTCCCAAGTGGAATGTTATTTAGTTGAAAATAACAACGAATAAATTAAATTAATTATTTGCTCATTGAAAACATTGAAAACATTTTTAGAGTAATATGTGCCAATATGTGTCAATATGTCAATATGTCAATTCCTGCAAAAGTTGGGAATATTGATTACTATATAACCTTAATTTATATAAATTAATAATATGGTTTAAAAAAAAAAACAAAAAAAAACAAAAAAAAAAAAAACATAAATATATGGTTTTGATCTGTAATTTGCAGAAAATATTAATTTTAATAGATGCAAGGAGATACTAATGTGTTTAGGAGAAATAAAAGTATTATTATGAAAGACTAAAAATAGTGTTCTTTTTTAACTGAGTAAACTGATGTATGGGAAGCTTTTGGAAACTCTCTAGAAAGGTTTATTCATTTATTTTTAGTTAATGAAGAGCTTTTTAAGTTAAAAAGGAAATATGTCTTAAAAGGAAAAAAAAAAAAAAATGAAAAGAAAAAAAAGAGGATATATTATGTCCATTAATAAATTAAAGCTGAAAATTATATATCTCTAAATTTGCCCTAGAGAAATTTCAGTGAGTAGTTGTGTTTTAAAATACACTTCAGTAAATTCACAAAAAATTTGTAATATGGGCATAATTAGAACATTTTGCTTTCTTTTTTTCCACATCTAAGTTCTCATACAGCTTGTCTAGTTCCTTTCCCTTTCCTCTTTCCACCAACACTGTTGAGATGTAAGAAATACTACATTTGACATGAAAAATTTCCAAGGCAGGGAGAGTTAGTTATCTTGGCAAGGCCAAGCTGAGGCAAGCTAAAACTGAAATTTAAGTACAAATATTTAAATCACAAGTTCATAATAATTAAATAAAACATTGTAACTGAGTTTTCAGTATGTTGTGGTTTACCTATTATTTTAATGCTTGGCCTTTACTATTTGGCTTATTTAAATCAAATGCTGTTGTAGACAGATCAGCTTTTGTCTAATAGAAGCTACTTATCCACCATGTCTTCCTGCAACAAACTAATTTTCAAAAGTATTCTAAGAGATAAAACAGCCATAAAACATTCAAAGTTGTTGCCAAGTTGAGTGCATAAAAATAAAATGAATGAAAGAACACAAGGGGAAGGTAATTGATATTTTAATATTTAAAGTATGCTTTTAAATAACTTTTCAAACTTATTTTTTTTTTGCATTTTTTTTTTCAGCAAATTTTAAACAAGTACCTCCGTGTAGTCCTTTTTCAACACAGCCTCTAATTGTCCTTGACACTCTCTATAAATTTAAATTGCAGACAGCATTGCTCCACATAGTCAAAAACTACTTAATTCTTTAGGCAGAGGTACATAATATTTTTACAAAGTCCTTCACACAATGGGAGGGAAATAAAAATAGGGATGGTAGGAAAGTTTTTAAAGGTAGAAAAGAGGCATTAGCTATTAAGAGAAATGACACAGAGAAAATCTCATGATTAATTTGGTAGGCTTAAATATGTATATTTATATTTGTACATAATTTTGGCTAGTGTAATATTCCAAAATTCTCTGGCTTCGATCTTGACTAGATTCTGGTGGGCACTCTAAATAAAATTGATATCAAACAGTATACTGATGCTTGAGAGAACTGAGAGTTGTTAACTTTTATTCATGACTAGTACAGAAGAGTACACATGCCTTTCATCTTCTATGGCCATTTACTAAGTTATCTTTTCTTTTTTTTTTAAGTTTCCTATTTAAATATTATATAAAGAATTATGATTGCTATATGATAAGCAAGTATGCATGCATAATACTGTTGCTAAGTGAATACAAAGTTTTTATTTCATATTGTATCATTCTTGCACTTAACATCACAAATACTATATCCTTATGTGTGTATAAGAACTTATGTGTGTATATACTCTACTAAGTATAAAATACATACCCTACCAATGACATTTTGCCTATCCCAATTAATCAAACACTCTGAAAAAAGATGTATCTTTGATTTGTGAAATTTTCCAAGACATTTCCTAAAATATGCTACTTTTTGCTATGCAGCTCATGGATCTATATGTATAAAACTGTAGGAGAATAATCGTTTAAAAAAAAAATACTGCTAAGGAAGAGAAAAACTATTATATATTTACTAGGTCACTTCCATATGTATGGAGGAATCCTCTTAATTAAATATTGTGAGAGACAAAATAATTTATTTATCCCCATACTGCATCTTGTGCATAGTTAACATTCATATTTTTTCTATGCAACTCTTTTTAAGCAAGAACTTCTTTTCCTCCCTCAGGAAAAGGCAGACAGCACCAAACATAACAGGACTCCCACTCATTTAAGTTCTGTAGAGACTACTGCAGTTCTGTCTAGAGTCAGTATTGATACCACATAAATAACATTGTCAGTTCATCTGATTGCTGTCTAGTAGATAAAGACTGCATCTTACTCAACAACTATGAATACTATTTAGTCTGAAGGTCCCACAATTTATGTATATTAAACAGTGTTCTGAATACCCTACTGCTCACTTGTGCCTCTGTTTTGATGAACAGACACTTAATAAAGCAAATCTGAAAACCCTAAAGCTGTTCTGAATGACTTCTTCCATGTCCTTTAGCATAACATAGAGGAAAGCAAGAGCTATAATCTATATAGAATTTATGCAGAGACAAATCTGCAGGGTGCTGATAGAGCCTCCTGAAATCCTCCTGCTCCTTTCACAATAGTATAAAAACTGAGAATACATGAGACTGAGAAACTGAAACATGAAAACTGAGAAAGATACTGAGTACATGAAAACTGAGAAAAAAATTGTGACCTTTGAGCATCTGCAGTCCACAGGCAGCACAGCTAGGCTGAGCCTAACAGGCCACTGGATGCTGCTGTTGCTTCAGATTAATGTAGCAGTAAACTCAATAAACTGGCTGCTGAGTCTGTAATTCATGGAGACAAAAAGTTCAGAACAGTACTTTTGCTTAGTTTTAATTACCTTAATCTTATAGTGACTGATGTCATGTTTTCAGAGCATGTACTTTGTGCTCAGGGAAGATCACTTATCAGACAGCACTTGTTTTTTTTTTGTTTGTTTGTTTGTTTGTTTGTTTTTGCTGATACTAGTACCCACCATGTCACCTTTGAACTACTGATTTTGATTTCTTTTAAAGAGAAAGGTGATATTTTTCCTTCAGGTAGAAGCAAAATAAGCAAACAAGCAAACAAACAAAAAACAATTTGTAAAACGCTTGGGCATGCCTCATATTCAAAGTAGAATTGCTCTGTTTTAGATTTTTTTTTTTTTTCTGCTCTTATCTCCTTCTACTGTAGTAAGTGTGAGATTAATATCTATTAAGATGAATTATAAATGGAACATGCAGAAGCGGCTGTCTGATAGAATATTAAAACATCTATTTTTTGTGGAATGACTGTCACTATCTGAGAGATTTATGAATACTGAGATATATAACTGAGTTTGATGTGATCAGGTTGGCTACTTTTGCCATTTTATAATAATTGAGTGCTATGCTATTACACAATGCTCTTATAACACTTGTTACACCATTTTTTATCAAAATGTGTTTTCCACAGGAGCTAAATATGTATACATGTACATATATATATATATATTATCAAGGATTCTAATTATATTACAGCAAATCTGGAACCTTAATACATGAGGAATACCTCATGTATTAAGGCTATACTTGAATTGCAGAGAAAGAAAAATTCTCTTGATAAACTAACAGGAAAAAAAAAAAAAAAAAAAAGTAATTTATAAATAAAACCCAATGCTCCTATTACAACGTATTGCTTCTGAAAAGCAAGGAAGGAGAAAGACAGTTCAGCCTGGATAATAGACATAAGTTACAATTATGTTTCTTTTTTCCATGAGCACCAGGGAACTGGACTGGTGCTCTATACATTACATTCTTTTATTCTTTTCTAAAAATGGCTAAACTTTGTTGGTTAAAAAAGCCAAATGAATTAAACATCTTCAGAAAAAATCCTCTCAACAGTTCCTCTCTCCAAGTTTGATCCCACCACCAAATCAAATTTGGACAGTAGGTCACTGTTGTTACTTGTACCATCACTTTCTGACATTATTAACAAACCTGTTCTCTCTGATTTGCACTAAAATTAACTGAAAGCCAGTTAAATCAAGCAGACTATTTGCTAAATATATCACATGAAACAAAAAGGATAATTTGTTTAGAGAAGGAAAATACTAACTAAACTGAAACTGATAGAAATAGAAGTGTGAGAAGGGTAAATTTAGTGCAAAATTTTCCCTTCCCCCTCTTGTCTGTATAAAGGATAAGAAAAATAACAATCTAGTTCAGTTAAAGTGTAAACATAACAATTTCTTAACATCATATCTCATGGCTGATGGATCAAAAATTGGTGTTTTAAGTAGCATTCTATCTGGAACAGCTGGTTAATGATAATAAATCAATCAATTAAATCTTGGTCAAAGACGAAGCACAAAAGAAGTTTAAAAAGACTTAAAATATTCATTCATTTCTTCATTTCCAATGAAGAGAAGAATCTTATTGTTACATTTCATGGGAATGGATACATTTTATGAAAAGAAATTAACGCACAAGGTTTCTGAGTTTTGCTTTGTTTGTTATGTTATCCATTGCATTGTGCAAGCATGGCAGTATGGAAACTAGAACTACAGATCTGAATACTGTTTGTTTTCTGTTATGTTTTGGGCAATATCCATTTTCCTGAGAGTGCTGGAAAAGCAAAAGTCAGTTTGTGTGCATATGTGTAATAATTGCTCTCCGTCTCCTCTTTTTCTGTGATAGAATCTGAAGTAGCAGGGAGCTACTAACACTTCGTTCTCAGAACAAGTATAAAGCAGGAACAATCAAAAAGAATATATATTAAGGAATAGAGGAAAGCAATAGATCTCTTGAAATATGTATATTTAGACAAGTCATTAGACAAGACTTCTCCTAAAGACATTTCTTTTAAACATAAAGGAGAGAGATAAAGGTAAAAAAATTGGGAGAGGTTGGCAGTAAAGACTTTCTGCTATCTGATCTCATTTTATCATTACTAGTACATACTTCCCAGTTTCATTTGAACTACTGAGTGATATAATCCTTAAAGAAAACTGTGTATGTATGTGTGTATGTGAATAATACCCATGCACAGATTGATTTTGGGAAGAAACTATAACAATTTTTCTTTAAAATATTTAGCCATTGTTTTTCAATATTCACAGAAATCTGAATCCTGGACAAAGGGATTAGGTTAAGTGGATTGCACATTCCTTTTCAAATTTTATTATCTTGGAAACCGTGACAATGAGTAATATGTTTATCAGGATTGGGAAATAAAAACTGATTTTTAGGTATCATTTAGATTTAATCTATTATCACTTCTGACTCAAGTACACTTTCCATGTTTTTAATACTAACCTCCTTTAACAAGAAAATAATGAGATTTATTGCCATACTGAAGATTCATATATAATGAGAATCATGCAACTGTATTCACAAATCATTCTGCAAGATCATCACAGATGGGAAAAATCAGCTTGTTTTCTTTAGCTTTTTTCCTGAGTTAAAAGACAGTGTCAGTCTTGTTTGATAATGTTTTCAACTGGACTAAGATTTTACTCCTTGAGTTTTTACATCAATGAGAGAAAAATATTGCTTTGCTTTCCATAATGTCAATGTATTTTCCTTTAAAATATACAGGAAAATATTATTTATACTTTAATAACAAATTCTTAATGTACTAATTCTCTCTTACATTATTAAGCTTGAGTTCAGATTTTTTTACTAGACATTACACAGAAAAATTAAGGAGGGAAGATGGGAAACTTTTGGAAGACATTAAAATCAATATATCCTCATTTTTAATCTTTCTTAATTAAAGAAGCAATAATCACAGAATTTAACAAGTTACAGAGGAGGGAAGTTTGGACATTTGCATGGATGTTATTAATAGCAAAGAGATTCAGGCGCTCAGAAACTTTAAGGAAGGAAATAATTTAAGGCAGCTTTAAGGAAATTGTGTGAAAAGTTCCATACATAATCTGAAACAGCATTTACAAATAGCACTTTTTCTATGGAATGAGCTTTTTCTATGGAATGAGACAGTGGAATGAGCTTCAAATTTTCTTATCAATTCATGCTGAATCATTATCAATGTATTTAGTTCCTGAGGATTTACAAAACGATATTAATTCCCAAAAATTTTTAAATGGGAGATCTAACAAGAATAATCAAACGAGATCTTTGACAAACAGAAAAGAGGAACTTTAACTTCAGTGAAATTAGAGAGTAATACTGTTTTTAAAATGTTCTAAATTGATGTGGCCCAATTTTAGAGGCTGATGTTCCATCTAATTGCTAAAATAGAGAGAAAAAATACTTGATTTAAAGTTACTTGATAGATAACTGCATATTAGATAACAGCACAAATTTTCTATTTGTTTGCAAAAAAATGTATTTGACTTTTGAAAGACTCCCAAATTATTATTCATAGCAATGCTTAAATAAAGAACTTAACTGAACAAAGAGTTAACTTCTGGATCCTTTTCAAAACTCGGCAATGACACATTTCTTCAGCAAGGCTTTAGAATAAAATTTCTTGTTTTTAGCTTTTGCACATATTATGTATCTTTAAAATATTTTTGTTGCGAAGCACGGACGAAAGCACGACAGACACCAGCAGAGTCAGATCATGCTTCACCATTTTATTGCCCGAATAGTCCAACTTTTATAGTGAATTTTACAGGGGTGGACAGTGTTTCACACAAGATTATTGGTCAAAAGCACTCAGACAAACCGTTAAGAAAATAACACCACCTGCAAGAAAAGAACCCCCCTTTTGATTAGAAGTTAGGAAAACAACCCCCTTTGTGCTTAACGGCCACGTAGGCCTAGTCCTTGAGGCCAGCTGCTGATAACAATATTTTCTGAGTTCCTTAATTGGGTGATGTGGGAGTCATTGCCGTGGGAGCTTCTCACAGTTACTCTGGCAGCCTTGTTTGCTCAGCTACAGCAGGCCCTGAGATTTCTAAGGCCTACCCTGGTTGCTTAAAGCAAGCTTAGATCGAACAATTATGCCAATTCCCAACATATTATTGATAAAACTTTGGCTATGAAGTACTATTGAAGATAAAGCAGCTGTAGTATTGGGTAGAAGTATTTACTTAATAAAATGCTTTTAAATATTTGCTTAAGAAAATAAAATAAAAATATCAACTGTCTTGGTAAAAGGATAGTTTATGTCATGTCATATAAACCTGGATAATTACAGAATAACAGAATCATCTAGGTTGGAAGAGACCTCAAGATCATCGAGTCCAACCTCTGACCTAACACTACCAAGTACTCCACAAAACCATAACACTAAGCTCTACATCTAAACATCTTTTAAAGACCTCCAGGGATGGTGACTCAATCACTTCTCTGGGCAGCCCATTCCAATGCCTAACATCCCTTTCAGTAAAGAAGTTTTTCCTAATATACAACCTAAACCTCAAATGGCACAACTTTAGCCCATTCTGCCTCATCCTATCACCAAGCACATGGGAGAATAAACCAGTATCCACGTTGTTACAGCCTCCTTTAAGGTACTTATAGAGAGCGATAAGATCACCCCTAAGCCTCCTCTTCTCCAGGCTGAACAAGCCCAGCTCCCTCAACAGCTCCTCATAAGACGTGTTCTCCAGACCCTTCACCAGCTTTGTTGCCCTTCTCTAAACTTTCTTGAGCATCCCAATGTCCTTTTTGTAGTGATGGGCCCAAAACTGAACACAGTACTCAAGGTGCGGCCTCACCAGAGACGAATACAATCACTTCCTTAGCTCTGCTGGCCACACTGCTTCTTATACAAGCCAGGATGCTGTTGGCCTTCTTGGCCACCTGAGAACACTGCTGGCTCATATTCAGCCAACTGTTGACCAATACTCCCAGATCCTTCTCTGCCAGGCAGCTTTCCAACCACTCATCTCCCAGCCTGTAGCTCTGCTCTGGGGTTATTGTGCCCCAGGTGCAGGACCAAGCAATTGGCCTTGTTGAACTTCATACAGTTGACCTCAGCCCATTGGTCCAGCCTATCCAGATCCTCCTGCAAAGCCTTCCTACCCTTGAGCAGATTGTAGAATTCCTCATCAGTCTCCTCATCCTGGTTCAGCGGTCTATAACAGACCCCCACCAGGATGCTTGCCTTGTTGGCCTTCCAACAAGGAAGATCTTAATGCATAAGGACTCAACGTTATCATTCCCAGTTTTGAGTTGCATGACACCAAAACATTCTCTAATGTAGAGAGCCACACCACCACCCCTTCTGTGCTGCCTGTCCTTTCTGAAGAGCCTATAGCCAGACATTGCAGCACTCCAGTCATGAGAGTGGTCCCACCACGTTTCCATGATGGCAACCAAGTCATAAGTTGCCTGCCACACAATGGCTTCCAGCTCCTCCTGTTTGTTGACCATGCTGCGTGTGTTAGTGTAGATTCACTTCAGTTGGGCCGTTGTCTTCTCCCCCAGCTCTGATGTTGTTCCCCCCAGGACACCTCTAAGGAGCCTTATTTCATCGCCGTCCCCCTTGTTACCTAGTTTAAAGCCCTCTCAAGGAGCCCTGCTGGCTCCTGGGCTAAGATCCCTTTTCCCCTTGGAGATATGTGGGACCTATCTGCAGCCATCAGGCCGGGTGCTGAGTAAAGTGCCCTGTGGTCAAAAAAACAAATTTTTTTTTTGTTTGTTTGTTTTTGGCACCAGCCTCTGAGCCATGTGTTCATCAGGTGGACTTTCCAGGTCCTCTCTGTACCCCTCCCCCCTCCCTGCCACTGTAGGGATGGAGAAAAACACCACCTGTACTCCCACTCCATCTACTAATGGCCCAAGTCCCCTAAAATCCTATTTGATAGCCATCAGGCTTCTCTCAGCAATTTCATCACTGCCAGCCTGAACTATCAATAGAAGATACTAATCAGGGGAGTGAACTAGGTTAGGAAGGTTTCTGGCAATGTCCCTGACCCGGGCGCCAGGGAGGCAACAGACTTCCCTACAGATATGGTCAGGCCAACATACAGGGCTCTCTCTTCCCGAGAAGGGTGTTGCCTACAATTAGTACCCTTTCTTTCTAAGTGGAGGTGGTCTTAAATTGCGGAGTCGACGTCCTTACCCTAGGAATCCTCCTGGGTGTACTTTCAAGCTCATCCTCACCCACCAGTCTCTCAAGCTCCAAAGCCTCAAACCTGTTGTGTAAGGGTACCTGGAAAGGTGAGACAGGTAGGGAGGGGGGTTCCCTGTGATGCCAAGCAGGGACCTGTTTCCATTCCTCTGCATCTCCTAGGTCCCCTCCCTCTGCCCGACAGTGACAAGGCAGAGGATCAACCCCCATTTGGGGTGTCTCACCCAAGCGTCTTTCCTTCAGGCCTGGCAGGGAGTTGCTCCTCCTTAAGCTCTGCCACCAGGCTGAGCAGGTCATCCACCTGCTCACACCTCATACAAACGGTCTCTGCCACCCTCAGAAGGCAGCAACAGGGTCAGGCACTCCATGCATCCAGAGACCTGACCTGCCGCATTATCAAGCGGTCATTCAGTCTGGGTTGCCACAGACTTTCTAGAAAGAGCTTTCTGCCTAGTGGAGACCATGGTGGTTTAGCTATAGGTAGACAGCCAGTAGATGAGCTGTTCTTCTGAGTGGGGAAGGATGCTCTGCCTTCTCCAAGTGCACCCTGCCCACACAAACTGCCACGTCCTGTCCTACTGATGCACCACTCCTTGTTTGCCTGTCCTGTTCACTGCGCTCCTGGTCACTCGTGCTCCATAGAGGCTGCCTTTGAACAGCAGGGGAGGGGATGCTGCTGGCTGTGCCTGCACCTCGTCAACCTCCTTCGGTAGGGCCTGCCAGGTCCTGGCAGCTCCCTCGGCTTCCACAAGTGGCCTCGATGCTGGAAAAAAATGTCCTGCTCACCTCAACCCCCCGCTCCACTGAAGAACACAACTGCTCCAGAGACAATTGCCTCAGGAAACTCCCAGGGAAACAGATATAAACCACAACTATAAATCATAGTCATAAGAGGAAAATTCAATTTAAATGTTTAGGGGGTTTCTACTCAGAAATTAAAATTCACTCACTGAAAATGAAGAAAAAGCTTTCAGGATATACCTCCTTAGAATCGCAGACCTATTTATAAATCTTAGAGCAATACACGTTTTAATGGGTTAATTGTAGGACATACTTGATTAAAATAATAATTATTTATTCGTCATACTCTTGCAGGATACAGAATTTTTGCTTTGTTTTTAATTTTAAAATAATAGCTAATTTTCATATAAAAATATTAATGTTTTTGGTTTATGAATCCTATTACATGATTGTCTGCAAGCTTGGATGAATGAAAGTTTTGTTTGTTTGTTTTCTGCTGTGGGGTCATTTGCTTCTGTGTGAATTCTTTCCTGTCTGTTATATTAGCTATTACCACTGTCCTTCTTTATATCATTTCCAAATCTCTTTGGCTGAAATGAACTATAGAAGCAAAAATATTTCTAGAGGTAATGGAACATTTGTTTATATTTTTTAATTTCCCATCTGCAAGGGTAGAAAAGGACTGAAAACAAAACTTGGAACAAAGCTTGTGCAAGGCACAAACAGACAATCTTAATTATCACAAATATACTCTAAATCAGAGAATTTCACATTTTCTTTGGAAATATTTCCCAAAGTATTGAGGAGATTAGAGTCAATAACAGGTACGTTTTAAAATCACAAGGTGTATCATTTGACCAAACACTTTCTTCCTTAACAGCATTATTTTACTTCTGCTTATTATCTTCTCTCCAAAGTCTCTTCTGCTATTTAGGTAATTCAAGCACACTATTTTTGTTCTGTTTATGGGGTAAAGAAAACCTGAAGACAAAATAAACACATTGGACATTTATTGCTGTAAGTTATAAGCTAGATCATAAACTAAATTGAATTAGTAAATACTTCAGTTACAATAGAATAGTATAGAACAGTTTCAGTTGGAAGGGACAAAGATCATCAAGTTTAACTGTCTGACCACTTCAGGGCTAACCCAAAGTTCAAACACGTTAAAAGTACGTTATCCAAATGCTTCTTGAACATTGATAAGTGTGGGACATCAACCACATCTCTCTCTAGGAAGCTCATTCTAGGAAATGTTTGATCATGCTCAAGGTAAAGTTTTTCCTAATATCGAGTCTGAACGCACCCCAGCCCAATCTTGTGCCATTCCCATGCATCCTATCACTAGATATTAGGAAGAGAAGATGAGCACCTCCGTCTCCACTTCCCTTCCTAAGGAAGTTTAAAGAGAGATGAAGTCAACTCTTAGCTTACTGTTCTACAGACTAGACAAACTAAGTGTCTTTGTGTTGCTCTTGATGGTATTTATTACCATTAGTTACATTTTGGTAACATACTTGATGCAAAAAAAAAAAACACAAAATGACCATGCTAGTTTTAGAGTTAAAGTATTTCAAAGGCAGCCTTAACAGACAAGTCTTTCAGTCATTTTGGAATAAATTTTAGGAGAGTTACATTGAAACCCAATACCCCCGTGAAATAAGAACCTGACAATAATTTGACCTATCCTTTTATTTTTTTTTGGTTATGATTCAAACCTTTCAAATACCATATCAATTCAGATTTTAAATTCCTCAAATAATCTAATTTATTTTCACTTGTAAGAGGTAACTGATTTATTTAAGGATTGATCCAAAATATATTGAAGATGATGAAAAGCTTTTCATTGATTTCTGAGGGTTTTGTATCAGGCTTTTGATAATCAGTTCTTGAGTCACTTCAATTTGGCTTACTATATAACCTGGGAAAGAGTTTGAGTGCTTATTACTCTAGTGAACAGATCACTGTAGAAAGTATTTTCTCTTTGGGGGCAGTAAAGATTAAGAAATTAATTTTTTATGTTTTCTGCTGTTCTTTCTGAACAGAAATCAAATTTGTAAACCATTTTTTTTCTCCTTTCAACAACTGTATAGCTTTGTTCTCCTGAAGTCTGTACTGCCTTCTTACTAAACCCTGTTTCCCATTACTTTCTTGGGTGGAAGGAGTATCTGTTCTGTGTACATGTTTGTGTTACAGTGTTAATAGCTGGATGAGAGGCTTTCAGTAATAGGGGCCCATAGATCTGGAAGCCAGAATCTGGATATAGCAGGCTGTGTATGTGTTTCCTTTGGGAACATGAGTCCTGTGTATATGCATTTATATATGTGCAATTCATTACAAACTTGAAGTCAGAATAATCAGAAGGTAACTGCTGAGTAGAATAAGAACTCTAGGAGCCTGCTAACAAAGAATGTTGGAAAGACCAGGGGTGTGAAATTCAGCAACACGGAAGTCCACAGGTCTTGTGCAGCAACTGGAAAGATGTGTGTGGATGCATGTGTTTACGTGTGTGTGTGTGTTTCTAAGTCTATCAGAACTTGGGGGGATCATTTGTCATGGTTTAAGCAACAATGATACTTTTCTACCACACTAATCAACAAGTAAAATTTTCAATAAATGTTTTTTCTCTAGTAGCACATCTTCCATGCCACTCCAAATTGGAAATGAGAGCACAACACTAGTGGGCAACAGCCCAGCTGTATGGAGAACTTCACCACCATAACAACATTCTGCTAGACCCTCAACGTTTAGTACAGTTATTTCAGCTATGGTCTTAGGCAGTGGCCTCTGGCCACTAGAATATCTTAAGGAAAATAGTAAGAAACAATACCAATTCTCCCACACATAGTTTAATTTTTTTCAATAGCTGTAATACAATAATATTATAAGCTAATAACACATATATATAATTTGTATAATAATGTAATATTTTAAAACTGTAATATAATAATATATGTAATATAGTTAACATATACATAATTTTAAGTGAAAAAATGAAAAAAAAAAAAAAAAAGAAGAAGTTTTATTCTAAGTCCAGGAGGTACCCTGCAACACCTTCAACAAATGCAAACATGTTTTCATTTCCTCTTCATGTGAACATGAACATCTTTAGTTTTGCCAGGAGGATGTTCCAAATCACAAGGCAATAGAAGTGCCCGGATCAGGTAAATGTCTTTTCTTCCTGTTCATATTGGTCCTCCCTTAGCGATAATATACACAACAGAGTCCCAGGTTTAAGTGAAGAACGAATATAAGAAATAAACTATTGATTAGGACTGACAGAGGACAGCCTTCAGTGCAGCTTTCTCTTCTTTACGTACATGTAAGTAGGTTTTGCCTCAGTTTCTGCCTGTCTGGGTAAGCACCCTAGCAGAACTGACTTGTTCTGGTAGAAAAACAGTGACCAATACTAGCTAGGTAGGTACCATCAAACAACAGAGTTTAAGAGAGAACTCTAGGAATAGACTTTGACTTAACACAGTTGTCATTTGCCATAGTACAGGTGTCCTTTTATATGAGATACTGAGATACTAAGACATTTTTGTGGAGGAATGACATATATCACAGCTCACAGAAGAGAACTAGACTGGTCGTTGGAAGCCAGGCAAGTGGCACTAGACATTTAACTGTAGTCAAAAAAAAACAAAAACAAAAACAAAACAAAACAAAACAAAAAAACTAGAGGATAATAACATGACTTTTTTTTTTTTTTTTTTTTTTTTTTTTTTTTTCCCTGATTAAATCTCTGTTAACTATAGAAGAAGTTTAGAGGCCTTGTTTGCATACTGATTCCTAAATCTAAGAGTCTTGATATCAGATCTTACCTGAATGCTCTCTAAAGTAAGCTTTTACATTTGTGGTAGTTTACATGTGGGGGACTTACCTGATAATCAGCAAAGAGAAATATACACACATAATGATTGATCCATAACCTTATCATGCAGACTTCTAACGCAGATCAGAACTGCCTCTCTATTTCTTTCTGTTGGCTATTAAAACAAAATAAGGGTCAGGATGTTTCTTAAGCTTTGGAGTCTAGTGCCATTGCAGATGGATTGAACATTTGAAACATCCTCATGGGTTGACAAGTATGGCTCTGAAAGATGAAATCAGCTGAAGTGATGATGAAAGCTAAGGGAAATTTTCAGAGTTCAAAATAACATTAAACATTTATAGGCAATTGAATCCAAAGAAGCTGACTCAGGTATAGATTTAAGTGAGCTAAGTCCCACTTCCTCTTTTCTGTATAATCAAGCTATATTTTTGTTGTTGTTGTTGTTTGTTTATTTGATTTTCCTTGTTAAAGAACTACTCAATTTAGATATTGTCTCAATGAGGTATTATTCTGGTGAAATAAACAACTACTCTGTGCAAATTACTTCTGAGGGATTTTTGTTTGTTTTCATTTCTTACTTGGCTTATTATGTCCATAATTGTGGAGAAAAATAATAATAATAAAAATATATAGAAAACTGTGAAGTTCTTTAAAAATGTATTTTGTTTTCTCAATAATATCTGTGAAGGCACAACTTAATTTCTGGAATATTTCTAGCCTCTAAGAAGAAAAAAAAAAAAAAAAAAGGTGTCATTGTTGCTGCTGCTGCTGTTTTTTTGTTTGTTTTACATTGAGTTTGGTTTTCTTTTGTTTTACAATTACAAATGCCAATACTGATAATAATGCAAAGCGTTTGAACTCAAGAATGGTAGAAGCAGAAGCAGAAGCAAAAATTAATTTTCATCTAAATATATACATTTTAATTCTTCTCTGACATAAGTGACAATATAGCATGAATTCAAAATTACAATAAATAAAAAAAAAAAGCTGTATATATATTCACAGAATCACAGAATCACGGAATTGTCTACATTGGAAGAGACCTCAAGATCATCGAGTCCAATCTTTGACCTAACACTAACAAGTCCTCCACTAAACCATATCACTAAGTTCAACATCTAAACGTCTTTTAAAGACCTCCAGGGATGTTGACTCCACCACTCCCCTGGGCAGCCCATTCCAATGCCTCACTACCCTCTCAGTAAAGAAGTTCTTCCTAATATCCAACCTAAAACACCCCTGGCACAACTTTAGCCCATTCCCCCTCGTCCTGTCACCAGACACAAGGGAGAATAGACCAACCCCCACCTCCCTACAGCCTCCTTTAATGTACTTATAAAGAGTGATAAGGTCACCCCTGAGCCTCCTTTTCTCCAGGATGAACAAACCCACCTCACTCAGCTACTCCTCGTAGGACTTTTTCTCCAGACCCCTCACCAGCTTTGTCGCCCTTCTCTGTTCTCGCTTGAGCACCTCCATGTCCTTCTTGTAGTGAGGGGCCCAAAACTGAGCAGAGTACTTGAGGTACGGCCTCACCAGAGCTGAGTACAAGGGGACAATCACTTCCCTAGATGTTGCAGGAAGAACGGCCGAAAATACGACAGACACTAGTGTGGTCAGATCATGCTCCATCTTATTACCCGAGTACCCTGACTTTTATAGTGAACTTAACAAGGGTTGATAGTGTCTCACACAAGATTATTGGTCAAAAGCACTCAGACAAACAACTGCAAGAAAACAACCCCCTTGTGATTAGCAGTCATGTAGACCTTGTCCTTGAAGCCAGCTGCTGGTAACAATATTTTTCTAAATTCCTAAGTTGGGTGATGTGGGAACACTGTCATGGGAACTTCTCATAGTTGTCCTGGTAGCTTGGTTTGCTCAGCTGCAGCAAGCCATGGGATCTTTGCTGTTTCAAAAATCCCTAAACACCTAGACCTGCTGGCCACACTGTTTCTTATACAAGCCAGGAAGCTGTTGGCCTTCTTGGCCACCTGAGAACACTGCTGGCACATATTCAGCCAACTATTGACCAATCCTCTCAGGTCCTCCTCTGCCAGGCAGCTTTCCAACCACTCATCTCCCAGCCTGTAGCTCTGCTCTGGGGTTATTGTGCCCCATGTGCAGGACCCAGCAATTGGCCTTGTTAAACTTCATAGAATAGACCTCAGCCCATCGGTCCAGCCTTTCCAGATCCTCCTGCGGAGCCTTCCTGCCCTTGAGCAGATTGACACACGCACCCAACTTGGTGTCAACTGCAAACTTACTGAGGGTGCACTCAATTCCCTCATCCAGATCATCGATAAAGTTATTAAAGAGGACTGGCCCCAGTACTGAGCCTTGGAAAACGCCACTAGTGACTGGACTCCAGCTGAATTTGACTCCATTCACCACAGCAATTTGGGCCTGGCTATCCAGCCAGTTTTTAACCCAATGATGTGTACACCAGTCCAAGATATGAGCAGCCAGTTTCTTGAGGAGAATGCTGTGGGAAACAGTGTCAAAAGCCTTGCTGAAGTCAAGGTAGACTACATCCACAGACTTTCTCTCATCCACCAAGCGCGTCACTTTGTCATAGAAGGAGATCAGGTTCGTCAAGCAGGACCTGCCTTTCATAAACCCATACTGACTGGGCCTGATCACCAGGTTGCCCTGTAAATGCCGCATGATGACACTCAAGATAATCTGCTCCATGAGCTTCCCTGGTACTGAGGTCAAACTAGAAGGCCTATAGTTTCCCGGGTCTACCCTCCAGCCCTTCTTGTAGATGGGCGTCATGTTTGCTAGCCACCAGTCAACTGGAACCTCTCCTGATAGCCAAGACTGCCAATAAATGATGGAAAGTAGCTTGGCCAGCTCATCTGCCAGTTCTCTCAGTACCCTTGGGTGGATCCCATCCGGCCCCATCGTCTTGTGCACATCCAAGTGCTGTAGCAGGTCGCCAACCATTTTCTCTTGGATTATGAGATCCATGTTATTCTCCCCATCCCCTTCCACCAGCTCAGGGTACTGGGTATCCAGAGAACAGCTGGTTTTGCCAATAAAGACTGAGGCAAAGAAGGCATTAATCACTTCCACCTTTTCTTCATTTTTTGTAACTAAATTTCCCCCCACATCCAGTAAAGGATGGAGATTCTCCTTAATCCTCTTTTTTGAGTTTATGTATTTATAAAAATATTTTTTGTTATCTTTGACAGCAGTAGCCAGTTTGAACTCCAGATGAGCTTTGGCCTTTCTAATTTTGTCCCTGCACAGCCTTGCAACATCCTTATAGTCCTCCTGAGTGGCCCACCTTCTTTTCAAAAGATTTTAAACCCTCTTTTTTCTCCTAAGATCAAGCCACAATTCTCTGTTCAGCCAGGCTGTTCTTCTTCCCCGACAGCTTGTCTTTGGACTTGTGGAGACAGACCACTCCTGAGCCATTAAGATTTCCTTCTTGAAGTGCACCCAGCCTTCCTGGAATGCTCTGCCCTTCAGAACCGCCTCCCAAGGGACTCTGCCAACCAGTGTCCTGAACACCTCAAAGTCAGCCCTACGGAAGTCTGTTGAGGGATTTCTTGAAACAGCAAAAATCCCATGGCTTGCTGTAGCTGAGCAAACCAAGCTACCAGGGCAACTATGAGAAGCTCCCATGACAGTGTTCCCACATCGCCCAATTGAGGAATTCAGGAAAATATTGTTACCAGTAGCTGGCCTCAAGGACAAGGTCTATGTGACTGCTAATCACAAGGGGGTTGTTTTCTTGCAGGTGGGGTTGTTTTCTTGTAGCTGTTTGTCTGAGTGCTTGTGACCAATAATCTTGTGTGAAACACTGTCCACCCATGTTAAGTTCTCTATAAAAGTTAGGCTATTCGGGCAATAAAATGGAGCATGATCTGACTCTACTGGTGTCTGTCGTGCTTTCGGCCGTGCTTCCTGCAACAGAAGTCCAATACAGTGGTTTTACTGTTCCCCTTCCTGGCTTCTCCAAGAATGGAGAACTCTACCATTTCATGGTTACTCTGCCCAAGACAGCCCCTGACTACCACATCTACCACCAGTCCTTCTCTGTCTGTGAAGAGAAGGTCTAGCGGGGCACCTCCCCTGGTAGGCTCACTAACCAGCTGCATCAGGAAGCTATCTTCCAAGCTCTCCAGAAACCTCATAGACTGCTTTCTCTGGGCTGTGTTGTGCTTCCAGGATATATCTGGGAAGCTGAAGTTCCCCACGAGAACAAATGCTGGTGATTGTGCAACTTCTGCCATCTGCTTGTAGAATTCCTCATCAGTCTCCTCATCCTGGTTCAGCGGACTATAACAGACCCCCACCAGGATGCTTGCCTTGTTGGCCTTCCTGCTGATCTTAATGCATAAGGACTCAACGTTATCATTCCCAGATTTGAGTTGCATGACACCAAAACATTCTCTAATGTAGAGAGCCACACCACCACCCCTTCTGTGCTGCCTGTCCCTTCTGAAGAGCCTATAGCCAGACATTGCAACACTCCAGTCATGAGAGTGGTCCCACCACGTTTCCATGATGGCAACCAAGTCATAAGTTGCCTGCCACACAATGGCTTCCAGCTCCTCCTGTTTGTTGACCATGCTGCGTGTGTTAGTGTAGATTCACTTCAGTTGGGCCGTTGCATTCTCCCCCAGCCTTGCCATTGTTCCCCCTGGCACAGCTCTAACAAGCGTTGTTTCAGTCCTATCCCCCTTGTTACCTAGTTTAAAGCCCTCTCAATGAGCCCTGCCAGCTCCTGGCCTAGAATCCATTTTCCCCTTAGAGATAGGGAGCTGTTTGCGGCCATTAGGCTGGGTGCCAAGTAAAGCGCCCTATGGTCAAAAAAAACCCACAAAATTTCTGTGCTGGCACCAGCCTCTGAGCCACGTGGTTCTCAGGTGGGCTTTCCATGTCCTCTCTGTACCCCTTGGGACCACTGTAGGGATAGACAAAAACACCACCTGTACTCCCTCTCCATCCACTAACCGTCCTAGTATCCTAAAGTCCCGTTTGATAGTCTTCAAGCTTCTCTCTTCAGTGTCATCACTGCCAGCCTGGACTATCAAAAGAGGCAAACCAGGTTGGGAAGCTTCCTGGCAACGTCCCTGACCCTGGCCCCAGGGAGGTAGCAGACTTCCCTACAGGTAGGGTCTGGTCAACAAATAGGGCCCTCTGTTCCCCTGAGAAGGGAGTCACCCACAACAATCACCCTTCTTTCTGTCCTGGTGGAGGCAGTGCTGAGGTGTGGAGTCGACTTCCTCGCCCTAGATATCCTCCTGGGTAGACTACCTCTTCCTCAGCTACCAGTCTCTCAAGCTCCAGGGCCTCAAATGTGTTGTGTAAGGGCACCTGGGAAGGTGGGGCTGGTAGGGGGGTCATCACCTGCGATGTCAAGTAGGGACCTGTTTCAATTCCTCCTTTATCTCCTTGGTCCCCTCCCTTTGCCCGACAGCAACAGGGCAGGAAGTCCACCCCCATTTGGGGTGTCTCACCCTGGTACCTCTCCTTCAGACCACGCAGGGAGTTGCTCCACAAGTCTACCTCCCACATTCCTTCAAGTATTCCTTCAAGCAATATTTTAACATATTGATATAATGATTACCTGCATTAGTTTGCCACAAGATGTCAATGTGTTCATGATTACAGTATAAAATGGACATGTTTTCTGTAGGAAGAGTCTTAAAGCAAGTCTAATTATGTTTATAGGTAGTTCAGCAAAATCTCTACCAGAGGTATGTTCACATAACAATGTGAAAATGACTGTTCATCAAAGCATTTTGTGTGGGCCTAATAGCTTACTGTAAAATTGTGCTAGAAAAATTGTTAATCTTGACATCAGCTTAGAAAGATAAAACAGTTTCTAAAACTATAGCATGAATTGCTGAAACAAGGTATCTCTGAGCTATAGATATAGCATCTTCTTTAAAGATTTGTTATGTAAGCAACAGGACCTTTCTTGAAAAGGAAAATATACCGTGATATCACTGTGAATTGATCTGGTTGACAGTCCATGTCAACATCTAGATTGAAACCCAGTCAGTCATAAAGACTGGAAGGACATTGTCATGCAGCTTTCCGGCCCTTATGGAAGCAGAGGGCTTAAGGGGTTAATTTCAAGCCCTACGCAGAGCCTGACACAGACTGGTGACATAGACTTGTGTGATTCTCCAGGCTGGACATCACTGACTTACTGGTGTGGTTATTAGGACAGGTCTCAATTAACTGAAATGTGGTATATGCGTATGTGTACATGGTGGGGACGGAGAAAAGGAATGAGAGAGCAGGTGCAAATTATTTCTTTCACAGAACATCTCCAAAACATCTCCCACTTGGGTCACTTCATAAACCTTGCAGTGTCATTTTGTTTGATGCAAGACTGTTTCTGAATGTATTTTAAGTTATCTTGTACAAAGAAGAATATGCAACCTGGAATTCCATCAAAACTTAAATTATAAAAGAGAAAATTGAAATGGATACTTTTAGAAATAACCAAATTATTTTTTGCTAAATCAATAAGCAAAATGAGAGAAAATTGAAAGAAATTCCTTTAGCTTTTAGGCCTTTGGCTTTTTTCCCTGTCTGAGAAATAAAAGTACACTTAAAATATTAAATATTAAATATACAGAGTCCCTTATAAGACAAATATAATTGAACTGAAAAGATAAAAGAAGAATTAATATGCACACGATGATCTTATTTCATTATCATATAAGCAAGTTACTCTATAAATCATGGGACTGGCAAAACTTCAATAATGAGACTGGTAAAAGATTATTATGTCTCCTTTGTCATATAATTCTCATTTCTTTCTCCCATATTTAGTGTCCCTTCCTTTTTGTTATATCTTTTTTTCCTTCTCACACATATTTTATTTATCTCTTGACCAAAGCAGCATGGCAGCACATGCTATGGTTTGCTCATTTTTACTGAAAAAATATTAGATTTTTTTTTTTTTTTCTATTACATTCATTTGTACCTGTTACATATCAGCCACTGATTAAGCCCTTTTACCTTTGCAAAATCTCCAGCTTTAGCTGTAACTGAGCAGTGAAGTTATTTTGGAGGCATTATAGGCAAACAAGTTGATTACATATAATTTATAATTCACTCCAGAAGATAAATGTAGTATGAGGCCTTTCTAATAACAATATTTGCTCATTGTAAAAAGTTCCTCCTACCTTTCCTTTGTATTGTTGTTACCTCATGTTGTCAATGAGGACCAGCAAACTTTAAGACATGATTTTCTTCTGTAGTGTTACAATATTCCAATGTTTTCTCTTGCTTTTCTTATTCATGACTGACTTTCTTTTCTCTTTGCTTTCTTTGATATAAACTCTGGTTTACTAATTTCTTCAGACTTCCAGATCTCAAGTCAGGTATGCAAATTAAAACTTTTGACACTGTCTTCTACAACATCCTCATAGACAAGCTCAGGAAGTGCAGCCTAGATGAATGAATGGTTAGGTGGATTGGCAATTGGCTGGATGGCAGAGCTCAGAGAGTTGTGCTTAGTAGTGCAGAATCTAGTTGGAGGCCTGTAGCTTGCGGTGTCCCCTAGGAGTCAGTACTGTGTCCAGTTTTGTTCAACTTGTTCATCAACAACTTGGACTATGGAACGGAGCACACCCTCAGGAAGTGTGCTGTTAACACAAAGCTTGGAGGAGTGGCTGATACCCCAGAGGGCTGTGCTGACAGAGAGACCTCTACAGGCTAGAAGGTTGGGCTGAGAGGAACCTCATGAAGGTCAAAAAAAGCAAGTGCAAGTCTTAGGGACGGGTAACCCCAAGCACCAGCACAGGCTGAGTGGTATCCTGTTGGAAAGCAGCTGTGCAGAGAGGGACCTGGGAGTTCTGGTGGACAGCAGGCTGACCGTTAGTCAGCAATGTGCCATTGTGGCCAAGAAGGCCAACGGTATCCTGAGGTACATTTGGAAGAGTGTTGCCAGCAGGTCAAACGAGGTGATCCTCCCCCTCTACTCAGCCCTGGTGAGGCCACACCTGGAGTACTGTGTCTAGCTCTGGGCTCCCCAGTATGAGAGAGACACAGAACTACTGGAGCAAGTTCAGAGGAGTGCTACTAAAGAAATTAGGAGAACTGGAGCACCTGTCCTATGAGGACAGGCTGAAAGGACAGTCTCTTTTCAGTTGTTCCCAGCGAGAGGACAAGAGGCAACAGTAACAAACTGAAGCACATGAAGTTCTGGATGAATTTAAGGGGGCAGTTCCTTACTGTGAGGGTGACAGAGTACTGGAAGAGGCTGTCCAGAAAGGTTGTGGAGTCGTTTTCTGGAGATATTCAAAACCCACCTGGATGCCATCCTTTGCACTGTGTGCTCTAGCTGATCCTGCTTGGCAGAGGGGTTGAACTAGATGATCTTCAGAGGTCCCTTTAAATCCTGCCCATTCTATGATTCTGTAATTCAGTGAGTGGCTACAATGTTTTCTCATATCTATTATTCTGGATTAATTTTATCACTGAAATTTTATAATTAAAAAAAAATCTAAAAGTTTTTATTGTTTCCCTCTCCTTTAGAGGGAAATCAATGTAACTCTTTATTCATCAATGTAATTTGAGATATTGAGAGTTTGAGACCTGAGAGTTTGTTAAAGACTGTTTTTTTGTTTGTTTGTTTGTTTGTTTGTTTCATCTCGCTGTGCTTTAAAGCACTGGTATTGAGAGTAATCTGGTATTTGGTCCCTGCATTGTTATCATCTGTCGTTTGGAAACTATATCTTGGAGAATATTAACAACAACACACTCTTTTTTTTTTTTTTTTTCCTCCTCTGGAAGCAAGTTTGTAGGCAATATCAGGAATGGTACTTCCTCTTTCTTTCTTTCCCTATAGGCTAATTATAGTAGCTTTTGAGTATTTCTCATGTCTAGAGGTAACCATCATATGCCTATTGCTAGGTCTTCAGAATGTTTTTTTTTTTTTTTTTCCTAAAGTTAGTGGGAAGGTGTGTGGGGTGTGTGGGAGGATAGGCACAGGTATCTGTCATGGTTGCCTCTTCTGATGGTTTTGAACTTCACCCCTTAAATGTGTGAAATCCTAAAAAACGGATATAATGTTTGAAAGGTATATGCCCTGACCCTTTCAGTGCTGGAGAACTCTGGCTTGCTGCACTGTGCTGTGACCTGGCCTTCACCCATTAAATAGTAGTTAACACCACCAAACACCCTCAAGGATAGGAGGAGGTTTCTGAATTCAATGATCAGATAACAGAAACTGTAGGTAAAACAGAGGGCCAGTAACTGACAGTATCAGTAACCCCCATAATCAAGACAAAACAACAGAAGCAGAAGTCAGCTCATATAGAAAAGGAGGAAGCTCTTCCTAGGAAGTTCCAGGAGGGAGATCTGGAAGAGGCAGGCAACTCTAAAGCAGAACCATCACAAAAAAAAAAAAAAAAAAAAAAAAAAAAACAGGAGGAAGAAGAGACAGAAATCATAAATGAGTTGTAAACCACCTGATCTTTATCCCTGAGTGAGATATACAAAGGGATTTTAGCTATCACCCAGGTGAGCACATTCTTACCAGACTGCTTCAGTGCTGAGACACTGGAGACAGCAGCTATGCTGAGACACTGGAGACAGCAGCTAGGAATTAGAAGGCAAGAAAGCCTTCTATGGAAAGGGTCATTGACAGAGAAACTGGGAGAAAGGCACATGTTCTCTGCCTCTGAAGGTGACTCCTGACAGGTGTGAAGGAAAGGTATCCCTGCAGGGAAGACATCAACTAGACAGTGGACCTCCATGGAGAAAGGTCTCCAGTACCAGACACACAAAGATCCTGATAAAGTCCAGTGCAGTCTCCAGAACTGTGTACAGGGTGCACCATCATCACACACCAACATGCTGGAAGCGATGAACTGGAGAGATTACCCTCATGAAGAGACCCTCATGAAGGGACCTCTGCTTCATGTTAACCATAATTATGTGATAGGTACTCTAACCAGGATTAGAGGGGTCTTGCTTCTGTCCAGGCAGAAGAAAGAGACAAACATATTTATTAGACTGTGTGGTTCTGATGGCCTGGCACATTGGACCCACAGGAGTGCAACATTCTAGGGAACACCAGCACGCAGTGTATCTTGATGCCTTCAGGCTACCAAGGGGCAGAACCCATCTGTATTTCTGGAGTGACAGGGGGATCACAGCAGTTAACTGTATTGGAGGCCAAAGTGAGCCTATCTGGGAATGAGTGGCAAAAGCACCCCATAATGACTGGCCTGGAGAGTCTATGCATCCTTAGCACAGACTACCTCAGGAGAGGGTACTTCAAGGACCCAAAAAGGCACCAGTGTGCTTTTAGTATATCTACCTTGTAATAAGTGGCTCAGTCTTCAAAATAGGACTATAATCAAAGCTTACAATTTATTAAAGGAATAGAGCTAAGCAAACAGCGCTGGGTGCACCGGGAGTCTCTGCTCCACCAAGACGCACACCAGTTACATCAAGCAGCTGATTTTTATGCTCCTAGGCTGACACATATTCATTACTATTTCTAAAAAAAAAAAACAGGGTTATTATAATTAGTTTCCAGAATCCAAACCCTCCTACTGGAGAATGTGTATCAGTCTCCAGTGGTCTCTCTGGGGGTCTCTGGGGGTCTCTCATGCTGAAGGCTCATAGTCTTCCTCCCTCTTGTCCTTCTCCTTTGTCCAACTTGGCTGTATGTCAGAGACTTGTGCAACATCCCCTGCAAGCTTTGTCTTTTAGTTGTTCAGCTCTCCCTGTCTCCTTAATCTCCTGGCCAGATATCAGAGACTTGCCTAGTGTCCCATGCAATAGTCATAATAGCAGTTATTCTGAAACCCCCCAGATATCAGAGACTTCAAGGAAAAGCCTACAAATACATTTCCCTTCAAGCTCTCTATTGACAGAAATTGCTAAAACATTCCTTTGCAAGATACAAGAACTATATACATTAACCACTCTGTTTTTCTTAGACTTGTGGTTATACAAGGGTATGTAAGACAGAAGGTCAAATTCATCATACCATGAGGCCCTAGCACTGTTCCATTCAGGTGAACATATCTCACATACCTTAAGTACAGAGAATATTAAGCAGCTGTCTACCTAGCCCAGCCTCTCAGAAGACCATACTCTTGTGGGGATGCCAATTGCTACAGCAACAGTGCACTGGCAGCAATATCGCACCAACCAAGTCTCCCCGATTCCCATCTATGAGCTGGTTCATCAGCTGGAGAGCCAAGGAGCAATCACCAAGACTCACTCACCCTTTATAGTCCCATATGGCCAGTGAAAAAGTCTAATGGAGAGTGGAGGTTAACAGTGGACTATTGTGGTCTGAATGAAGTCACACCACTACTGAGTCCTGCAGTGCCAGATATGCTAGAACTTCAATACAAACTGGAGTCAAAGGCAGCCAAGTGGTATGCCACAACTGATACTGCTAATACACTTTCCATCCTTTGGCAGGAGCATGCAGTCCATCATTTGATTTTACATGTACTTGGAGGGGCATCCAGTACACCTGGAACTGACTGCCCTAAGGGGTGTAAACACAGCCCTGCCAGTTTACATGGAGTGATTTGGACTGCAATGGAACAGTGAGAAGCTCTTGAACAGCTACAATACATAATAATATCATTGTGTGGAGCAACACAGCAGAAGTTTTTGAGAAAGGGAAGAAAATCATCCAAATTCTCATGAAACCTGGTTTTGCCATTAAGAAGAGTAATGTCAAAGGACCTGCACAGGAAATCCTGTTCTTGAGGGTAAAATAGCAGAATGGATGTTGCCACATCCCAGTGGATATGATCAACAAAATAACTGTTAAGTCTCCACCAACTAGCAAAAAGGAAACACAAGAGTCCTTAGGTTTGTAGGGTTCTGGGGAATGCATGTTCCAAGCTATAGACAGCTTTTTAGTCCTCTACATCAAGTGATTCAAAAGAGGAAGTATTTCAAGTGGTGTCCCAATCAACAACAGGCCTTTGAACAAATCAAGTAGGAAATAGCTCGTGGTAATTAAAAGCAATTAAAAAGATTCAAATTCAATACATTATTATCTTAGATGCTGTGTGCCATGAAGAATATTCATCTATTTACTATGAAATCCAACATTCTCTTTTTTTTTTTTTTTTTTTTTTCCTGGCCTTTTTGCTTTTTAGATTTGTCAACATGATCAAATATGGAATTCTAACATAACAAAGAACAGTGAAATCAGTCCTATTTTTTTAGAAATCAGTATTTCTTAGTGTATTTTTCCACACTAACTGTATTTGGCCAACATAATAATGTTGATATGTTCAGCTTCTCAATTAAGACTCTGTTTATATAAAGAAATTTGAGAAAAATAAATTATTTACATTAGTTTGACCCATAATAAAATATATCGTATGATCTGATAAACTGTGGTTCTGTATTATCTACAAAGGAAGCTAGAGTGAAAAGTTCAAATATGCATGTTTACCTTTGGTAAGAGTAATTCCATTTTAGGTCATATGAAAAGGCTCTGTAATTTACTTTTTGCTAATGGAACACCAGGCAGAATAAGGCTCTAGAAACCATCTAGCATAATAAAAAGTTTAAAAAGTAAAAATCAAAGGGCTACATACTATGACAAAAAACAAGAAAAAAGCTTAAAATGTTTGAAAATCTTGTATTTAGGGAATATTCTCATCCTACCAAATATCCAAAAGATATTAGAGCAGCTTCAAAATGAGCAGTAAGAACAACAATGCATAAAAAGTCATGAAATAAACTCATATAAAGGTTCTCTTCAAACAGCGATGCCTAATAAATATGAATTTCTAAGATAGTGACTAAGGACAGCAACTTTGAAACCATGAGATGAATGCCTTACTGCAGCTGTCTGAAAAAGGTTTTTTGAATAAACTATCTCTGTTACTAGTCTGAAACACATTTTCACAACTCACAGCTGCAGGAAAGGCAGCCTGTAGACTGAAGTTAGAATGTAGTTTCAGTGTTGGCACAAGATACGTACAAGAAAAGGAAAAAAAAAAAACAAAACAGCCTTACATATATATCTATACTTCTCCATACTCATCCAAATCTCATCTATATATGCATTTATACAACCAATATAATCACATTAAGGCTGATAAGCTGTAGGACTACAAAGATGACCCAATGACAGAAGCTGAAAAAGTCCTCTGACATTTCCTTTCTATGACTGTATTGAAAAGTGGAAATGAGAGGTCTATGCATTCTATCCATAAGTAAATTCTCTCTCACACTTTTTTTTTTTTTTTTTGAGATTCAGGTGCCTGAACAGGTGTATTTTAGACATGCTTGGATTTCCTTCATGACATTCAGAGGCTTTTCCAGAAGGGTGTGTGTCTATTGTTGTTTTTGTGATTCTTATCATAAGAGCATAAGGCTTTGGAAAGACAGCCTTTGGTAAGTCCATCCCTTGAGAAGCATATAGTGTAAATGTTAGGTTCTCAGTTCAGCAGATCAGATCAACAGATCATTCTCTATTACAGTGCCTTACTTCTTTGTGTAGCCACAGCCTATGATAGGCAAAACAAAACAAAACAAACAAACAAACAAAAAAAACACTATACAAACTGAAGTATTTAAGAAAAAAAAAAAAGAAAGAAATGAAAAATTGAACTTGTCTTGCTTGAAGTTAGATGGCATCTATAAGACATTTAGTGAAAAAAATAATAATAATAAAAATGATAATAATAATAAAAATAATAACAATAATTTTCCCATAATACGACTTGAAGTGTAATAATAGTTACAATTTACAGTCAATAATCAATACAGTCAAGAATCAATAAATAGTAGTTCTCATCCTTCAGCTCTTTCAGCTTCTCCAACCTCCATGCCCTTGTTCCAATTGAAATGAGAACCTATAATACCTACAGAATTCATATGTTAGTCTTCAACACCATGACTGTGATGAAAAATTTCAGTAATCCAGGTGAATCACCCAGGACTTCCTTGTCATGGGCTACTTACACTGCTTTGTGAATGTTGATCTGGCCTGTACAGACATTTATGTAGTAAACTGCACCTACAATGATTCTCAAATATATAAGTCAAAATTCCAGTTGTGTAGCAATTCCAGAAATACTCCAGGGATTCATTAATGTCAAAGACACAAGTCTTTGTGTCTTTATCAAATCAAAATCAGTCTTAAAGCACATTAAAAAGGAGACATGGGTAACTTCAACATGAAATACATATACCTTGTAAGCAAACATTAAATCTCAGTAGAGAGTATGTTAGATGAGAAAATGAGAAACAATACTGAAGTGGCATGTGTTTAATTTAAAATAATCTTGTATAAATTGACATATCTCAAAATTTAATTAATCAGAGTTCTATGAGCTATTGTAAATTAATATGAACTGGCGAGGGAAAAATAATACTTCAAATACTCATCCAAGGATCCTGTGACTCATGATCTGACAGTCTTAAGTTCTGAATAAAAAATGTTAAAAAGGAATGGGATTTAATTTCAGAATAGGTGTAAGAACTTGTTAATCAATTTAAAGAGTGCTTTCAACAAAATATCTTCTTGAAAATACAGACAAAACACAGAAAATACAGACAAAATACAGAAAATACAGACAAAATATTTTCATACCATCCACCTTATAAGACTGGAATAATAGATTGACTATTGAACATTACATAAATAAAAAGCCTCTCTTTAGACCTGAGAATACTGTTTGCAAAGGATGTTCATATGTGTGGGGTCTCACACAGATCTTAGAAAGTGGTCCTGTATGTGAAAATACATGACAAGTGTGAAGGTAAGATTCTTGAAAAGTTCAAAGTGTCTGCAGTATCATTATAAGAAACAAAAATATTCAGTCTTTTCAAATCAAAGCAATGGTGCAAAATAATGCTCTACAAGCAAGCATTATTTTCATGTATTGCTTCCTAGAACTCCTTGATATAAAGTGGTAATAAAATTAGCTTTTATGAACTGTGGATAATGGATAAGATAACAGCCAACTGAAGAAAAGCACAGATGACAAACGGGAGAAAAAGGATGAACAATTACATGGAAAATCATAAGTAGTCTGGTAATATAAGAGATAGGATGAAGTTTCAGAAAAAGGCATCTGCATGATGCCTGATAAAATCCTAAAAACTTTTTGAGACATTGTAATGTTGGCTGGTCTGTAAAGCCAGTAGGGATATAGTGGGTATTTTGCTAAACAGTATTTCAGATTCTTTTTATCTTCAGGATGGTGTTATGTCTTGGCATACTGACTATCACTTCAAAAAGCGTCTTTTTCCTTTTTCTAATATAAAGGACTCAAAGGACCTCAGTATGAGAGAAGGGTGTCTGTTTTTATCTCTTCTTCATTCCTTCATTTGTTCTTGTTCTCTCATGGTATGGGTTTCACATACACCTGTGTAAAGCAGTATCTTTCAAAGCTTAGCTAAATGCTGTTAATTCACCAGATAACAGACACTCAAAAGTGTATTAACGAACCAACCAAACTAACCACACATTGTCATGTACTGACTCAGCTTTTCAGATGGTGTTGATTTTGGAATAAGGCAACAGTTCTAGGAACAATAATGAAAAAAAAAAAAAAATACTTCATCTTGTCAAGAAAAGTGGCTAGCTCTTTTTATTTTTGTGGAGCGTCAAAGCAGGGTTAGCTTTGAAGTTATATCAGGTGTATTAGGGCAAAATCTCCATTGGCTTCTTCCAATAAACTTTTTGTCCTCAAAGTGTCTGAATATAGTTTCCTGAATAATTTGTTCCATATTTCTCTAGGGATTTAGGCTAAACTGCTGAACCTATAGTTTTCCAAAACCTCCTTCTTTTTCTTCTAGAAAATTACTATGATGTATCCTTTTCTCATCATCAAACATCTTTCCATATCACCACAAACTCCTGTGATTGAAAGGAATACAGTTCATGCACAGGTATTGGATGGTAAATCTCATGACCTAATTAATACCTGCCTTCTTAGTCATGAAGGTTTAGGGACTCAAAACAGAGACCTGAGGTCTGACCAACCAATATGCTGCTTCACTTTAATCTGCAATTAAAAATAGTGGGCATCCATGGGAGATGTCTGTTAATTCATAATCCCCTTTGAATAGCAGAGCAAAGCAATGTCTATACCAAGGGAGTCTACATTATTAGTTTTACTGTAAAGATATTGAAGTAATGGGACACAAATCATATTTCCAACTGTTCAGACAAGTCCAAGAATTTGTATAACTCATATTTATATGGTGGGTATAAAACTGTCTTTAATTCTTAAGTGAAATAAATAATAAGACAGTGTTTCATTAGGAGTTTTAGTTTTATACTAAATTATCTGAAGTACTGTCTTATTTATCAGGGTAGTGTACATTAACTCCCAGAAGCTGAAGACAGGGCAGTAGGAGTAGGAGTAATAGGATATGCTGTCATGGAGAGAAAAGGAACACTAAACAAGATGATACTACTAAACAATTTACGAAATGGTCCAAGTAAGTGATAAGCTGCATAAAGGAAAGATTTACAAATACACAAACATGCGTATACAGAGTTAGCTGAGACCTGTCCCAAACATTGTAACAGTGAGTAAACCCAACCCAGTCTGGGGAGACGCTCACTCCCATCAGTGTTTGTGTCAGGCTCTGGGCAGAGCTCATCTCTGACACCTCATGTCCTCTGCCTCTATGCCTATTACAGAGGCTTGGCAGTGTTCCCCAAGTCTCTATGACTGGGTGGGTTTTATAGTCAGATAGGCTATAGCACAGGCTGAAATAGGTTGATATCCTGGTATTTCTGTCCAGTAGTTTCAGATATTGTTCTGTAACCCGCTGATCCATGTCAAGGCACATTATTCATCACTCAGGTCTTGAATAGTTTGTCATGTCTGGCCATAGCCCACTGCACCCACCTGTTTGGGTTGTAGCTGTCTCTTGGCCAAAACAGCTGTGAGAAACCCCTATCATGCCCTGAGAATCTCACTCCTGCTTTCAAGATCTGCTGCTCAGGATTCTCATCTTGCTTTGAATGGACAGATTTATGATTACTTATTGTTAGGAGAGTATTATTTTTCTGTGTGGGAAATTAACTATGCAACTACACTATTAAAAGGGTGAATGCTATGAGATGTACAACCTTTGCTGTATTCTTTACTTCGTTGGTGAACTATCAAAATACTTAGAGGAAATTCCTATGTGATGTCACTCTGCTAAAACTAATGATAACTTTCAGATAACTGATGAACAAGGGTGTCTTAAGAATAACCTATCTCTGATTAATTTGTGTTAAACAACAAAAACAACAAAACAATAATAACAATTCTCCATATATCACTCTGTGAGCACATAAAGAAGATGTTAAGTCACTCTGAATTTTTCTATTTAGTTCTACTATAAAACCATACTAATTTTACTACAATAGGCTCCCAATTTTCTTGGTTTATTTTATTTTGTACATCATCTTTGAGTACAAATTCTTGAATTCTGCTAAATAAGCAGAAAATATTCATCCTGCAAGAAATTGTTGCAGGGCAATAAATTAAGAGATTTTGAATATTCTGAAAATAGGATTTTTCAGCTTCAGCTTTTAAAACCAAAGTAGATCAGCATTATTAATACCACATCTCTTAAATATTCATTGCCAAAAGACACTGTTAATCACCTAGGAAAATCATAAGTAATACATGGGACTATATGTCTAGTGTGGCATTTCTAAGTTTGTCTTCCCTGTGACATTTCTTCTTTCATTCAGAGGAAGCTTTAGCTACAAAACATTTACTAGAAAGCCATACATTTTATTCACAGATAGAAGGTTCCTAAATTATGACCAAAGGAAGATGTTTTCAAAATTATAATAGGGTAGACACTGAATACTGAAAAATGTATTTCTGTCACAAACTGCTTGGAATACTAGTTATGTTTTCATGACCTTCCTGAAAATTTAAGAATATACAGATGACTTTACCTCCTCCAGGTTGACCAACAATCTATTCTGATGATCAACTAGCAGTATAAATCAGGTGAAGAAAATGAAAATGGGGGATATAATATCTTCCCAACATAGAATCTCCTAAATTCTTCCAACTTCTTTTAGCCATACTATTTTTTGTTTGTTTGTTTTGAACCAGTTATTACATTATTACATCATTACATCTTTGTGTTTAACAAACCTTTATTTTTATATTTATTTCCCTTCCTCCCCCCCCCAAAAAAAAAAAAAGTAAAAAAAAAAAAAAAAAGTATAATAACGCTGAACTTATATTGATTTCAAGTTTCTGTATTTTTGCTGGTCACTAAAATATACTCACTGAAAGACAAAGGTCTTTTGCATTTAAAATAACTTGGTGCTCTCTAGCTTCTTTAGAAAAATCTATTTTTCTCTCTGTTACTACCATTATATAGAAGATTTGATGTGTATTGAGATGACACCCTATTTATATCTCTTGGACTGTATAGCATGAGTTGAAAAACTAGAAAGAAGAAACAAAACAAATAAATGGGAAGAGATAATGTGGACTGGGAAGAAATCTGAAATAAACAATGGAAAAAGGAAAAGCGAATGTAGGAACTCAGAGAGGAAATGAAAATAGATAATAACAACCAGGATGTATTAAAATGTAATTACAAAAGAAATGTAATGCTATGCAAGGAGGAAAATGCCAACAATTGACATTTATTTCCTGATCTGAGATTCCATTCTTCTTGTCAAGTGAAGCCAACAAAAAACTCTGACAAGAAACTACAAGAAAGAAATTAATGCTGACAGTACAGCTAATACAGAAAAATTAAGAATATATATTTCATTTTATGTTAACTTATATTTTAACAGATAAGCACCAATCTGTACTGTACTACATTGTAATGTAAAGGGGATGAGTAAAGATGTAATGAGATTTTGTAAAATTTTTTCAGGTGCTACCAATATAAGTGTGCAGCTAATATGGATAGTGCACAGATGTAACCTTTAGCACAGAAGTTTGCAGAAATGGGCACACAGAATAGCAGCAGCAACTCTAGAGATGGCAGTGTACATATTCAGCAATAGTAATGAAACTCTGCAGGGACTGGTCCCAGCACTTGTTCGAGCAACTGTCTCTGTAATGTCAGAGTCCTCAACCCAGACATAAGGAGGATGTAGCTGTCCATGTCCTAGTCTGCTTGGCTATCTGCAGCTGTCTGCTGAGGCTGGGGCAGCAGGAGATAGGTTCCTTGCCTGCAGGAATTGGGTAGGGGTGGAAAGTTTCTGTCACCAAGTGAAAGAGTTGCAGAAGAAGGTCTTTCCAGCATCAGAGACCACCAGAAAGAGATAACCGAATCTTCTGCAAGATCCTGCAACTTCAAGAGTCCAAAACCATAGCTATACCAAAGGAAGGAAAAACAAAGTCAGTGCCTGTCAAAGTGGGAAGTGGAGACTTCTGCAAAGGCTGGAAGTTTGTGGTTTCTGGCACTAAGATGAAGTCTTCTGATAAACCTGCGGATATGCAACTATTAAAGAGGTTTAGTACCCTGTTAACAGGTGAAAGGCTGGGATCTGTCTAAAATGAAGCATCTGAGCTGACTTAGTCTGAGCCCTGAGGTAGCAACCAAGAAGAAGTGATAAGTGACACTGGTGGGTGACCAGATGGAGGGAACAAAGGCCTCCATCTGCTGTTTAGGGAGGTTTGTTGATTACTTGAAGATCAGATCTGGTATGTTGTGGAAAGACTGCTGAGTTTTCAATGGTCCTCAGACTATTAAACCCTGATGCTCTTCCATGTGGACACCAGTTATATTGTCAGGAGAGACCTGAAAAGCATCATTCATGGCTACATTTCTCTGTGGGTGATACATAAGGGCCAAGTAGCCTGCATGTTTTTCTCCTGAATCCTGCCAGTGAGAGAAGAGGCCCCAAGGAGGAATAGAGGGATCCTGTTTATTAATAGCTGTCTGTGCAGATGGTGTCAGGTGGAACTGTTGTATTTGTGATCCTTGTGCCTCTTTGAGGATCAAGGACTGCTTGGAAGAGATGAAATCTACCTGAATACGAGGGGAAAACAAACAAACAAACAAACAAACAACAAAAAAAAACTTTGTCAACAAGCTCTCCAATGTGATTAGGAGGGTTTTAAATTGGTAATGACAATAGAGGAAGAAGATAAAAAACACTGAACTGAGGAAGTGTAGTAGGACCAGATTGGCAAGTAAAGTGCTTGGGGTCATATGAACAAAAGGGATATCATAATCAGCAGGACAGGGCTGAAGTGGGTTCATAACAAGAGTATTCATCATGGCTAGGAGATTAACCTCAAGATTTGCTGTGGAGGTAAAATCTGAGGGCATCATTTGACAGAGCTATACCTTGACAGAAACAGACAGCAAAGATTCAGTTAAATTCTGTGTAAATAAACTCATCTCCACTGAGGTCCTTGACAAGTTGCAAAACAGGCAGTCACTACTGGTGTACAATAGGGCCAATATAGTTTAACATCTTTATTAATGACCTGGACAAAGGAACAGAATGCACTGTCAGCAAGCCTATAACTGGCAGGGGGATTGGAACTAGATGATCTTTAAGGTCCGTTCCAACCCAAAACCATTCTATGATTCCATTCTACAAATGATACAGAACTGAGAAAAGTTGTTGATATGCCAGATGGCTTAGAGGGAAATCAAAAGGCTGGAGAAACTGGGACTGGAAAAACAAACAAAAAAAATTCAGCAAAAGAGAATGCAAAATTGTATCCCTAGAAAGGAGTAATTCCAGACACTAGAACAGGGATTGGCCAAACTGAAGGAAAGCAGCTTTGCAGGAAAAGACCTGAGCATTCTGTTGCACCACAGATTGACCATAAGTCAACAATGTGCCCCTGTGTCAAAGAAGGCCCCTTGGCCTAAGCTTCCTTGGCTGCATTAGAAAAAAGCATCACATGAAAATCAAGGAGATGATCCTTCCCCTCTATTCAGTACTGATGAAGCCGCATCTAGAATGTAAGGTCAAGATCTGGGCTTCCCAGTACAAGACATGGAGCTACTAGAGTTAGGCCTGAAAAGGGATACAAAAATGACTAAAGGACTGCCCCATCTTGCATCAAAGAGGCTGAGAAAGGTGGAACGGTTTAGCCTAGAGAAGAGAAGGCTCAGAGGAATCTGACCTATGTGTGAAAATACCTGGTGGAGCAGGAGGAAGATAATGCAGCCAGATTTTCCTCAGTGGTTGGCAAGTTGGAAGAGCATGAGGCAATGCTCACAGACATACAAGAAATTGTTTTTATATGTAAGGAAAAAACTTTTTTACTGTAATGCTGATGGAACATTGGAGCAAATTGCCTCCCTGAGATGTGGTTGAACCACCTTTTTGTAGGAGAACCTAACTAGCCAAGCCCTGGGATACCTGCTTTAGGTCACCCTGCGCTGAGCAGATTGGACTAAATGACCTCCAGTTCTTCCAAACTCAGCTTTTCATTATATATATATATATATATATATGAAGAATTAATTTATGGAGGCTCTGACTTTTGATTTACTTTTATATATATCATCTATATCATGTATCATATATATATATATATGTATCAGAATACAGCTTTACTTCCTTGTAACTTTTTTTCCCCACTCTTTCTAGTTCCATCCTGACCTTTTATTTCTTACCTTAACAACTCTCTCAGTGCAAATCAACCCCCCCAAAACAAAACAAAACAAAACAAAAAAAACAAACATACAATAACAAAAATGGAAGTAAAATATTTGATTTTGTGTGAAGATATTTAACTAATAAATAAAGATATTTAACAGATGTTACAAGCAGATGTAAAGTACCAATGTAAAATATATTAACAAAGTTTATTGACAATCAGACCACGGACTCATATTTATTAGACACATACTTACTTTCAGATTTTTCTTTCATGCTTCCAACAGTCAAAGATGACCTCTGAGCTTTGCTGTCACTACTGCAATCAGATTTCCAGCTCCTAAATGCTTTCTACAGTAGAAGGCTTTTGTTGATCTATCATTTTTTTAAACAAAAGTCACTTTCACTTTTCCACTTAATTTGCTCTCTAGTTCAATCAAATATAATTCCCGCATCAATTGCTGTTCCTGATTTTTAGAAAAGAGCAAATATTTAAAAATATATATATATATTTAAAAAAAGAGCAAAAATTTATCTCCATTTTGAATGGAGATAAAAATATGAAAGGCCACCAACTTACTAAGTGACAGATCAACATGTTAGAGTTCCAGAGAGAAAAGAATGTTGTGAAAATATTTCATCTTCTGAGAATTACGTGTTGTAGACATATATTCACAGCACCATGGGGAAAAAAAAAAAAAAAAAAAGAACTTCAAAATATCAGACTGCAGGTTGCTCTACCAAACTCAGAAAAAAATATGTCATTTATGATAGATGTTTGTCAGAAGGATCATAATTAAAATAAATAAATAATAAAAAATAATAATAAAAAATAGCACTTCAAGTGCACGATAATGTTAACGAGCTCAAAGTTTAGTTTTCTCCAGAATACTTACTTTAACATCATTATTAATTTATTTCCATGACTAATTTACTAATTTTCACAGTGGCAAAGTATAAACATTAGCTGGTAAACCAAAAATTCCCATACGTTTTGAAATCACCAGGGTGATAATTAAGAAATCTCAAAGATCAGTCTGTTTCTGAATTCAGGACAAAATATACATAATAGTTTAACTCAAGATTTATCTTTTTTTTTTTTTTCACTTTAAATTTTAACAAAACAGTTATAAATATTTATACTAAGAGGACAACATTTTTACTCCATTTCTTTCTTAACTGAAATACATGCACAACCACGTTGTCCACGAAATGATTAATTAATATACATTTGAAAACAATGTTGATCTCTTCATTACAATGAGATGCTATGTTATAGCTATGTTAATGTAATTATTAAAAAATGTATCTTCAAAACATTTCAGCTGTTCCAAAACTGAAGAATAACTAAGAATAAGTATATGATTATATACTAATAATGTAACAAGCTCTACAGTATGACTGTGATTTGCCACAAAGAATCTAATAAATTGCCACCTCAGTTCAAACATCTGCCACAGTAAGTGACAGTGATTACCAAAGAGGGGTATTAGGCATCTTAGCCAATAAAAACATTGAAGAATCTTGATATACTGTGATGAAGAATGTTTGAGATTTCATAATTATATTTTTAACATCTGGAAAAAATATGGATGTTTCTGAATCTTAATGTTGCCCTGAGTTTCTTGTTCTAAGACCCTGTTTTCAGTTAGTTTCATCATAACTTTGTCAGAATTTAACTATGATGCCCTCTGGTATCATGGATGGCATTAATATACACTGTTTGATGATTACTATTTTCTACCTAAAAGATTTTGTCTTTTCTGAGAATAATGTTGAATGTTTTGTTTTGTTTTGTTTTGTTTTGTTTTTTCTTGTTTACTCAGATATCATTATGCTACAGTTATTTTATTTTCTACACATGGTGAAGAAAGGGAGATAATATTTAAAAATGTGAGGAGTTTTTTTTTATTTTTTTTTTTTTTCAAAAATAAATCTTTCCTTCCCCAAGGAAAAGAAAAAAGTCTGTTTGAGTCTAGTGGAAATATTTGATATGTATTTTTATATCATAGACACAATGTATACACAATCCTGATAAAAATGGGTCTATGAGAAATAGTCATTAAATCAAGAGATTCTGTTTGATTAGCTTGCGGCCAGCACATCCTTAGGCAAGCTGTGCTCTGCCTCATGTCAGGTTTTTTTTGTCAATAAGATTTCCATTTTCTTGGTCCAGATTTGAGCCCAAGAGCTAAGAAATTTAATTTACTGTGAATGATATTATAACTTGATTTTTTAATTATTATTTCTATTACTTTTGACATTTTATTGCTAGTAAAAGAAGATAGGCTTCATATTGACATATTATTCAATGAAGGGTCTCAGGACCTGCCAATACACATTTTGGCCAATGTAGAGTTTATTTTGCTGTAACAGCTATCAAACACTGAAGTGTGTATTTCCTGATTTGCTTCAACTTAAACTCTGTGACTGTCACATAGGATAAAAGTCTGGCCAGCCATAATGGTCATAGTGTAACAAGTTATATCCTTGTGTAAAAAAATAATCTGAGTAAACTCTGAGAATGAGGATGAAGGAACCTTATCTCCATCAAGCTCCTTTTAGTGTAGACTTGGGACAGTAGTAACGCACAGAAGTTACATTGCCTTTCTGCTTGAAGAAACTGACACCATCAGCATTATGACCCAAAAGTACCCCAGAAGGGTGTACATTTAGGGTAACCTAAATGAAGAAGTTGGTATGAGTTTTCTCATATATGAATTTTAAATGTATTATTTATATGACTTTTCTGTAATAATTGGGAGTAAATGTTATTGTAACTGGAGAAATAATAACACATTTTTAGATTGTTAAATCCTTAATTAAGGTAACAATAAAGCCTTTATTCCATAGAAATGGTGTTTTCTGTTTTGGTCATAGCAATATTTTGAATTTAACAGGAACAATGATCCTGGGAGGGAAAAAAAAAAAAAAAAAAAAAAAAAAAAAGAGAAAAAAAAAAAAAAAGAGGAAAAAATAAAAAGCAAAACAAGTGGAAAGGAAATTCCCAAAAAGAAAATAAAAAATAAAATATATGAAGTATATAAAATGTAATAAAAGTATAAGTATAAATATAAAATAAAAAATATAGATTATAGATTATAAATTATAAAATTTAAAATATAAAATAATATAAAATATAAAAATTAAAAAATAAAAAAAAAAAGGAAAACTTTCTATTGAAGTTATTTTGTTGCAGCAATTTAGAGATTCCATTAAATTTGGAGTTGCTTGTGTAGATTGTTGCTTATGTATTATGTTTATGTATTATGCTTATGTGTTTTTGGGTGACAAATCACTTTACTGTCCTGAATAGCAACGTGAATTTTCCTTAAATTCTGTAATTCTGTAGTAATTCTGTATTTTTATTTATTTATTTTTTTTTTTTTTATATGAGACAGGGAAAGACAAGTATCAGAATTGAAGATAGTAGGACTATCTTGGAAATATTGTATGGAAATATATATAGAAATATTTTTGTCCTCTTATAAATAAAAACCCAATCTGCCTCTCTGTTATAATACAAGTCAAATCTGATCAAAAAGCTTACCATGCATGTGTGAAGTTATTATGGATAAATCTTGAGCTCTGTGGTGTTTGCAGAGAGTGTCTTTTTCAACTTGAGAGTTCATTTTGCGGTATTCACTTTATGGTTTATGAACTGTCTGTAAATCTCTTTCAGGTATTCCCTAAGAGAGTACTGGGTAGGTAATGAATATGTTAATTTGCTGAATTGTTATGAATAATTTGTTAATACCAGATAAAACTAAAAGATACCCTTGGCTACCTTAACTTCCATGTCTGGATATTTGTTCAGTTATTCCTTAGTCTAGTTTCTTACAGGATCAAAACACAGAAGTGCCTAATTCTGAGGTTTGCTCAAAACCCAATAAAATTTATCAACATGAAATTGTCTCAAAGCACTGATGATTTTAATTCAAATAGGTGGTCAAAAGGTGGTTCATTGCCTCCCATCCCATCCTTTTCTTAAAATATTGTAAGTTGATGCAATGAAGAAAGTCTCAGTATAACCTTCTGCATAAGAGGACTCAGGAACAAAACCCCCATATTTCAGGAGAGTGCAAAACCTACCAAAGTTCAGGTAAACTGGAGAACTATGTGCTTTTGTGTTGAAATATTGACATCCAAAAATCAGAGTTGCAAGACAAGTAGTAATTTGCAGTGTAGGATTAAAAAGGGGTAGACTTCTATTGTGTTCTCTTTACAAAGAGCTCAGAGCTATTATTATTATTATTATTATTATTATTATTATTATTATTATTATTATTATTATTATTATTATTATTATTATTATTATTATTTTAGCGTAAATTGATTTATCTGTTCAAGACTTCAGTATTCCTGGTATACAGCTTCCTCAGGATAACTTTTTTATTCCACTCCTCATTTTTACTTCACCCATTGTATAACCCAGTCATTAAGGCCTGCTAATCCTGCTAATTACACTGTGGATTTCCTCAAGATAAAAACAGAACTTAATCTCAAGTTTCCTGTTCCTTGGTAAATGTGATTAGCACTGCATTATACTGCAAGGAGTGGATGATACCACGCTTCCTTGTCTATGCATACTGTTAAAATAGTAAATTCTGCTCAGATAGATACTTGAATTTAAGAGAAGACTGTGCAGGATCATGAGTGAATCTACATTGCAAGTACATCTACAGTGGGCTGCAGCTCAGCATAAGGTTTGGTCAGGACTCAGATATATAGCAATAAGAGTTTATCTACATAATAAGCATCTCAGCATATCCCTGCTATTTATCATAAAAGTCAAGAATGAATGGAGACTCAAAACTTTTAGAAGCAGCAGTGAAATTTGAAAAGGGAAATGCTACACAGTCCACTAAGTGTTTTGAGTAGGTAGTCACTGTCTATAAAAAGAACTTAAACATACAGAACTTAACTCAACTACAACACTTAAGTGTCTAGTGTACATATATATACATAAATATATATATAAACATGAGGTTAAAATGATTTAGGGTGGAAAATGAATGATTTAGGTTGGAAAAGAACTATAAGATCATCAAGTTAAATTGCTAACCTAGCATTGCCAAGTCTACCACTAAACCATGTACTAAACCAAGTACCACATCTACGCATCTTTTGAATACCTCTAGGGATAGTAACTCAACTACTTCCCTGGGCAGCTTGTTCCAATGCTTTACAGTAAAGAAATATTTCCTAATATCCAACTTAAACCTTTTCTGGTGCAACTGTAGGCCATTTCTTCTTGTCCTATATTGCTTTTGGCTTGTGAGAAGAGACCTACCCCCACCTGGTTACAACCTTGTTTAAGGTAGATTTGTAGAGAGTGATAAGGTCTCCCCTGAGCCACCTTTCCTCTAAGCTAAATAACCCCAGTTCCCTCAACCAATCTTCATAAGATTTCTTCTCTACTACCTTCACCAACTTTGTTGCTATTCTTTGGACATGCACCTCAATGTCCTTTTGTAGCAAGGGGCCCAAAACTGAACAGCGTATTAGAGGTGTGGCCTCACCAGAGCTGAGTACAGAGGGATGATCACATCCCTAGTCCTTCTGGCCACATTATTTTTAATACAAGCCAGGATGCTGTTGGCCTTCTTGGCCTCCTGAGCACACTGCTGGCTCGTATTCAGACAGCTGTTGACCAATGTCCCCAGGTCCCATTCTGCCAGTCAGAATTCCAGCCACTCTTCCCCCAGCCTGTAGCACAGCATGGGCTTCTTGTGCCCCAAGTCCAGGACCCAGCACTTGGCCTTGTTGAACTTCATACAGTTGTCCTCAGCCCATTGATCCAATCTATCCAGATTCCTCTTCAGAGCCCTCCTACCCTCAAGCAGATAAACACTCATGCCTAACTTGGTGTCATTTTCAAACTTACTGTGGGTGCACTTGATCCCCCATCCAGATCATTGACAAAGATACTGAAGAGAAGTGGCCCCAATACTGAGCCCTGGAGGACACCAGTCATGACTTGTCTTTGTCTGGATTTAGCTCCATTCACCACATCCAGACAATTTTTTTACCTACGAAAAAGTATACCTGTCCAAGCTATGTGCATTCAGTTCCTCCAGAAGAATGCTGTGGAAAATGGTATCAAAAACTTTACTGAAAGCTAGTTGGACAACATCCACAGACTTTCCCTCATCCACTAAGCACATCACCTTGTCATAGAAAGAGATCAGGTTAGTTAAGCAAGACCTGCTTTTCATAAACCCATTATGACTGGGCTTGATCAACTGGTTGTCCTGTAGGTGTCACATGATGGCACTCAGTATAATCAGCTCCATGAGCTTCCCCAGCACTGAAATCGAACTGACAGGCCTATAGTTTCCTGGGTCCTTCTTATGGTCCTTCTACTAGATGGGTGTCACATTTGCTAGATGTCAGTTGACTGAGGTCTCCCCTGATAGCCAGGACAGCTGATGAATGATAGCAGCTTGTTGAGCACTTCTACCAGCTCACAGTACCTGAAGAGAGATCCCACTTGATACCATTACATATAAGTGGTACAGCAGGTCACTAATCATTTCCTTTCGTATTATGGAGGCTTCATTATGCTTGTCTTCCAGTTCAGTGGGCTGGGTACCCAGAGAGGAGCTGGTCTTACTACTAAATACTACTTCGGGAAATAAGGCACTAAGTACTTCATCCTTTTCCTCATCCTTTTTCACTGTGTTTCCCCACACATTCAACAAAGGATGGAGAGTCTCCTTAGTCCTCCTTTTCATGTTAATGAATTTATAAAAACATTTTTAATTTTCTTTAATGACAGTAGACATATTGAGCTCCATTTGGGCTTTGGCCCTTCTAATTTTCTCCCTGCACAGCCTCATGCCATCTTTGTAGTCCTCCTGAGTGGCCAGCTCCTTTCAAAGGTTTTACACTCTCTTTTGTTTCTCAAGCTCTAGTCAGACCTCATTGTTCAGCCAGACTGTTTTTCTTCCCCTCTGGCTCATCTTTCAGCTTCTGAGAATGGCCTGCTGCTGTGCCTTTAGGATTTCCTTCTTGACGAGTGTCTGGCCTTCCTGGACTCCTTTGCCCTTCAGGACTGCCTCCCAAGGGACTCCACCAACCAGTCTCCTAAACAGGCCAAAGTCTGCCCTCTGGAAGTCCAAAATGAAAATTCTTGCTAAACTCCCTCCTTACTTTTCCAAGAATTGAAAACTCCACTATTAATTCATGATTGCTATGCCCGAGACAGCCTCCACCCTCACATCACTCATAAGTCCTTCTCTGTTCAAAGGCAAAAGGTCCAGCAGGGCACATTCTTTAGTTATGTCACTCACCAGCTGTCAGGAAGTTATCTTCCACACACTCCATAAACCTCCTAGACTGTTTCCTTTTTGCTATATATTGTATTTCCAGCAAATATTTGGTAAATTGCAGTCCCACATGAGAACAAGAGCTAGCTATTATGAGACTTCTCCCAGCAGCTTATAGAATATCTCATATGCCTCTTCATCCTGGGTAGGTGTCCTATAACATACTTCTACCATGGCATCTGCCTCACTGGAGTTCCCCTGATTCTTACCCATAAACACTCAACCTCATTGTCAGGATTATTAACCTTTAGACAATCAAAACACTCCCTTATATACAGGGATACCCCACTGTTTCTCCTTCCTAGCCTTTCACTTCTGAAGAGTTTATAGCCATCCACTGCAGTGTTCCAGTTGTGCCAGTCCATGTTTTTGTAATGTCAACTATGTCACAGTTTTCCTGCTTTGCAATGGCTTACAGCTTCTCCTGTTTGTTGTCCAAACTGTGTGCATTGGTGTAGATGCACTTCAGCTGGGCTAGAAAACCTGTCACCTTTTTTTTTGGGGGGGAGGTGGGAGAAGTCCTAATTCTTGTGTGGCCTTTCTCAGGCACTTCTGTCATTTCCAACTCATCAATATCCCTTGTGCCTTTGCTGTCACATGTTTCTCTATCTTCTACCTCTACTGCGATGGCAGACCAAGGGACCTTGCTAACACACCATCCCACAGACACCGGCATACTGCCCCCAGGCTTATCTCTAGCAAGCCCATTTTTATCCCTTTCCCTCTTCAAATCTAGTTTAAAGCCCTTCCAATGAGCCCTGCTAACTCCTGAACAAAGATCCCTTTCCTCCTTTGAGACAGATGAACCCTGTTTGTTGCCATCTGGCCTGGTGTAATGTAAAATGACCTATGACCAAAAATAAAAAAAAAGTTTTGCCAGTGACACCAGGCTCAAAGTCAGGTGTTGATCTGCTGGCTTCTCCTGTTTCTTCCCTCATAATTTCTAGCACCTGGAGGGATAGAGAAAAACACTACTTGTGCTCTTGATCCCTTAACCAGTTGTTCCATGTTGGCCCTGAAGTCTCTCTTGACTGCTCTCAGACTTCTTGTTGAAACTTCCTTGCTACCTACCTGAAAAATCAGTAATCAGTAATAACCTGAGGGCCACAGAAGGGAAGAAAACTTTCTTCACATCTCTAACTTGGTACCTAATGAGGCAGCAGACTTTCCTATGAAGTGGATCTGGTCTGCATATTAAGCTTTCTGTTTCTTTCAAAAAGGAGTCTCCTATAACAATGGCCTGCCTTTTTTTTTTTTCTTGATGGGAGCTGTTTTGAGGCAGGGTGTAGGCTGACTTTACCTTGGTGACATTAAAATGTCAATTATTTTTTCATCTCAAGATATAAGATTTTTATTTTTTATTTGTTTTTTTCATTTTCTCTTTTTTCTTTAAATCTTATGACCTCTGCAAGTTATCAATTTCCTAAAAGGGATATCTACTTTGGAAAACTTTTGTAGTAATTTTCTGATCCTGTCTATTTCCACCTATGCAATTTTTGAGTGCAGCATTGATTGCCATTGAACACTACAATTTTGATTAAAGGATTTCCAGCCTTTATGTAGCAAAGATCTGGGTAAGAGGAATAGGATGGAAAGATCATTTTATTTCACAACATTCAGAACATAGTTTCATACATACCTACCAATGCCAAGATATGTTCATTCAGGTGGTCTGTCCAATTTGCAGAATTGAGGACATTTACATCTGTGCACCTCTGTCCTTCTATTTATTTATTTATTTTTTAATTTATTTATTTTCAATGGTGCAATGGGCAGCAGACACCAAACAGGTGACAATGTACAGATTTTGAATATGCTTTTTGTACCTGAAAATGATCTGACAGTAATTAGTCTCTCCATCTTGACTCATTTTTATGAGCTATCACTGTCCTGTATCATTCAGTCTTGTGCGTCCTGAGAAGCTGCACATGGATATGTGCTGCAATCTGGATGACACACTAGAAAAGGTATCATAACACATTCTATTTTATAGTGTTTTTTACATTTTTGTGTGTGTGTGTGTGAGTTTTGTTTGTTTGTTTTTCTTTACAATTTTGGTGCTTCTACACATATAGTCTGCAACTCACAATCCATTCATAACAATCTTCACATTTCTAGTACAATTCCCAACATCTGGGGTCTGCGATACAGCTAGCTGCCCTTGTGGAATTCTAACCTAAAATATATTCAAAATGGGTCTCTGAATAAATTTTCATTTCCATATAAATATGTGCTTTTTCTTTCACAGCAGCAAGCAATAAGATTGAAATGAATATGTAGAGCAGTAGAAAATCTGCTGGTCTGGAATATAAGTTTTTGAAATCTGGAATATTTGAAGGATGCTCATGATATGGAATTAGTTCATTTTCCTTAATGGAAGCAATAGTGAAAGTGCTGAAGGATAAACTCTTAGGAATAAACATAAGGAAAGTTAATGCTGACTAGTGAATTTAGGTTAGCTGATGAAATGTTAATATTTTTTTCTAAGTAGAAGTCAGATGGGTGTATGGTGTATGTAGATCAGAGAGAAAGAGTTCAATAAAGGAAGAATGAGTGAAAACTAATGCTGGCTTCACACAGTTTCAATTATTAAGTTATGTAATATGTTTGATTGAGACAGAGTTTATTTTCTGCATAGCAGACCCTGTGGGGCTATGTTTTGAATTTGTACCTAAAATAGTGTTGATAACACACCCATGTTTTAGCTATTGCTGAAAACTACTTTCACATCATTAAGCTTTTCTTTTTCTCCCACTCTGCACTCCCAGTGAGTATGCTGCAAGTGGACAAGAGGCTGAGAGGTGACACAGATGGAAGTTAAGCCCAAATGACCAAAGAGATATTTCATATAGTACAATGTCATACTCAACAATAAAACATGGAGTAAATGAAGAAGGGAGGAGGAGTTGGCTCCAGACATTCAGTGTATAAAGAAAGGCCTGCTTGTGGGAGTTGATTACTATTTATTTTTGTTGTGTTGGTTTGTTTCTCTTTTATTCATCTATTAAGCAGTATTTATCTTGATACATAAGTTTTCTTGTCATCCCTCCTCTCCCCCCCCCCCCCCTTTTTTTTTCTCTTTCTATTTTCTTCCCCCATCTTCATGAGGGGCAGTAGGGAGGGATGGAATGGGAATGTCTTTGTGGGTGTTTGGATGCTGGCTGAGGTCAAGAAATCACACTCAGAGATACCTTTTTCCACTCCTTACCATTAATTTTCCTAATTTCCAATCAGTGCTAAAAAGAATAAAAAATTATTTGAATTAATTTTTCATTGCCCTACATTATTATTAGAATGGTCACATCTCTACTTCTTTTTATATACAAAAAAGCCAGCAGAACAATAGCCAGCTTGGAGTGTGGATTCACAAAGAAATAAAAGATTTTGTGTAAAGATTTTTATTTTATTTTTATTTTTCATTTTAATTTTGAAAAGGTAATAATTTATGAATAAAAAATGAACAGCAATATTAATAAGATGTGGTGTAGCACCTAATGCTACAACCAGCATACTTGTTAGACAGAATTTCACATTCCATCAGTCTCTCTTTCTTCTGCTCTGAAATAAAAGAAGCCAGAGGGAAATTTTAGATATGTAAAAAAAATAAAATAAAAAAAAAAATAAGGAAAACGGTACATGTAACACTCAGCAGCATTACGTTGTTACAAATATGAGGAGGTATTTGTTCACATGTCGTGTAACCATTATAGAGAGTTGTTAGCAGTGTATGATAGAGAGCTAGATGTAGTATTTATGAGATTGCAGATCCTTAGTATAAGTCATGCTTGTTAAATGACTTTTTTTTTTTTTTTTTTTTTTTCCTAAACAGAACAGGTATCAGATCAAATTTATAGGTGAAAATATTATAGTGGCTAGGTGAAAAAGTACCGGAATTGAAAACTGGAGCTTTCCCTTAAGAAAATAAATTGGTGTGTTAAAAAATTGAAGATTAATTTTTGAGAAAATTATTTACACTATCAAAGGGAAATTGTGTTGATTTCAGGAGACTTTGAAAATCTTCTTGAAAGTCTTCTTGTGGTTTTCACATGAAAATATTTTGTTTAGGCTCTGTAACTGTAGTCACAGAAAGATGTAACAACAGATATTAATAATTTCAGCCATATTAATAGAAAAAAGTTTATGTTTATTAAAGTTGATTCATACAATTTCAGGTTTGTTATTGTTTCTTAATGACTTGAATGGTTTGTTGTTGTTGTTTTCTTTGTTTTGTTTATTTGTTTCTCTGCTGGTTTATTTTTAATATTAGCAAGGATGGGATTCAACACCAGGTCTCAGATGCCCAAATACAAGGTGTAAAAGTAGGTGTCTATATATGAATCAGGTCTCTAAATTCCTATGATAGTCAATGCAAGTCTTCAAGTCATGTCATACTATCTCTTCTGCATAGATAACTCAGATCTCCAAATGAACCTAAATGGCACTAGACATATGTCTCTGGTAAAGAGCACTAGGGTCATTTTAATAATGGATAGAATTCCTCTGCTAAACACAGAGATCACAACACTTGATAAACCTTAGGCTGAACAATACACCCAGATGTACTGCATGGCAGATATAACACAAGATGTCTAAAGACCTGTATTATTCTGATAAAAACAAACAAAACTGACCCTCCACCTAAAATAAATAAGCAAATAAATAAACAAAAAGATTAAAAAATTGTCATCCAAGCAGAAAACTATAAAATGGCATTAGAAACCTAGAGTTAGCAGCAGAATCCTGCCCATTGGCCCTTATAATTAACAAAACTTTCTTTGTAACATATATAAAAAACACTGGGGTCATCTCATCAGATTTTAAGCACTGAATAATTAGTTGGCCTCTTTAATCTAATATAATTGTAAGCAGGGATAAAAATTGCAGAGGACAATCGATCTGATACTGCAATAAATTAGACAGGCAGAATGAATCACTCACTGAGCTAAATTCTGAAAAAGCCTAGTAATATAATCTAAAAATAGACCAATCTTTCCTTATAACTTCTAACATTCAATGAGAATGTCCCCTCATAGTGACTCACCTTTATCAAAATCAATGTGTAACTTCAGTATCTAAATTTAGAAGACTTTTAATCCTTATGGCCTTAGCTAAATAATACATTCACTACCACTTTCAGAAGCATAGTCCTTTTTTACCTAGCAAAATGTTCCTAATGTAAAGAGTGATCATTTTCTGTTTAGTTACAGCATTTATCAGGGAATAAATCAGGAATAAAACAGGTAATTTATCAGGGGAATAAGGAAATAGAAGCTATTAGGAGATTAATTTATGTTTTCAAATATTGTAAATACTTTTGGCCAGAAGGAATACATAATTTAAAAGTTAATTCTGACATATTAACATAGAGACATTACATTCTGGAACTGCCAAAATGTTTTGTTTCAGAGCTATTCTGAATGAAATATTCCTCTGGTTTGTTTGTTTTAAAGCACATAATTAATTTAACAATAATGGCAACAACAACAAACAAATAAGACAATTATTTCAATTCCAAAAGTAACCAAAATATTTAATCTCCTCTACATTCTAGTTTCACTTTTTTTTTTTTTAATTTCATTTATATATATATATATATATTAATTCCACTGTTCAGATATACACCCCTCATTAATATAATATATAACATAAAATATAATAAATATAAGTATAAATAATATACAAACATACATAATATATAAATATATAATATATAAATATATAATGTATAAATATATATATAAATATATAAATATATATATAAATATATATATAACTAATAAATACAATTATTTATTTATTTTACTTAAATCTACATAGCCATTCAATAAACTTCAGTTTGCTTGTCAATGTAAAGTAAGTGTACAGCAGATTTTTATGCTATCAGAAAAAAAGATATTTCCGTAACCTTTTCAATAGTTTAATAGGCAACAAGTTGTGGTAAAGAATTGAAAGGTTGGAAAAGATCTCCAAGATCAACCATAATTTATACCTACATAAGAATATCTTCATAGAAAGTGCGCTGTCCATTTTTTACTCCTTGGAAGTATGAGTACTCCTTGGAAGACTGAGCATTTTATTGGGGTTAATCTATGGCCTACTCCTGGGAAGGTCCACAGGACTTACTAATAACACTCATAGACACTCATAGACAGCGGCATCGGGAATGGCTAAGAAATGCTGTGATTGTACTGAGAGGTTAGACAACTTTAAAATCCACTATAAGATTTAACATTCTTCAAACTACGCCAAGGCCTGAGAGGAATGTTTTGAATTTGCTTCTCAGGAAATATTAGGCTAGTGTTTAAGATCAGAATTCTTGTTTTTTTTTTTTTTTGTTTTTTTTTTTTTGGTTTTGTTTTGTTTTGTTTTGTTTTTTGGTTTGGTTTGGTTTGGTTTGGTTTTTTAATTATGTGGATCTCTGTATGTCCTAATTTTGTCTGGGATAATTTTCTTCACAGCTGTTGCGAGGACATTTGTTGTCGACGGAAGGAAGACACAGACGCTCAATATGAGTGATCAGTGAACTTCGATTTATTGGATAGCTCAGTCGTCTTTTATCTAATTCAATATAATTAGCTCATACATATTGCAAAAGTTAAGCTCATGATTGGTTAGTGCATTTCTCTATTTTATCAGCTAGTTTCTCACTCCCATCAACCGAAATAACACAGTTAATACTTTCCCAAACCACCAACAGATACCGTGTCCTTGTGCCTGATTAGCTCCCAGATGTTACGTACTTTCTCAGACTCATATGAGCTGCGTTCGATACTTTTTTAGCTCGCGACCTCCTAGTTGCTCAACATTCACATGACCATTCCTCCACAATTCCCCTGTTTTTATTTTGGGCTACAAATGCCTTTTCAGTGAGTTGTTCAAGCTTCCTAGATAAGCAGTTAAAGACTACCCACGCAGCAATTATAATCAACATAATTATAAGCAAAAAGCGAAGTCCCTCTTTGATTAAGTAAAAAACCCATCCCCCCGCATTTCCAAAGACAGATTTAAGCCAATCATCAAACCAATTATTCTGTATCGTATTTTTTTGTGTATGATCCTTTAGCCATTTCAATTGATTGTAAATCGATTGACCATGATCAGAGAGATTAAAGCAACACATTCCTTCTACATCTTCACATCCATGTCCTTGAGCTAGTAACAAAAAATCAATTGCGGCTCTATTTTGTAATACAGCATGTCTTAGACTCTCCATGTCTTGTGACATTTCAGAAAGAACTTGTGTTGTTACATTTGATTGTTTAACAGCCCAACAAGCAAGCTTATTAATGTTAATCAAAGCGTGTGCAGTTCCCACACCAGGCACCAAAGAAGCAAAGAATCTTTCTGCTGGACCCCATAATTCTACACCATCATTACAGTCAGAACCCAAAGTTTTTAGTTCTCATTTAATTCTTCTGCTCCTTGTCGAGTTCTGCCATGAGTGCAAATCTGAAGCAAAAAGTGTGAGTCGTCCTAGGTAACACGGACCTCCAAAAGCATTGGCTGGTATTCCTTGCCATGCACGGTCCCCACAGATTAAAAACACGCCAGGTGGCAAAGCTTTGGCCTGACTTTGAAGCCAGGTCAAATTGGTGTCACCTATTCCATACGCCCCAAGTGGTACACTAATGTTACCGGTGTTGTTCCATCCACAGTAATGTCCACTGGCCTCAAATCCAAGGGTCCTTGATGTTACGTTGGTCCATTGCGTTTTATTTTGTTTCCCTTCATTGAGTACAAAGCATGTTTGTGTCCAGTTACTACTGCTATTCCCTACTACCACAGACCCAGGAGATTCAGTTCTTGAGGGTCCCATGGCAGTGAGTTATTAAGAGCTTGCAGGGCAGCAACTACTCCATCCGAGACGTTTGCAGAAAGGGATCTACTGAGTAGAGTAATACTGGCAGAATATGGTGCTAACATTTCACTCGGTTCCTTTGGATCCCCTATTGGGACCCCAAACAAGCATGTTCTGAAAGGGTACATAACATAACACAACTATACAACTTAACCCTAATAACACTACAATTACTGTAAGCACTTAATGGTAACACAATTAATAGTAAGTAACACAACTTAATAGTAACACACTTAAACCTAATCACTCGATAGTGATCAAAGGCTGTTCTTGACAGTCCTTGAGGTGTCACAGCCCACGTCATTGTCAGAATAATTATCAGGAACCTCTTCCTGGTCGTCTTCGGCGTGTGCAGATTCTAAAGCTGTTTCAGTCCGCTTTGCAGTGATCCACTGGGTACCTGTTTCTGGCACCACTTCAAAATCTCTATAACATTTTTGCAAGTAACCCTTTAACCACATTTATCACAATACTACATGCAATGATGATTGACACCACAGCGAACAAAATCTTTAATCCCTCTTTGATTAATCCCAGTAACCATCTATGCATTGTTTCAAACAAATCAGTGAACCATTGATTGAAAGGATTGATACCATATTGACTCTTTCTCATGTGCTCTTTCAAGAAAGTAATGGATTTGTGAATTGACTCATTACGATCAAAAAGTTTTAAACAGTACGTTCCCTTAAGTTTCTCCAAGTGGCTACTTCACACAATGACCCCATACTTGTGAAACATGATTTTGCTCGACCAGTACTAATTTCCTATGATTTCAGCCTGTACTATGGCAATAAATGCGCTCTCACTAACACAGTACACAGCACACTCACACACGCAGAGCACACTTGCACATCCAGAGCACACTTGTACACCCAGAGGCCTCTTGCACATCTCACTCTCAATCATACCACAACCTCAATCATACCACAAGAATATAATTTAGAATGATAAGCAAACAATACGTGCGGCCAATATAATTTAGAATCATAACCAACCAAACAAGTATTGTCTCTCATTGTGTTCCTCATGAAGTGACTTGCAACACTTTGTTTTAAAACCTTACCCTTACACAAATACTTTCAACACAAAATACCTGGACATTTAAGAATAACACATACAATTATTAACACTCCAGTTAGTATCCCTTTTGCATTGCAAGGTAAACCTCTTATAAAAAGAATGCCAGAGAGAAGCAGCACAGCCGCTGCTGCTTCCATGGTTATGTCAGACAGGCTGCAGGGTCCTGATGTCCATCCCTCTGCTCTGTGCCAACTCGCCACACAGTGAGGGTCGGCTGACATTCAATTCTGCGGAACTCTGAGCACAACGCTGCTCGTGGCAGTGACTGAGGGGGGGGGAGGCTCCCATTGCCCCGTAGCCCCCTGAGGCAGCGTTACCGTTCTCACTGAAGGCGGCAGTGGGCAATCCCCAACTCCAGCACTTCCCGGTAATCCCAGTTGCTCTGTAACGGCAGCAGCGACTCTCTGCTCAGCCTGAGGTGTAACTAAAGTGTTAGTGATTGTTCTCCAAGGGTTCAATGTTCAATAATTTTTTAGCAGCCTTATTTTCATTAATAACTTCATCAAACAATTTGTCCCCAAATTTACGCCACTCTGTTTGTTCAAATACTGTATCAGGATTGAAAAAACAACCCTGTGCTACTCCATATGCTAATAATCCTGGTAAATCCTTTTTGCAGTCTATAAGCTGCGTGCTCTGCTTTTCTAAAAAGCATTTGAGCAAATCATACGCCGCTTGTCTCTCCATACCTTTATATACGTTGGTACCGTTGCAGCCTTTGCAAAGACCTCAGCGGCGCTTTCTGGCGGGACCCTCTATAGGCTCATCCCGGGTGCGAGGACTCCCTTTCCGAGCTGCGGGTGCAGGGGTTCCAAGTTTTCATCCCTTTCACCTTTCAGACCTCGGGTGCGGGGATTCAGCAATTTTGCGTCCTTTTCACCTCCTGAGCTGTGTTGCAGGACCGGTTCCCATATTCCGTCCAACCGTGGCTCGCAGGTTCAACTCCAGCGGAGTCCCTGTTCCCGTTCAGATCGGTCCCTGTTCGGGCACCATTTGTTGCGAGGACATTTGTTGTCGACGAAAGGAAGACACAGATGCTCAATATGAGTGATCAGTGAACTTCGATTTATTGGATAGCTCAGTCGTCTTTTATCTAATTCAATATAATTAACTCATACATATTGCAAAAGTTAAGCTCATGATTGGTTAGTGCATTTCTCTATTTTATCAGCTAGTTTCTCACTCCCATCAACCGAAATAACACAGTTAGTACTTTCCCAAACCACCAACAGATACCATGTCCATGTGCCTGATTAGCTCCCAGACGTTACGTACTTTCTCAGACTCATATAAGCTGCGTTCGATACGTTTTTAGCTTGCGACCTCCTAGTTGCTCAACATTCACATGACCTACTTCACTTAACCATTCCTCCACACACAGCAGCTGGTATATGTCATGTTTTAAATTTAGAATAAAAATAATATTGTTAATGAACTGTTGTTTTAGTTGTTGCAGAGAAGTCCTTACAGAGAAACAAGGACTTTTCATCTTCTTGTGCTTCCCTGACAGCGAGAAGAATAGGGGTGTACAAGAAGCTGGGAGGGGACAGAGCAAGGACATCTGACCCAAACTGACCAAAGGAATATTCCATAACATATTATATAATGTGGTACAATAAAAACTGGGAGACTTGACCAGAGTGGAGAGCTGCTCCAGGATTGGCTGGGCATCACTTAGCAGGTGGAGAGCAATTGCATTGTGCATCACTTGTTTTAAATATATATATATATATATTCAATTATTATAATAATAAATACTATTTTGTCTTTTGTTTCTATGCTAAACCCTCTTTATCTGAACCCACAAGTTTTTTTTCCCCACCCCACACCTTCTAGTTTGTTCCTCCATCCCACTTGGGAGTAACAAAGTGCTGAGCAGGTACATTTATGCTGTGTTCATGCTTTTATTCATACAGTGTTTGTGGAAGAATGTAGGAGCCAGTCTCTGGACCCACATGTATATAAATAAGTAAATTTTGTTACCAAACTCCTTATTCACCTTGTCGAACATTTTCAGTAGTTCTGGTAATTTGTACTTAATTCTTACTTCAAACAATACCTTCTTAGATTTTATAGCATGCTGTTGATTTTTTTTTTTTTAATTTATTTATTTAATTATTTATTTGTAATTTCAGGAGTTTTATTTGTCTTTAAAACATTTTTTTTTTTCCCCCCTGGGTACTGTATCTTATTGTTAACATGCAGAAGCTATTTGCTCCCAAAGTATTAAGGCAGAAATATCTGAATAGATCCACATTTCTAAATAAAACCGCAATGAGTTAGATGGTTTAATATAGTTTAATATGGCAATGGTTTAATAAAAGATCCCAGATCATCCTTTTTTATCTCTATTTCTTAACTGATAAGTATTTCCTTAGCTCTATTTTCAGTCATTATACACAGTTCCCTTCAAGACATTCTGGTTCCCAAAAAGTCTATAAAGACTACAATATAACAGATATGTCTCCTTCCATTCTGCATAATTCTCTATCTTCATCCCAGTACCCCTCGCAGCCTTGAAAACTACAGCATGTCCTCAGTCAGTGATTTGGAGTCTAAAACAAAAAACTGTACTTTCACATTTTAAAAACACCACTTCCATATAGCCCTCAAAATATTTCTAAACTTTGGTATTTAATTAAACAATTTTCCCATCTGAAGCATCCCACATGGAACCCCAAGGAGATGAGGGTCACATATTGTGCCTTTTATATACACTTTTTTATGCCTTTTATATACTTCTCAGTGTGTGGGTATGCAAGCTGTTCTGTGCCATTTGGCCAGCAGCAGTAGGGACTGTTCTCATAGCTCTATGAAGGGACTCATATGTTCAGCGCCGTAGATGTCCACATGAGGTCTTTGACATAAAATGACAATTCTTGTTTTCTTCTCATTAGATTGGTGAAACAGCTGAGAAGCTTCTCAAGATGTCTGTTGAAGCCAAAATGTGCTCATGAATGTGCAATCACCCATAGCCTTCAAGAAAACATCGTATTTATAATCTAATACATGAAAAAAGAAGAAAGGATAGATTCTATGTAAAATAAAGTTCCCTCAACATACATTCTTTGAAGTATTAAAAGACTATGACTAAGAATGGTAGTTCTAGCAACTTCTTACTGTTTCTTACTGGAAGCAGTGGTGGTTAGTCACCTTTAAGAAAGACTGCACATGATTACTTGACACAAAATTGTAAGCACCAGACAAATAATTGAAAAAACAAACAAACAAACACATCTTTCTATAGAGTGGATTTCTGACTTAACAAAGCATGAAGGGAAAAAAAAATAATACATCTAGTTCAAGAGTTGTATACAATGTCCCCTGTCAAACAAGTGAGAAAGGTTTATTTATGCACATTTCTATTGTGTTTTCATGGGCAAGTCTCAGCAGGAGGGTATGGATGGGTGGCACTGCAGGACTGGCCTCTGTGAGAGGAGACTGGGGCTGCCCTATTCTGGATACAGCCAGTTCCAGTTGGCCCCAGCAGTCCCACAGGCTGAGTCCAGCACCTGAGATGATGGCACTTTCTTGATGACATTAAATTTCTTTCCTCTTGAGTATTTTTTATTTAATATAAAGCAAAACATGCATGGCAGTGAGAAAATAACAGTGTGAGACAAAATCTTGTAAAAACCAAAGTTAGAGAAAGAGCAGATGTAGAAGGTGCTCCAGGTGCCAGAGCACAGATTTCCCTGCAAGCTGTGGAGAGGACTGTTCACATTTCTGCCCACGCTGGGGCAGACAGATATTTCCTGAAGGGAACAGTAACTTCTGGAGAGGCCACAAAGGAGTAGTTTTTTCGTGAAGGCTTATCAGCTTGTCAAGGACTGCAGCCCATAGAAGGACCCAGTCTGGACCAGCGGACAGGAAGGAACATCAGAGGAACAACTATGGGCTTACCACAACCTCCATTTCCCATCCACCATTCTGTCTATGCCACTCAAGTAGTAGGAGAAGGTAGAGGAGTGTGGTGGTTTTACTGTGCTGGGCAGCTAAACCCCACAACCGCTCTCTCACTCCCCCTCCTTTAGATAAGGAGGGGGAGAAGTAAAGCAAAGAACAACTCACGGGTTGAGATAAGGATAATTTAATTAAAGGGAAATAATTATAATAATTAAATAAAGACTACCATGAACTAAACAACTTAACTAAGGGGAAATAAAAGGGAAAGGGGAAAAAGGGAGGAAAACAAACAAACAAAATAAATGAAAGCTATATGGAAGTGCAGAGGAAAGGAATTACTCTCTACTTCCCACAAATGAGCGATGATTGACCACGTCCTTGAAGCAAGGCCTCAACGCACGCAGCCGGTGTTCGAGAGGAGGACCGACGTCTTCTCAACGAGAGCCCACCCCTCCCCTCTTCTTCCTGTTTCCACCTTTTATTGCTGAGTGTGACACCACATGGTATGGAATATCCCTTTGATTGGTTTAGGTCAGCTGCCCTAGTGATGTTTCTCTCCTCACTTTTTTGCCCACCCCCTAGGAGGGTTAGAGAAAGGCCCAATGCTGTGCCACTGCTGCTCAGCAGTAGACACAACACTGGTGTGATAACACTGCTGTTCCAGCTACAAGTACAGAGTACGGCACTGAATGGGCTGCTGCCGGGAAAGTTAACATTCCAGCCAGACCCAGTACAAGGAGCTAGAAAGGAAGGGGTGAAGTAGAGCCTGGGAAGAAAGGGGGAACAGAGGGAAGTTGTTTGTTGTTGTTATTTTTCCCCTGATTTTTATTTATTTTGCACTATCCATTCCTATTCTAATTGGCAGTAAATTAAATTATCTTTCTCCAGGTCTGTATACGTGGCTCAGCCCAACACAGAGTATAAAATGTATTCCTTTCTAACAAATGGATATGCCCAGCATCCTGAAAGTGAGCATATTATAGACACTGGTAATAAGAATCACATTTCTACTGTGATACAAGTGAATATTGCAATCGCTATATTGTGCTTGTGTAGTGATTTCAGTACATTGTTAGATTCTCCAATACTCTGCTAATTCAGAATTTTTGTGTACCATCAGTTATCTTTGAATACGTAAATTTGATATTAAACATTACACCCTCAAGGCATAAAAAAAAATCAGAGAGTATTGGTCTCTGACAAGTGTGAACCATGACATTTTCTTCATAAGTCTAGCTAATGCATTTAATTAAATTTTTCTGCCACATGCACAGACACACACATGTATATGAATTATCAAAGACAAGCACTGGTTGTCTAAAGTTCAACTTAATTACTCCTACACAAACATTTACAAGGTTTTATGTTGTTCTAAGACATTGTCGGAAAGCATTTACTCCAGAAGGAAAAAGTCTCTTCTAAAGTCCTTTGTCCTGTCTTCCCTCTTAATTTACTCTCAGTCACCTCGAATGGAGATAGGCTTTCTTCAGACAAGTTGAATGCATCTGTTAGCCAACACAGACTATAAATTTTACTCTAAATAGACATGGATTTTTCAGTCAGCGGTGTAGTTCTCTAGATTCCACTAGTGATACTGATCTTATAACCTTTGGTTAAAACAAGATCCTAGTCACTTGGGTAGCTTTATCACAGACATCTATGTTTATATGTCTGAATACAAAATTGAATCCTATTGCTGTATTAAAATATATAAATAAATAAATAAATAAATAAATAAATAAAAATGTTACCAGGTGCTGTGGTTAACCTGGCAAGTAGCTCAACTCCACACAGACATTCACTCATTCCACCACCACCCTCCCAAGTGTTATGGGGAAGAAAATTGAAGAAAGGGGTGAAAGAACTCATTAATCCTTCATTAGGATGGTTTAATAAAAAAAGTTTTATTATTCTGCATATACTATGGAAAACCTCTTTAGCCAGATACTGGATTATCTGTCCTGGTTCTGTCCTCACCCAGCTTGTGGTGCACCCCCAGACTCCTGGCTGATGGAGCACTATAAGAAGCTGAAAAATCCTTGACTTAGAGTAATCACTGCTCTGCAACAATTAAAACATCAGCCTGTTATCAACATTATTCTCTCCTAAATCCAAAACACTGTCACTTAATAACTGGACAACCAAGACTCACAACCATGCAGGGAATACAGGGAATACAGAGCTATACCAAAGTTGTGTATAACAGAGCCATATGAAGGTGTGGTGGTTTTACCGTGCTGGGCAGCTAAACCCCACAACCGCTCTCTCACTCCCCCTCCTTTAGATAAGGAGGGGGAGAAGTAAAGCAAAGAACAACTCACGGGTTGAGATAAGGATAATTTAATTAAAGGGAAATAATTATAATAATTAAATAAAGACTACCATGAACTAAACAACTTAACTAAGGGGAAAATAAAAGGGAAAGGGGAAAAAGGGAGGAAAACAAACAAACAAAATAAATGAAAGCTATATGGAAGTGCAGAGGAAAGAAATTACTCTCTACTTCCCACAAATGAGCGATGATTGACCACGTCCTTGAAGCAAGGCCTCAACGCACGCAGCCGGTGTTCGAGAGGAGGACCGACGTCTTCTCAACGAGAGCCCACCCCTCCCCTCTTCTTCCTGTTTCCACCTTTTATTGCTGAGTGTGACACCACATGGTATGGAATATCCCTTTGATTGGTTTAGGTCAGCTGCCCTAGTGATGTTTCTCTCCTCACTTTTTGCCCACCCCCTAGGAGGGTTAGAGAAAGGCCCAATGCTGTGCCACTGCTGCTCAGCAGTAGACACAACACTGGTGTGATAACACTGCTGTTCCAGCTACAAGTACAGAGTACGGCACTGAATGGGCTGCTGCCGGGAAAGTTAACATTCCAGCCAGACCCAGTACAACCTCCACCCCTTATTCCATAACATTTGTGTCACACTCAGATCCCCATACTTTAGCATACAAGCATTCTCATCATTATCCCTTGTCCTTTAACAGGACAAGGATTTAACAGGATTAATAGGCAGGTGTATCTTTTCATTCCATAGGTCTTTCTTGGAAAATGTCCATAAGAACTGTTGATGATTAGGTCTTCATCTGCCAAAGTGGCCACTCAAGGCAGGCGGAGTTGGATGTCTGGACACCAGCACCAGCTTAGCTCAAGTCCTTGTTGCACTGCCCGGCTCCTTGCAAAGTTGACCTGTCGTTGATCCTACAGCATCTTCCTACAACATATAACTTAGATTATAGATTAGTTTTCTCTCAATGTCAAATCTCCTTGAGGCACACACTTGATATCCCCATTCTTTTGCATGACCCACCAGGTATACCCTGGTCCTTGGGCGAAGACAATCCCACGAGTGGGTTTGCCTTTTCCCGAGGCAGGAGCAACCCACACTGCCTTCCCCATCCACCTTCCTATATGCACTACGGGAACCTTAGCTCCTTTCACAGTGTGTAGGGGTTTTGTTTCGGCAGGACCAGCACGGCTGTCAGACCCCCTATTGTTAACTAGCCAAGTGGCTTCTGGTAGATTTGTGTCCCATTGTTTCCACGTCCCAGCACCCAATGCTCGTAACATAGTCTTTAACAGTCCATTGTACCTCTCAACCTTCCCAGAGGCTTGTGGGTGGTAAGGGATGTGGTACACCCACTCAATACCATGCCTCTTTGCCCAGGAGGTAACAAGATTGTTTCGGAAATGACTCCCATTGTCAGACTCAATTCTCTCTGGTTTACCATGACGCCACAATACTTGTCTTTCCAGGCCCAAGATAGTGTTTCGGGCTGTGGCATGGTTTACAGGGTATGTTTCCAGCCACCCAGTAGTTGCTTCTACCATGGTGAGTATGTACCGTTTGCCTTGGCGAGTTTTGGGGAGTGGTCCGATATAGTCAATTTGCCAGGCCTCACCATATTGATACCCTAGCCATCTCCCCCTGTTCCAGGGAGATTTTACCTTCATGGCTTTCTTGATTGCAGCACAGGTCTCACACTCATGGGTAACCTGTGTGATGGCCTCAATGGTCAAGTCCACCCCTCGATCACGAGCCCATCTGTAAGTGGCATCTCTCCCCAGATGTCCTGATGTTTCATGGGCCCATCGAGCTACAAACAGCTCACCCTTACGTTCCCAGTCTAGGTCCACCTGAGCCACTTCAATTTTCGAAGCTCGATCCACTTCTTTGTTGTTCTGATGTTCTTCAGTAGTGCGACTCTTGGGCATGTGGGCATCTACATGACGTACTTTAACATCCAGGTTTTCTACCCGGGCAGCAATATCTTGCCACAGGGTAGCAGCCCAGATAGGCTTACCTCTGCGCTGCCAGTTGCTCTCTTTCCATTGCTGCAGCCACCCCCACAGAGCATTTGCCACCATCCATGAGTCAGTATAAAGATACAATACTGGCCAATTTTCTCTTTCGGCGATATCTAGGGCTAGTTGTATGGCTTTTACTTCTGCATACTGACTCGACTCACCTTCCCCTTCCATGGCTTCCGCAACTCGTCGTATGGGATTCCACACAGCAGCTTTCCATTTCCGATGGCTCCCTATCACACGGCAGGATCCGTCAGTAAACAACGCATACTGCTTTCTGTCTTCTGGCAACTCATTGTATGGTGGTGCCTCTTCAGCACGGGTTACCTCTTCTGTTGGCACTCCGAAATCTCTGCCTTCCGGCCAGTCCATAATCTCTTCCAGGATTCCTGGGCGATTGGGTTTTCCCATTCGAGCCCGCTGTGTAATTAACGCTATCCACTTACTCCATGTAGCATCAGTTGCATGGTGTGTAGTGGGAATTTTCTCTTTGAACATCCAATGTAACACAGGTAGCCGCGGTGCCAAGAGGAGCTGTGCCTCTGTACCCACAACTTCTGAAGCAGCTCGAACACCCTCATATGCTGTGAGTATTTCCTTTTCAGTTGGGGTGTAATTGGCTTCTGATCCTCGATAGCCCCGACTCCAGAAGCCCAGAGGTCGACCTCGAGTTTCTTCTGGGGTTTTCTGCCAAAGGCTCCAGGTGAGCCCATGCTCCCCAGCTGCAGTGTACAGTATATTTTGCACAGCTGGTCCAGTACGGACAGGCCCAAGGGCTACTGCACGAGCTATTTCTTGTTTGATTTGTTCAAATGCCTGTTGTTGCTCAGGGCCCCACTCAAAATAGTTTCTCTTTCGAGTCACTCGATATAGAGGACTCACAAGCTGACTATAGCCTGGCACATGCATTCTCCAGAATCCCACGAGGCCTAGGAAAGCTTGCGTTTCCTTTTTGCTAGTTGGCGGAGACATTGCTGTTATTTTATTGATCACATCCATTGGAATATGGCGACGTCCATCCTGCCATTTTACCCCCAAGAACTGGATTTCCTGTGTAGGCCCCTTGACCTTGCTCTTTTTAATGGCAAAACCAGCTTTCAGGAGAATTTGGATTATTTTCTTCCCTTTCTCAAAAACTTCTTCTGCTGTGTTGCCCCACACGAGGATGTCGTCAATGTACTGAAGATGCTCAGGAGCTCCCCCTTGCTCCAGTGCAGACTGGATCAGTCCATGGCAAATGGTAGGGCTGTGTTTCCACCCCTGGGGCAGCCGATTCCAGGTGTATTGGATGCCCCTCCAAGTGAAAGCAAACTGCGGCCTGCATGCTGCTGCTAAAGGGATGGAGAAAAATGCATTAGCAATATCAATTGTGGCATACCACTTGGCTGCCTTTGACTCTAGTTCGTACTGAAGTTCTAGCATGTCCGGCACTGCAGCACTCAGTGGTGGCGTGACTTCATTCAGGCCTCGATAGTCCACTGTTAGCCTCCACTCGCCATTAGACTTTCGTACTGGCCATATAGGACTATTAAAGGGTGAGCGAGTCTTGCTGATTACTCCCTGACTCTCCAGTCGGTGAACCAACTCATGGATGGGAATCAGGGAGTCTCGGTTGGTGCGATATTGCCGTCGGTGCACCGTTGTGGTAGCAATTGGTACCTGTTGTTCTTCAACCTTCAGCAATCCTACAACAGAAGGGTCTTCTGAAAGGCCAGGCAGGGTAGACAGCTGCCTAATCTTCTCTGTGCTCAAAGCAGCTATGCCAAAAGCCCACCGGTATCCTTTGGGATCCTTGAAGTACCCTCTCTTGAGATAGTCTATGCCAAGGATGCATGGAGCCTCTGGGCCAGTCACAATGGGATGCTTTTGCCACTCATTCCCAGTTAGACTCACTTCAGCTTCCAGTACAGATAGTTGTTGGGATCCCCCTGTCACTCCAGAGATACAGGTGAGTTCTGTCCCTTGGTAGCCTGATGGCATTATGGTACATTGTGCGCCAGTGTCCACTAAAGCTTTGTATTCCTGTGGTTCTGATGTTCCAGGCCATCGGATCCACACAGTCCAATAAATACGGTTATCCCTCTCCTCTACCTGGCCAGAGGTAGGGCCCCTCTAGTCCTGGCTGGAGCGTCTGCCACTTAATTCTTGCAAATGCACAAATTCTGGCAAATGAGAGGTAGAGGTCCCTTCATCGTGGTCAAGAATAACATCAGCTCTTCTACTGCCTCTGGGGTACTGCCCAATAGAAACTGGAGCAGCATTTCTCTTAGGAGCCCCTCTTCTTGCTGCTGTATTTCCTTTCAGTTCACGTACCCGAGCAGCTAGGGTTGAAGTAGGTACACCATCCCATTTCCTCATATCTTCCCCATGATCACGCAGATAAAACCACAAGGTGCCACGTGGTGTACGTCTTGGGTACTCTCTCTCTTGAGCAGGCGAATGCTGATTCTTAGTGGCTGAAGTATCACTCTGTCTAGATGAGGGGGAATATACTTTCTCCACAAGCTTGTCAAGTCCTTTAGACAATTTCTCCACAGCTGAGACACAGGACTGTAGCGGAGCAGAGAGATTGTCTTCATATTTTTGAAGTTGGCAGGAGACATCATACATTGTTGGTCCCATCCCCTCATCCCAGTGAATTGCTGCCAGGGTACTGGCATGTGCTGCTGGTGCACTCCGCACAAATTTACGCCACATGGATGTTGTGCACTGGACTTCATCGGGGTCTTGAGGTGTCTGGGCATTGTCCAAATCACTATAAATCATCTCCCGCACAGCTAATTCCCGCAGATGTTGGAGACCTTTATCCACAGTGGTCCACTTGCCTATGTGATATACAATATCTTCCTTATGGGGATATCTTTCTTTGATAGCTGCCAGGAGTCGTCTCCAGAGGCTGAGGGCCTGTGCTCCTCTCCCGATTACTTTGTCGATTACCCTTTCTCTAGAGAGGGATCCCAGCTGCTTGGCTTCATTGCCTTCTAATTGTAGGCTACTGGCCCCAGCATCCCAGCATCGGAGCAGCCAAGTGAGGATGTGTTCACCTGGGCGTCGACCATAATCCTTTCGTATTTCTCGCATCTCACTCAGGGATAAGGATCGAGTGATTTCTGATTCCTTTATGATTTCCGTCTCGTCTTCCTGCTGTTTTTGTGATGGCTCTGCTTTAGAGGTACCTGCCAATTCCCCTTCTCCCTCCTTCTTAGGAGAGCCTTCTTCCCTTACTAAACGAGCTGACCTCCGTTTCCATTGTTTTGACTTGACTATGGGGGCGACTGATACCATAGTTGGTTGGTCCTCTGGGTCAGCCACAGCATGTGTTACTTGGTCATCAGACTCAGAGACTTCCTCCCTCTCTTCAAGTTGCTGGATGATGTTAAACAGTGTTTGATAGGAATAAACCAGGACCCAGCACAATGCTGCAAGCTGTTGTTCTCCGGCATTATCAGGATCAGGACATACAACTCTCAAACATTCTACCAAGTTTTTAGGATTTAGCACTTGCTCAGGGGTGAAGTTCAAAACTATTGGAGGAGACACTCGTGACAGGTATCTGCTAACATCATCCCACACACCGTGCCACTCACCACGAGACTGTTTCGGGACAGATTCCCAAATAAGTTTTCTAAACAATCGACTAATCTTAGAGAGAAAATGAAACCTGTTATTCAGAATTAGAAATAGCAATACATGGGTTACAGATGGATCTTCAAAATACTCCCAAACTGTTGTAATTAGCCCACTGTGAAAGAAGGGAAAGGTACCATTCCTGATATTATTAATAAACTGGTGTCCAGATGAGAAAAGGAAGGCAGTGTAATTCTGAATATTCTCTGAAAGATAGTTTCCATGGGACCCAAATGATAACAGCGCAGAGCCTGAATTCCAGAGTAAAACCAAGGTCAGTGCTTGGCAGCACAACGAATTAAAAAAAGTGAACACAGATTGTAGCACTTGGTCGGATCGGATATATAGGAGAAAGGAGAATATGACACGAATTGCATGACATATGAACAAAGCCATTATTATTAACAGGGCAAGGAACATGGTTACTAGCAAGCAAGTGTGTTAGTTGTATGCGTTTAATCAATTCTATTGTTATCTCAACCCTTCGAGCCCCACGTTGGGCGCCAAAAAGGACTGTGGTGGTTTTACCGTGCTGGGCAGCTAAACCCCACAACCGCTCTCTCACTCCCCCTCCTTTAGATAAGGAGGGGGAGAAGTAAAGCAAAGAACAACTCACGGGTTGAGATAAGGATAATTTAATTAAAGGGAAATAATTATAATAATTAAATAAAGACTACCATGAACTAAACAACTTAACTAAGGGGAAAATAAAAGGGAAAGGGGAAAAAGGGAGGAAAACAAACAAACAAAATAAATGAAAGCTATATGGAAGTGCAGAGGAAAGAAATTACTCTCTACTTCCCACAAATGAGCGATGATTGACCACGTCCTTGAAGCAAGGCCTCAACGCACGCAGCCGGTGTTCGAGAGGAGGACCGACGTCTTCTCAACGAGAGCCCACCCCTCCCCTCTTCTTCCTGTTTCCACCTTTTATTGCTGAGTGTGACACCACATGGTATGGAATATCCCTTTGATTGGTTTAGGTCAGCTGCCCTAGTGATGTTTCTCTCCTCACTTTTTGCCCACCCCCTAGGAGGGTTAGAGAAAGGCCCAATGCTGTGCCACTGCTGCTCAGCAGTAGACACAACACTGGTGTGATAACACTGCTGTTCCAGCTACAAGTACAGAGTACGGCACTGAATGGGCTGCTGCCGGGAAAGTTAACATTCCAGCCAGACCCAGTACAGAAGGATGTGAATATCAGGTTGTGAATCCTAGCATAGACCAATAACCACTGAATCATGCATTTGTCCCCTTTGAATTTTGTAGTTTCATATTGCTTAAACATTTGTGATTCATAGGTTTGTAACTTGGGTTATTAGATTTAAATTACCCAACCAGAGTAAAGAAACAAAATTAATATGTTACTTCTTTTAAAGCACATCAGAAAGCCAATGGGAAGCACATAGATAAAGAGCAAGAAAATAAATAATATTAGTTTCAGTTACAAGAGTGAGATATTTTTGTTCCAAGTAATTTCCTTCTCCAACCTCTGAGAAAAAGTTCTTTGCTTGCTATTAAACATCAAAAACCTTCTATAAATACCAAACACATCAGCAACTGTTGCTTAAGTTTAACATTTACTTTATCCACATTTTTGCACCTATTTTTTTTTATTTTATTTGCAGTGGAACTGTAACAGAAACGTTACTGTATTTACTGGATGAAGGACATACTCTAGTTACATTAACACTCCTTCAAAAAATTGTTTTATTCCAAAACTATTAATCCCTGAAAAGCTGGCATAAAAAAACTTCTATTTACACGGGTGATGTGTGAATATATTTTTCTTCTTTCTTCTTCCAGTTGTTTCACTATTCACTCTTGTCTGTGAACAGACAACACACACACACACACACATATATGTATGTTTTATTTTGATTTAATCTTCCCTTTCTTCACAGCAAGTAGTCAAACCATCTTCAAAATATAATTCTTATGAAAATGAATATCTGGTATCATTATTAAATCACAAACAATGCAAGAGCACAGCCATAAGAAAAAAAAAAAAAAAAAAAAAAAAAAAGTAAAGTGTGAAATTTACATCAAACTTTTGATTAGAAAGTGCCAGAGTTTTCCATATTTCCTAAAAGAATAGTAAAGGATAAAGCAATAAATAATTAAATAAATAAATAAGAGTTAGAGACAGTATTGCCATATGCCAGCTGTCTTTTTAACTTCATACAGTGCAGTTAATAACTTATATTTTCTGTCTTTATTTAAGTCTGTTTCCTCCTTCCTTGTTTCAAGGAGGAATGCACATGTTTACATATATGAGTCATAACTGTTGATTTTTTCATGCTCTGTACTGCAATTAAATAATAGTCTCTGCTTGTATTTTATTTTTTTTTTTAATTTGAAGATCAAGAAAAACAAAAAAGGCAATCAGATATTATGTTAGAAAATAATAATAAATAGTAAGTGCATAGATAAATTAATGACGATGATTCTGCTAAGAAAGACATATTTCAGTTGTTCTAGCAGTAGATAGGGAGAAGCTAATTGTTTTACTAGCAGTTAACACCAGCCAAATGAGAGAGACATTTCTGAGAAGTAATCTGTAATAAAATGTCTTCCATATATGGGATAATCAGTGTTGAAATTTTCAGTAAAATATCTCAGCTTAAGAAAGATGAGGGCAAAAAGAGGGACAAGGATTCCTTGGGGCACATCCTAATACAACATTTTCAAAACATGAATAGAAAGAAGTTTTTATCAGTGCTGCCACTGTCTTTTACTGATTTTAGCAATCTGTGGATGCACTTTTGGTACAAAAATCTACACCATTCTAATGGATGTTAGAAGAGGTACAGGTTGTCATCTTTTCCACACATTGTGTATGAACTCAGTTCATTGTCAAGAATATCAGGAATTAGATCTACTTCCATATTGAAAATCCCTGTTATATTAGAGTCCACATTTTTGAAATTCATATAGATCGAGAACTTTCACCTTGATACATATATCTGGAATAAGTAGAAGTCTGTATTTACAATATCCCTAGTTACTGATACACTTCATTCACTTCTGAAATGTAAAATGTGGCACAGGTGAATGTTTCTGAAGCAAAACAAAGCTTATGACATCATAGTTATTGTCAGAAACAATTCATTGTTACCTGTAAGAGCCAGGTAGTTGGTAATTTTTTTATTTCTCAAAGAGTATGCAAATCAATGTCAAGCATATTTTATCTCAAGGTCTTTCTTATTGGAAGCAACAAAGAACAGAAGATTAGAGTTTGTATGAAATATATCATGATTTATTATATTAAAAGTTCTATCATTTCCAAGTTCATATTCTAAATGTTCTTCTCTCTTGTATCATCAAGTAGATGCTGTCATTTTTTTTCCAGACCATTATACTTCATGATATATTAACGCTGGCATCACTGAGGAGGTTAAGCAGTAAAAGCTACCTTGTGATTTCATTTTTTTTTTCTGATGTTGTAGATATTTAACTGCATTCTTTTTCTGAGAAAATTAATTTCTTACAAACCTCTTCAAAATGGAAAAAAAGGACTGTAATTAAATGTAGTTAAAATGCTTTAAAGCAGGTATCCATGGGCTAGTGAAAATTTGCAATCTAAAACATTAGAAGTCTTTAGAAGTTCAAACAAATATAATAGAAATTTCAGAAGTTATTATTTCATAAGTATGTGTAATGCTTACAGCAAATTGTAAAGACTAAAAGCAAAACACAAACAATTGGTCATTACATTCTACTAAATACTGTGAAATACTTTTTTTTTTTTTTTTTTTTTGGGGGGGGGGTGGACCTTTGGAGGCGGGGAGGATGAGTGTATCTAAAAGCACTGACCACAATTGCTACTAGCAATGATAACTCTACTCTGTGGTTATCAGGTTGCACTTCATAAACTGTGTCTAGTTCTGGTATCCACAATTCAAAAAAGACACAGACACACTAGCGAGGATTCAAAGGAGGGTCACAAAGATGAAAAAAGGGCTGGAGAACCTGCGCTATGAGCAAAAACTGAAGAAGTTAGGTCTTTTTATCCTGGAGAGGAGAAGGCTCAGGGGAGACCTCATGACAGTATTCCAGTACCAAAAGGCAGATACAAAGAGGATGGAGATGTTCTTTTCATAAGGATACACAAGAGGATACATAAGAGGACAAAGGGAAAAGAATACAAGTTGCACTGGGAGAGGCTTCTCCAGAAAATATAACACTTTATTTATTTATTTATTTATTTATTTATTACAGGAAAGACAATCAATCAGTGGAATAATCTCTCATTCTTCTCAATCTAGAAGAATGCCCATAATGGGAGGTTTTCAAGATGAGACTGGACAGGATGCTAAACCTAGACATCCTTTCCATAAATTTCCAGGGCTATTCTATTATTTCATGATTTTATGAATGGTTTCATAAAAATTCTCAAAGAATTTTGTGTTTGTATGTCTATATAGAAAAGAATAAACTTACGTAGCATTCACTTAGAAATGTTAATCTAGCTTTCTTTGGGTTAAAATAGGAAAATATCTGTTTTTAAGATCTGGAAATGTTAGTAGCCCACTTGCCTGTTG